>NC_089223.1:64273363-64898277 GCF_963924675.1 Phocoena phocoena | reverse complement strand
GTTAAGTTGAGCCAAGAACTATACTCAGTGCTTCCCCACCAGTTACCTGTGTACCTCCTCCCACCACCCCCCCCCCGCCCCCAGCTCTTGTTGTCTGTGCTGTGTTCTTTAAAATTCGATTTGTTCTTGCCTTCCATATGGACATGATGTTGGTGAAAAGGAATATTTTGTAAGATCACATATCTGTGGGGTAAGTCAGCAAATGGTTGGGATTTTTAACTGCATGAGCAGTAAATTCTCAGAAGAGTTATAAGCACTCTGAAATCTGCCTACGAGCTGATCAGTGTTGTCGGAGACGCCAGATGACTGAGGTCCAACGATGCTTTGAAAGGAGACAAGGCTAATTTTTATCTCCATGGGAAATACATAGCTTATACACCTCTTAGGCTTATCTAAACCTCCAACTTGGGAGGAATTAAGGAATGTGTCATTTGGTATACTGCTGATTGCAGAATATCTAAGGAAACACAGCTCAGATTTAACCTGGAGAATTGTAGGGAGTTATGTGTCTTTAAAAGCAAAATGTATATTTAATGCCTTAGACGGTGCGTTGAGGCACTTACAAAATGCAGATGAGCCCAGATTTTCATTTTTAGGAATCGGAATTATACCTAGCTCATTCTTTATGCATTAAACATTTTTTGTAGTGCAACTTGCCATGTACGGCCCAAACTGTACTCATGTAATTTAGCCTTTTCACAGTGAGGTCTCTTGTCACCAACATTAGGGACAGGGCTGGAATTAGGATGAGGCAGGAGAGATGCCTAGGTTGCCAAATTTAAGGAGGTGCTCACTCAGGGTGCTAACCTGTATTTGTAAGACCTAGAGGGTGAGAAGCTTCTTAAATTCCTCTCCTTAGGTGCTCTTCTTGCCTCACTCTAGTCCCAGCCCTGATAGGGTCGCTTGAAGATTCTCTAAAAAAGCGCTTTGCTGGGTCAGATGCTCAACTTATTAAATCTCTGGAGATGGGGCCCAGGAATGTGCATTTTAACCTCATCTCCTCATGCTTCAAATGCACACTGAAGTTTGAGGAGCCCTCTGAGCTTGGTTTGCCAGCCTAAGGTCCAACAGGACAAAAGCTGCTCTATCAGCCTTAGGTTAGGTTGGGATAGTACCTTAAACATCTGCCTAATTAACCAGCACACAGGAACAAGTAGGTCAGCCTGACCGTACCTTTTGCCAGCCCTGGCCGTTGTACAACTGCTACCAGGTGTCATGCTAAAAGGCTTGGATCTTGTAACCAAAGCTAAATGCAATTGATTATGTAATTTTCAGCTGTTCCAATTTTTATTTAATTAAAAAATGTCTTATAGGTTTGTTATTAGCTATGTGTTCACTGTAAAAAAAGAAAAAAAATTTAGAAACTAAGTCAAAAGAATGAAATAGAAACTATCCATAACCCTGCTACTCAGAGATAACCACTGTGTACATCATCAGGCATCCTTTCAGCCCTTTCTCCCATACTGAGTGATATTTAATTCCACTAAAAATCCATCATGTAGCGTTAGGAAGAATGAGTGACAAAAGGAAGGTTGGTATGAGGAGATCTGTCTTATGAACTTGATTCCCATTTGAGTCCTATCCAGTTATCTTTACTGTCTATGTGTAGACCTTCCCCTCTCATCATTAATCTCAGTATGCAAAAAAAAAAAAAAAAAATCACACAGCCAGGTATATGTGTGGATGTCTTATGTCATGGCCCACTATTGAAAAAATAGTGTACATCCTGCCCCTACACAGGGAAAAAATCACCATCTTCCAGGTCCCTTTTTGTGACTCTGATTGAATTCCTTTGGAGTATGAAGGACTTGTTCCTCTGGGGGGACTTAATCATTCAACAGCTCTTACTGTATGTCTGCCATAGGTCAGACTCTGCTAGGAGTCAGAGATACAGTCAGCGAGACATGGTCCTTGCCCTTGAGAACATACAGTCTGACGGAGGAGCAGACACACCAGGATATTGTATAAGCGCGTCAGGTGCTCTAAAGGGCTTCAGGAGTAGGGAGGCGAGACTAACTTGGCTTTGGAGAGTTGAGGATGGCTTGGAAAAGAAGATGACACTTGAATTGAGTCCAGAGAGACCTGCCGTATGGTGCCTGCAGTCTTCAGCAAATAGCATTCTCCTAAAGTTCCACTGCTTTCTGTGTTACGTCCTACTTTTCAGCCCGATCACACAGTTGCCCATGATAATTAAATGAAACTTGCCAGATGGATGCTTTCGCAAGACGATGGCTTGTCTTCTTGCTCTATTTGTGAAAGCTGGCATTGGATCCAAACTCTCAAGGATGCCCCTACCTTGAGACTGCTTGTGGATTGTTGCTCTTTTGTGTATATTAGCCAAATGGCCTGCGCATCAGCAGGGCCAGGTTGAATGACAGGTGGGTGTGCCATGCATGCAGACACTCTGATCCCTGCCAAGCCATTTGCCTGCAAGGAGGTGAGGTGCTGAGAGGTTGTTCTACAAAGATGTCATTTATCAGCTTATTTCCTTCCTTCGAGGAAATAAGCTTCTGATCCGTCAGTCTTTTCCTCTGACCACGTATATTTTTCCTGTCGGTTGCAACATAATCAACGTCAAATTCCCAATGCATCGGGTTAAAACACACGTTACCGTGCTCTCTTGAAGCAGTTTTTAGATATTGAAGAGAATATTTAGAGTGGCAAATACAGTTAACCTAATTGTTAGCAAACTTGATTAACCGAGGAGGGTGGGTACTCTGAATAGAAAAGAGTCACTGAATAACTAATAAATTAGTAATTAATACATTTATTGTTTCGTCTCGTTCTTGGTTCTTTGTGTGCGCCATCTCATTTAGTTGTCACAGCATCCCTATGAAATGGGTACTCTTTGTTATTCCCCACTGGACACCCGAGGAGACTTGGTGGAAGGCAGAGAACCTCTACGTGTCGGAGCTGGGGTGCAGGTCTGTCTGCCGCACGCGGCAGCCTGTAGCTCTGTGCTCGTGCTTGGCGTCGGCACATGCGATGCTGTACCAGGGATGCAGGATGAGCACATCACCATCCCTGCCATCAGGTGTTTACAGTGGAGCTAACTAATTCTCAAAGGGTTAGAATCCTTCCGGTATATTACCAGTAGAACAATTGTATGTAAATTCATCTTCCGTTCACTTTAGTAGAAATCTCAAGAATTTGCAGTGCTCTAGGGCACCCTTGACTGAACATCAGTTGATGATTATAGTTACACAGAAATGTCAGATGAGGGCATTCCTGCTGATGATACAGTTTACTTTTTCAGTGATTATACTCAGGTTTAGACATACGTATAAATTAAACTCTTGAGCTGGTTTCCTCTTCTCATTTTCTGTTCCTGTTTTGTATTTGAAATAAAAGTCTGGAGTTAAAAGCCCACATTGGGTTTTACTCTTATGTTTTGACTTCTCTGTAAAAGGGTGATTCAGCTCCTTATCGGCACCACACCCACGCCCAGAAAAAGGGGAAACATTCTAGTTCCTGCAATAACTTGAAATGCCCGTGAAAGTTTCAATAATTTGACATCCTGATGGCAGGAAACCTTTAAACCGGATTTCCACCTTTAAGATAGTTGGGAATCCTAGAATCCTGATCAGATGCCGTCTTTCAGGTTCCCCCTCACTGTAAACAGAAACCCTGCCCAGTGGTCCTGCGACCTCAGCCATCCCCGGGACAGGGAGATCTCGGAGACCCCGGCATCCGTAGGATGGACAGTCCACGTGGGGACTGGGCAGCTCTAACCGGGAAAGCCTTTCTTGGTCAGACCCTCACATCTGCCTTCCCTGTGCCTTCCACTCACTGGTTCAGATTCTCCCCTTTGAACAACATGCTCCTCGGTGTCCCCTTTGGCCTCGAGAAAGTTATTGAGGATTCAGAAATAGTGGAGTGAGCCTTGGTGAGGTTTTCCAGCAGTCTGACATAAGGCCACTTCTCTCTCCCTGCAGCAAAGCCAGAAATCCTGACTCGTGACAGGCTCATGAATGGCATGCTGCAGTGTGTAGCAGCAGGATTCCCAGAGCCCACCATTGATTGGTATTTTTGTCCAGGAACCGAGCAGAGGTGAGATGATTATTTTGGGTACTACTTAACATGCATAAGGAAAGGACTGCAATTCACTTGAATTTCAAATATGTTTTCAGATTTTAAAAAAACCAAACTTCGTTTTGATTAATTTTTTTTCCAGCCATGTGGCTTTTTAAAGGACCTAATTGCTATATTTTTCTTGGTAGACATGAATTTTGTTTGCTGAAACACGATTACTGAATGACTTCTCTATTTTGGTGGTTATCTTCTTGGATTTATCATGCAATTTCCACCCTGCAGGTAGATAAAGCAATTTTCCAGGACAGAGTAATTAGATTTCCAGTCTATACACAGGAGGTAATATGTGTGGGAAATGTGGCTGTAGTTATCATGAAAAAAAATTACCTCGGAAGTTAATTGCCAAGTTACCAAAAAGTAATGATCGCAGAATTACCACATACATGCGGCGTTTGGGAGCTATGTGTTTTAAAAAGGTTTTCTCCTTGATTGAGGTGCCCAGGCCCTGAGCAGAGCACATCTGGCATTGAACTTCCTCCCCCTCACAATCCACACTTAAACCTTAAACTGTCCTTTCACATTACCTGGAGATGAAAATGGGGTCAGCATTGCTGTTTTTATCCATCAAATGCTGTTTTACACTCAGGCCAGTGTAACGTCACGATCATTTAAATAGTCAGGATAATAATAGAAATTTCATTTTTCACGGAATAGACCTTTTTTATCAACACCAAGTTGGAAGAGGTCACATGGGATTGTTCTTCTCAGCTGAGTTTTAGTGGAGTGTTTTCTTTGGGGAGTAATAGGGGGTTCAAGACCCCTGGAAAGTATGCCCACAGGGAAAGCAACCACAGTAGTTTTAGACATCTGTTGAGCAAATATTTATGGAGTTCCACCTCTAGGCCAGACATGGGTCTGGTGAACAAAACACCTGAGTCCCATTTGGGAGTTTATATTCTAATGGGCAGAGATGGGCAGAAGATGAAATAAATAACTACCATATGCAGGTGTTAAGTGCTAAGGGGGAAAGTAAAGAGCAAGGTAAGGGAATAGAAAATTGCCAGGCATATGGGGGGGATAATTTAAAATAGGGTCATCTGAGTCTTTGCCACCTGGAGTCCAGCCCAGCGGCATGATTGTACCTCGAGCCGTAGGGTCCTCACGTCTGGTGTTTGGCGGCTGGCCCTGTCTTCATCCTCATAGACTTTACTGCTTTCCTCCTCCACGCTCTTCCTTTTCAATCCTTCATACGTTCTTTCACCTTTATTTATAAAAGGCTACTGTGTGCCAGGATATGAACCAACCTTCTTATTGAATTCATCTCTGATCCTTTCGATAACCCTCCAAGATGGGTATTACCACCCCAAGTTTGCAGCTGTAGGAACTGAGTCTTGGAGGGTTTAAGTACTAGTCGGAAGTCAACAGAATAGGTGTTTTGAGTCCAGATTTCGAACCCACCTCTCACTCTGAAACCCTCTTTCTTCTTTTCCAAGCGCTTTTCTTGTTCACGGTGCCACAGACGTGCTCATCCGTCATCACGCTCTTCAGTTGTAAAAGGAAATGTCTGATCACAAACCTGACTTAGTTTTAAAAGTATGCCACATCCAATGTGTTTGATCCATTGATTCTTTTTCCTAGAGTAAGTCTGCACTGCTGTTTTTTTCCCGCTAGATGTTCTGTCCCTGTTGGGCCAGTGGATGTGCAGATCCAAAACTCATCTGTGTCACCATTTGGAAAACTAGTGGTTTACAGCTCCATTGATGACAGCGCCTTTAAGCACAATGGCACGGTGGAGTGCAGGGCTTACAACGATGTGGGCAAGAGTTCTGCCTATTTTAACTTTGCATTTAAAGGTAACAGCAAAGGTATATTTCTTTTTAATCCAATTTAAGGGGATGTTTAGGCTCGGCCTGCCATGTCAATCATGATTTTAAGTCCATTCCATCCCTGGCCATGTCATTTCTGGTAATAGTCACATTGCACGTTTGATTGTCATCAAACTTACTCGGTTTCATCCTGTGCTAGTTTGTTAATAAAATGTGTGCAGTAACCACGTACTATATGTATTTTATGCGTGCGTGCACGTATGTATGTGTGTGCATATGTATCTGTATAAAATTAATCGTGTATTTCCAACGGTTTCCATTAGGAAGGGGTAGAGAAAGAAAATAGGAGAACCAGACTTACTTTATATTCAAACAGAAACAGAATTGGGACAATTTAAAGATTTAAATTCAATGAAAAATTATTTAAGTTGTGACTTAAAGTCAGTTATTTTAACAGATTGCCAGACACCATATCACAAAGTTAACATTACCTTTTATGGAATCATGTTAGTGAACTATTTCTTTACCATCTTTAAAATTTGATTCATGAGTGACCAGCTCTCCTAACATAAGTTGAACGATGCATGTGGACGAATTGATGAATCGGTATGAAGTCAGAAGACAAAGGAACTAGACACCTACATTCTTAGGGCTCGGTTTTTGTTTCTTGAGTTGGCAAAGACGAGTGCCAGAAAGTGGTGTTTGTTCAGTTTTTGAGTAACGAGGGGAAGAATCTTACATTGTTCTTCATCGTAGGTTTTTTTTCAGGTAGTGCAGTGAAAAGAACACTTTAAAAGTGTTTTTCTCGGTTGTGAAAGAAGCTCAATGTTCAGTGTAGAAAATTTGGAAAGTCAGGAAAACATAAAGAAGAAACTATAAAATATCCATAAAGGAAACACTTTAAAGTTCAAGGCAGGAATTTGAAGTGCAAAGTTCACTGAGATGTCGCTTTTCACTGACAAACAGCGTAACGTTATTCTTGTGCTATGGAAATCGCAACTTCTTTTCCACAGTCGTCTGGTTTAAAGCTGTTATTTTAAAAGATTCCTTTGAATAACAAGAATAAGATAATAATCAAGGCAAGGAGCTCAGGTGCAACTGGTTTGACTTCTGCCGTGATGGGCAGTAAGGTGGGAGGTGGGCGAGTTGGGGGCAAGGTGGTCGTGGTGAAGATCCGACCCCACTAACAGGTTGTGATTCCACGTTCCTCCTTCATTTTAGAACAAATCCATGCCCATACCCTGTTCACGCCTTTGCTGATTGGTTTTGTGATCGCAGCTGGTATGATGTGTATCATCGTGATGATTCTTACATACAAATATTTGCAGGTAACCATTTATTTGTTCTCCGCCTTGAACGCTGTAATGGCTGAACCATTAACCATTAAAAGATGATGCCTCTTTCCCTTTCTCCCTCCACCAGAAACCCATGTATGAAGTACAGTGGAAGGTTGTTGAGGAGATAAATGGAAACAATTATGTTTACATAGACCCAACGCAACTTCCTTATGATCACAAATGGGAGTTTCCCAGAAACAGGCTGAGTTTTGGTCAGTATGCAACAGGGGCTTTCCACGTAACCTTTTTGTGTACACATAACAGTGACTTTAGGGAACCCCAGTAGCTTCCTTTTATTTTATTCCACCTGAAACAATAAGTGTTTTTTGTGAGATTTCACCACCTTTGATAGATTTGGCATCAAGCACACTTTAAGGAAGTGTATCTAGACAAATTTGTCCCAAATCCTTTATTGGTTCTGAAATGACACAAATAGTCCTTCAGTCCCACCACACCATTGCCACTTACTTCCTTGTCTTCTTTTCTATAGGGAAAACCTTGGGTGCCGGCGCCTTCGGGAAAGTTGTTGAGGCCACTGCATACGGCCTAATTAAGTCAGATGCGGCCATGACTGTTGCTGTGAAGATGCTCAAACGTAAGTTCCTGCAGGCTACTGTGTGTGCTCACCACCAGTGTCCCAGATTTGTCTTTTTTGGGGCTTTGTTTTTTGGGGGAGATATAGTTGTTTTACAACGTTGCGTTAGTTTCTACCATATAGCAAAGAGAAGTAGAGTTCCCTGTGCTATAAGTAGGTTCTCATTAGTTATCTTTCGTTTTTTTTTTTTTTTTTTTTTTTTTTTTGCGGTACACGGGCCTCTCACTGTTGTAGCCTCTCCCGTTGTGGAGCACAGGCTCAGCGGCCACGGCTCACGGGCCCAGCCGCTCCGCGGCATGTGGGATCTTCCCGGACCTGGGCACGAACCCGTGTCCTCTGCAGGCGGCAGGCAGACTCTCAACCACTGCGCCACCAGGGAAGCCCTAGTTATCTATTTTATACATACTAGTGTATATGTGTTAATCCCAATCTCCCAGTTCATCCCAACGCCCCCCCTCCAGATTTGTTTTTTGCTAAAATAAGGTGTTTCTAATTTTAGCAAGTGCCCATTTAACGGAACGCGAAGCCCTAATGTCTGAACTCAAAGTCTTAAGCTACCTCGGTAATCATGTGAATATTGTGAATCTTCTTGGAGCATGCACCATTGGAGGTAAGGCCATGGCTAACCTGACTCTTGTTATGGGTCAAATTATCAAAAGATGGGAGATTTTGATATGGTTTTTGACAATGCTTGATTATAAGCTTCTTGCAAGATTTTGACCCAGGCGGCTAACCTCTTGCTGGATTCCTGCACCCCACCACCCAAGCTATTGTACTTAAGAATGTATATTTCAGGTTTTATCATCATGGGGCAGGACAGCCCAGGACATACCCTAGTTACAGTCGTGTATGTCTCACCGACATTGACCTCTTGAATATCTCGAGAATGTCTCATCTCCTCCAGAAAGCTTTTCTTTTACCTTGTGAGCTTTTATATTTTGCTGGATGACATTTAGCCACTAAAGGGTTAATGTTCATGTACATACCGTCATTAAAAATAGGCCTCTAAGCCTTCCAGCCCTCAAATATACACCAAATGAGCAAACACTTCACTTCTATAAAAAAGAAATTTCCAATTCGGAAGCAGTCATTAGTCCTCTCATCAAGGCTTTCTGTGATGTTGCCAGAAGGCATTTTGGTCAGAAGGAACAAAGATGTGTAAAATGAGCCATTCCTCAAGGTCTGGAGAGATCCACTGTCAAGTTGACAGGGTCATGTAATTTCGTAAAACAGCCCCCATAAATGTTGCTTCACCACATCACAAATTGTTCCTGAGAGATTTCTGCCCGAGTTAATTAGTTGCCTGTTAACGTCAGAGCTACAGTTTTTGAGGCGTTCACAACACCAAAAAAAAAAAAAAAAAAGTTCGACAGCTAGGCCCTGGAACACAGGTGATGCCCTGTCATTTCAGGGTTTCCCCCACCTCCTAGTCTCAGCTGGTGGTTCTGGTGGTTGGTTTTCCTATTATGCCACAGTTTTTTTTGTTTTGTTTTGTTTTTTGTGCTCATCATCATTTCCATAATAACATTACCAAGAGGCATGGAGCCCCCATTGTAAACAGAAGTGAATCAAAGGATTCATATAGGAGGCTTGATGATAATATAACGGTGAAAGCTATAACTCTTGTCTAAAACCAGCAGTCATGCCTGGCCCCTAATCACTTAGAAATTCAGGTAAAAAGGTTACTCTGCTGCTTTTTGCTAAGCAATGTTAATAGATAGCATTGTACTCGTACTAAGTAGGCTTAGCCTTGAACCTGAGTGTGAATGGCCGTGATGACCCTTGGGTATTTTTATGGGAGGCTGGATGGTCTGTATATCTCGCCTTTTTCTAACCTTTTCTGAAATGCTCGTAGGTCCTACCCTGGTCATTACAGAATATTGTTGCTACGGTGACCTTTTGAATTTTTTGAGAAGAAAGCGTGATTCATTTATTTTCTCAAAGCAGGAAGATCACGCAGAAGCGGCGCTTTATAAAAACCTTCTCCATTCAAAGGAGTCTTCCTGGTAAGACTGATTTACATAAATAGCTGTTGACAGTTCATGGAGTCATGAGGGTTTACAATCAAGGTTGATTCTTTAAAAAAGCGAACCTGAGGTACTTTGAGGTACAAAATCAGAATTATTAAATCATTTAAATGTGATTAACGGTTTAGAAAGTTCAAATAGTGTTTTTAAGGATTGAAATAGTGTTGAACTTAAATTTTTGTTGATTCTTAAAAATGCATCTTTAGTGTTTTTCTAAGCTTTAGTTCTATTCAATTGAATGAATTCTGTACCTATTTCTCTTATCATCGTTCTGTTCTTGTGTGTCATTCTCTTTATACTGTTGAGCCGGGTAGTGTATGCTTTACAGTGAGACACTGTTTATAGGGAAAGTGGGAAAGGCTGCCGAATTGTCACAGTAAATTCCTTGAAAACCTTTAACAGAATGGCAAAGAGCTCCAAACAGCTCTCTGCACATAGGTTTCTCACCATCTACCTCTGAATTATTTCTGTGTACCTTACCCTTTCTTTTCTTAACTCATGCTCTCAAAGGCACAACTACTCCAGCACATTTTTAAAACTTGTGCCTTCTTTTCATCTCTTTCATCCTTGATACCATTCTGAATTTGAATGATGTGTCAAGGGCTTCAAGTTCCTTTAAGGAAAATTGGTGTAGTTTACAACCAGAATAGAATTCTGTGCCGTGTCTTGCCTTTTCTTTCCAAGTGTTGTTAAGATCTGCCATTTAAGACTTCCTAGATCACCCTGCCCAACAGAAATCCTAGTAATTGTGCCTAATCCCTTATACTTTATATTTCTGCAGTTGTGTGATGGGTTTCCTCTTTCCTTTTTATTTACTATATCCCCTACATTTTGAGAAGGCAAGACTTGTCTCCTAAACTTAAACCCAGGCCCTCAAGGAGACCTTGGTAAATACTGTTGATAGGCGGTTACCTCCTAAAGTGTTTTTCTATACCTCTGGCTGAAGTTTTAAATCCTAGGTGAAGCTTTTTAATTTTTTTTTCAATCCTGTGAACTTTGAGTAGTGACAAGTGGAAGTAAAATACAGTATAAACCAAACCATCTTTTGTTAGTTTCTCTAGTGCACATCCTCTTTATATGAATAAATGAGCCACTTTGCCTTATTTCTAAAACCTTGGCCCCTTATATATTTTTTAACTTTCTGAAGTAATGGCCTAAGTTGTTCAGTCCTGTGTAGTGTTTTCTGTGCTTTGGGATCCCATATGGGATTGGAACCACCAGCACACTCTGAAGGAGATTGTTGTCATGGTGTTTCTATGCTAATCAGAAGCAGGAAGTACTAGAAATCTTGAAGGCTCTCCAGCCAAATGTTGCAGATTCAAGAGGTCCAGATGGTTCAGAAAATCATCCAAATTATTGGTGTTTATCTGAACCAAACTTGGTTTTTTTAACCCTTCTTCCATCAGTTGCTATATGTTAGTGATCTCTGTCTTCCCCCACTAATAACACATCTCAGAAGCTCTGGTTCTTTGTCTCTTTCATCTTGTCTCTCTTGAGGCTAATTTAGAGAGTTTGAAGTAATGTGGGATAATGGTTTTGGTTCTCTGCTTCTCATTAAATCCCTGGTGTCAAGAGATGGGAAATTTCTGACCTGAGTTCCATCTACAATTGAACACAAAAAAAGGCCATCTAATTCCTGGGGATTGGACCCGAATGTTGAATATTAAAAACTCATATCTTACTGAACAAGATTTTCCTTATTGAAACTTTGGCAATGCTTTCTTTAAATAAAAGCAGCCTCTTCTGTTCAAAAAGGGATGGGGAGGTAGAGCCTGGCCCTTGTGTGCTCCCCCCATTTCCCATTTTATTTAATCATGATTTGATGGATGTTTCATCTCTCCCAGCGGTGATAGCACTAATGAGTACATGGACATGAAACCCGGAGTTTCTTATGTTGTACCAACCAAGGCAGACAAAAGGAGATCTTCGAGAATAGGTGGGTACCTATCAAGCAATAAAAACAACTTCATTGACAGAGGGTTTCTCATACCACTGTGGAATCTAACACCATTCCTGTAGTGACCGGTTCTCCTTTAGGATAGGACCCAATGGCCTAGGATCCAGTGGCAGTGCCAGTGGTCAATGGCAGTTAAGGGTTGCGAGTGGATATTTGGGGTCAGAGCGTGTGTTATTGTATCTGAGCATTTTACTGCATATATGATAACATGCATATCAAAATACATCAAATACATATTTTGCATATAAAAAGTATGAGACTCTTGTATTCATCCACTGTTCTTGTTCCCTGAAGATTTTGTAACTTAGCCCAGGATTGGGAATATTAGCTTTGTGATTCAGTACCTACCTGTCCTTAACACTGGGGAGGTGATTTGCCTGCAAGTTCACATCAGTTCCTTGATTACCAGCCCTTGGAGGTATTGTTGTCACTGTCTTTTACTGTCCTTACTTGAAGGTTTTAATTGCTAGGAAAATCCCTTCTCCTCCTAACAGGTTCATACATAGAAAGAGACGTGACTCCTGCCATCATGGAAGATGATGAGTTGGCCCTAGACCTGGAGGACTTGCTGAGCTTTTCTTACCAGGTGGCAAAGGGCATGGCCTTCCTCGCCTCGAAGAATGTAAGTGAGGGTGATTCTCAGAAGAGTCCTCTCCTTGCCCCCAGGGCCCCCAAGGGGCATTTTAGAGCCATAGTTAGAAGGCAGAGTGTCACTTGAAATGTGGTAACCAAAAGCAGAGGAAATACGGTTTCTTCATGTTCTAACTGCTGTCTCTTCGGAATTCAAGTTCTCATTTATAAGCTTTAACGTGCAAGCCTATCTAAATAAGCTTTCTATGAATATATTTTTTATATGCAATGAATTCATTTAAAACTTGGCTTTTAGGATATAGGAGCTGCTCTTAGAAAATAAAGAGATAATTATTTTGTCAGCCAAAGGAGGGGGTACCTCATGTAGTTGCAGTGCTCAGTGAAGCACATACTTGGGTCTTTTTGAAGTTAGACCTCAAATATTGCATGTATGGTTTACAAAGTGCAGGGGAGTAAGGAATCAAGAGAGAGCGATAAACATTTGATCAGAAGGTTGGGGGTGGGAAGAGAATGATGGAACCAAAACAAGGAACATGGTCTCTGGAAGGGTGAGAGGAATTCCTTAGGAAATGGGACATGCAGAATAGAATGAGGTTACAGAACCTACCCTTAAGTTATCATTGGTGACATTTCCAAACAATTACCAAACTAAAAGAGGATATAGGGTGGCTGAAATAAAGAGCCTCTTCCCTTTGTCCTTAGGAGGTATCAGATTGAAGTTGTAGACATTTTAGAAACTCTTTAAAAGGACATTCAAAGAGAAGCATATAAAATGAGTTTTCCGTTTAAAAAAATGATGGGACTATTTATAATGTATTTTCCTATGAATGAAAGTAGTCCTAAGGAAAAAAAGAAGCATTATTCAAGTTGGTTTTGAAAGTGATTATAGTAATTAAGGTCCTAACAATGTGAAACACAAATTTGAACATCATTCAAAGTGTAATCTAGATACTTATTTTTGGTGCACTGAATAGTTTAAACGTAAAGCAAAAGTATTGGCACTGTGTGACATAAGCAGCATTCTAGTATTAAACATAGCTTTCACTCTTTAAAAGTTTAAAATAAATGTAAATGGTTTTCTTTTGTCTCCCACTCTCCTAATAGTGTATTCATAGAGACCTGGCAGCCAGAAATATCCTCCTTACTCATGGTCGAATCACAAAGATTTGTGATTTTGGTCTAGCCAGAGACATCAAGAATGATTCTAATTATGTGGTCAAAGGAAACGTGAGTACCCACTCTCTCTTGACAGTCCAGTGAAGGATTTTTGTTTCAAGTTTTCTTAAGTATTGCTTTTTAGGATTTTCATAATGCAAATCCTACCTTTGCGGTACCATGCATTTTAGCAGTCAAATTAAGTGTACTTTAGCAAAATTCCGATAATAGAATTCCTAGTTCTAATTGTGTAATTATGAAGCATGTGAAGGAAACAGAAATAGCCTTAATTTTCATTATAGCCTGAGAATAGCAATGAACTTGATTTTGTTCAAGTGAAACAAATGTGGACCTGAAGGTCACAGCAGGAGAATTTTATTTTGAGATTGACATGCTATGTGCAAAAGATAATGTTAAGTCTAAGATAATGTTCAGAGTTAGGTATATAGAATGTTGAATCTTATAATCAAGAGCTTATTAAAGACATTCATAAGGAATAATTGGCTTACGGAACATAGTGATTTTATTTCAAAGTGCTTTCATTGCCAATTTTCATTGTATCATCAGGACAAACCCTCGGCATTAGAATGCAAGTCTTCACATTTTAAAAGTTGGGGAAACTAAAGACAGTGTATTTTAGTGATATTTGTCTGAGATGACCCAGGTCAGTAGAGGCTGAAGCCAGAGCCTACGATTTCTAGAGGAATATCCCATTAGTATGGGAAGCCAATAGTCTTGAACATATATTCTTCTACATCTATTTTCCCAGGCCCATACCTATAGTCCAGAGCTATTCCTGGAGGTAGCTCTTGTGTGCCTTATGATGATGTAATATTTCCTTCTCCCATCACTATGGCATCTCTGTGGGTGGGCTGTACGAGACTTGTTTCTTTGCAGAAATGTTCCTGGATTTACTTCCTGATGATAGCATGCGTTTCTAGTAACTCGCTAAGGCTAGGAGTGTTAATAACACCAAGTCCTCTCCGTCCTGGTACACTATTGGAAGGAAGAATGAAAGGTGGTTCTCTATCCAGGCCTTTGAGTATTGACAGAAGGCTACTGGGTTCTGGACCCAGTCTTGCTGAGTTCGAACCTGGTTCTATCGTTTAGTGGCTGTGTGATATTTGGCAAGGATTACCCCAGCACCTCTGAACCTTGGTTTTTCTCTTGGTAATAATACTGTCACCTGCCTCATGAAGTTGCTGTGAGGATTAAATGAGTTAATATACATAGTAGGGTGTTTAGAATAGTGCCAGGCACACTGTGGCTAATACTTACGTGAGGCACTTATTATTATGGCTAGATGTCTTATTTAGAATCTAAGTAATCATGACAGTGATTCTAAATCATGATTTAGAATCTAAGTAATCATGTCTTATTTAGTATCTAAGTAATCATGACAGGCAGCTTCTTAATAGCCCATTCTTGGCTCGTGACCTTAGTTGGAATTAACAAGGATGGGTCAGGTGGTTAGGTGCCACCAGGCTTCAGATTGTGGACTCCAGCTAAGCCAGTTCTACTAACCAGTCACAGATATCACCCTTCACCAGGCTACTGGGTAAGGAGACCCAATGGGACAAAATTAAAAGCAGGGAAACTCACACAACATGTTATTGGCCCCAAATTTACATCATAGTCATTTGAGACCTCCTCGTTGTGTCAGTTTCTCTGAAAGTTCTTCACACACGTTCTTGGTCGTTTTTGTGCTGTGGCCCCTATCATAGTCTGGTGACACCTGTGGATCCCTTGTCAGAACACTGTTTTAAATGCATAAAATACATAGGATACTGAGAAAAGCCATTAAATGGAAATGAAGTTATTAAAATATTAAAAAGTACCTCTGTGATATTCATTACACGTGCTTCTTTGTTACACAGAATAACATGTTCTAACTGTGGGTCTAACAACTACTGTAATGTCTAAGTGATGAATATAAAACTGTAATGTGAAGGTATCTATGTTACTGTTGGTGACAAAGTCACAGGCACTGCTAAGACCTGGTGCTTTATTGCCTGCATTTATAATTTAAGGAAATGCTCGACTTTAGTTAGTCAACACAAGAATGTAATTTTTTCCCTTCCAAGTTCACAAGCTCCTGAATTCAAGACACATTGTAAATCTCAGGTTAAGGGCCTCTATAAGAGTTTTAGCACAAAATCTGGGAGGGGATACTGGAAAGCACTTTTTTTTTTTCCTACTGACTAAAATAACTTTAAGACCAGAAAAAATTGTCTTCCCAGTTTTCAATCCTAAATGGACTAAGCGAAGGATTGATTGAACTTTTTATGGTAAATTAAGATCCAGGAATTCAGAAATGTCTCTAAGAGGACTAGTCACAGAAAGTTTGGCTCGAGGTTAGCAGGAGGAGTTCAGGATGTGAAGTTCAGCCATTGAATTTCAACCCCAAATCTGCCACTCACCACCTTGGAATAGTCATAGTCAGCATATCCGCTACTCTCTATCACGTGCTTGCTTGTACAGGGCAAGTTTTCAGACACTAGTGAGTCAGCAGTACCCAGCTAAGCACTGGTACCCATATTATCTCATTTAACCCCCAAGACAACTCATGGAATTTGAAGTATTATTTTTGCTTTACAGAAGAATATCCTGAGGCTTAATTATAGATTAAGTCACATAAGTGACTTTCCCACTGTATTAGTAAGGGATAGTTTTGGTTGCATATGACAGAACACCGCCAAAAAAGTAAAACAAGTATAGGAGTAGCAGGCTGGGCCTGGTATGGAGGTTCCATGATGTACTAGGGGGAGCGAATTCCTCCACCTTTGTTTCTTTTTTTCTTTTTTTTTACCATCCTTGGTGTAGCCCTTATCTTCATGGTCCATGATATGGCCATGAGAGAGCCAGCCAACACATCCAGAAGAGACAAGAAGGAAAAGGCCACAGGGCACATGCCAGCTTCATTTTAAGGAAGTTCTCCTAAAGCTGTCACACAACACTTATATACCTTAGTGGCCAAAACTGAGCCACGTGGCTGCACACAGCTGGGAAGGAGCTGGGCCATGCAGTCCTTACCGTGGGAGGCCATGTTTCTATTAAGGGAAGAGGGTAAATAACGTTCAGTGGTAACTAACCTCTGTGTTACACAAGGCCAGTGGTGGAGCCAGGGTTAGAACCCATGTATCTGTGTCTGACATCTGGGCTCCTATCCACCACACTGTACAGACTCAATGTCCCCCTCTTGAAAATGGGGATAGTATACAGTTGAACAATGCAGGGACGAATCTCAGTATAAATTAGAGCCAGCCCTCCGTATCCACGGTTTCTCTGCATTCTTGGATTCGACTCACCGCAGACCGTGTAGAATTTATTATTGAAACATATTCATGTGTAAGTGGACCCATGCAGTTCAAACCCTCGTTGTTCAAGGGTCAGCTGTACTTGTGATCCACCTATTTCAGAGGCAGTCGGGGTCATCTGAGGTTATGTGGGTGGAAGGCCTTCGTGAGATGCCCGTCAAGTTCTCACCTCCACCTCTCAGCAGAAGCAACATTTATAGGAATATATTCTGTTCCGTGTTTTTGTTTTTGTTTTTGTTTTTGAGCTTCGTAATTAACATTGTTGACTCTGTTATGCTTCCATTGCAGGCTCGGCTACCTGTGAAGTGGATGGCACCAGAGAGCATTTTCAACTGTGTGTACACATTTGAAAGTGATGTCTGGTCCTATGGGATTTTTCTGTGGGAGCTGTTCTCTTTAGGTAAAACGAGCCTTGCCCAAGCCTCCTTGATCAGACTTAGAGCATCTTCTTTAAGGTGTTGTCAGCGTCCTGCTTGCGTATTGTTACACTGATTGCAAACTGTTTGTGCCTCAGGAAGCAGCCCCTACCCTGGAATGCCAGTCGATTCTAAATTCTACAAGATGATCAAGGAAGGTTTCCGAATGCTCAGCCCTGAGCACGCACCTGCGGAAATGTAAGGGCCCGGACATTCTTCCTTCAGATAATGTTTCCCCTTTTATTTTCCTTTTTAAAGACAAGCTCAGATGTTGAGGGTTTTCACTAGCACAGTTTGAAATGTCGCTTGGTTCCTTTTTTATGACATCCTGGTCAAAGGTCATTTCTGTAGCTGACTTTCATAACTCTTGTCGCCCAATATACAGAAAGTTTGGGCAGCATCTCCTAGACACAGTTTTAGTTTATGCCCGTGTCATTCACTATGTCCAGTTGCGTAGCCCTGGAATGATTTTTGAAATTGCCGCGTGGCATACACCTGAGGACCAGTTAAGGCCACTGAGGAGTGATAAACGGCCCTCATCTTGCAGGTATGACATCATGAAGACTTGCTGGGATGCTGATCCCCTGAAAAGGCCAACATTTAAGCAGACTGCGCAGCTGATTGAGAAGCAGATTTCAGAGAGCACCAGTCATGTGAGTACTAGCCGGGCAAAGGACCTCTGCTCTCTTGGTTCCAAGCGTGTCCTTCTCAGGCTCTGGGGGTAAGGACTAAGCTACCCACCCCTTCTCTCCTTGGCTTAGGCTGTAAATTGGGCTTTGGGTAGGAAAGTAAAGCAATGGAGACAGTTTCTTTTTACCCAACCCCCCCCAATTCTGGGCCAAGGGCTATGAAATAAGGAGGTGAAAGAGTATAGAGGGCTTGGCACTCAGAAGTGTGGACATAGATGTTTCCATAAGGATTTGCCACATTTCCTCTTCCACCCCAAGTGCTGGTCATGGGGTCGGCATGCGCTCTGCCTCACGTGTCAGGCTATTCAGCCTTTGGAGGGTTGGGGTGATGTGCACTAGAATAAAATCAGAGAAAAGACAGCTTGTTGCTGCAGTAAAATAAACCTTCTGCTCAAGAAAGCATAGCCAGAATGTGGCAGATAGCTGTCATGGCCACAAGCCATAGAGAATGAAGAGTTGTTTGAAGTTGGGAGATCCCTCCCAGTGATTTGAGGAGGGGGGAAATCAAAACTCAAATCCATCATTTGTTTGGCTTTTAAGGAAGAATGAGTGATCCTTACTTTGACTCAGATTTTTTTTAAGCTGCCTTTTCTCTGGTTTGTGTGTTTAGAACTGTCTTTTCTTCAGCATATACCACTGATACTTTTGGGTTGAAGCTTGCTCTTCCGGGTGTCAAAGCACATTTTGAATTAAACAGCGTTTCACACCCAAGAGCCTGGTTCTCAATGGAAGACCCCCGGAAGGACCACCGATTTCTTAGTGACTGACATCAGCCTTTGGATTGGAGTTGGCTGTAGAGATTTATACACCTTTTATAAAAGTTAGATCATTCTCTTTCCCAGATGTGTCCCAGCAGAAAAGCACATTTTGCACCATCACTTCTTAGGTAATCAGACCTTGGGGAAAATGAGGGATAGAACAAAGCTTGTCTTTGGTCAATATGATTTGGTTCTTGGCTCTAAGGTCTTGTAAACCTCCTGGCTTTAGGAGTCTTCCTAAGTTGTGATTCTGAGGCTGCAGACGTGCCCCTTTGTTGCTGTGCTCGTTATGGGGACTGGTGTATTAACTGCGGACTTGTTTTCCTCAGATTTATTCCAACTTAGCGAACTGCAGCCCCCATCGGGAGACCCCCTCGGTGGACCGTTCCGTGCGGATCAACTCGGTGGGCAGCAGCACATCCTCCACGCAGCCTCTGCTTGTCCACGAAGACGTCTGAAGCAGAATGCGCATCTGGGGGTCGGTGGGGGGGCTCCCCGACAAGAACGGCCCCCATTCTTTTGGTTTTCATAATGGTTATTTTGTTTTCCTTCGACTCGAATCCTACTCCAGGGTAATGGACACCCCACTGTACTCCTGTCTTTATGAGCACACTTTAGTGGCCGATGATTTCTGTCATCAGCTACCATTGAGCTGCATATGTTCCCAATAGCAAGCGAGCCCCCGTTAACGGAATAACTTCAGACTTGGAGAAAGGGTGGGTGGGATGGGCTATAGACACCCTGAGTCCTTCCCAGGGCTTCTCCAATTTCTGCCTGAAAAGCATAGTTGACAGTTTATTTGAATACATGGCAGTAGTCACCCTCATTCCTCATAACCATCCGTAATGATACGATGATACAGCAAGATTAGAAACCAAAAGCTCATCCCTTGATGTGGAAAATAGAATGTTATTCAAAGGGCAGAAGCCTATGAGTATCTGGGCTCAAGAAATCTAGTATTTCATGCTGGGAGTGAGACGTAGGCCGTGGAAAAATGCTTTCCAGGCACGAATAAAGACTGCTGGGTGTGAGCCTTTGTGGTCCGGACCTGTTTTCTAAATAGAGTTCACAGTTAGGGAGCTGAATTGGAGAGAAGGCCTCCCCAGCCTGCATTTTGTATATACTCATCTGTAAATTGTACAGATTCACATATTTGAGGGGGGAAACCCACAAGATGTAGTTTCTGGATACGATTCTGGCTTGAGTCTGCTGTGTGTAGGGATAGCTGAAGAGCCAGACAAGTTTGAAGGAAACCGTTAGTGCTTTTTTTTTTTTTTCTTTTTTAAAGAAAATACATAATTGCCAAGCACAGTCTTAACAGAGATCTCCTTTGTAGCCGATGAACTTGCTCTAGAGATTGTCCAGAACAAGTTGACCAGCTTCAGAATGGCATTGTGTTCAGTGGATTTGATGCCGTTTGAAAAAGTGACCGATTTACTGCATGACTCCGGCAGAAGGGACAAAACAGTACTGTCTCAGTTGGATTCTTCTGTAGCCGGAAATAAACTTTAGATTCAGCCTCCATCACAGACATGTCCTAGACACTGGGCCAGTATCTATATAAGTGTGTGTGTGTGTGCGTGCACACGTGTGTATGCTTGTAGACAAATATTTTGGGAGTAGTCTTGCCTTGAGCCCAAGAGGGTCCTTCAGTACCCAAGAAGTCGCTTGGCTTTCTTCAGCACAGTTCTTGTTTCACTCCACCTAGCTGTGTAGAGAAGCTTACCAAAGCTTACATAGAGGCATATAGAAAGTGGAGTGTTTAAGTACCTGTTTATTTGCAATCCACCTGCACTTAAGGCACTCTGTTATTTATACTCAACATACTCTACCTGTTCCTTAGACCTTATTAATGCTACTTTCCCACTGAAACATATTTAAATTTTACACTTTAGGCTGTAGCCTGGATATTACTGTTAGAGTTTAACTTTTTTTTTCCTGCCCAACTATAAGAGATCCATGGGTACATGGCAAGGTTTGTGTGTTGTCTCGTGAGATTCAGGTATGCTGCCCTCACGGTTTTCTCCTCCTAGGTCTCTTAGCTTTCATTTAGAGAACTGTGGCCATTTATCTGGAAGTAACCATTTGCACTGGAGTTCTATGCTCTCGCACCTTTCCAAAGGTAACAGGTTGGGGCGTTTTGTTGTCACGTAAGAAGTTGTTGCTGTTTGCCATACTTTGAAAATTTCCTTTGTGTTTCTATTGACTTTGATTATAGTAAGAAAAATGGTTGTTAATTGTAGATGTCTAGGTACTTCAGGGGCACTTCACTGAGAGTTTTGTCTTGGATATTCTTGAAAGTTTATATTTTTATAATTTTTTTTTTTTTTTTTACATCCCATGTTTCTTTGGCAGTGGCTTAATGTTTGAAATTATTTTGTGGCTTTTTTTGGTAAATATTGAAATGTAGCAATAATGTCTTTTGAATATTCCCAAGCCCATGAGTCCTTGAAAATATTTTTTATATATACAGTAAGTAACTTTATGTGTAAATATGTAAGCGGTGCAAGTTTAAAGGACGTTGATGTTCTATATGTTTTTTCTCTGTAATGTTGTCCAATTGTTCACAGTTCTGAAGAATTCTAATAAAAGTGTAAATATATAAATCAAGTGGAATTTTTAATTATTTCAAACTCAGGGAAATTAAACTTGAAAGTGTTAAAGTGCATTCACCCTGACATGAGAATGGTTTGTACCTAGTATGCGTAAGATACATGCGAGGCTACCAGATTGCTAGGATTTATATACTTAAAGATTCAACAGACATCTGTTAAGAATTTGTATGTGCTGTATTTTCTCATTTTATCTCCACAGCCCAAGGTCTCCATTTACATTGAGAAATAAATGTAGAACACATTGCTGTGATGATTATTAGGTTGATTCATGTGAAATGACCATCCTGGTTAGCAGCAGTTTTATGTGGTTCAATCTAATATAACTGGCATGTTTCTTCCTAAAAGAGATTGTCTAAAAATTAATATGAACAGTAAGGTAATTCACAAGGTTGACATGAGGAATCCCAAGAACGTGGTGTGTATATTCTCGTTGGCTTGGATTTTTAACATCCCTTCTGACATGTTCATGTTCCACCCTTTCATCTTTATTCTCACTTGCTTCTGGAACAAAGTGAAGTTCTATCACTTGCTTGGAGGGAGGTGACTTGTGCCTTTTAATTCGGTACTGTCCTGTGGCTGGAGCAACCTTTGTGATCTGCAGGGACTGTCCAGACCGTTGGAACCTGCATAGAGCCTGAGTGTTACTCCAGCTTAAAACAAAGAATCACCCCGAACCACAAAATCCTATTAAAAATGAGTTAAGCACACAAAACACCATGGGTTTTATTTTCTTTTTTGACATGGCATCTACATCTACAGAAGTAACTCCTGGAAGGAGAGGGAAAAGGGGTGAACGGTGAACTGTAATGAAGAAGAATCCTTTTAAAATCAGGAGGGAATGGTGTGGCCAGAAACATCAATAACCAATGAAAAACAGACCCACATTTCAGTCGAGCGTTTTTCCATTATATGATTACTGACAGGAATGAATGCTAATTGACCACAAAACAAAGAAATCCTTTATGAATGGTTTCATTGTCATTTAGACTTTTTCATGTGTGTGTAATCAAGTTAGAAGCAGTCCCTGGCCCTTATATTATTAATGTAGCTGTTACCTTCACTGGCCCAGCTTTTAATCACAAAGTACATGCTTGGTGTCCAGTCTCTCACTGGGTTCCAAGGTGCCAGCCTTGTCTCGACCCCTTACTGCTCTGTGACATTGGGCAGATGAACTCCTGAAATCTCATTTTCCAAAACCGTGGTAACTGCCTCAATGTACTAAAATGAAGCTGTCAGACCACCTTGTTCATATGCCTATTACATAAATAGCATTCAAAAACGGTGACTTTTGGGCTTCCCTGTTGGCGCAGTGGTTGAGAGTCCCCCTGACGATGCAGGGGACACGGGTTCGTGCCCCGGTCCGGGAGGATCCCACATACCGCGGAGCGGCTGGGCCCGTGAGCCATGGCCGCTGAGCCTGCGCGTCCAGAGTCTGTGCTCTGCAGCGGGAGAGGCCACAACAGTGAGAGGCCCGCGTACCGCAAAAAAAAAAAAAAAAAAAAAAATGGTGACCTTCGACATGGCTGATTAGGCTCGTTAGGAAGGAATAAGATGCTCCCGGTTACCCCGCATAGAACTCTACAGTCAAAAATGTGCTTTTACCTGTTGTCTTTCTCTAAAATGCAAACAGTACCATACTAGTTTGCTGGTGAAAATTGACTTTGCTATAGAGATTTCTGTGTTTTATTAAAATCCCAACTTTTTAGCCAGGAATTCAAGGCTCTCTATTCTTGCTCCAGCCTTCTCTCCACGCTTCTCTCATGTTACCCTCGACTCACAAATATGCCCCACTCTTCTGCTTCCATCCATTCTGACTTTACGTTGTCTCTTCTCTCCCAACAAGCCCCCCACCCTTCAAGACCAGGGAAATAAACTCAATTGGAAGTTGCCTTTGAATCCCCATGACATTTGGTACCCATCATTTTTATTGCTCTTACCAATCTGTTCTGCCTGATACTGTAATTATTTTGATTTTTTGTGTCATCTGCTCCCCACCGATACTATAGTCAGTGTTAAAATTAATTAACATAAAATACCTATATGTGGTGGGTCACTAGTTTCTCTGGTTTTCGTTCACTTGTTAAAATTAGACACTCCAGAGGTTAAATTGCTCACAAGTTTTCAGGAGGTAAAGACTTGCCCAAGTTTGCTTAGTGGTATGTGAAGTCTCTGCACCTCCGTGTTGGCAAGTACCTGGTCTTCCCATGCTGGCACCTCCCTATCCATGTCCGTGCAGACATCACTCATGTAACACAGCACTCTTTCCCATGGAGATGCCTTAGAAGTCTCAGCTTTCTCCAGGAAGCCTGTACTTCGCAATTGGAGTTAGCCTAAGGAGAGACTTACCCGTAACCCTTAAATGATCACTACGTTTCATTGTGCCGATTTCAGAACACTCTTTTCAATTATATGATTATTTAGAACAGTGCCTAGAACAGTACCTGGTCTGTAGCAGACACTCAATACTTGTTGAATGAATGAAGTTTTATGCTTCTCCTTGGAACTTGCCCCCTGGCCTGCCCTCACTGGTTCTCCTCCTCTCTGTTTTCCTCCATCAGCCCTTCAAAGGTCAGAGTTGCACAGAGTCTGGCCCTTCATGTCTTTTCATCTGACATCTCCCATCAAGCCCTAGTCTGTTTCATCTCATCCCTGGGATGTGGCCATCACCTACAAACAGACGATTCCAATTCTGTCTCTAACATTTCTCCCCTTGTATGTACTAGTGTTGCCAGATAAAACAGAGGACACCCAGTTAAATGTCCCATACAATATTGGCGACACATAGATGCTAAAGATGTATTTGTTGTTTATCTGAAACTCAAATTTAACTGGGTGTCCTGTATTTTGTTTGCTAAATCTAATAACCCTTGTCTAGATTTTGGGAATATTCAAGGTCCAGCATGTGGAAGAAATGAAGAGTTAAAGTGATTGTAAAACACAGAGGAGGAACTTTATTTTAGTGAAGGTCTGTAGGTGGGAAATCTTGTTTTTGCTGTCTAAATTACTTCACCGTCATTCTTGAAAGATATATTCACTGGATATAAAACTCAAGGTTGGCAACTTCAGCATGCTTACTTCCATGCTTTCTTCTGGTTTCCATTGTTGTTGTTGAGAAGCCAGGTCAGTCTATTGTTCTTTTGAAGATAGTTATCTTTTTTTCTTTACTGCTTCTAACATTCTGTCTTTGGTTTCACTATTATATATCTAAGCTCGAATTTCTTTCTGTTTATCTCATTCGAGATTCTTTGGACTCTGAATCTATGGATTGGTGTTTTTCACTGATGCTGGCAAATCCTTAGCCCTTTTAAAATTGCCTCTGCCCATCCTGTTTCAGTTCTCCATCTAGGATTCCAATTCATTGCATCTTAGAGCCCCTCACTCTGCCCTCCATGTCTCTTAATCTTTCATATTTTCCTTCTTTTTGTCTTTCCATGCTGCATGCAAGGTAATTTCTGTTCTTCCTGTTATCTGAATCCCCCTTCAGCGCCTGCCTAGGGAGACTTTTTTTTTAGCACCTTTATTGAGGTATAATTAACATACCATGAAATCCACTCATTGTAAGTGTACAATTCAGTGATTTTATTAAATTTATAGAGCTGTGCAACCATCCCCATGATACAGTTTTAGAACATTATCCCAAAATTTTATCTCATGCTTGTTTGCAGTTAATGAGTATTCAAATAATTTAAATGAATTAATTTTCAATAATTCTTGCCTTGTAAGATGACAGCACATCTTTGGCGCTCACAGCACACGCACGCACGCAGTCATTTATGTCTCTGGGATCTTTCTAGATTAGATGTTTCGGTCATATAAAAGTGACAATTGATAGGTTGCCTTGTTTGGATATTATCAGTGATGATGATGACAATGGTGATGGCTACCGGTTGTCGAACGCCTACTCTTTACCTGGACCTACATCGGATGTTGTATGACTGTTAGCATTACTGATGCCATCTTGGGCCCACACAGTTCCTCCTGTTCTTCCACTGTCCCTACCCAGGATTATGCTGTGCGGTAAATCACTTCTTCATTGTTAAGGGCTTTGTAGTTAATAGATATCCTTTACTAATCATTACAACCAGGTGGCCTCTATGCTCTGGTAGTCTCCAAACCATGATGAAATCCTTTGTTGATGTATTCCCGGCGCCCGTGAGACTAGTTACCCATTCATAAATCTTGACTTAGGAATGCACTCCCTGTTTCCAAGCACGTACCCCCATACCCTAGGTTATCTATAAAAGTATCCCAGTGGCCCCTCGGCAGTGTGGAGTGCAGCTGCAAATACTTCTAGATCATTGTCTGCCCAATCCACCCCGAGTACGTTACCCTATGATAAACTGATCCGTGGATTGAATGGAGCTGCCTGCCTCATTTTTCGGTCTCAAGATAATTTCTCATTTCGATGGGCATTTTTTCTTCTCCCTGTCCTCCAACAGATGTTTTACACATTTTACCTTATTTAAGCTTCAGAATAACACTAGGAGGTAGGTATGATTTATCTCCGTCTCAGGGTGAGAAAACTGCCTCTGAGAGGCTCGCTGTCTCGCCCTAAACCTCACAGCCATGAGCAGTGGAGTTGAGAGGCAAGCTCTAGTTTGTTTGACCTCTGAATCCTAATCACTATAAACTAGTTGGTATATAGGCAAGCTCCTTATGGTCTTTCTCTGGGTTCTGGATGATGTTTTAGCCATTTCAGTTCACCTTCAAAAATACAAGAAAATGTAGAGAAAGCAAATCAACCATTTTGCTCCCTATTACCAGCTCCTCTAAATGTTGGTGAGAATGGTGGTTGAAGTCGAAGTTAATGTGAGGCTCCAGAATCATCTGTTGATTTCCCAGGTTCATGATCTGCCCCCTCCCTTATGTACCGTGGGACCTTCCTCATATCCTTCAAGAACATTTTTGCCTTTATATTTCAAAGAACAGTCTTGTTCATTCGAGCCTTGGGAGAAAAACAAAATGTTGGGTTTGCAGGAGGGGCTGGGGTCTGAAGTATAGAGAGAGGCACTGGAGAAAGGGCAAGTCAAGAATTGCCAATCAGTGAGAGTGTAGGTGAACATACCACCTTGCCTTTGCTTCAACAGTTGTTATTGTTGCTTATAAATTAAGCTGTCGCCCATATGTCTCCTTCACTGTTGATTCCACTTTTGTTGGTTAAATGCAGCTTTTATGATGTGGGTTCGATGAGGGGTTTAACCTCGCAAGGGCTGGGTCCTCAGGGTAAAGGCTCCTAATTGAAATAAATGTTCTCAAGTGGCTCGCCTAGATGTCTCTGTCCGTCCGTCTGTGGTTGGCTTTGAAGTGTGCATGCTTTTCCGGGCACATCAGCGGGACCCTGGTGTATTTTGTGAGACTGACTTTTTCTTTGTGGTCTGTGGCTTAGCAGCTGCTCTTGTTCTATAGGTAATGAAGAATGAGGACAGGCAAGCACTCTTGTCGTGGTTGCTTGTCTCAGAATGTATTCTAGGGCAGCTGAAAACACTTGTGTTGACACAACAGGCTCCTGGGCCTAAAGGCCAAACATCCCTTAAATGGTATCATTTGCCGCTAATCAGGGTATGCTTTATCCTTGGGAAGTATGTGGTCTAGAAAACTGGTATGGGTAAACTGACTTTCTCCACTGCTTATATCCAAATATTCCAGTTGACTAGGATGTGAAAACAGTTTTTATTGGGTGAGCTAATCAATCAACAACTACTTGGAGCGACTGTTGAGAAGGATCTAGGAACTTCAAACAGGTTGAGTGAAAAAGAATGCTGCTGTTGATTAGTTATGTCTGCCTAGACATTGGTATGGGGAATGCAGTATATGTGCTAACCCATACAGCACCCTTATATAGCTCTAATTATGTTCTAAGTGCTTTACGTACATTAACTAATCTGATCCTCACAATGACCATATGTAATATTTTATAGATGGGGAAACAAAGGCATAGAGAGATCAAGGAGCTTGACCAAGCTCATTAGCTAGTAAATTGCCAAAGCAGGATTTGAATCCAGGGAGTCTAGCATCAGAGTTTAGATTCTGAACCACTGTGTCACACTGCCTCTATTGTCCTATTATAATCAAGTCAGACTACCTGGGTTAGCCTCATTCAGTAAAAGCTTCACATTTTTTCCTGGCATCACATACAAGAAGAGGTCTTCTCCACCATGATACTTACTTACTGGACTTTGTGGGTCTCTATTGCCCTTCCTTCCTCCCAGGATGACCAGGACTTAGATATCTGACCTTGCAAAACGAGATGGCTTTTTTAAACAGACAGTGAGGGCGGAAGTCCCCAGGTGCACACAGCATGTGTGGGTGACAACCACAGGTCCAGGTTAACCCAGGTCTCTGAAATGAATAATGTCTAAAGGTGACAGGAAAAGTTGAAGATAATTGTACCATGGAAGGTATTCCAAGCCCGTCACTTGCCCTACCCATGCCTCTGTTTACCACTCAGGTGAGCCTTTTTCCTTTCACATAACCATTTATCAAGCACTAGGCACTTAACTTGCATTATTTCATCTTATCCTCGCAACAGCCCTAGGAGGTAGGACTTCATCTGCATTACACGAGTGAGGAAACTAAGACTCCGGGAATGTAAGCAAATTTTGTTTGACTCCAAAGTCCTTCTCAATGGAATCAGAAATTTACAATTTCTTTTGCTGGGGTCGCTGCTGAATCCCCAGTTAGATGGAAATCCCAGTAAGCAAAACATTCAGTGGCAATGCGGTCCCAGGGGCCCGCCTGGCAGGCTCTTACCCTCCCTTTCCCACAGCAAGCCCCCAGACTCTCTAGTCCATCACAGACCACATTTGGGAAACCCCTGAAAGTTCCCTGCAGTCTAGCAGCTTAAAAATCCCGTCCCAACTCTGTACTGGCTGACGATGTCTCCTCCTGCTGGAAGATTTCCTGTCCGAGGGCACTTGGGGAGCATTTCCCAGCCATTAAACAGAGACTCCTCTTTCGACTCAACGGAAAGATACTGGAGGAAGTACACCTTCCTTGTCTGCAAGTTTTCCAGTCTTCTGCAGCACAAAGGCTGTTGTTTTCAAATTAACTGTTACTCTCTCTTTGGTAATCAATGTTAACTCTGATATGGTTCCTTCATAACTTTCTATTTCATACAAATATATCTCTACCTCTATCATCTATCTGTCTCTCATCTCTCTCTCTGTATGTATATTTCTTGTTCTTTAAAGGAATGGGATTATTATATATTCTGCAACTTACATTTTTAATTTCCACTCCAGATCACTACATGTAAATGAAACTTATAATTTCGCATTGCATGGACATACCAAAAGCCTGGCATTTTCAGGTAAGAAACATCACATTAGCTACTGGAAGTTTAAGACCTTATATTTGGGGCCCACTTCTAACAAACGTAGAGGTTGGAATGCATTTGCTTGTTTGGGTTAAAAGCAGAGTCAGGGGGAAGTATGTGATAATAGATTTTAGTCCGTTTATTAGATAAAGATAATCCACATGTGAAGGCCTAGAGCAGTGCCAGGTAAGGTGCGTGTGCTCATTAAAGGTTAATTAAATCTGAAAGTATAATATCCTTCAGTAAGGAAAAAAGGGCTGAGAAAGTAGAAGGTATATTAGTGTGCCTGGATTGATTTCTATTCAGTGAATTTTAAAAGGAAGATTATTAGCTTTTCTCGGATGTCTAAAGGAAATTGGAAGAGAAGGAGTTATTTTCCAATTACACATGCATCTACAGTTCATTTGCCTATGATTAAAATAAAGCCAGACTGGAGCTTCCCTGGTGGCACACTGGTTGTGAGTCCGCCTGCCGAGTAGGGGACACGGGTTCGTGCCCCGGTCCGGGAAGATCCCACGTGCCGCGGAGCCATGGCCGCTGGGCCTGCACATCCGGAGCCTGTGCTCCACGACGGGTGAGGCCACAACAGTGAGAGGCCCGCATACCGCAAAAAAAAAATAAAGCCAGACCACACCAGGGTTACGTTAGATATTCACTGCTCAGACAACAATGGGCTATCACTTTCTCTTTGAACTGTTCTCCAATGATTCCAAGTCCCCTACCCCCAAGAACGTCAATCCTTACCCCTGTCTGGGCTGATGAGTAAAGCTTTAGCCCGCTCTTAACCGACGATGAAAACAACTGCATGCCAGGTACTTTCAGGCCATATAACCTCCAACTCCCTGACGTTCTGAATCCATCAAAATCCTAGTTGACGGAAACAGTGCTTATGCACAATTGTCTAAAGAACAATCAGTTCATCTCTCCTCCCCGAGGAAATGCAAGTTCCATCCATGAACACAAGAAGGTTACGTGCATGCACGAGACTATATTGTACCATTGCTGAATCACACTTTGGGATATTCCATCAGCTTCCACCATAGATTAAGGAAATTGTAAAAAGAACATTATTGTGAGTAATGTTTGGCGTTTGGAGTTGAGAAGACCTGAATGTTAATCCCGGCTCTGCCATTTATTAGCTTTAAGGCTTCAGGTGAGTCATGTAATTTCTCTGAGCCTCGGTTGCCTCATTTATTATATAGACATAAGAACAGCTCCTAGCTCACTGGCTGTTTGTAGAATTAAATGAGATAATCCAGGTTAAGTGTTGGCAGGACAGTGCTCAATTCATGGTCTTCCTGGAGCAGCCTTGGCTGAGGGTCTAGACACCTGGAGGGCCTGGCTTTCCATTTCCTCCACCCTGTGGGTCTCAGACAGTCTCCCCACATACGTCCCCAGCCTCCCTGGCAGGTCCCCGCTTGCCTCCCCACCCTTTCAGGGAAAACCTAGCATAATGCCTTCTATGAATCTAGGCTTTAAAAAATGAAGGCTCCAAAAGGGAGGGGATGTTTTCTTCCAGCAGCTTCTGCCTGTCACACAAATTAACCTTCTAACGAATTATACTGCCACATCTGAAAAAGAGTTTTTTGACCTGTCAGGTGTTTTGCAAGTACACAGAATATAACTCAGGGCTTCACTATTTGTCTAATCGGCTAGTCCCAACAAGCAGCAGCACATCAGCTGTGGGCTCCAGAGTGTGCCCTGCCAACCACATGCTTGATAGCACACGGCACCGTCCCCATCATTGTTTTTAGTGGACTTGTATTGATTACAAAAGAAGCAGGACATAATGGAGGAAACTTCTTCAGATCTGTCAAATCCCAATCCCACCAAAGGCTGCTCAGCACCCAGGTGCCTTCTGCTGGGTCGTTTAAACTCTGTGTGTGTGGGGGGGCAGGGAGGGTTGGATTCACCATCTTTGAAATGAGATGGTCACAATGTATCAGCGATTTCCAAAATACTCAGTAAACAGGAGGATGGGAGTGGGGGGCACTTTGAGTTCCCACCCTTGGTTTAACCAGAACTACCTGACGTTTATCTGGTCCGTATATCTGGTTAGAAGAAAGATGTCTGCTACCCAAAGCAAGAAAAAGGTTGTAAAAACCACTGGCTTGGTTGATCTCTGGGGTCTGTGATTCTGTGAATGCAGCAGAATCTGCTAAGAAGGGGCAATGACTTTTCTTTTGTGTGTTGTCCCACCCAGGCCCTCTCTTAGATGTGAGCAAATAACAGGTACAGCCCCAGCCATGGCTTCAGAACCCAGACACACAATGTCAGGACTGAACCCTCTGGGATGTGCATGGCTTCCTGGGAAACATAAGTTTTGGCAAAGTGCCTCCTAGCCTGGCTTTGGCGATCCCATCGCTCTCCCTTGCTGGCCTCACCCTCATCCCCAATCTTACCTTGGGCTGCGCAGGTTTGAAGTCGATGAATCTGGTCTCAGACAGGCAACTGTCAGCTTTCTCTCTTGGCTACCTTAGCTGCTGCTTTGGCGTTTCCCTACTAGCCAAGTGAAGCCTGCCATTCTAGAGCCGGAGGCACTAGCTTCAAAGTCACAGCAGGTGATATTAATTAATCAATCATTGACTCCCAATTATCCAACAAACATTTTCCGAGGACCTCCCCCGTGGGAGGCTCAGGACTGGGTGCCAGGCATACAGGGATAAACAAAGTGTGGGCATCCCTGGTGGCGCAGTGGTTGAGAGTCCGCCTGCCGATGCAGGGGACGCGGGTTCGTGCCCCGGTCCGGGAAGATCCCACATGCCGCGGAGCGGCTGGGCCCGTGAGCCATGGTCGCTGAGCCTGCGCGTCCGGAGCCTGTGCTCCGCAACGGGAGAGGCCACAACAGTGAGAGGCCCGCGTACCACAAAAACAAACAAACAAACAAAACAAACAAAAAACAAAGCATGGATGGTGCCTTCAAGAAACGTCTGGGCTCCTGGAGGAGATGGATCACACGTGTACAACCCATTACCAGGGGATCAGGGTACACACAGTGCCTTGGGAGCACAGAGAAGGGCTCAGTTAGCTTTGCCTGGGGAATTGGAAGGGGAATCATGGTACGTGGAATATAGTAGCTCCTCAGTAAATATGTACTGAATGAGGGGGTGTTTGAGAAGGTGGACTTGGTTAGAACTGAATCCCAGCTCCTTCAGTTCATCAGACATGAGACTTCTGGCAAGTTACGTAACCCCTCTGTGTCTCAGTTTTCTCATCTGAAAAACAATGGGGCTAATAGTACTGACTTCACCTCACAGAGTTGCTATGAGGATTAAATGTCAACACAGGGGAGGTCCTCAAATCAATGTTTGGCACGCAGTCAGTGGGTCAGTGCCGATGACCGTGGGTACTGAACAGGAGTTGTTAGGGTAGAGAAAGGAGGGGAAGATGGGATCCAGATTAAAAACACAGAAGTTCCTTTCAGTAACTCCCAGAGGGAACTTGCTCTTATCAGCATTCAAAAACAAACAAACATGGGCTTCCCTGGTGGCGCAGTGGTTGAGAGTCCGCCTGGCAATGCAAGGGACACGGGTTCGTGCCCGGGTCCGGGAAGATCCCACATGCCGCGGAGCGGCTAGGCCCGTGAGCCATGGCCGCTGAGCCTGCGCGTCCGGAGCCTGTGCTCCGCAACGGGTGAGGCCCGCGTACCAAAAAAACAAACAAAAAACACAAAAATACCTGGCCCAGAATCCACAGTTCCCTGAATTTGCCTTCCCTTCCCCAGCCTCATCCTCTTCCCCAGCTCTCCCTTTCCTTTTCTTTCCTCCTTCACCTCCCTTCCTTCTCTTTTTCCCTTGCTCCATCCTCTTTTCCTTCCCTCTGTCTGATTTTTCTCTCTGCTCCCTCCTCTCCTTCCCTTCAACTCCCTTCAGCCCTCAGATATCTGCTCTTTTCATCCTCCCTTTCTCCCCACCACCCTTCTCCCTGTATCCCTGGTCTTCCTGCCCCTACCCATCCCAGCCCAGCTGGCCCTACAAACATTCTCCAAAGCATGGAAAACCAGACCCTCCTCTGCTCTTCGTCCGTCCCTCTTCCTCTAGCAAGCGGCATCAGAATAGAATGAAGGCAGACCAGAGCAAAGAAATAAATCTTTTTTGTTGTTGTTATTGTTGCCTCTCAGGGAAAAGTAGCCCTGGGTGCCCTTTCTTGCCAGCACAGCCAGGGCTCTCTTGATGACATTTGTAGCTTGGGGTGATCACGGCTTTTGGCCTGCTAACTTTTTACTGTCAAACACTCTAGCAGTTTTCAGGGTTTAAATGGCAGCAATCAACATGGACAGAACCAGCCCTGCTGACACCCCGAGGGGGACAAAGCCTGGCTCCACAGAAAGACACAATTCACGAGTTTACTGCACTCAGAAATTAATGCTCAAGCTTGAAGAGTGATCCCTTCCCACCGAGAAGTCTGGCCTGGGCATCTCCCTTGAGGGGCCTCCCTTTTCTCTATTCTGCAAACGATTCCTGCACATTGGTCATGTGCCTAACACCATTCCAGGCTCTAAGGAGGCAGCACTGACAGGACCGAAGGGAGAGGGGCTCCCTGCTCTGCTGGGATAAATTCGAATGGGTGAGGTAGACCATGAACGAGTAAAAGCATGACTAATAAAACTTGTAGGTAGTTACAAGTGCAATATAGAAAATAAAAGAGAGTAATTAGTAAACGCATCTTGGTGGGGAAGTGTTCGCTTTAAATCGTACAATCAGGAAAGTTCTCCCTGAAAGGGATCCATTGAGCTGAATCTTTAATAACACAAAGGAGCCTCCATGTACACCCGGGGAAAGGCGAGCACCAAAGACTCGAGGTGGGAAGAGTTTGGAGAAAGAGACCCGGAGCGATGAGGTGTAGGGACCTAGTGGAGAGGTGATATGTGATGAAACTGGATAAGCAGGAAACGACCGGGTTTTATCAGACACGTTTACAAGTCCCTTTGTAAGTAACAGTAAGTAACAGAGACGGATTGGACGATTTTACCAGAAAAGGAATTTATTGAAAGGAACTTAGGTAGCCCACAGGATTGTCAAGGACATATGTGGAAAAGGGACAAGAGCAAGGGACAGCAGCTGGACACTGACATTTCTAGCGCTCGTGCTACCATCCCTGTCACTGGACACTTCCACTGGACAGCAGCCAATGCCACTTTGGCTGCCTTCCAGAGAGAGTCCCTGCAGTCACTGAAGCAAGCTTCAGAGAAACAGAACCAATAGGATGTAGGATGTCTATCTATTCTATTCTATTCTAGAATTAAGTCACATGATTATGGAGGCTGAGAAGTGCCAAGATCTACACTTAGCTGGCTGGAGAACCGAGAGGTCCTGTGGCCTAAGTTTCAGTCCAAGTCTGAAGGCAGGAAAAGACTAATCTCCAAGACATTGTCCCAGAGCACGGCATGGAAGAGATGCCTATCATCATGCAAATGACAATATAAAGTAGACATTACAGGTATGATTATATTACAGGTATGATTCAGGAGAGTAGGCAAGGTTGGAGATAGCAATTGGCAGGATGGGCTTGGGAGCCAGACAGCTTTGCTTGGACTTTTGTTTCTGCTAATTACTAGTTGTATGATCCTGAGCAACTTGTATAAGATCTTTGAGCTCCAATGTCCTCAATTATAAAGCAGGGTTGTATTCGTTTCCTGGGGCTGCATTAGCAAAGTACCACCAAACGGGTGGCTTAAAATAACAGAAATTATTCTCTCACAGTTCTAGAGGTTTGGAGTTAAAAATTAAGGTGTAGGCAAGGCCAGGCTCCCTCTGAAGGCTCTAAGGAAGAATTCTCCCTTGCCTCTTCCTAGCTTCTAGCGGTTGCCATCAAGCCTTGGCCTTCTCTGGCCTGCAGCTGCGACACTCTGATCTCTGCCTCTGACATCAAATGGCATTCTCTTCTCCCCTTTCTGTATGTCTCTGTGTCTCTGTGTTCAATCTCCCTATCCTTTCTCCTATAAAAACACCAGTCACACAGACCTACTAGAGAATGGACTTGAGGATACGGGGAGGGGGAAGGGTAAGCTGGGACAAAGTGAGAGAGTGGCATGGACATATATACGCTACCAAACGTAAAATAGATAGCTAGTGGGAAGCAGCCGCATAGCACAGGGAGATCAGCTCGGTGCTTTGTGACCACCTAGAGGGATGGGATAGGGAGAGTGGGAGGGAGGGAGATGCAAGAGGGAAGAGATATGGGAACATGTGTATATGTATAACTGATTCACTTTGTTATAAAGCAGAAACGAACACACCATTGTAAAGCAATTATACTCCAATAAAGATGTTTAATAAAAAAAAATAATAATAAAATAGAAAAGTAAATAAAAATTGAACTACCATATAACACAGCAATTCCACTCCTGGGTATAGATCCAGAAAAGAAAAAAAAAAAAAAAACACCAGTCACTGGGTTGGGGCCACCCTAATCCAGTATGACTTTACCTTGGCTTGATTATGTTTGCAAAGATCCTATTTGCCAAATAAAATCACATTCACAGTTCAGGGGTTAGTAATTCAACATATCTTTTGGTGGGAACACAATTTATCTCACAACACGGGATACTGTTTTAACTACCTGGTCCATAATAGTTGCTCAATAAATGATTGCTCCTATTCTTTCTGTTCTCTTTGGTATGGACTCCATGGGAAGCTATGGTGATGGGGTAGTTCTGAACATACTGGTGGAAAGCAACAATGACAACACACATGCTTCCTTAGCACGGTAATTCTGGATCCGTAAGAGTTAGGGAAACAAAACTTTTAGAACACTACTGTCTTTGTATTTAATTGTCACTTGGAACCTTTTGCATTGTGCTGGAATTCAGTCGATAAGCATTTGTAAATTAAATACTGGCTGCATTTTATTGTTCTTATATTGTTACATTCTTAGGTTCCCTTTTGGACTTCAGGTAGCATATATTCTCTCTACTTTTCAGCAGTACACTTGGTGCCTAAAACTGGGCTTGGCACATACGTAGCAGCTGCTCAATAATTGAATTAATAAGTGGTGTGAAAAGCTACTCAAGTGTCCCAGACATCACATTTTCTCAGACTTAAGGGATATTAAAAATGACTCGCGAATCGTTGCTAATTCTCCTGGCAGGAGTCTGACAGGGTTACTGGGGACAATTTTTTCATTAACTTTAGCTGTATGGCTGGGATTGGCGTATTTCTCAGTAACATAAATGGAATAGAATGGGCTGTGCAGGATGTTCAGTCGTTGATTTATTCATAATACTTGTAAACTCAGAAACCATGTCAACTAGCATCAGTGCAGTGAAGTTGTCCAATAAGCCAATGTATTTTGAAAACTTTTTATTTGGAAACGACTTTGAATTTGGAGAAAATATGCAAGAATAAGAATAGCATATAGGGAATTCCCTGGCAGTCCAGTGGTTAGCACTCGGCACCTCCACTGTAGGGGTCACGGTTTTGATCCCTGATCAGGGAACTAAGATCCCGCACGCCAGGCGGCACAGCCCCCCCAAAAAACAGAGAATAGTATATAGTAAAAAAAGAATGGTATATAAAACACAATTAATATACTTGACCTGGATTTACCTGTTGTTGATACTTGTCCCATTTGCCATCTATTGGCTCTTCTCTCTCTCTCTCCCTCCCTCCCTCCCTTTCTCTCTCTCTCTCAGTTGACCTCATACCTTTCATAATTGGACTCTTTTTGTGTAGGATCAGGGATTGCATTTAGCCATTGTGTCTCCTTGGTCTCCTTTGATCTGGAACATTTCCTCAGCCTTCTTTGTCTTGCATGACACTGATATTTTTTAATAATATAATCCTTCCTCCCCCTTTTTAGTAGATTGTTCCTCATTTGGGGTCTGAGTGACATTTCCCCAAGGTTAGATTCATGGTCGCATTCCAGGCTGGATTGCTGCTGAGTGACGTCATGCTCGTCTCAAGATGCACATCTGAAGGCAGAGGAGAGCCATCTGTCCCGTGCTGGCAAAGCAACTTTTTAAGCAACATTTTTGTTGAAGCATAATATACATACACAAAAGTGCACAAATAATCGATGGACTGCTCAGTTGGAGATCACAAAGTGATTGCACCCATATAGTCACCACCTAGATCATAGTAGAATGTTAGCAGCATCCCAAACCCCATCCTGGGTCTCCTTTCAGTCACTCCTTCCTCTCTCCCCCTTCCCAAAAGGTAATTGCTAACCTGACTTCACATATCATAGATTAGTTTTGCCTATTTTTGTATGTTTACAAAGGGAGTCATATATCTGTTTTGACCCATTTGTCTTGTTTGGCTCAACATCATGTTTGTAAGATTCATCCACATTATTGGTATAGTTGTAGTTCATTCATTTTCACTGCTGTATAATATTCCATTTTACTTTTCGTTTAATTTTTATTGGAGTAGAATTGATTTATGATGCTGTGTTAGTTTCTCCTGTACAGCAAAGTGAGTCAGTTATACATATACATATATCCACTCTTTTTTAGATTCTTTTCCCATATAGGACATTACAGAGAAGAGTTCCCTGTGCTATACAGTAGGTCCTTATTAGTTACCTATTTTATATATAGTAGTATACATTGACATATACAATCCCAATCTCCCAATTTATCCCTCTTCCCTCCCTTTCCCCCCGGTAACCATAAATTTGTTTTCTACATCTATGACTCTATTTCTGCTTTGTAAATAAGTTAATTTGTATCATTATTTTAGATTTCACATATAAGGGATATCATATGATATTTGTCTTTCTCTGTCAGAACACTTAGTATGATATTCTCTAAGTCCATCCATGTTGCTGTATAATATTCCATTTTAAAATACAACACAGTACATCCGTTTTACAATTGATTGACAAATTGAGTTGGCAGTTTGGGGCTATTGATAATAGTACTGCCATGAACAGGTTTGAACATATAGTTTGTTGAAACTAAGCATGTACCTCTGTTGGACACATTCCCAGGAGTGCAATTTCTGCTTCATAGTCTTTGAATACGTTCAGCTTTAGTAGATATTGCCAAACATTTTTTGCAAAGGGGTTATATTTATTTTCACTCACACCAGCAGTGTGTGAGAGTTCCCGTTGCTCCACATCTCACCTAACACTTAGAATTTACTGACTATAGTTTAAAGACTTGGCCAGTCTGGTGCATTCATAACACAACCTCGTTGTGGATTCAATATGCATCTTCCCTACTGAGGACCTTGCCTTAGGCCATTTGATCATCGACTTTTGTAAGCCTCCTGTCTAAGTCTTTTGTGTATTGTTCTACTGTTTTTTCTGAGATTTTCTTATTGATTGGTAGGAGGTCTATGCAGTCTGGACTAAGTCGTTTGTTGGTTTTCTATATTGCAAATTTCTTCTATTCGGTGGCTGGCCTCTTCACTCACTCCCTTAATGGTATCTTTTGATGAATCAGAGATTCAATGTAGTCTAATATAGTAATTTTTTCCTTTATGGTTATTACTCTTGGTGTTCTGTTTAAGAAATAGTTTCTTCTTTCAAGGCCATGACAATATTTTCATATTTTATCTTCTGGAAACTTTACCTTTTACATTAAAACTAGAATCCACCTGGAATTGATTTTTGTATGTGGTGTAAGAGTCAAGCAGGATTTTCTTCTGTATGGATATTTCATTGTCTTGGCTCCTTTTACTGAAAAGAGAATGCCTTCCCCTCTGCTCTACTTTGCCACTTTTATTGTCAATAAATTATCCATAAATGTATAGATCTACTTCTGTGCTCTCAATTATGTTCCTTCAGTTTATTTGTATATCCTTGTGCAAACATCACATAGTCTTTGTTACCAGAGTATGTCTGGATGTCTGATAATCTAAGTTTTCTAAATTTGATCTTCTTTCCAATTTTTCAAGGGGCTATTCTTGACCTTTTGTATTTTCATATAAAATTTAGAATTGGCTTATCAATTTTTAAGGAAATGACCTACGGGAATTTAGATTGGCATTGCATTAAACTTGTAGATCAGTTTGAGGAGATTTACATCTTTATAAAATTGATCTTCTGGTTCATGAAAGTTGGCATATGCTTCAATTTATTTAGGATTTCTTAAATTTCTCTCAGGAACATTTTATAAGTTTCAGAATGTAGGTCTTGAACAGATTTTATTATATTTAGTCCTAGGTATTTGATTGTTTTGATGCTTTTGTAAATGATATTTGAAAAAAATTGTATTTGCTAACTATGACTGGTATATAAAAATATAAATAATTATATTTAGCAATCTTACTAAACTAACTTATTTATAATTTATATGAAGATTTCTTGGGTATGGATACAAATCACATCATCTGTAAAAAACTGACAGTTCTATTTCTTGTCTTTCAATTCTTTTACGTTTTATTCCTTTTTATTACATTATTGCATTTATTATATGATATTGGCTAGGACCTTCAGTATAATGTTGAATTGAAGTAATAAAGCGGGCATTCTTATCTTGCTCTTGATTTCAAGGTACAGTTTCTGTAGGATTTTTGTAGCTACCCTTCACCGAATTAAGGAAGTGTACTTTTATTTGTAGTTTGCAAGAGGTTTTTATTTTGTATTAGTGTTCAATTTTGTGAAATGCTTTTTCTGCTTCTATTCAGATAATTTATATTATTTCTTCCTTTGTTCTATTAATGTAGTAAATTGCATCTATTGACTTTCAAATATTAAATCAACTTTGCGTTCTTGGAATGAACCCAGCTTGGTCCTGAAGTATTTTCTTTCTTATATTCAATTTGCTAATAATCGTCTTGGGATTTTGTATCTATGTTTATGAAACACTCTGACCTACATTACAATGCGCTTATTAGGATTTACTATCAAAGTTTTGTTGGTCTAATAAAACAAGTTGGGAAATGCTCCCTTTTTTTCTATTCTCAGGAAGATTTTGTATAAGGTTGATGCTGTTTCTTACTTAAATATCTTAAATATTTGGAAGTATTCACTGGTGAAGCCATCTGGAAGGTTTTAACTACAGAGTCAATGACTTTAACAGATACAGGATTGTTTCGATTTTCCTATTTATTCCAGAATCAGTTTGGGTAGGTTTTGTTTTTCTAGTTGTCATTTATCTAAATTTTTAAGTTTATTGGCAAAAAATTGATCATAATATCCTTTTATTATATTTTCAGTGTCTGTAAGATAAGTGACAATCACTTTTTCATTCTTGATATTGGTTGTTTGAGCATCATCTCTTGTTTTCTTAATCAGTTATCAAGAAGTTTATAAAGTTTTTGGTCTTTTCAAAGATTCAACTTTTAATCTTTCGTATTATATATTGTTTTTCTTTCACTAATTTCTGCTCTTGTCTTTATTATTACCTTTCTTCTACTTTCTTGAGTTTTAATTTGCTCTTCTTTTTCTAATCAAGTCACTTAATTTCCAAACATTTGGGGGTATTTTTGTTATTGATCTCTAGCTTAATTCTTCAGTGGTCAGAAAGCATACTCTATATGATTTCATTCCTTTGAAATTTTTGAACTTTGCTTTGTCGCTCAGTATTTGGATACATTAAATAAATACTCCATGTGCATTTTAAAAATACATGTATTCTACGATTGGGTATAGTGTACATATATGTATGCTTATATGAGTATGTATATATGTACAAATGGTCAACTTAGATCCATTATCCACTTATATATTTATATCTGTTATATTTATAAATTAGATCAATTTTATTAGTGTTGTTCAAATCTTTTATATCTGTATTAATATTTCTGTCTGCTTATTTTATCAATAACTGGGAAGATGTGTTAAAGTCTCCCACTGTCTTTGTGAATCTTTCCATTTCCTCTGTTAGTTGTGTCAGATCCTGCTTTATAAATTTTGAAGGTTTGTTTTTGCTCCTGCAGGCAGTTAGATTAGGGTTGGATCACCTTAATCCAATGAGCTGATTTGAAGCTGGGTCTTTGTGAGCGCTAATCTAGCCCCATTTATCCTTCGCAGTTAATATTGTGTAATATTTTTGAATAATTCATATATTCATCAATTTGATAAATATCTCTTGCATGTCTACTATGTGTTAGGCACTACAATAGGTGCTGAATCTTCTGTATTCTTTTAGAGTTATAAACAGCATGCAAATGTTTTTGAGAAGGAATCTCCAGTACCAAGGTGGTTATTTCTTACTTGGTCTCCTCACGTCTCAGGATTTTCCATCCTACATTCCACTGCCAGAGGAGTTGCTATGAAGCCTCTCTTTCTTCTCACCATTTACACACTCAAAAACCTGCCTTTGTTTCCCAGTGCTTGAAGAATAGAAGTCCTTTTTTCCGCAGCTGGGAGGATCTATGAGGGACTACCTTATATCTTCCTCAGAGTCTTAACAAAAAAGTCTTACCCCACGTTTGATCTGAGTCAGTGCCTTGGATTTGATCTTTCCTTGAGAACATATCTTAATTTCTCAGAACCTTTTTCAGATTGGAAAAACTATGTTGGGATCTCTGTATTTCCTCTAAATTCTGCTTGAAAACTGCACAGTTCCTTCTTTAAACCCTCTCTTCTTACATTACCATTGGCAGCTTGATGAAAGAAGTTGACACTTTTTTAACATTCTGCCTGGAAATTTCCTTGACCAACTACTAACTAATTACATACCCTTTCTGTCTTCCCTGTGACAGCGGGTGAGAGTTTTGCCAAACGTTCTGCAACTGTTTAACACGGGTCCCCTTTTCTCTAGGCTCCAGTAAAAATTGTTCTTAGTGTCCATCCAGCCTTTTCTAAAAGTATTCTCAAGGCTCTTCTGGTACCTACCTGCCGTTTGGTTTCAAAGCCACGTATTTTAGGCTTTTGTTATGGAGCATCCCATTGCCGGTAGCAATTTCTATACCTGCTATTTATTGATGCTTAACAAGTCACTACACAAATTGGAGGGTAAAAGCAACAATAATTTTTAATTTCTCATGATTCTGGGGGCTGACTTGGCAGTCTTTCTGCTTCACATATAGTGTCAGTTGTGCCCGTAGTCCTGCGGGGTTGATGACTGAAATCTCCAGACTTTGTTCTCTCACATTTCTGGTAACTTGGTAGGGACGGCAGGAAGATTGGGTTCTGATGAGATGCTGGGATGGCTGGGCCGTTCTCTCACTCTCCACATACTCTCAGGACCTCTCCCGCTGCACATGGTCTTTCCGGCAGGGTAGCTGGACTGGTTCCAACTGGCTCTTTATTTCTAGTCATTTCATTTATTAAATAAACGGCACTTTATTTCTCATGGCCCCCAGATGCCCTATGAAAACTTTATTGGGTCCCAGGTCATTTGGACATCAGTGAAAAAAGTAACAGGAGAGGAAAATGCAGTCAGCTTTTCTAACCTCTGGCTGGAGATTAATTCTGCAGTTATTAGAGGATTACTTGGGACGTTCCTGGCCGCTCTTGGTTGGTACATTTTCTAAAAGTATTTCTCCTTCCTAAAAGTGAATGAACAAAGGAGTAGAGGCAAAGGAAATGGGAATCTGTAGAAATGGATTTGTTTGCAACTCTTAGAAAAGGTTTGGTAAAGTAGAGTGGCTATTAAGTAATTGATGTCTTGGTATTTCCTCTGGATTTAAAAACACCCTATATTTATATAGCTCTTATTTTTAAACTAGCAAAGCACTTTATCTTTAGCCTTTTAATATCCCCAAAAGGTCAAAGAAGATGTTTTTGTCTTAATTTTTTTTAAACCATGTTTTCTAGTTTCAGGTGTACAGCAAAGCAATTCAGTTATATATATATACATATTCTTTTTCAGATTCTTTTCCACTATAGGTTATTACCAGATATTGAGTATAGTTCTCTGTGCTATAATATACAGTAGCTCCTTGTTGCTTTTCATTTTAATTTTATACATCTGGTAGAAGATGAAGATAAGCTAAATAACTCCCCCAACATTATCCAGATAATAAAACCATCCATCTATCTAGTCATCAATTAATTTTTTAAATTATTTATTCTTTCACACATAGTTATTGATTACCATTATTCATCAATGATCAATTTCAACTTATATTTCTTGATTACCCAGGTTTCTGGATATACAGTAGTAAGAGACCATTCATGAAGCCTGTATTGTAGTACATGAGCGGAAATTAATCAAATAATTATACATATTCAAATTTGATTATGACATGTAACACATAAAAGGAGCCATGCATGCATGTTTTAGGAATACATGATCTATCTCAGGGGGTCAGAAAAAGCTTTCCTGAGAAGTGACCTTGTGGTAGATGTAGATGGAAAACTAGAAGAACACCCAGGCAGAAGATAGATTGTGTATAAGGCTCCAAGGCAGGAAAGAGCTGTATACCTCTGAGAAATGGAGTGAAAGTCCGTGTGGCCAGAGGTTAGACAGCACAGGCCAGGGAGTCATGGATGTGGCTGATGGGGCAGAAGGAGATCACATTCTAGGGGCCTTTACAGGTTACATGTATGAGCCACATGGCCTTAGGTAAATCCCTTAACCTTCCTAAGTCTCAGTTTTCTTAAAATGGGGATAATTTTCAATATGCTAAAGCTCCAGCCTTGACCTCTCGTCTGGGCTCTAAGTCCTTTAGTGCAACTTGCCATGTTCATTTAGAAATCCAACTGGCACTACAACGCATTTCCAAAACAGAACTGTTGATTCCTGAAGCTGCATCGCCGAAACTTCCTCCTCCTCTATCTTCCCCTATTTCAGTGACTCCGTCCATCACCCACCCAATTGCTCACATCAAAATCTCAGGAGTGGGCTTCCCTGGTGGCGCAGTGGTTGAGAGTCCGCCTGCCGATGCAGGGGACACGGGTTCGTGCCCCGGTCCGGGAAGATCCCACGTGCCGCGGAGCGGCTAGGCCCGTGAGCCATGACCGCTGAGCCTGCATGTCCGGAGCCTGTGCTCCACAACGGGAGAGGCCACAGCAGTGACAGGCCCGTGTACCGCACAAAAAAAAAAAAAAAAAAATCTCAGGAGTTAGCCTCCATTTGTCACCTTCCTCACTTTGCATATAAAATAAGTCTTGTTGGCTCTGATGCCAAAACAAATTCCAAATCCAGCCACTTCTCACCATCTCCCCTGTTCTCACTGTAATCCAAGCCTATGCTTTTCTTCTCATCTGGATGATTGCAATCGTCTCTCAGCCTTCTCCCTGTCTACTCTTACTCTCCTAGAATCCATTATCCACTCAGCAGCCAGAATGTTCTTTTTAAATGTATATTTCCATGTCATCCCTTTACTTGAACACTCCTACAGTTTCCCACTGCATTAAAAACGAAATACAAACTCCCTACCATGACAAATCCCCAGATGAGCTAGTCCCTGCCTGCCCCTCCGCTACTGTCTGGTGCCACTTTGCTCACTATGCCCCAGCCACATTGGCCTCTGCTTCTCACACATGGCAAGCTCACAGCTGATCTTTATGTTACTGGATCCTTCTCATCGCTTAGTCTTCAGCTAAAAAAATCATGTTCTCAAAGAGGCCTTCTATTCAATCTAAATTAGGCCCTCTCCAGCCTCCTACTGGGTAGTCACTGTCTCATCACCTTTTTAGTTTCTTAATAGCCACCACCATTCTCTGAAATTATCTTATCCATTTACTTATTTCTTTCCGACTCCCAAATATAAGCTCCATGGGAGCAGGACCTCGTCCATCTAATCCTCCTTACCTGGTGTAGGGTCTGGCATGGAGTGGGACCACAATACACAATACAGTGGGAGCGATTTGTTGGGCTAATGAATGAATATGTGAATGAAACCTCCTCACAGGGGCATTACTAGCCCAAGAGCCAGGATCGTTTTGCTTGGACTGCATGTTCTGGGACACACTGAAAGCGGCTAGTTCTTGGATTATGACCAGCATTTTATTAGTGCAGACTCAATTTCAACTTTCAAGGCCCCAAATCCATTGCTTTCAGTATGATTCAGGGACTGTTCTCAACATCATAATCTATTTCAATAAACTCATCAGAGCTGAGATATTCCATCTTGATGTGCGAGTTCCATAAAAATGGGTAACTTGTCTTTCTCTTTCTGACTTACTTCACTCTGTATGACAGACTCTAGGTCTATCCACCTCATTACAAATAGCTCAATTTCGTTTCTTTTTATGGCTGAGTAATATTCCATTGTATATATGTGCCACATCTTGGTAACACATATATACGGAATTTAAGAAAGAAAAATGTCATGAAGAACCTAGGGGTAAGACAGGAATAAAGACACAGACCTACTAGAGACTGGACTTGAGGATATGGGGAGGGGGAAGGGTAAGCTGTGACAAAGTGAGAGAGTGGCATGGACATATATACACTACCAAAGGTAAAATAGATAGCTAGTGGGAAGCAGCCGCGTAGCACAGGGAGATCAGCTCGGTGCTTTGTGACCGCCTGGAGGGGTGGGATAGGGAGGGTGGGAGGGAGGGAGATGCAAGAGGGAAGAGATATGGGAACATATGTATATGTTTAACTGATTCACTTTGTTATAAAGCAGAAACTAACACACCATTGTAAAGCAATTATACTCCAATAAAGATGTAAAAAAAATAAATAAATAAATAAACTAAATACAGCTCAAAAAAAAAAAATGGGTAACTTATACCCATGATCAATTTTTATGTATATTTCAGTTTAAAAACAAATATAAAAGTCCTCAGGAAAACCCTCTCCCACCGAAGGGCGTAACTTTCAAACAATGGCTTAAAATGTCTATTGATTGCCCAATGGATGATTTGTAATCACAGATTACACATTTGGGTAATAGGTCTTTGTGGGCCCTCTGAAATTTGTTTCATTGGGCTAACAGATAATTAGGGCAGACACACCATAACCGCTCCTTTGGAGCAATTAAAGTTTGCGGAATGGATGCCTGGCTCTGCTGTTTCACTGGTGCATCCCTCCAGCTCTTATTACAGCCAGAGTAGCAGGGAAGGGTGCAGCCTGGTATTTAAGGAGGGAGCTGTTTTGAACTAAGGTAGATCCTAGCAGCAGCAGCCTGGGTAAAGGGAGGGAGGGAGGGAGGGAGGGAGGGAGGTAGAGAGAGAGTTGGTCCTGCGTTCCTGGAGGCCGTCCAAGCCCCACACAGCTGGCCTTGGGCCCAGTGTAAACTGTGGACTGCTTGCCCAGCAGGTGTGGGCCCACCTGAGCTGGATCAGCCTCAGCACATTCTTCTCTAGGCAGGACACACCGTTTTGCAGATTTCAGTTCCAAGTATTTGTTCCCAAGCTGGTGCCGTGTCAACACCACCTTTTCATTTTTCTTTATGACTCCTAGTTTGAGAAATACTTTCAAATACTCAGCCCAAAGTTCTACTCATTGTCCAGGCTCACGAGAAACATCCTGGATTAGAGCCTGGACTCTAGAGTCTGACGATACCGGGTTTTTACCCTGGCTCCGGTGTTTACTAGCTGTGTGACCTTGGGAAATTACTTAAACCAAGAAGAAGGATATTAGTAGTAGCCAACTTGTAATGGACCCTCGCTCAGTGCCAGGCACCATGCTATTTACATGTATTCTTCTCTCTTAATACACACAAGCAACACTGATTTATTTTAAAATTATCATCTTCATCTTCAAGACGATGGAATGCTTTGGGCATTAAATAACTCGCCAAAGGCCATAAACCTGAGACACAAAAGAGACCGTTCGAGCCAAGGTCTGGCTCATGTGCTTAAACAGTTATGCTCCCCTGCCTCCTAATAGCGCCCTTCTCACTGGATTGTTTTACAAATCTAATAAAACTCCTAAAGCGCTTAGCACAGAGCTAAAGAAATTTTCAATAAATGCATGTTATTATGACTTGTATTCTTCTTCTTATAGTTTCCTTGTGAAGTTTTCCTTGACTCTTCCTTGACCACTCAGTGGCCCCTTCCTCTGGGTTCCTGTCATCTTGTACCTATTTCCCTCTATCCCATTTGAACTATTCTTTGTTTACCCACCTGTCTGCCCTGCTGGCCTGAAATCTCCTCAAGGCAGGAATTTTGCCTTATTCATTAGCAAGCACAGTGTTAGGTGCAGTGCAGGGGCTCAGGGAAAACATATGGAATAAACAGCAGTGAGAAGATGGACTTTATAATTCATGGACGGTAGCATCTGAGAAGCCCCAGACTCTTGAAAGAGAGCCAGTTTTGGACCTGCGGGCAGGGAATCATGGCTTGGAATAGAGGCAGGCAGAGGTGGGGGGTGATTGGAGGGAAGAATTAACAAGAGATAATGCTGGCCAGGTAGCCAGGCCTCTTAGGCCATGTGATGGCGTGGATTTTATCTCAAGTGCAATGGGGAACAGTAGAGGTGCTTGAAGCAGGAGAGCCATGTGATTGGGTAAGTTTCAGAAAGGTTGCTCTGTGTGAAGTGTTGAGAATGGATGGGGGTGGCGTGGAGCAGAGGCCAGACCGGAGGCAGGGAGCCCACTTAGGAGTCCATTGCAGTGGCCCAGGCAAGAGATGATGGGAGCCTGGGTCAGGAGAGGTCCTGGAATGAGGTTTCAGGGTGGTAGAAAAGAAAGGGTTGATTCCCAGTGCCCAGCAGACCCTGGGGCTCTTCACAAGCTTTCCCCCCTTCAATACCAGAAAAGAACCCCAAATAGCTATTTGGAACACCACTTGTACTGTAGATTATTTTCTCACCTGTTTCAGAAGCCAAACCATGGGGAATGGAGAACTCTGGATCTAGCCTGTTCTGAGGCACTCTGTTCGTCTCAAAATACTGGAAGGTATTAGAGAACTTCTCGAAGGTTCCAAGGATGCTGATGCCCAGGTCACCAGTCTGCTCACTGCTGAGAAGAAGGAAGTCCAAGGAAAACATATATCCTTTACTTTGGTCTCCACAGGTGACTTCTACCTACTCTGATCCTTCCCACAGAAGATGACCTCTAGCCATCCTGACATTTTCCCTAACATAGTTACAAATACGACTGCGTTTTCAAATCTAGATCAACAAAAAGGAAGAAGACTTTCATCAAAGCCCCTGAGAAAAGTTTTAGGTTACATTGGACACAGCCCTTCCTTCGCTAAGCGTTTAAGAGAGTGATGTCTACCTTAAGGACGGATGAAAACCATATGTGTCACGTACCTGCAGAGCTTTTCCATTTTGTTGTCCCTTAAAGTAATCACCAGCCACTCTGATCCTCCAAGGGCATTTGCTCTGTCGATACACATGCCCCTGTGGGTTTCCCTTTGGCTTTGTGCTTTGGAGGAGAAGTCAGTTAGGAAAGAGGACAAAAGGTCAGACAGGAGGTGGTTGAGTTTATGAAGACTAAGTCAGCAACATGAGCCTGTAGGCTCAGTCAAGGGACCAGTTTATTCCTTGGGGCATGAGCTGGGTCAATTTCTCTCCTTACTGAACCTCTGAGTGCCCTGGAGCCCAGTTACAAGCCTTGTAAAAATCGCCCACGTGTTGTCCACATTTGCTTCTTCTGCAAGTTTAGCTTGGTAGGCTGGAGGGAATGCCCTTTGCTTCAAAGAGATGACGCTGGATCTAATGTTTGAAATTTTATAATACGGTTTAATGATCTATGAAGCATTTTGTATACATTACCATATATCTTCTCCCTACAGATCCTGTAACATGGTTATTATGAAGTCCATTCACAGATGAAAAGATTGAGACTTAGAGAAGAGGTTGAATATATTTCCAAAGGTCACATAACAATGAGGTGGTTGAGAAGGAATCAGACTTAAGAGTCACTCAACTAATCAAATATTTCATCGGTACCTAACATGTTCAGACAAGGTCTCAGGCACTAAGAATACAATGGTGATCAAAGACATAAGGAATTTTCCCTCGTGGAGATTACAGTCCAGTTGAGGAGACACTCATTAGACAAAGCAGTACTCAAAAAAATAGAAAATGATCCATATGAATGAGGTCTGAAGGGAAAGCACAGCGTATTAGGAGAAAGCGTAGCAAGGATGTAATTTAGATGTGGTGTGTGTCTGTGTGTATGGTGGTGGGGAAGGATGTGTGTATCACTGAAGACCAACTATAACATTTGAGACCTGAGAAACAGGGGGGAAGGAATTGGAAGAAGAGATGGGGTAAGGGATTTCAGCAGGACGTGGCAGCATGTGTAAAGACCCTTAGGCAGGACAAACTTGGTGTGCTTGAAGATCTGAAGAAGGCTGAGTGAGTCGGCTTGGAATGGAGCGAGCCAGGAAAAGAGAGATGTTAAGATGGTATCAGATTATTGGTAGGTTTTGCTGGATCACAGAGAGCATTTAGCCATGGGTTTTATTCTAAATGTGATGAGAAACCATTGGGGGATTTGAAGCAGGGAAGTTGACTTGGTTTTGCACATTAAGGTGATCATTCTAAATGCTCAATCAAAATTAGATTGTAAAAAAAAAAAAAGAATTAGATTGTAGAGGACAAGTGTAGAAGCAGGGAGACCAATTACGGGGAGGACACTGCAAAAATCTAGGGGAAAGTTGATGGCCCTATATCTTTTTTTTTTTTTTTTTTGCGGTACGCAGGCCTCTCACTGTTGTGACCTCTCCCATTGTGGAGCACAGGCTCCGGACGCGCAGGCTCAGCGGCCATGGCTCACGGACCCAGCCGCTCCGCGGCATGTGGTATCTCCCCGGACCGGGGCATGAACCCGTGTCCCCTGCATCGGCAGGCGGACTCTCAACCACTGCGCCACCAGGGAAGCCCCGCCCTATATCTTTAAATCCTGGAATTTTTGGTTATGGTGTGTGCTATTATTGTGATTCTAGAGACCTGGCTGACAGTTGAGAAGGGGTGTCATTTACTACATTTTTTAAATCACCCTTGAGTTTTCTCTACTTACTGGGTGTCGAGGGACAACAAAACCATTGACACATTCAAGGATCAGCAAAGACTGCAACCACACTGTTCCAGGATTAAGAAAACCATCTCTTCATGATCATAAAATGCCATGCAAATGACATTTGGAAAGGAAACTGACTACCAGAACGTTTACTAACTGATCCTCACTCAATAAAGGACACTATCATTTTTACTAGCTTTATGACAATGAACAAGTTACTTAACCTCTCTGAACCTAATTTACATGAACTGTGAAAGAAGGATAAAAGTAGTACTTTTCTCAAAGAATCACATTAGAATGACATTAGGTTAAGAATTAGATCCATATGAAGATTAAATGAGATACTACATGTAAAACAACACAATGCCTAACTGAATAAGCATTCTGCTTTCAATAAATAATAGCTATCATAATTAATAATAATGATGCCTTTAAAGTGTAAATGGAATAAAATTAGGTACCAGCATTACTTCCACGGAATAATTAATTTCTGTCCCCAGGCAAAGTATTGACATATGTAGCTTAACTTATGAAGCATTACATTTCCCATCACCCCAAACTTTTAAAATGCTTTGAAATTCTTGGATGAAAGACATTATGAAAACATAAAATATTATTATTCCAAAGAGAAAGTTTATCCTACAGAGCGAGACTTTCCCTAATGACTATAAGCCATCTTTAGAATAGCCCATTTTATTATCAAACTGAACAGCTGGCAGTATTGAACACAATTACAGATTCTGCTTTAAAAACCAAACATTAATTGGATTTCTGAATGGCATTTGAACTACAGAAAGAGACAATTCTTCTAACTCTAAAATCTACTTCCTTTCAGCATAGCACAGGAGTTTTACATCTTTGAGAGTCTCCTGATAGCTTCAGGTAAGTCTGGAACTAAAGCATTAGATTCTCAGTGGAGGAAGAATGTATCAAATATCAAATGCATGGGGCTGCCATTTATCTCTTTCCAATTCTGCTGAAATGACTGCCCTTTGAAAAATCTGTCTGATGAGAGAGTACTGTAGGGGAAATTCCTGTAAATATCATTGTTTCTAAACTTCAGTGGTCTGACCTTAATCCAAAGACAACTCAGAAGTCCCTGTACTTACCTGAACTTCGGTGTGTCACCTGTATGCCTCCTTGACCCACGTGGCTCAGTTTATACAGAGACTTTTATTCAAGGATTTATGGATCAAACAGCCAAAGGTAATCAAGAAGGAAACCAGGCTCTAAATTGTATCTCTTTAAAAAAGAGGTTATGAGGATCTGACTTATAACTGAGCGACACTACTCATCTCCCCTTTTTTCTCCCCTGAGTCTCTTGAACCACATATTACTTTGCATTCCCAGTCACTAACAGCCCCTCTTCCCACAAAATGCTTCTCCGTCTCATTTAGCTTTTTGTCTCTCCCTCAGTATTTATTTATTTATTTTTTTTTTGCGGTACGCGGGCCTCTCACTGTTGTGTTCTCTCCTGTTGCGGAGCTCAGGCTCCGGACGCGCAGGCTCAGCGGCCATGGCTCACGGGCCCAGCCGCTCCGCAGCACGTGGGATCTTCCCGGACCGGGGCACGAACCCGCGTCCCCTGCATTGGCAGGCGGACGCTCAACCACTGTGCCACCAGGGAAGCCCTCTCCCTCAGTATCTAGATTAACTTGGTTTCTTTCTCTGCCTTCTTTCCCATAACGTCCGACTTGTCATCTTCTTTTTTTCTTTGCCCATTATCCAGTTCTGTATTATGGATGTCAAGGGATTCAATTGACAGAGGCTAATTCTCCACAGGGGGCCGCAATCTTCCATCTTAATAAGGGCTTGATCTTTGGTCCTGTGATCTGCTGAATATTGCACTGGAATAGAGTGCACTGTGGACAGGGGACTTGGATCATTAGGTTCCTTGTGGATTATATACAGTCCCCTTGTCCTCCACGGGAAGGAATTGAAATGGGACAGGGAAGGAAGGGTGGAGGGCAGTGTGAGCGAAGCTGACTATGTCAATCCCAGTGGAAACTTAGAAATATGGAAGATAGTGTCTGCCATCAGAACTGCTGAGGAAGGAAAAAAATGGAGCAGAGAGAAAGGAGTAGGGGAGAAAAGGGATGATAAAGATTGTAGAGGGTCCCAGGGGCTGGGGCAAGAAGGGGTGAAGAGAAGAAATCAGGTGCAGAGAGAGGTGAGGGACCCTTCCAGAAAATCTACAATCAGCAACTTGACTGCTTCCGACAGCAGTCACTTAATTCATGATCCAGGGAATTGAAAGGATTACAGTACCTTAGGTGATATGTCAGGAGCAGGTGTCTGATGGGAGACTTGAGACTGTGATCAAAAATGTTTCTTGGCTGTTGAATAGTTGAATTAGCCTCCTAGGACTATGGCCCCAAATAATGAGCAGGGATGACACTCTTCTCTGTTATCTACACCCATTTGATTATGCTTCAGAAATACGCCAAAATCTCTTCCCCAGCTCCTGAGACACCCAAGCCCAGAATACCTGTTTCTGTGGCTGAGTTATAGAGATTAGGCTGAAGTTTACTTAGACATTGCCTCTCATTCCAAAGGAGGTCAAGACTCCATGACTGACATGTTTTTTTTTTTTTTTTTTTTTTTTTTTGCGTTACGCGGGCCTCTCAATGCTGTGGCCTCTCCCGCCGCGGAGCACAGGCTCCGGACGCGCAGGCCCAGCGGCCATGGCTCACGGGCCCAGCCGCTCCGCGGCATGCGGGATCCTCCCGGACCGGGGCACGAACCCGCGTCCCCTGCATTGGCAGGCGGACCCTCAACCACTGCGCCACCAGGGAAGCCCGACTGACATGTTTTGATGGACTGTTGGCATTTTTCTTTTTTAAGGTTGGAAGAAACCTTGGAGATCTTACTAAAAACTTTCTTCCTTTTGTAATACAAATGGAAAATGAGGGTCAGAGTGACAACTTAAAAAAAAAATAATCGACTTCTGAGCTTGCGTCCATAGTTCTGCATCTCTGGAAGAGGTAGAATGAACTCTGTGTTGCCTCAAGCTTGATTAACAGGACAGGACTAACGAATAACAGAGGGCAGAGCTCTTCCATTTCTACCCCCAGAACAACGCAGTGACAAGGACAAGTGGGGCAGACCCACTTCACAGATGAGGAAACTGAGTTCAGATGGTTGAAAATGCACAGATAATAGGGAGAGAGACCTCCTGCTTCAGACAGTCCAGATGAAATGTGGATGCCGCCCTAACGGGCTGCTTCCTTCTTACTTGTGTGAACGGTTTTCTTTACCCGAGTTCCAATCTCTGCGGTGCTGCTGAAATTGAACAGTTCCAAAGTGGAGCCAGTTTGACTCATCAATGCTTAGTTTTAATATTGACCACACAGAGGCCTTCATAATGTCCGCCAGTCGAGAGAATCACTCAAAGGCAAATTGCACGGTAGAGAGACCATTCAAGAGTCAGGGAGGAGGTGACTGGGAAGGAAAAGAATCTTCCTTCCTGCTTCTTCATACCTTTGGTTGCTTCTTCCCCCAGGGTGGTCCTTTGATGCCTACTTTAGTGAGGGCATCAGGAGGAAGATGGTACAGTGCGGTGGTACCACACATTGCCATGCTGCTGGCTGATGGGTAGCCAAATAGGACAAGGCAAATAGCATCCTTCCCCTACTAAAGACCTCTCTTTAATTCATACTGCCTAAATACCCCAAACGCTATATATGAGCTCCAGGAAACCTCAAGAGGGGTCTGGTCTGTATCTCCTCTGATAACATTTTCTACACATGTGATAGGGTAAAAGCCTTAATAATATATAAACATTCCCAGCATGTTTCTTAGCATCATCCTCCACCAATGAAGAGGATGCTGTCTTTGGCGGCTCAGTTTTTTTCCCTCTCCCGTTACCCCCTCAGGGGACCAGCCCTTACTTTACCGTAGATTGTTCCAAAGCTCCCCAGACTACCCAATGTGGCATTTAAATATTTTCCTTTCCTGACTCTCCAATCGGTCTGCTTCTCCCAAACTCCTTACTTTCTGCTTCAAGTTATCATCCTTTTTTTCCTTTTTTAAATCATTAGGTCAAAATTCACTTTCTTTACTGGACACACACAAATGAGGAAAACTTGGCGACTTTTTCGTCTGTCCCCAGCCAAGCATTGTTTCATGACAGCTCAGCGCTGGTAGTGGGAAGAGCCTCAGAGAAGGATCCTCATCCAATAAACCTGGGCTATTGTTTTTGGATCACAGGCTGTGAATTGATTTATTGTTTGAAGTGATGAAAAAGGGTGTTTGGAGACTCAGAGGCGAGTTTCGCTCTGCGGTGATGCCTCTGCGGTCAGGAAACCGTTTTCTGAGCAATTCGGAGCTAGGGAATGTGGGGTTATTTTGGTAGCTGTCAGCAGGAATTGGCTAGAATCTGTATGTTAAATGAATACAAACTGCCTATTTAATTATTTAACAACTAGAACAAACATCCCACTGTTGGCAAGTGAAAAACAGCTAACACTCAAACTCTGTAAAATCCCATCTCATTAGTTCCCATGATGTGATGTGACCCCGCTCACACCACAGTCCTGCCTTCAACCCTCCAGGGCATCTTATCTCGATTTTATTGGAGTTTTTGCTGGAATTGGAGTACAAGTGTCCTTAAGCAAGGAAATGCTGGGGAAATAAGAGAAAGTTAACCTCTAAATGGGTTCCAAGGCAACCACTGTGTTGAAACTTCACTTGGGTTCCACTGGCTGTTTGGTTTGGTTTGTTTCCTTCTGCCTGTGCCAGATTGTTGACATCCTTGTTTTCTGGAAACTGCTGAATTTGAGCAACCAGGGGCAGGAAGTCTCTCCTTAATTTAGGAAGACTACAACAAGAATTCGAACTTGTTATTTTTGAGAAAATAGCTGTGATAGTATGTTGATTTTACTAGTTGCTTAAAAAGACCCTCAAGGTTAATTAGATAGCCATCTAGAAACAGGCTGAGCTAACTAGAATTTGTGTGGCCCGAAGCGTTGAACACTCAGAAACTATTTGATTCTAGCCTCTACCTAGGCAACCCTTTTAATTTACTCTGTGTGTGTGTGTGTGCACACGTGCATGTGTAAATATAAATAAAACTTGCTTTTGTGATAAAATTAAAATTTTGCCATGTTGTATACACATTTTGAAATTTTGGAACCTAGAAACGCCTGATACGCATTTAATATGAAAAAAACGGCTATTTATAGTCAAGATGAATAGACTAGCTGACATGTCTATCAAAGTGAACAAGAAAGTAGAGGGAAGAGGAGACAAGCAGAGAAACGAAGGGAAGGAGAGAAGAGAGAACAGACCACATCAAAACTAGGAGAGCTCTGGGCACCAGAACTACGCATTGTGCTTCTTGCTAGTATCTTTTTGCAACTTCTAAGGGCAGCAAACAAGCTGGAGGCCTCGTCTGCACGCAGATTTCCATTTTTATAGTACGTCCCATTCTTAGTGTTTAGTAAATTGATTGGGCTTTAACCTCGTTTTCCATGAAGCCCTACCTTTTGATTTGGGCTAAGAATTACGATTTTGCTTTGCGAAACTGGAACTTTGCGGAGAATCTCCTGCCTCATCCATGGTGAAACCCCAGAGCCGGTGGTTTTTATTTCCGCATCCTCAGCAGACACAGCGTAGAGACTGTAGTTAACACCTGCTCATCCTGACATCTCAGCTCAAAGACCCCTCCCTCAGGCGGGGCCAGACCCCTCTTCTTATACTGATACATTCTCAGGACCCCTGTGCTTTTGATTTGGAGCATTTACTCCAGACTCTAATTATATATTTAGGTTGTGATTATTTATGTCATGGTTTCTTCCTGGTTAGATCGCAAGTTCCATGAGAGCTGCGGCCATACCTGTATCTCTTACCCTTGTTGAGACAGCAGTTACACAGGTCCTAGGACGTAGTAATTGTTCGATAAATATTTGTTGAATGAATGCTATACTACTATACATAAGCATGTATGCACATAGTCCTATAATGTAGGAGGCATAAATAGAGTTGACCCTTGAACAATGTGGAGGTTAGGGGCACCAACCCCCCCAAGCAGTTGAAAAGTCTGTGTATAGCTCTTGACTCCCCTCAAACTTAACTACTAATAGCCTTCAGTTGACAGGAAGCCTTACCCGAAAACATAGACAGTTGGTTAACACGTATTTTGTATGTTATACGTATTGTATACCCTATTCTTAAAGTAAGCTAGAGAAAGCAAAACGTTATAAAGGGAACCATAAGGAAGAGAAAATACATTTTCAGTGCTGTACTGTCTTTTTGATACCGTTTACAAGATGAATTGTCTGCCTGTCAGTACCTACATCAATATAGTCTTATATATGCTACAAAACACTGTAGATGCCGTATGTACTATTAACACTACTCGTCAAAATAAAAAGATAATATGAGAAAGAAATTCATATATATTTACAGGTGTAACACTCATGCACTGATAACGAAGAAGCAGCAATATGATTGCTTTGTGGTAGCCTAATGTAATCGATGTGGTTGCTTCATGGTAGCCTAGCCTATATACTAATGAATGAGTCACTATAAAATTTTTATGGCATACAGCATCACAGTCATATTCATAATATAGCATTGAAAACATTGCTACATGTTTTTTAAAAAACTACTTACCTGTGATGATAGGCTGATATGCAATTTCTTCAGTTACTAGAGAGAGAGGTATATGCAGGATAATGTAATTCTTTGAAAGCAAAGTCGTAAAACAGTAAGGAAACTAAAATGTTATTCATTTTATATTAAATACCACTCACCTTATGCCTATATAAGGATAGATTAATATCTACATATATTTTATGCATTCATGACATAATCTTTTCTTAAAGTTTTTTGTGTTATTTTTTGCAGAATGCAGGCCTCTCACTGCTGTGGCCTCTCCCGTTGCGGAGCACAGGCTCCGGCCGTGCAGGCTCAGCGGCCATGGTTCACGGGCCCAGCTGCTCCGCGGCATGTGGGATCTTCCCGGACCGGGGCACGAACCCACGTCCCCTGCATCGGCAGGCGGACTCTCGACCACTGCGCCACCAGGGAAGCCCTCTTAAAGTTTTTGATATGTCTGGGCTATGCATTTCATCTGTGAGTTTGTTCTAATTCTCACGAATCTCCAAAAAAATTTCCAATAGATTTATTGAAAGAAAACACATACAAGCGGACTTGCATAGTTCAAACCTGTGTTGTTCAAGGGTAAACTGTGTGTATAATACAGTGTGTATATTCATGGGGTGAATATATAACAGTGTGCATACCACCCCCCTCAACACCCAGTATTTACTTAATCTCCCTGAGCCTCATTTCCTCATTTGTGAAGTGAAAGTTAATGTGAGGCTCTTTGCAAACCACAAGTGCTGGACCAATAGAAGAGCTCAGAATCACCTTTCACTTCAGACCCTGGGATAGAGACCCCCATAAATGCCTTACATGCTTCAGGAATGCATTTAAGCATCTCTCAGTCAAGCTCTCTCTCCACCCAAACCAGTCCATCATTCAAATCACTCTAAATTTAGGGTCATTTCCAAACATAGTACATTTCCTGGGCAGTTCCTTCCCTGAAAGACAGCCATGTCCAACCCAAAGTGAGGGCTAATGCTTCTCATCAGCCTAGTTGCATTTCTGTCTCCCTCTTGGTTGCAGTGCGTAAGCTGATTGGGGGCCCATGTGGCCATGTTCATGTCCAAGCTCAGTAGGATGAATTTTTCAAGCGTGATTTGCGAGTCACGCCATCACATGTATCCCGAGTCCAGCTGTGTTGCAGCTGCCGCCTCCCCTGTATCCGTTCGTCTTGCACTTGGATCAAAAGCATGAGTACATTCGCCTGAACTGATTTGGTCTCAGCCCAGCTGTTTGTTCCCCATTGTCCTCAGGATGTTTACAGACCTGCTGTTGTGGCCATTCTTGTTTCATTATCACACTTGGGTCTGAAGAGCATTTTCCCACATGGCCCTAGCCAAAGAGGCAATTTGGCTAGGTCGTTACTGAAACTTCTCTGAGGCATTTATTTCAAACCTTATGATCTAAGTCTACAACTGCGTATTTCTACAGTGAAAACAAGAAGAGGGGCTAGGGCTACAGATTTTGTTTGAGACAGGCCATGAGTATCATTTTTGGCCCACTGATCTTATGACGTGATTTGTTTATGACTGTTTGACAAGAGAGCAATTTCAACCGGAGACAAAGCCAGATTAGAGGAAGAAATTCATTCTTCCTCCTCTTATTTGGGTTAATTGGGTAAACATATTTTACCTTCCCAGAAAGTTATTTTGACTGTTCTGAAAACCACTGATGCCTGTCACACGCCAGCAGGTATTTTGTTGGCAGGATCTGTGCTGGCAGAAGAGTGGGCGGGGCAGGGGTGGGCTGTTGGAGTGGAAAGGAGCCTGGTGGTTTGCACTGAGGTTCAAGGGCTGGCTGACCCTCAACTGTGAGAATACGTGTGAGTCACTCACTCTCTCTGGGACTCTATTTCCTCCTATTAATAACAGGCACCATATATTATCGTGTTAAAATCTGCAGTTAAAAATCTGCTTTAGAAGTACAGACTTCCAGACTCCCCCCAAAGATCCTGTTTCAGTGTCTGAAGTGGGACCTGAGTCTATATATTTTGCAGTATCACAGCCCATGGCCAGTGTTTCCTGGGGTCTCCCCTACAACCACTGTGAGCTTTCTGATCCAGGATATTTTATACTGTTAATGAGGTGTTCCTTCCTAATAAAGAGTGTGGTTCTGATTTCCCAGTAGCTCAGAACATTAAAAGGTGCAACCCACATGCCCATGACGGGCTGACACTCAGAGCCGCACTCAGGCCAGCATCAAGTGCAGTGGTGAGGACTGGACACGTGGCTGGTTGGAACTGGGATGTGCTGTAAGTATAAGATATGCATCAGGGCTTCCCTGGTGACGCGGTGGTTGAGAGTCCGCCTGCCGATGCAGGGGACACGGGTTCGTGCCCCGGTGCGGGAAGATCCCACGTGCCGCAGAGCAGCTGGGCCCACGAGCTATGGCCTCTGAGCCTGCGCGTCCGGAGCCTGTGCTCCGCAACAGGAGAGGCCACAGCAGTGAGAGGCCCGCGTACAGCAAAAAAAAAAAAAAAAAAAAAGATATGCATCAGATTTTGAAGATTTAGTGTGAAAAAAAGGAATGTAAAATATCCACTTAATCATTGCATCGACTACATGTTGAAATGATAGTATTTGGGATATGATGGGTTAAAGAAAATATATTATTCAAGTTAATTTCACCTGTTTCTTTTTTTAATGTGGCTACTAGAAAATTGAAAAGTCCACCCGTGGCTTGCATGTTTCTATTGGACAGTATTGCTATCTAGCACAAGGCAATTTTTTGAGAACAGCATACCCATGAGGATAGACCATTAACATGGACTATATCATAGTAGCCTTATAAAGCGATCCAGGGTAATTCTGCTGGTCCTGCCCGAACCTCAGCTCCCAGTTTCCATTCTGACTGGTGGAATTTACAATGAAGGCTTGAGAAGGCATTGAACAAGCAGGCGACGGGGATACACTGTTTCCTAAGTGAGTAGATGTTCTCCTTAAGGCACGTCTCCTGCCTGGATCCAGCTCTTTTTAAAAATAGAGAAGTTTTACCCATTCCCATTATAGACTCAGATTTTTCCCACTCTCTCAACCCATTCTTCTCATTCTCCACTTCACCCCTCGGTAACCTAACATCAGGCTGTCCCCTTGATGGTATGACAAACATTAAATTAGAATAAAAAATTTCCCAACAATATCCATTATAGGAAAAGATATTGTGAAACTGGGACACTTCTATGTTGTTCGCAGTAGCAAAAATTATAACCCCTTTGGAAACCAATGTGACATCATATTTCAAGAGCTGTATAAATGCTTTTAATCTTTGATTCGGTCTTAAGGAAACATTCAACAGAAGCAAGATAAATGTATAAAGATATTCAAAGCAGCGTTATCTCTACTACAAAATTAGAAGCCATTTAAACACCTAATCATTGAGGAACAGTTAAGAAAAGTTCAGTATAATATTATGCATTCATTCAATTTATAATTATGAAAACTATATAGCAACACAGAAAATTGTTTACAAGATAATGTTAGATTTTATAAAGTAGAACACATAAATTGTATGTAGATTATGATTGCATGCTAACAATTATGCATGCATATGGAAGACGTAGAAGAAATGTGCAAAAATGAAATCTCTGTTAGAGTTATTAAAAAATAAATCAGAGCATTTTAACCAGGGGACTATACTTCTTGTGAGATCCAGAGATGGGCTCCCACAGTGTCCATAAATCAAGTGAAAATATGTAATATTTTGTGTGGCTGTACATAAAATGCATTTTTTGAGAAGTGAAAGCATAACTTCCATTAGATTCCCAGAGGAGTTGAATGATCGATCACTTCCCTCCCAAATTAAGAACCAATGCTTAATGATTGTGCTGTTATTTTATTGTTTTAATAATTAAAAGAAAGCGAGGCATCTCCTCTCCAGGGACTCCCCCAAGGTGAATTCATAAGCGGGCTTGAGGAAGAATAAGAGCCCTTAGATGAGAACAGGTGTAACCCTGGTAGAACTTGTGGGGAGAAATAGGAAACTTTCAGGAACCCCACATATTCCCATTTATAACTGATCTCACCCTCTTCCAGTCCCTCCCATCTCAGGGGCCCAATGCTTCTCCCTGTAAGGACCCTTCCCTTGCCCCTCCTTTTTCCCTACTCCTCACTAATGTTCCAATCAGGTCAACTCACCCAACTTCAGGCCTTTGTAGCCCTCTAATCTCAGAAAGAGTTGCCTGCTAAATGCCCTGCAGGGCTAATGGCTTAGCCTCCTGGGGAATCGTTGCCTTTCAACAGGCGCTTTGAATGAACAACACTTTACCCCAAAGGGGGGTTAGCACAAGAAGGTATCAGACACTAGGGCAGGGCCAGAGACAGATCCATGTGGGGTACTGGCTGCTCTCTATCCCTCAGACCACATCGGGGCCACCTAGCCACCGTTTGAAGGATCCCTGGCATGTGACGGACATTGTTCCATGAGTCCTAGCATTGTTTTCTCTCCTCTGAGCCAAAGAAAGAATATGCTAGTCAGGGCCTTTTTGAAGAACCCCTTAGAGAAAACAAATACCATATGATATCACTTATATGTGGAATCTAAAATACAATGCAAATGAACGTATCTATGAAACAGAAACAGACTCAACAAACGTAGAGAACAGACTTGTGGTTGCCAGGGGGAAAGGGGGATGGGTCAGGGAAGGATTGGGAGGCTGGGATTAGTAGACGCAAACTATTATATGTAGAATGGATAAACAAAAAGGTCCTACTGTATAGCACTGGGAACTATATTCAATATCCTGTGATAAACCATAATGGAAAAGGATATGAAAAGAATACATATATGTGTAACTTTGCTGTACAGCAGAAATTAACACAACATTGTAAATCAACTATACCTCAATAAAATAAAATAAAATAAACCTTAAAACAAAAGTCCAACAAAGATCTTGGCTTTCCGGCAAGATTCTGGTTGTTCTTTCTTGTCCATGTACCTTGACGGTGTCTGGATTCAGTCACCCTCCACCCCACGCATCCTGTCTTAGTCCAATGCGTCACTGTTGGGTTTTTGCCCTCATTGATGGCTTTGGAGTTGGCAAGAATTTTCTTTTTCTGAGACTCTCACTCCCAACACCCCGTAGAGTCTCCTGGGCTGCCTGGAGCTGCAGCTTTGTCCTAATTCATCAGAGTGAGATTTCTTTCATGTTTTCCAGTTAGTCTATTTGCCTGTAAGAGAGTAGATGTTCTGTAATGGACACCTATAAATGAACTGAAGAAAAAGCAAGAGAAATGAGCATTTCAAGAAAAGTAGCCCAGGAGCTCTCCCCTTGAAGAACTGTCGCCAACTTTACCCAGCGCTCATTTGTTAATGGCCTCACTTCCCAGCATTTCTTTTTCCCCTGACATTTTGGTGAAAGCTTTTTTTTTCCTATTCCAATTTAACATTTACCCCTTCAGCTTTTCTGTCAGACTTATTTTTCCCTGGAAACCTTTACGCTAACCAGATCCAGCAATCATTATTATTATTATTTTCTTCATGTATATATGCCCCTTTCTTTCTAATCACAGATTCACTAGCAGTCTAACTTTCAGGGGAGAGGGCCCCCCAGATCCCAGGCAGTTTTCTCTTGCCCATCTCTGAGCATCTCCCAGGAAGGGCAAGATGATGTTAGACTTTTCTTCAAGACCCATTTCCACGCATCATTGTGGTAAGACGTGGAAAGTTCTTCTTCATGTCTGACAAGTGATGGCCGTCTAACTTGATAATCTCCCACCTGATGGCAGTGGGGCTTTGGGAGCTTGTTGTCATCACCTTGAGGACCCTTGATTGTGTGAGAAGCAGTCGCTCTTATTTGTTAAGAGGACAGATTGTAGCAGAAAAATATTGGGGATCAGATCAAACCCCGGCCACTTCTTAGCTGTTATGGCCCTTGAAGAAGAAACCAAGCCTCAGTTTCCTCATCCGAAAAAGGTAACATAATAATGATGGCTGTTTCATAAGTACACACACATTCCATTGTGACAGAGATCAATTGTTGTTACTGAATATCTCTTCTCCTTTTTATCCTCCATAATAGAATCTTGGATTTTCAGCTGGCTTCTTGGCAGTCTGGAACGAATAAAGATTATATTTCCCAGTCTCCATGGCAGCTAAGCTCCATGGGACTAAGTCCTGGCCAAAGAAATGCAAGTGGAAGAGGTGTGGGTAATTTCCTTGAAGTGCCTTTAACTTGAGGGTTTGCACTTCCTTTTAAATTTATTTTTGGCTGTGTTGGGTCTGTTGCTGCGCGCGGGCTTTCTCTAGTTGTGGCGAGCAGGGGCTACTCTTCATTGCCGTGCGTGGGTTTCTCATTGCAGTGGCTTCTCTTGTTGCAGAGCACAGGTTCTGGTGCACGGGCTTCAGTAGTTGTGGCACGCAGGCTCAGTAGTTGTGGCGCACAGGCTTAGTTGCTCGCGGCACGTGGGATCTTGCTGGACCAGGGCTCAAACCCATGTCCCCTGCATTGGCAGGTGGAAACTTAACCACTGCGCCACCAGGGAAGTCACAGGTTTGTACTTTATCCTTTCATCCTTCGTCTTGTATAAAATTGGGATGCAATGGTGGGAGCTCCTGCAGCCATCTTAAACAATGAGGAGACTTAGTGAATGAAATCCACACATGACAATTAAACAAAATAGAAAGAGCTCAAGTCCCTAACATAATAGAGCACCATAACTGCCTTGGATTTTTTGCCTCCAGAAGTTGGCAGGGGAGAGAGAAATACATTTCATCTAAGTATTGTATTATTTTTCTGTTGCTTGCAGTCAAATTTCATCCTAAACAGGACCCTAAACATAAAAACCACTTAGTACATGATAGGTGTCACTTAAGTCATCACCTATGCATTTTTGGAGAAACTCTCCCCAGCCCATCCAACCCCCTCAATATAACAGAACTTGCAGATGCACCTTCTGTGATGCTAACGTTTATTGAGTGTTAACGATGCCCCTGGCAAGATAACAAGTGCCTTACCTGGAATATCTCATTTAAACTTCACAACAAACCCACAAGGTTGGTACTACTTTAAACTTTCATTTTATAGACAAGTATATTAATTTCCTAGGACTGCCATGACAAAACAACACAGACTGGGTACCTTAAACAACAGAAATGAATTTTCTCACAATTCTGGATGCTAGAAGTCCAAGATCAAGGCGTTGAAAGGGTTAGTTTCCTCTTAGGCCTCTGGCTTACAGGTGGCTACCCACTTGCTGCCTCTTCACGTGGTCTTCCCTCTGTGCCTGCACATCCCTGGTGTCTGTGACTTAATTTCCTGCTATTATAAGGGCACCAGTCAGATTGGATTAGGGCTTATTCTAATGGCCTCATTTTCATTGAATCGTCTATGTAAAGGCCCTGTCTCCAAATATAGTCAAATTTGGAGGTACTATGGTTAGAGCTTCAACATATGAATTTGGGGGAACACAATTCAGCCCATAACAATGAGGAAACTGGGTAAGAAGAGAAGTAATTTTCCCCAAAACTACACAGTCAGGAAGTAGCAGAAGTCTGGTTCCTGAGTCCAGGCAATGAAACATGGCACATTCCGTGTTTCCATTCCATGTTATCATCTTTAATAAATTTAGCTTGACAATAAGCCCCCAGTTCCCAGAACTCCACACGTTTAATGGTCTAAGTTGCAGTAAATCTATAAACACAGATTTGAGCTTTGTGGGGGTAGCTTTATGTAATCACCCTTCTCCTTTGTCTTAACCCTGGTTGTCACCTGCTAATTGTCCTGGGGGCCTTTAACCCAGGTCACCACCAAGAGCCCCAGTGGCTTCATTCCTCCAGCTCCTGGGGAAATGCACCCCCTGGAGCCCTCTCCCTTCCCCACTAACCAGTATCCTGAACACAATGCTTTAGGAAGAGACTTAAACACTTCTACAGACATCAAGGAGGAGCTACAAGCTTCTTCCACTCTGCCTAACTATGTCTCCATGTGGGTGACCCTAGAAACCTGTCATAGTCCCAAACCCCAAGTCTCAAATCCTGAGTCATCAGTGGGAGGCAGAGAGTGACCCCAGCCCACGGGTCCTGGATGCTGCCCTATACAATTTCTTCCTCCCCCACTCCTGTGGTACTTCTGCAGGCACTTGGCTTCTATCCCACTGCCTGTGCCCATCACATATCATTGCCCTGGGACCTCCTTGAGCACAAGTCTCCCTGGAATCTGTCACTTTCGTTGCCCCAGTTTTCTCCTCTGCCATGTCTTGCTGATCCTAAAAATGGAGAACATAGCTGTTGACTTGGGTGATTAAAAGCCAAAGAGAGCTCTTTTTCCAGCTCAATCACAAATACAAGGTTAAATAAAAATAGCTGCTACTAAGTACTTTATACGAATTAACTCAATGACTCTTCACAACAACCCTAAGTTATTTCTCCCCTTCTACAGATAAGGAAACTGTAGCACAGAGAGGTTAGGGAACTTGCCCAAGGCTACACAGCAGGTACAAGGCAGAGCAAGGAGTTAAACCAATGTAGTCTGTCTACAGAACTCATGCTCTTAACCATTACTCCAAGTATCACAATTTAATCTTTTTTTCTCACAAACAGCATGCAGATGTGGATACATACACATACATTCCGAAGACTGGCCTTGGATGAGTCCAACAGGAACCCATGAACCTAATTTGTCAAAAAGTTTGACAAATACAAGGTTGCATTGTCCATGTACCAGTACTTTCTATCCCATAACTGGCAAAGTAAGGGGCGCCCCCAAGGTCTCAGACCATTCCAGCCATTTTCACATGTATCATCTCATTTATCCTTGCAATATTATTTTGAAGTAGGCACTATTATCTCCATTTTACTGTTAAGAAAACTGAGGCTCGGAGAGGTTGAGCAACTTGCCTTGGGTCACACAGCTAATAAAGGGTGGAGGCAAGATTTGGACACAACACTTCAGCACTTTTGATATAATGAGGTGTGCCCAGGTGACAGGCTATGTGACCCCAGCACTCATCTCACTACATCACCACGCTGCCTTCCCACCCTGAATGCCGCTGGAATTCTGAACAGGGCTGCCTAGGAGAAGTGACAGGAAGGGTGCAGAGTCAGCTTAAAGAAAATATGACACTTAGACCTAAAGTCCACATTATTGTATTTATACAAGCGTTCAAAAAAATTCTGAATTCTAAAATAAAACAGAGCTAATCTCCTGAGTCCCAGCTACCACTGCACCTCTCACTTGCCAAAACCCATCCCGTGAAGAAACGTGACATCTCTAAAGTATTTGTGCTTGAAGTCAAATCCATAAAACCTGCATTTACTAAAACCCTTTCTCTGAAAATCTATTGATAATGCACGGCCAGAACTTGCAGACGATGTGATCGTTGTTCTAGGGATTTGAAACCAAAATATCCCATGATGTGGAGGTTTGATTTTTGCCCAGTGATGACATTTTTGATACAATTTTTAAGGAAGGCACATGTTCGTCCATTTGCTGATTCCCCCTGGCTCACAAAGCCAACAATGACTTAAACCCAAATTGCTTTCGATCTTCCCAAGTACCTCATTTTTATCACAAAGGGACCTGCTACACAAACGATCTGTCATTCAAGTAGGAATACTCATATGTTAGACGTAGTCAGTATAGTTCATGGTGCTAACCCCCTGCTAGCAGTTAAAGAAGCTGAGTTGTGGAGATGGACAGCTGCAGTGAGGTGGGGAATTCTGGGGGATTCCTTAATTTCTTTAAGAAAGCCCAAATTACAAGAATTCTAACCAACAAAGCAAGTAAATTAGGAGTGATTTCCTACTGTGTTCCAGTGGTGCTATGGGAGATACAGAGAACTTACATGTAGGAGTTATGGATTCGAAGCCAGATCCAGCTACTTATCAGCTATGAGACCTAGCACAAGTTACTTAACCACTCTGAACCTCAGTCTCATCCTCTGGGCATATTCAGTACTTATGTCTTAGGCTGCTATGAGGTAACAGATTTCACAATACCTACTATATACCTGGCACAAAATTAATATTGAAAATCTTTTTCAATCTTTTAATCTGAAAGATTAAAATTTTCAGCATTAATTCTGAATTTGAATTTTAAATAATTTTCCACCTAAAAGGGCAAAATCTTAATTTATATGTATTTCTCTAGGAACGTATCAATTAAGCAAAATAAAAAGGGAAATCCTGAAAGTTTATAACAGATAGCAGGAATATCTGAAATCTTATTCTCACTTTCCCCTGTCACTGGGACAACTTGGAGTCAGCCGGCCATGTATGCTACTTCCTGCCAAAGACTTTTGGGCTGCGGGGTTTGTTCACTACGAAGTAAGCAGACCACCTGTTCCACTCCCTCACTGCGTATTACCAAGAAGAGAATGTGTGTTGCCCATGGCCATTGTTTAGTTCTGTTCCATTCAGTTCAGTGATTACGGACAAGGCAGTGCCCAAGGCACTGAAGATACAAACATGAAGGAGACATGATCCCTGCCCTTGAGGGGCTCATAGCTTGGTGGGGAGACAGATGGATAAACAGATAATTTTGTGTGAGCTAGTCAACTCTGTGACTGGTGTGTGAACATGAAGAATTATGGGCCTGGGGGAGTTAGGAACAACTTTCTGGCGGAGGTGATGCCTGAGGTAAATCTGGAAGAACACATGTATCTATCTACCCACCCACACTTCCACCCATCCACCCATCCATCCACTCACCCATCCACCCACCCACCCGTCCATCCACACACCCTTCCACCCACCCACCCATCCATCTACACATCCACCCGTCTACCCACCCACCCATCCAACCACACATCCACCCATCCATCCACACATCCACCCATCCATCCACACACCCTTCCACCCACCCACCCATCCATCTACACATCCACCCGTCTACCCACCCACCCATCCAACCACACATCCACCCATCCACACATCCACCCATCCATCCACACATCCACCCATCCATCCACACACCCACCCATCCATCCACCCACCCACGCATACATCCACCCACCCACCCACGCATACATCCACCCACCCACCCACCCATCCATCTATCCATCCTTCCACACAGCCATACCTTTATTCAGCAAATATATGTTAAGTATTTATTCCGTGCCTGACATTGCTCTAAGCATCGTGGTTAGAGTGGTGAACAAGCAGATAAGGTCTCTGCTCTTACGGAAATTACATTCTGCTGAAGGGAGACAGAAAATAAATGAGTGAATAATAAATATATAAATATAAATAGCTTCAGGTAGCAAGACAAATGCTAAGAAGAAAACGGGGAGCGCTGCTTCTGATCAGGACATGGAGCTGGAAGAGACTCTTTCAGATAATTTCCCCAGAGGAGGAAAAACTGAGTCAAGACCAGAGCAACAGGAGAGAAGACAAGCCATGCAAAAATCCAGAGTTTAGAGCACTAGGCAGAGGAAATGAGTAAAGTTTCTAAGGTAAGAACTAGCTTGGTCTAATCATAAACAAAACAAAGTTGAAAAAAACCACACCAAAGCCAGTGTGGGGAGGGAGGGGATAGTCTGAGATAAGATCAGATAGGAAGGTCTCTTTGCCTATGAGCCATGGCAAACAGTATCCTCGGTGCAATGGGAGGGCTCAGACCAGGAGAGGAGTGTGATCTGATTTCAGGCTTTTATGATTGCCCAGGAGTCAGCCAGCGGAAGTCCAGAAGCAGGGAGCTTCAGCCAGAGGAGGAGTATGCCCCCTTCCGCGTGCATATTTTCTCTGGTCAGTGTGGCCCCTCTTCTGCCTCTTCCTTCCCTCCTTCCCATCACAACAGTGCTCTTGAGATGGTCATGAGGTCAGGGTACACAATCAGGGGCCTAACAGATGTCACTCCTGGACAGCACTCTACGGATAATCCCTCCTACTTCTAGAAATGCTGGCTCGATTGCTAGACTCCTCGTGTAGCAGCAGTGAGGCCTCATATGTGTATGGTAGTCTGACATTTTTGCAGGGTGTTCACCATCATTATTTGATTTTACCCAGGGAGGTAAAAACATCAGGCGTGTTTTTTCACGCTCACGTGATAGATGAGGAAACTGATGCACAGTTAGGTGAATCAGTGCACACAAGGTCATATACCTAGTTTGGTGGCAGAGGCAAGATTAGAATCTGAGTCCCTGATTCATTCTGTATTGCATCCACAGCGGTTCTCAATGTGGTGCTATTGAAGTTGAGTGGAAGTGAGCAGTTCTTTATTATGCTAGACTGTCCCAGATATTACAGGACATTTTGAATCCCTGGCCCGGGGCAGTAGTATTCATGTGTAAAACCTTGTGACAACTAAAATGCCCCCCACATATTTCCATACACCCCCCGGGGAGGATTAGTAGTGCCCCTGGTGGGGAACAGTGAAGTTTAATCCTCTCCTGTATAGATGGGAAAATGAAGACACCAGAGGCAGAAGACACTTAGCGGCTGCTCACACATTTGCTGCATGTTATTTAAACAGCTGTCGTTAATACTCTCCTCCAGTCTTATCTGGTAAGCGCAAGGATGCTGACCCATGCACACCATTTATTTATTTAGTCATTTGACAGACAGTTCCTAATTACCTTGTAAGGAAGTGTTCTGTGCTCTAAGCTAAGGATGCAGTGTTGCAGAGGGACATGGCGCTCGTCTTCTCATCACGGGGAAAGCAGGGGGGGAACCCCAGAAGCTAATGAACAATTACAAGGCAAAGAGGTAAATGTCAGGATGCAGTCACCGAGGTGATGGAAGAAATCTAGACGAGGGCACCCAGATTTGGAGGCACGGGAAAGGAGAGATTTTCCAACACCACAGCTGTCCAGAACCAGAGCGTTTTGGAATATAATAAGCTTGCCATTAATGAAGATGTTTAAAGAGAGACAGGTTGAGAAAATGAAAAAGGTTGAAGCAGCCTATATAAGGTCAATGCCCTTTCCAGTCCTGCAGCCTGGGATGTCCAACATGTCCACAGAAGACCATAAACAGAATGTAATCACATCTGATTTCTGTAATGATAAGTGGCCACGAGGTAACGCCGTGTTAGACTAGGTTATAAAAAGAAAATAATGTTAGAAATAATCTGGTTTTCCCCCAAAGCTCTTTCTACAAATTACCAACTTAAAAAAAGTACCATTTCCACTTGTCCATTCATGTGGGGAGTGTTCAGGACAGGATTGAACATTGAGAGGGGGTTGGTAACCTCCAACACTGACCGAAAGGGTAGGCTTCTAGGAGGGCAGGGCAAGAGAAAGGTCCTCTATGGAGGGACTTTTAATTGGGCACCAGGCACTTTTTTTCTCTCAGGTAGCTAGGAGAGCCAAGGAGAGCTCCTTAGTGCCAATTTACTCTGGTCTTTGCTGATCTGGAAAGGTTGGCAGCCCAAACGTCAGCAGAGGACTGTTCCTGACAACTCTGTGACAAGGGAGAGAGTCTCGAGGGACCAGGGTGCCCAAGGACCACAAACGTTGTTCTGCCTTCCGGGGGGTGAAGTGTCAGCTTTCAGCAAATGTTCCCTCTGTGCAAGGACAGAAAATGGCATCTAGAGAGCTGCTCTAACTGGGTTAAAAGTCATGTTTGTGCCACTCATGTCAAAAGGACAAGGCTTAGATAAAGGAATCAGCCATTGGTCAGGGCGATGATTGTGGCTTGCAGATGGCTCAGATTTAAACTTCAAAGGATAAAGCTGTCAGCGTTCGCTTTTCTTGTTGCTTCTGTATTTTCGATTGGAAAATTTTTACTCAAAGCAGACATATGCCAGATACCTATGGGATAATTAAAGAGTAAAATAATGGCCATCAGACTTCAAAAAACAAATCTCTCTTCCCTGCCCATCATTCATCTTCTATTTACCCCCTGTACGCCTCTCCTCACTTCAACTATTCTCTCCAGTTTTGCTTTAACAAATTCTTTCACCAGTACCAAACTTTATTTATTATCAGCTTGCTTTTGACTGAGGGACGCATTGAGATGAATGGGCTATTCTCTTTGAGGATTTAGATTAATTCATTTTCCATGTTCGATGTTCAACTTAGGATTCCAAACATATCTTGTGGTTGTCAAACTATCCACTGACATCTGGTTCAAATAAAAAACTACAAATAGAACTACCTTATGACCCAGCAATCCCACTACTGGGCATATACCCTGAGAAAACCATACTTCAAAAAGAGTCATGTACCAAAATGTTCATTGCAGCTCTATTTACAATAGCCCGGAGATGGAAACAACCTAAGTGTCCAATGTCGGATGAATGGATAAAGAAGATGTAGCACATATATACAATGGAATATTACTCAGCCATAAAAAGAAATGAAATTGAGCCATTTGTAATGAGGTAGATAGACCTAGAGTCTATCATACAGAGTGAAGTAAGTCAGAAAGAGAAAGACAAATACCATATGCTAACACATATATATGGAATTTGAGGGGAAAAAATGTCATGAAGAACCTAGGGTTAAGACAGGAATAAAGACACAGACCTACTAGAAAATGGACTTGAGGATATGGGGAGGGGGAAGGGTGAGTTTTGACAGGGCGAGAGAGAGGCATGGACATATATACACTACCAAACGTAAGGTAGATAGCTAGTGGGAAGCAGCTGCATAGCACAGGGAGATCAACTCGGTGCTTTGTGACCACCTAGAGGGGTGGGATAGGGAGGGTGAGAGGGAGGGAGACGCAAGAGGGAAGAGATATGGGGACATATGTATATGTATAACTGATTCACTTTGTTATAAAGCAGAAACTAACACACCATTGTAAAGCAATTATACTCCAATAAAGATGTAGAAAGAAAAAAAAAACCCATCACATTTAGGAGGAATTTTTGTTCTTGAGAGACGCCTTATTTTCAAGAGTTGGTCTTTGAAACTCTGTCTTCCTGCTTTCACGTCCACCCTCGCCTCCTGTTCTGGACTGCTAGGGTCTTCTGTTATAACGTCCTTTCTTAAATTTTCTCCCTCTGTCCTCTTTTATCTCCTTCTTTGTTTTCCCCAACTTCACCTGAGCTCTACCTGATTTGGCTCAAAAATTTCTTTCTAGCAGGGCCTCTCTTTAGAACATATTAGATTCTGGGGTTCCTTGCACTTTCATGTCAAATATTTCCTTAGTTAACTTTTGCTTAGAAATACATGGTCCCTATAAAAAAAAAAGTAACATTCAGTAAAACATCCCTATAGAAAATGTAACATACAAATAAAAAGGTAAAAATTCCTATAATTTAAAAATCTTTTTCTGTTATATAAGTTTCAGGTGTTCAGCATTGTAGTTCTACTACCCCAGCATTATAATCTTGCTACCCTGAAATGAAAATTCTTAACATCTTGGTGTATTTTCTTCCAAATACATAGGTGTATATGTAATCTATGCAAAAAATATTTATTTCCCTTAACTTAAAAAAATTAGAAAAGAAAGAACACTCCAAGTTCACCGAAATCTAGAAGTTTTGTGGGTGCCTCCATAGAAAACAGGGCAGGGTCTTCAACCAACAGAGCGTGTGATGGCTCTTCAGCACTTGTGGAGAGTTTAGCTCGGTTTTCTCATCCTGACTGTGTACATCAGACTCACCTGGGATGAGCGGAAAAAACACAGATGCCCGGGGCCCACCTGCAGAAGTTTTATTTCAATAAGTCGGGGGTGGAGGCTTAACATCTTGTTTTTTCTTCTGAGATCTTTGTATGATTCTAATGTTAAGCCAGAGTTGAAGACAGCTGGTAGCAAAGGATGACTGTAGGTTCTTACATCAGGATTAATGACCCCTGAAGACACCGTATCAACTGGAGGCTGTGGGAGCTGACAGGTCACCTCTCTGGTTGATGTGGGAACGTGTGGTGGGGATGAGAGGGCACCAGTCCTCAGCCTTCTAGGGGCTAATTGGCTGGAAGACGCTGGCTTATCTTATGCTGTCACTTCACTTCCTCTTCGTCCTCTTTTTGTTTTCCAACACTTGCCAAATACACGAGCTGCGCTCACCTGAGGGCCTTACCTGCCTTCTCTTTACCAGCTGCTGCTTCTTCCTCTACTCTGTTGACCCTCGCTCCCACGCTGATGACAAGTGATCTTCTGGATTGCTGGCCAATGCCTGTGGCCTCTTTTGTCATCTTCCTGAAAGATCACTGGCTCTGTCATATGGACCACTTTGTGCACTGACTGGATACAACTATAGAGAAATATCAATATATAACTAAGAGGATAGAAGGAACAAAACCTTGATTGATCAGATTCTTCCATTTCCAGAACACTATGGGGTCTATTCAAATTGTAGGAGAGAAAGATAATCATAGGAAAATAATCTGATAACAGGAAACCAAGCAGTCAACCAGTTTCTAGGGTTTCTTAACCTGGAATCCACAGATAGACTTTAGAGGATCTATGAACCACTTGAAACTGAAGGTAAAATGGTGCATGTGTGTGTGCCCGTGTGTGTGTTTTTTCCTTTGGGGAGGGTCGGGATGTTTTCCAAATGGGTGCTAATTCAAGAGAGCCTGAGAATCACTGTTCCAGGGTGTGTGTCTTGCTGTGGGGTTCCTGTATTCCAGCATCATTTCTTGTTTCTCTTTTTCACTGCCCCTCATATCAATCTGGTTTATGTCTTGTCTCCATCTATTCTCCATACTCACTTCCCTAGGCCAGGCCCTCTTCACCTTTCACCTGGAAACTGTGACGTTTCCTGTCTAGACCCCTCCTTTTCTCCTTCCTCCCCACCCTCTTTTCTTGTCTCTTTCCTGTACCAAACATCTCTCCCTCATCCAACACATTCTTGTCACAGCCTAAAGATCCTCTTATAAACTCCAAATCTGATCACAGTCAGTCTCCAGCTTAAACTTGGGCGGCGAGGGGAGGTGGGGGGGGTGTTCTCAAAGTACCTACAGAATAAAAATCATGCATTCTGTTATGGTATTTAACGTCTCTCATACCCTTCATTAGGAGGTCCCAACTAGCCTCCTAATGTTTTCCTCTATGACTCCACATCGTGACCCAAGCTTCTCCACCTCTGTATCTTCTACTCCCTCCACTTGGAATGACCTTTCCTTTACTTCATGTATCCATACTCTATCCAAACATAAAATGGCATCCCTGCCATGATGCTTTCCATAATCCCACTTGTTCTCACTCAGAACTCCAATTGAATTTTCCCTGTACTGGTCTTTCTACTTGCATCATCATGATTTATGTACCTGCTTTAATTTCCATTGAGGATAGGACACACATATGATTTATCTCTGTATCCTCCATAGGCTTTAGTATAATACTTTTGGACTTAATTGGTACTTAATTGGTATAAATGCTTATTTAATATTACTCTGTTTTAGCCAGCTTGGCTTGCCACAGTGAAATACCACAGACTGGGTGGCTTCAACAACAGAAATCTGTGTTCTCACATTTCTGGGGACTAGAAAACCAAGATCAAGGTATCAGAAAATTGAGTTTCTGGTGAGGCCTCTCTTCCTGGCTTGTAGACAGCCACTTTCTTGCTGTGTCCTCTTCTCTATGCTCAGGGAGAGAGAGCTCTGAGGTCTCTTCCTCTCTTTAAATGGGCACTAGCCCTATCGGATTAGGGCCCCACCCTTATGACCTCATTTAACCTTAATTATGCCCCTAATAGCCCTGTCTCCAAAAACAGTTACATGGAGGGAGGCGGGGTTAGGGCTTCAACATATAAATTTTGGAGGGACACAATTCAGTTCATAAAATCCTCTTTGGCCTCCATTTGTATGTCTCTAAAGTACAGGTAGACAATCTCCAGGGTGCACGATTAGGATCCTGAGTCATGGCTTGTTTCTCAATCAACAAATGAGTCAGTGGTGTTTAACGTATGCTCTTTACTAAATCAGGAAAAGAAAAAACACCTGAAATTTTAGTGTATTGTTTTTCAGACTCTAGTCATTTGCATATCACTGTCATAATTTTTGTCACAGTTTTAGAGCAAATGTACAATTGTTTACTTAAAAGCACCTTTAAATTGATTCATGCTTTCACTTAAATATTTTAAAAAATTATCTGTGAAATCATAGATCTAATTATGTTTTTATGACATATATATTACGATTAAAATCATTTGTTCAAAATGTTCAGTACTGCACCCTCCAGAGCCCCACCCTGCTGGGAAAGATTCTATGTATTTCCAGCCATACTGAGGTCAGCCTTAGCCATGTGACTGGCTTTGCCTAGTGATATATGGTGCTCCCGAGCAGACAATTTATGAGGCATTTTCTGGACTTGCATGATTCTTTCTTCCTGCCTCAAGACTCAGGGTCTGTGCTTTAACCCGGTCCTGAAATAAAGAAAACATGAGGCATATCTGAAACCAGCTGGCAACTTACATGTATGTGAGTGAGAAATAAATGTTTATTATTCTAAGCCACTGAGATTTTTCTTACAGGTCATTGGTTACCACATCCAAATTTCATCTAAGCTGACTAATCAAATGTCCATTTGTATGTTACCTAGAGTCATTTTACATAATAAGATTTTGGGAACCCGAGACTTCCCTGGTGGTGAAGTGGTTAAGAATCCGCCTGCCAATGCTGGGGACACGGGTTCGAGCCCAGGTCCGGGAAGATCCGACATGCCACAGAGCAACTAAACCCGCAAGCCACAACTACTGAGCCCGTGCACCTAGAGCCCATGCTCCACAACAAGAGAAGCCACTGCAATGAGAAGCCCGTGCACCGCAACAAAAAGTAGCCCCTGCTTGCCACAACTAGAGAAAGCCCGTGTGCAACAATGAAGACCCAATGCAGCCAAAAATAAAATAAATAAATCAATAAAAAAAAAAGATGTTGGGAATCTTATGCCTTTTGAGAAACATTTCTGAGTTTCTGAAAGCTTGAATGAGGAGGCAACTGTAAGGTATCTCTGTGTTTTTTCAAATGACTCAGTGATTTCATCTTATGGGGAAATTATTTGAAAGGAATTTTTACAACCTGTGAATAACCCACATCCTGACAAATTATGGACTACAGCTTTCCTGCCACCCTGGCCCTTGTCCTTGTAGCATCAATAGCTCAGGATGGTGCTTTGTCCGTCACACTTTAAAAATAGCCTTTAGTCTCAAGAAGTGGTGATGGAGACTTGGCACTCAGATGACCTAAAGGCATTTTTTTGTCTCAAATACTCCAGTTTCTCCCACTGACACTTCAAAGACTTCAAAGGCAACTGGACTTTGGGGAGTGCTAGGCCTTTGAAGTGGGCATGGAACGTGTGAGAATGCTTTTCAGGGCTGGGACAGGTGGATGGTTTTTAACAGAAGTGAACTATGGATAAAATAAAAACACAAAGTGTAAAAGTATTTCTTATCTGTCTGTCCCATTACCTAATCTATGCAATCTTATTAAATACAAGTTTTCTGCTATGATAGGAGAATGGCAGTGAAGTAATTAATTAATATTCAGTTTTATAAAAAGCTGCTATGTAAGAACAACAAAATTTTAAAGACTCTCAGTGTCACAAAATAATATATAATTAGGGGATATAGTGAAACCATGGGTCATTCAAAGGTACATCTGAAGGCCCCTCTGGGCCACTGCTGAGAATAACAGCCATCTTTTGGCTTCTGTTCCCCTCCATTTCTCCATGCTGTGGCCTCCAGATAATCATTATCTCCTTTTGCCAAATCAGGGGTCTTCCTTAGCTCTCTTCCTCTTTAACTCCTCAGCTGCTGCGACAGTTAACCACCACCCCCAAACGCCCTCTAACCCAGTCTTCTGTGCAAATCCACTTTCCTGATTCTCCTGTGAACTCCTAGCAAAGTTTTTTGTTCATTTTACCAGCTCACTTCCTTCTTCTTATCTAAGTGGGAATGTTCCTCAAGGTCCTCGGACCCGGTTTTGCTTCAGTTCCGCTCTCTGCGTTGAGAAACTCATCCATCCCTACAATATCATTTTGAGGCTGATGCCTCCAGCCCTGACTAACCCTTTGCCGTCAGGTGACTGGCACCAACTCAGAGGGCATATCTACGGGGAGGTCCTACCATCACTTCAAACTCAATATATACAAAACCTCACCCATCATCAGTCCAGTGTAACCTGCTTTTTCACTATATATTACACTCCCATTTTCCTTGGAATCATCTTTCATTCATTTTTCTTTTTCAGGACCTCTACCCAATCTATTTCCAAGTGAGTTATTTTTTCTTTAAAATGTTTCTTGGATCTTTTTAGTTTCTTCTAATTCAGACTTCCAAAATCCTAGTTCAGACTCTAGCAACCTCACATCCTGCCATCACATATGTAAGATGTCCAACGTGGCAGATGCTTCTGGTTGCCTATTGAGTATCTCTTATCCCCTCTTCCCTTATTAAAAGAGTTCCAGTTAGCTGGGGTGTTGCAATATGCCCAGGTAAGTTATCTCCCCTGTTATCCATGCATCCAGTTCTGCTGATGAGCACTTCTATCAAGTGAGATTTCTGGCAGAGTTATTGTTTTCCTGATAAAAGGTAATACCCAGGGCTTCCCTAGTGGCACAGTGGTTGAGAGTCCACCTGCCGATGCAGGGGACGTGGGTTCGTGCCGGGAAGATCCCACGTGCCGTGGAGCGGCTGGGCCTGTGAGCCATGGCCGCTGAACCTGTGCGTCTGGAGCCTGTGCTCCGCAACAGGAGAGGCCACAACAGTGAGAGGCCCGCGTACCGCAAAAAAAAAAAAAAAACGGGTAATACCCAGATGGCACATGCCTTTTACCGCCACTTCCTACCTTCCTTTTTTCCTGGATGGAATGTAGAAGCAATGGCTGTGGTTAAGATACCATATTTTAAGTCAGCTAGGTCAGTTTCAAACCCCATCTCAGATACTTTCTTGTGTTGAGACCTTGGGAAACTTACCTAAACTCTTTAAGCCTCAATTTCATATCTGTAAAATGGGTACAACAATACTACTAGGTTGTGACGATTAAAAGTACCAATATGTTTATAAAGCATTGAATATAGTATATGCAGAGGACCTTGTTACTATCAGTGAGTGGTGGATAGTATTCCGGCTGTTTCCATTTTCTAAACTCCTATTATACTTAGAGTAATTATGGTACATATTTGCATTGTCTTATTTTGTCTTCTGGATTACCTGTCTCCTTGGAGACAAGGAGACTGTGATCAACTTGGGGCCACTGACCATTTTTTCTGCTTGTTTCATCGCCTTTCAATTGCCTTGTCCAGTTCTGGGTGTGGAGTAGGCTCTTAAAAACACTTAGGAATTTAATGACAGATTATATGATAAAGGTGCTAGAAATCAACTCTGAGGACAAACTAAGTATTTGCTGAGGTTAGGAAGACAAGACAGGCTATAAAGATGATCATTTTGCATTGAAAACCATCTTCAAGGGGAAACCTGGATATAAACAGAGAGGATGCTGCAGTGGCAGGCTTCAATTCTTCACTAGGTCCAGACTCAAGCTCTCTTCCCAGCCGCCCCCGCCAACCCCAAATGCTATTTCAACTCTAAAGCACTGCAGAGTGATGCAGATTTTCCTGGAGAAAAACTTCCTAGTCATCCCCTCGAACATCTCAGTCTTTCTCCACCTGTCTCCACCTGTTTCTGGCTTTCTGCTTCTTCTCACATTTCTCCCCCCACAAAAGACTCTGAAAAATCCCCACATAAAGACTGTCGTCTGCCATCCTTTGGAGCACTAGGTCCGCTCCCTGAGCTTGCACACTGCCCTCAGCAAACCAGAGTCCTGCTGGGGAGCCGTCCCTGGAGCTAGCATGCTTGCAAAGGTTATTTATAGTCTTCTTTCTGCCTTATGTGGCCTCATTCCTAGGAACCAGGGCAAACCCCACTTCCTTAACACCACTTCCACCTACCCTACTCCCACTCTATTTTCTACCTTTCTCACCTCCACTCTGCTCCTTTACATCCTTCTGCTTTTGTCTTCTCCCTTTGCTCTAATCACCAGTCTCCATTCTTTCTCTTTCTCGAAGGCCTGGGAGGCGGTATTGAGACAGAGTACACCTGCCTTCAGCCAGGAACAGTGCAAGTGCAGAAGAAAAGGAGCTCCTTGACTCAGCTCGAGTTTCTAATGCCTCTCTCATCAAGGAGGTGGCAGGAAACCGTTCCCTGTATTTGGAGAGGGCTGGGGCTCTATAAATGAGAACACCCAGTTCTGAGTGGAGAGAAAGTTTAACCCAGGATATTCTAACACCGTCATTACCCAAGGTAGGTTGGGACCACAAGCATGGAGATGAATGCGTCCAACGTGTCGTTAGGCTCCCTTGGGATACAGGATCTTATGGCTTGGCCTTATTTTCTTTTAATCAAAATGTATAGACACAGAAGACATTTATTCTGCCATGTGAACCCCCTGGATTTGAAAATGGAAAACAATAAAGGCAAGGCGATGGTGAGAGAAATTGGTGTGGTCATTTTCTCTGTCATTATATCTGATCTTGAAAAAGCCCTGAGTAGATGTCAGGCTCCTCCATCGCTCCGTCACGGAGACCCGGGCTGTAGGCATTTCCCATGTGAGGATGAGGAACGGTGGCAGGGCAGGAACCGGGGGCCACTCACATCCCATGACTGAGACACAAGTCTGCAAGGAAATAAACATTCTAATGTAGTGTTTCTAGTACTCGTTCCAACTTTTTCATGAAAAGAAAACCGTCACAGACAATTTATAGATCATTTGGCTTCTCAGTCTGATGTGTTCTGATGGCCCCTTTTCCTCCGCTAACTCACATCTGCCACCACCAGCTATCGTCCCAGAGGCGGTGGTTGTCAGATGGTGTGTGCGCGCGCCTGCGCACATCTATGCATATATGTGATCCTGAAGGTGTACGTTAAGCTCTTGTGATTCTCGGAGCTCCTTTCAATGATGGAGACTTCCTGCCGCCTCGTCTCCCTCCCCTCTTCTCATCCTGCTGCCAAACTGCTATTTTGTGCCTCTGTTGCAACTGGGCCATGTTTTTGACTTTACCAAGAGGAAGCAAGAGGCCTTCGGTGGGAGAGCAAGAGGTTTCCAGTGTTCCCCAAATGCAGATGCTCAGGAAATGGGGTACTCGTGTGGCTTGTGTATAGGGAACTTCTCAGCTACAATACCGTGTCCTGTGTGGGAGGCCCAGCTCACCCTTCACTGTCTCCCAGCCGGCTTGACTCCAAACGTCCCTGGGAATAATTCAACTTCTTATCTAAGGTACGGGCCGGCTTCCTTGAACCACCAACCGCTCGATTGCACAACAAATCGGTTATATAAGAGGATCTTAAGAAAGAATAAAATCATGAGCCCCCCATAACTGTCTCTCTCCAGGCATCAGCCCCAGACTCAAGGAAGGGAGCCCAGCTGGGGCAGTTGGTCCATTTGTAAACAGAAGCTGCAGAGCAGACCGTTGGTTTCTCTGAGTGGAGTTCAGGGGCTACACATCGTCCTCGTGTTTCCTCGACTCCCCCACCCCTCCTCCACCTCTGTCACCCCAAACGCAGGCCCTCATTATCCTGGATGAAAATAGAAGGTTCCTCATCATTGATTTATTTTTAGCACTTGCTCAAACTAATTGGTAGCCCTGCCACCCATACATAATACAGTGATGTGGAAGAAACTGACAGCTATTTAATGACGGATTACATCGCCGAGGACAGAGAACATGAGGCTTACTCTGCAGTGGGTCTTGTTTGACTCTCTGCTGTCCTCTGAGGGTTCATGTTTTCTGATACATTTAGTCTTCAAGGGTTATTAACTGAAAATTACACAACCAGAGCTCAGCAAGGCCAGCCGAGCCCTCTTCCGGCTTCTTCGCTGACCTTCGGTAGTGGGTTCCCCGGTTCTGAGCCTTTAAAGGGAAGGAGACCCAGTGTTGAGAGAAGGAAGGCTGTGTCTTTGACTCCTTTACCTGCCTCGACCCTGTGATGGGAAAGGTAGCAGTGAGGAGTCTGGGAAGACCATGTGTTCTGGAGTCAGACAAGGTTGTAAAGTCTCAGCTTGAACATTCAACATTTATGGGACTTTGGATCAGTGGCTTAAACTTTCAGAACCTCAGTTTCCTCATCTCTCAAAATGGGGAGAATAAGACCTACCCACCAATGCGTTCGGAGGATTGATGCGGAAACACCAGTTATACTGCCTCATATGAGCTTAGATATTCAAAAACAGCTTCTTTCCTTCTTTGAATTTACAGCATCTGCAAGATTCCTTAGGGAGCTATGAAAAAACGTGCCAAGCTTTACACTTCTAATTTGCTTTTTATTAGTGGGTCCATAATATAACATAGACAAGATATCAAGGTAACATACCGGACACCATTGAGAAGACTCTGGAATGCTATTACTGATTATACCTGAAAATGTACTCAGAAGCCATGCAGTCGAGAAGGCCTTCTTTAGGACCCCTCACACACTGTGGGTGGAAGTGAAAATTGGTACAGCCACTGCGGAAAAGGGTATGAGGTTTCCTTAAAAAACTGAAAATAGAGCTACCGTATGATCCAGCAATCCCACTCCTGGGCATATATCCAGAAAAGATGAAAACTCTAATTTGAAAAGATACATGCACCCTAAAGTTCATAGCAGCACTGTTTACAATAGATAAGACATGGAAGCAACCTAAATGTCCATTGACAGATGAATGGATAAAGAAGATGTCGTATATACAATACAAAATATACAATGGAATACTACTACTCAGCCATAAAAAAGAGTGAAATAATGTCATTTGCAGCAGCATGGATGGACCCAGAGATTATCATACTAAGTGAAGTAAGTCAGAGAGAGACAAATACCATATGATATCACTTATATGCGGAATCTAAAATATGACACGAACTTATCTATGAAACAGAAACAGTCTCACAGACATAGAAAACAAACTTATGGTTACCAAAGGGGAAAGGGAGGAGAGAGAGGAATAAATTAGGAGTATGAGAGTAACAGATACAAACAACTATACATAAAATAGATAAGCAACAAGGATTTACTGCATAACACAGGGAACTACATTCAATATCTTGTAATAACCTATAATGGAAAATAATCTGAATATATATATATATAACTGAATCACTTTGCTGTATACCTGAAACTAACACAATATTATAAATCAAATATATTAAATAAAAAAATTTAAAAAAGAGGGCCTCCTCTTGGATCCTAGGTTAAGTGTGTAACCTTGGATAAATTATTTAATATCTCGAAGCCTTAATCTTCTCAATCTCATTGGGATTCATGAGTAATAAATATATTAATATTTATTAATATAAAGTAATAAATGAGTAATAAATAGTACTCATGAGTAATAAATATAATAACAAATATAAAGCTACTAATTAAGTGCTGAAATAGAGCTGGTGCCTCTTCTCTTCATTAAGTATTAATCTTCTAGTTTTGAACTGGAATTAGATATTCATTTATGTAACAAATGTTTATGTGGCAGACATGGTCCTAATTGCTGGGCATCCTATAGTCCAGCTTGGGAGAAAGAAAATAAATTGGCAGATGAAAGTTTATATAATTTTGTTTTAAAAATACAGGATTCCATTAGTCTCATGCTACAGAGCTACTTTTTTTCACTCAACTATATTTCACTTCATGGAAAATTGTCTATGTCCGTATATAAAGAGATTTTCACTCTTTTATATAGCTGCATGTTATTCCAAAGTGTGTGTGTGTATACACATATACACCCCCATTATTTAGCCATTACCTTATTGGTGGCCATTTGTGTTTTCTACCTTTTTTGGGGGGGAGGGAATTGGAAAAATGATATCCTCATTCTTATATTATTATGTTCATGATAATTTTTATAGATTACATTCTTTTTTATATTCTTAATCTTTAAACTAAATATCATGGGCCCAAAATATTATCAGATATCATGATTTTAATGGGTAATTTATCTTTTTCAGTTGCATTAATTTTTCTTGACTGGTATTTGCCAACAGGTCACCAACGATGTCAGTCCTCAGGAAACATTTTGACAAGGTTTGGTCAAGTGAATTTTTCCCACTTTCCCGTGTATTTCCTCTGGGTGGGAGGAGAGTACCAAGGTGAGTGCAGGTTGCAGAGGGAAGCAGATGGGGCTTTGAATTTCTGGGCTGCTTCTTGATAGGTATGATCATGTACATGGGTTTTTTTTTTGTTTGTTTTTTTGTGGGGTTTTTTTGCCTCTTCAGGTCTTACTTCTTTGAGGATAAAAATTCCTACCTACTTCTATTCTATTCACTACTATGTGTCATTCATTTAGCGACTCATTGGATGTATCAACTTCAAATCCCTGAAAGTACCCAGAAGTGCTTTCAGAATCTGCTCAGAAGTTTCTCTCTCCCGGTCTCCTCCACTGTAACCTGTGTTCCCTCACGCAGCAGCTTTCCTGGAAGATTTATTCTCTTAATTTAAAAAAAAAAAACACCTTCATTTTCAGTTTTAGGTTCACAAAAAATTTGAGCAAAAAGTACAGAGGGTTCCCATGCACATCCTGACCCACACATGCATGGCACCCCGACCCCTACCATTATCAGCATCCCCACCATAGGGGTACCTTTGTGACAACTGATGAGCCTACATGGACACATCACTGTCACCTTAAACCATAGTTTACATTAGGGTTCACTCGAGTGGTGGTGAACATTCTATGGGTTTGGGCAAACATATAAGTGACATGTATATATCATTACAGTGTCATACAAAATAGTTTCACTGCCCTAAAAGTCCTCTGTGTTCTGCCTATTCATCCCTCTCTTCCCCCAACCCCTGCCAACAATTGCTCTTTTTACTGTTTCCCTAGTTTTACCTTTTCCAGAATGTCATATAGTTGGAATTATACCGTACGTAGCCTTTTCCAACTGGCTTCTTTTATTTATTAGTATGAATTAAGATTCCTCCCTGTCTCTTCTTGGCTTGATAGCTCATTTCTTTTTTAGTGCGAATAATATGCCATTGTCTGTGTGTATCATAGTTTATTTATCCATTCACCTGCCTAAACACATCTTGGTTGCTTCCAAATACTGGCAAATATGAATTAAGATGCAAAAAACATCTGTATGCAGGTTTTTGTGTGGACATAAGTTTTCAACTCATTTGGGTAAATACCAAGGAGCACAATTGCTGTGCCATATGGTAAATTTTGTTCTTTTTTTTTTTGCTGTACCCAGGCCTCTCACTGTTGTGGCCTCTCCCGCTGCGGAGCACAGGCTCCGGATGCGCAGGCTCAGCGGCCATGGCTCACGGGCCCAGCTGCTCCATGGCATGTGGGATCTTCCCGGACCGGGGCACGAACCCGTGTCCCCTGCATCGACAGGCGGACTCTCAACCACTGCGCCACCAGGGAAGCCCAGTATGGTCAATTTTGTAAGAAACTGCCAAACTGTCTTCCAAAGTGGCTGTACCCCTTTGCACCTCCACCAGCAATGAATGAAAGTTCCTATTGCTCCACATCCTTGTCAGCATTTGGCTTTGTCAGTGACTTGGATGTTGACCATTCTGATAGGTATGTATTAATAGTAGTATCTCATTGTTGTCTTAATTTGCATTTCCCTCATGAGGTATAATGCTGAACTCTACTCTTTTAATCTTCTTATTCCATTTTATTGGTTTTTACTTTGGTTTAGTTACTGCATTGACATTCCACTGCAAAATAATAATACTTGCCTCACAGGGTCATTGTGAGGACGCAAGGAAAGAATCTGATAATGTTAAACACAAAGTCTCAGTTTACAGTCTTCATTTCTGTATCTTGCTCAAGTTTGATAAAGCCAGAGCTACAAGTCACATCAGTGGATAGCCAGTGACTATGACTGAGGCTGCAGTTTCAGAGGATAATCGATCTCATATAGATAATTCCTTATGAGCACAGAGAAGGAAACAATTGGCTCTGCTCGGGGAGTTGGACGAGACTTTATGGTGCCTGGAATATAGTATCCCCTCAATAACTATTTATTGAGTGAGAGGATGTTTGAGAAGGTGGATTCTGGTGCCAGACTGCTTGGAATTGAATCCCAGCTCCATCACTTTATCAGATGTGTGACTTTTGGCCAGTTACTTAACCTCTCTGTTTCCCCATCTGAAAAATGGGGCTAATAGCAGCCAAAAGCTGGAAACAACCCAAATGCCCTCAATGGATGAACGGGTAAACAAAAGTGGTATATCTACACAGTGGAACATTACTCAGCCATAAAAAGGAATGAAGTACTGATACATGTCACAACATGCATGAACCTTGAAAGCATTATGATAAGTGAAAGAAGCATGGCACAAAAGGTCACATATTATATGATTCTGTTTATATGGAATGCCTAGGATAGGTAAATCCATAAACAGAAAGCAGATTGGTGGTTCCCAGGGGCTAAGAGGAGGGAGTCACGGGGAGTGACTACTTAATGGGTACAGGGTTTTCTTTTGGGTTGTTGAAAACGTTTTGATGAAACAAGATAGAACTGGTGGATGTACAACATTGTGACTGTACTAAAAGCCAATGAATTGTACACTTTGTAGTGGTTAATTGTATCTTAATTGAACTTTACCTCAATAAAAATATTCACTGGATGTGTTAAATAGGAGATTTGGTGTAGCTGAGTAGTAAGTTACTGAGATGGAAAATAAATTTCATTAAATTACCCAGGATGTCACAGAGAGTCGAGATAGGCAAGACAGGTTAAAATACACAGAGACAGAGTGAGGTGTTCCAGAGTTCCAGAAAGAGATAAAAGACAAAATGGGAAGAGGCATATCTGAAGGGAAAAAAACAGAATTTTCCAGAAATATTTGTTGAAAGAGTCCAAACCTCAGATCCAGGAAGCCCAAAAAGTCCCAAGAAGAATAAATAAAAGGAAATTCACACCTAGGCATATTCTAGTAAAACTGTAGAATGCCTAAAGCCAAAAGAAGATCTTAAAGGTGGACAGAAAATAAAAATCACTTCCAAAGCGATGACAATTAGACAGCTGGCTACCGTCTCAACAGTAGTAATAAAAGGCAAAAGACAGGAATAAATTATGCAATGTGCTGAAAGAAAAAGTGCTATTAGTGTAGACTTTCAAAGAAAGCAAAAATATCTTTCAATAATGAAGGCAAAATACTATTTTTATTTTTTATTTTTTAATTTTATTTTTTTTTACATCTTTATTGGAGTCTAATTGCTTTACAGTGGCGTGTCAGTTTCTGCTCTATAAAATACTATTTTTAGACCAACAAAAATTGAGAGTTTTACCACCAACAGATCTTTGACAAAGAAAATTCTAAAAGATTCACTTCAAGGAAAAAATGTCAGATATTAGTAAATGTTGGGTAAATCTAAATATGATTTGACTGAATAAATCACTAAATCAATGTGTACATTATGTGATTAAATAAAAGGTATAACTAAAATACTTAATATGGTAGCTTTTAAATTGTGGAGAAAGTGATAAGGGCTACAGTGTTCTGAGGTCTTGTATTGACTGGGAGGAAGGTAAAGATATTGATTAAATATGTTAAACTATCTAGAGTAGCCACTAAAAGAAGACTGCCAGCTGTGCCTTATATCCATTGTCCCTTTCTTATGTAATAATGAAACTTTACTTTTTATCCGACCACATGACCGTTTTTCAGCCTTTGAGGCTGCAGTGATTGAGGTACGATGGATTGCGTTTTTATTCCTAAATATAGGGTGTCCCTCCTCGGGGGAGGATTATATTTCCCCACCCTCCTGACATCAGGTTTGTTCTCCTTTGGGAGGATTCTGTTTCCACACTCTGGTGATATCAGTCTTGACCAGGTGATTTGTTTAGCCAATAAACTGTCAGTGCAAGTAAACTATGTCACTTTCTGAGAAGAAGTTTTCAAAACCGTCCTGAAGTTCCACCATCTCTCTTTTCTTTGTGCTACACCCTTAGCAATGCTCCAGAAGGGGACTGCTTCTTCAGCCTGGGCCCAAGAACAGGGAGCCAAAGCTGAAATGGACAGGTAATATGGATGAGAAATAAACTCACTTAGATTTTGCAGTTGTTTGTTACTGTAGTGTAACTTAGCCTAAGGTGAGTGATTCAGAAGTTAATGCCTAGAAATAAAGTGCTACTATCACAACAAAAACAACAAATAAAGAAACAAAACAACCTCAAACTTACAGTACATAGTATTGGCTTTCAGAATGTGAAGTGGGTACCTAGGAAATGTTAGTGGAAACTAGAAAGATGATAATCCACATTATGTAGTGGCCAATCATTGACCAAAACTTGCCTGTGTTAACTTGAAGTGCAAATTAGGTACCCAATGAACTTATAAGATGAAGCATGTGGGAAAACGAAGTGGTATTCTAAAGTTGAATATTACCATAATGTAACAGCCTAAGATGACTAAAAGGGTGACCCATGTGACCAAATATATCAGTGTCACAATAAAGTAAGGAGACTCAACCCTACATTGAAAAGACACAGATCTTCAGAGGAGAGGTTTTTAAAACTCCAGCTATAGGCTACCAGAGACATATCTAAAACATAAAGACACTGGAGAGACTGAAAATATAAGGGAAGAAAAAGATAGAGCAGGCCCATAAGAGCAAAGGAAAGCTGATATAAATGTCCAATTCCACATTCTTTGACTGCATAGATGCAGCTAGAGCATTCTGAAACTAAGACAAAATTCACTTAAAAACAAACTAGTGTAATTCCAGTTCAAAAATAGTCTCAGAGGCCTTTATGATGGGTTGAATTGTGCCTCTCCAAAATTTTTGTTTAAGTCTAATCCCCAATACTTTAAGATGAGACTGTATTTGGAGAAAGGCTCTTTCAAGAGACAATTAAGTTCAAATGAGGTCATTAGGGTGGGACTTAATCCAAAATGACTGGTGTCCTTATAAGAAGAGGAAATTTGGACACAAAAAAAGACACCAGGTGTGCGTGGACATGGAGGAAAGATCGTACAAGGACACAGGGCGAAATAGTTATCTCCAAACCAAGGAGAGAGGTCTCAAAAGCAACTGACGCTGCTGACACCTTGATCTTGAACTTCTAGCCTCCAGAACTTGGAGAAAATAACTTACTGTTATTTGGGCCATCTTGTCTGTGACTTTGTTTGCGGTACCCAGTTTGTGGTCCTTTGTTATAGCATTCCTAGCAAACTAATAAAGCCTAAAGTAATAGCAATTAATAGTAGTAGTTGCGATCATGTCATACCCTTTATCTTTTCAGGCCAATTTTTTGGAGAATTCCAAACACCAAAAAGGCAGCCACGTGCAATGGGAAAGTGTCTTCTGGCAACTCCTCCCTCACAAAGAGGCTTTTAATAATGGGCCTTGGCAGAGAGGTAAACAGCATCGTGCCCTGGGGCGGGCCTCACCATTGTCCTCCTCTGTGGGTAGTCAAAGAGAGCCAAAGATGCAATGCTGTCCAAGGGAGTGCCATCTGGGAGGACATTTCTAAGGAAAACAGGGGGCTCTGCCGCCTGGATTTGCCATTCTGATCCAGTGTAATCGCTAACATTTATAAGAAAAGAAAATCCTCCTTCTTTCACATCGCATTGGGCCGAATGAGATTCTACATGCTGATGGTGTGGGGTCATACCAGCCTCATATTCATCATTTTAGAGAACACTTCTCTCCTACCAGCTCTTGCTGAACATATTGAGATTCCCGAGATAGCATTAGGGGGTGAGAACATTTTTCCTTTAAAGACTTCAGTTCCAGGGCTTGAAATGCTCCCTGGCTTTGTCATTTGTTATTCATATGCATTCATCAAATTGTTCAAATGTTTTTATTTCCTCCTATAAGTGGATTCATTTAGAAAACACTTCGTACCATCTCCAAGCTAATTATTTAATAAAAAAGGTTTCTTTCATTTTTCATCTTCTCGTCTCCCTTCTTTCAACATTGAGGTCATGTTTCCCATCTGAAACGTCAATGTGCGTTAATTTTACATTTTTATAAATTCATACATTGAGGGCATTTTGTTTTGGTCCAGTGTTTTCCCCCCCAGGAAGGGAAAGTTGTATTTATAGGCGCCTATAAATGCAAGGCTTTGTTCTGTCTATCTTTTCTTTCTTCTCACCCCCTCGGGGTGGTGGCTAGAAATCTGAGCAATCCTTGTTTAAAAAAAAAAAAAAAGAAAGAAAGAAAGAATGAAAGACAATATGATACAGTTGGTCTCTGTTGATTACTTACGGAGTCTGGTGACTGTGAAAGTGCTGATCAAAGGCACTGGACAATGAAATCCAAGCTTGTGGAGGGAGAGGCTGGAGGGCAAGCAGGATTTAGGAAAGAGCGACAGAGCTTCGCTAGCTTAATCTAATAACTTCTCATACCTTCTTCCTTCCCTTATTTCCTTCCTTCCTCTCTGCTCTTTGGTCTTTCTACTGCTCTCTGTTTTTCTACACTTTGTTTTCTCCTTCCTTCCTTCTTTCCTTCCTTCCTTTTCTCTTTCCTGCAAAGAAGGAAACTATAAGATTGAACCATAGGGTCGGAAATGGTCAAATATTAGAAATTTCACACCCTCAACCTATTCCAACAAACAAAATTCAAGATTTAAAACTTTTACATACCAAAAAAAGAGAATAACAGCATTTTAAGAAAATAGAGGTTTTTCCTTATTTGAGAAGGCAACCTGGTTAGGACTGGCTATGGCTTTAACCAGGCCTGAATAGAATCCCAGTTCCACAACCTGCTCTTTGTAAGACTTTGATCAAGTGACTTTGCCTTTCTGAGTCTGTTTCCTCATCTGTAAAGTGGGAATCCTGGTACCTATCTTACAGGATTTTTCTGAAAATTGTAAGCATAAAAGGCATGCCACCTCACAGAGTGAGTGGTCTGACTCACATATGTGTCTTACTTTTATAGCGTGTTTAGATGCTTTGGTGATGAGAAAATGCAAATTAATTCAAAAGCATTACTGAACGCTTGAAGCTTTGGGTCAGTATCTACAGGCTTATTCAGAAATAATTGAGCACGTTGGAATCACTAATTATTAGAGAAATGCAAATCAAAACTACAATGAGGGGCTTCCCTGGTGGTGCAGTGGTTGAGAGTCCGCCTGCCGATGCAGGGGACGCCGGTTCGTGCCCCGGTCCGGGAAGATCCCACATGCCGCGGAGCGGCTGGGCCCGTGAGCCATGGCCGCTGAGCCTGCGCGTCCGGAGCCTGTGCTCCACAACGGGAGAGGCCACAGCAGTGAGAGGCCTGCGTACCGCAAAAAAAAAAACTGCAATGAGGTATCACCTCACACGGGTCAGAATGGCCATCATCAAAAAATCTGGAAACAATAAATGCTAGAGTGGGTGTGGTGAAAAGGGAACCCTCCTGCACTGTTGGTGGGAATGTAAATTGATACAGCCACTATGGAGAACAGTATGGACGTTCCTTACAAAACTAAAAATAGAACTACCATATGCCCCAGCAATCCCACTACTGGGCATATACCCTGAGAAAACCATAATTCAAAAAGAGTCATGTACCACAATGTTCCCTGCAGCTCTATTTAAAATAGCCAGGACTTGGAAACAACCTAAGTGCCCATCGACAGATGAATGGATAAAGAAGATGTGGCACATATATACAATGGAATATGACTCAGCCATGAAAAGAAACGAAATTGAGTTATTTGTAGTGAGGTGGATGGACCTAGAGTCTGTCATACAGAGTGAAGTAAGTCAGAAAGAGAAAAACAAATACCATATGCTAATGCATGTATATGGAATCTAAAAAAAAAACCATGGTACTGTTGAACCTAGTGGCAGGGCAGGAATAAAGACATAGACATAGAGAATGGGCTTGAGGACATGGCGGGGGAGGGAGAAGCTGGGGCGAAGTGAGAGTAGCAGTGACATATATACACTACCAAATGTAATGTAGTTAGCTAGTGGGAAGCAGCCGCATAGCACAGGGAGATCAGCTCGGAGCTTTGCGACTACCTAGAGGGGTGGGATAGGGAGGATGGGAGGGAGGCTCAAGAGGGAGGCGATATGGGGATATACGTATGCATATGGCTGATTCACTTTGTTGTACAACAGGAACTAACACAGTATTGTGAAGCAATTATACTCCAGTAAAGATCTATTAAAAAAGAAAGATGGAGCACGTTGGAAACGAAATGTATTACTCGATGACTAGCAAATATAGAGCTGGCAACAAATTTGTGCTCTTACACTTCACGTGTCTTGAGAAAACCATGAATCATTTTTGTGTCACATTCAGCACAGCCCCAAGAAATCAATAAAGAGGGCTGACTGAGAGCACTGTGTTCCCCAGACCATGATCCAGCATCTTCTCTGTAAATGATGGAAGAGGAAACCTTCTTGTACCTTCTGCAGGCCCTGATGGAAGCAGATAAGGTGAACTGATAAAACTTCAGCTGCTGTTTTCAGACTCACATGGAAGACGAAGTTGACTTGGCAGGTTGTCTCAAATTCAGTGATAAGGCCACATTCATGTAAACAAAACAGTTCATCTCCAGGCATGTGGTTGAACATGTAAGGGATTCCCCAATAGTTAATGTCTTTGTTGATAGATCACATGCATGGGGCTGTGGGTCATTGTGTGAAGTGTGCATGTGTGTGTGTGTGTGTGTGTGTGTGTGTGTGAGGAACATAGTGTCAGGAGTCAAAAGTCAGGATATACTGAAAGGATTTTCCCACAGCTTCAGGAAGTCCTTGGAAACCTCATTTTCCAACAGGATGAAGCTCCCCCTCACTTCCATTGTACAGTCCAGAAGCTCTTTTGGGAATATATTCCAGGGCACTGGGTAGGGCTTTCTATTTAAATATTGACTTAATTCTGGGATAGTAGCCACCAGGTCCTCAGATCACCACACTGTTGACATCCTGTGGGGCTATAGCAAGAATCTCGCAGTCCTGAAGGAATGAAGGAAGGCCTCATGGCTGCCATTTTAAACACCCAACGAGTCTGGGATGAATGGCCATGAGGGTTGTATATTGAGTATCTGTCTGATTGTGGAGATTATTATAGTTTCTTTACAACTTTGGTTTCAACTACATGCTACTATATAGCTTGCTTTCAAGTAATATGCCTTTAAACGTCTTGAATAATTGTTGACTCACCCTTCATTTTCTCAATCAGTAGGTACTCACATTCTCTTGTAGGTGTCCGAAGGATTTGGGAATTTGAAAAGGAAAATCATATACTTAAGGAAGTTGGGATCCCCTGCCCTAGGCTGGTTGACTGAACTGTCCTGGGATCTCTCTCACCCTGTGTCTGAAGTGACCTGCCATTCAGGCCAGTTTGTCCCAGGGGCACTTTATGAAGTATATTCCACCCTTGCTGGACCATAGTTCTCTAGAGCAGTGGGTAATGAGCCCCCGACCTCCTTCAGCTTCTCATCAGAGATCACCCTCTACAGGACTCACCACAAACCGCACGACACCATTTCCCCTGCTTTGATATGCGGACCTGTTTTTCAAGAAAAGAAAATCATTAGCTTTTGAAATCATGACCCTATCAGAAAAGAAAACAATGTCACATTCCAGCCCACAACTAGTAAAAACTGAGAGGAAAAATGACTAAGCCTGGGTTCTCCAGCCCCCTTCTCCAATGGGTAGCCCAGTCCAGCCCTGAGAAAGCTCTGGATAACACAGCATGTTTCACCGGCTTCACCAAGAGCCTCAGATACCTTCCAGCAGACGCTCCCTGACATGTCACTGCCTTTGCCCTGCCGCAGACCCTCCTCTTGAGGTTCGCGGCTGCCACCATTCTGGAGACAGCTCTTCTCAACTCCAGCTGGAGGGAGGGTGTAAACACACATGGCCTCCCACAGCCCACGCCAGGATCGAGAAATGTTTTGGCCACTAGTCCTCTCTTATTTGTGGTTATTTCTGGTCTCTCATTTTGCAGCCCACACCAAACCCTCCTCCAGGAGGATACCGCCTCACAAGCTGACAGCTCTCAGAGAGGGGGGAGAATGTCTAAACTCAGCAAACCGCCTGTGCTCTTTCCTAGACGCAATCCAGGTCATCTAATGAAAAGGTGCACCAAAGCTGGGTTTCTTGGAGCAAACCCTGTGACACGACAGAAAACCTGATCAGCCTGCCCCACCACCTCGCTGGCTGCGTCTCCTGGGCCCTCCCTAGCTTTCTTCCTCCTTTCTCTCTGCCTAAGTTCTTCTTTGCTCTGTTCCTGGTGCCGCTGCCACGGTGACCATCGTTTTGTTGTGGTGGCCCATTGGGTGACCTGAGTTTTGCCCAGGGTAGGGCCTCAGGTTGGCTCTGTTGGGTTCAAAGTGCTGAGGCCGCTGAAGGAAGATTGTCTGGCCACAGTCCACCTGGCAACCATCAAAGACAAATAAACAAGCTGTGCTTATCACTGAGCTGCTTGGTGTAATCAAGCTGTAAACCAGACCCATAACGACCTCCTCAGAGCATCAGGTGGCCCAGGCAAGACCCCCCCGCAGTCCTCAGTCTTAACTGCAAATACATGCAGGTGAGTGTTGCCCACCATAGCTTTATCTTGGGGGTGAACGTGATTTCAAAATGTCCTTTTCCTTTTTAAAGTTGGAATGTATGCATACACACACACACACACACACACACACACGACCGACAGCAAACAGGCCAAGACATAAACAGTGGTTGCCTTTGCTGGTGACTATGGATGTATGGACACTTTTTTTTTACACCTTTATTGGAGTATAATTGCTTTACAATGGTGTGTTAGTTTCTGCTTTATAACAAAGTGAATCAGTTATACATATACCCATGTTCCCATATCTCTTCCCTCTTGCGTCTCTCTCCCTCCCACCCTCCCTATCCCACCCTTCCAGGCGGTCACAAAGCACTGAGCTGATCTCCCTGTGCTATGCGGCTGCTTCCCACTAGCTATCTACATTACGTTTGGTAGTGTATATATGTCCATGCCTCTCTGCCTCTCTCTCGCTTTGTCACAGCTTACCATTCCCCCTCCCCATATCCTCAAGTCCATTCTCTAGTACATCTGTGTCTTTATTCCCGTCTTGCCCCTAGGTTCTTCATGACATTTTTCTTTGTCTGGTTTTATATTTTCCAAAGTTTCTATAATGAGGACTTAATCACTTCTATGATTTTAAAAACATGAACAGATACTTCTATTTTAAAATTTTCGAACATCAAAAATGCTAACTTAGCTGTGGTTGAGGAGGTGGAAAACAAGGGAGCTTAGTTAAGAGTGGGAAAATTCTGAAACAGACTCACAGATATTTAGAACACACTTGTGGTTGTCAAAGCTGGGAGGGGGAAAATAGGGGTATGGGGTTAACAGATACCAACTACTATTTATAAAATAGATAAGCAACAAGATATACTGTATAGCACAGGGAACTATGGCCATTATCTTGTAATAACCTATAATGGAATATCATCTGCAAAAATACTGAATCACTATGCTGCATACCTGAAACTAATATAATATTGTGAACCAACTATACTTCAATTAAAAAAAAAAAGGGTAGGCAAATTCTGATTATATCAGAGCAGAGTAGCCGGGTGAGTCAGAACCCAGTTGCAGCTCCGGTAAATCTTCCCCCCAGCAGAGTCACCTTTGGGCCTCAGCTCCGTGTCCTGTCACAGAGGACACACTCAGGCTTCCTGTAGATTGTTCCCTCCTCTCCTTGTATATGAATTCCTGCAGGATTTCAAACCATGAGGGATGTTGAGGAAGTGCTTTCTCCCACTCGACCCTACCTCACCTCTGCAAACTTTGCCTGAGGGCATGACAATTCTGGAACCCCTGCAGTGAAGGCTGAGGGGATTGTCAGTTATTTTTGGATACACCCTTTGGCTCTTCCTACTTTTCCCCAGAGGTCTCACAGGCGAGTGAGCTGGAGGTAAGGGGGTTTATCACCTGGTACAGTGCCTCGCTCAAGTTTATGCAACAGAGGACAGATCTCTGTTAACACCTGTGTCCATTTGAACAAAACAACCATCACTCCTAGGAGTCATTTTTTTCGGGGGGCGGGGGGAGCTTAAGTTTTATTTATCATTTAAAAAAATCCATTTTCTCTCTTTTGTTTTCTACTATCACCATATCTCCACTTTGCTACTGGAGTTGTAAACTATTTTATTATTTGTTTTACTTTTCTCCTCAAAAAAATAATGAAAGTTAATGCACCTGTATCATATTGTAGCTCTTCATAATGAATATGAGAGTAGCAAATGTTCACTACATTGAATCTATTATTTTTTTAGGAGTCTTGTCTACACAGTGCCTGAGAGAGTTGACTGAAAAGGCTGGTTGTTTTTGCAATTGGGTAGACACTGTTCTCGCCAGAACATTGTTCACTCCTGGCGAGATAAAGCAGCCATACAGATTGTGTGTTGCAGGTATGTCTGTGATAATAATATTTGAATCATTCACTGTTAATCTGATTGACTTGGCACTTGACTTGACACTGGGGATGGCAAAGCTCTCCCAGGATGCCCTGATCCCTTAATGTAAGCAAAGATACAGGGGAGTACCATTCAAAACACATTTTCAGTCGAAAGGTTAATTTTTTTTTTTCATTTTAAGAGTTATTTCAGAGAATTTACTCTATCGAATTTGAGGAAGTTAATTTTGAGCTCTGAGAAAGCAGATCCTGTTTTCTTGTCTGCTGGCTTCTAAAATGGTTCTGCCAAAATTTTGCATGCGGATACACTGCAGAGAGATAATAGCGATAGAAGTCTTGAAGCCAAGGATCACTGGGGGAAATGCAAAGCCGCAGGCTTTTCAGTTCTGAGGCAGCATTCTCAGATGCTGAAGTCATCTTCTGTTCACCGGAGGCCCTCACATCTGCGCATCAGTATATGAAATTGGAAGCTAATACGCAGGTATTGATTTCTCTAAGGGTGAGTGTCAATATTTACAATCCCAAGAGGTGGCAACTGATTGAGGCAAAACCAAAGTGGAGCTGCGACTGCCAAGGTCATTTCTGAGCAATAGTCCTGCTCTTCACAATGCAGGTCGAGGTGCCTGCCTCCAAGTGGTGCCCCGTTACTTAGATGAAAAGCAAAAACTACATTTGGTCCTCTAAACCAGAGGTCCCCAACAGTTTTGGCACCGGGCACCGGTTTCGTGTAAGACAATCCTTCCATGGGACGCGGGGTAGACGGATGGGGGGGGATGCTTCAGGTGGTAATGGGAGCAATGCGGAGCAATGGGGAGTGGCACATCTCACCTCTGGCAGTGCGGCCCAGTTCCTAACAGGGGGTTAGGGACCCCTGCTCTAGACGCTACCAATCTCTATCACCAGGTAATGTGAAACTCTAGATAACTTACTAGATGCCTTCCACCACATAAGCTCAGTCAAATTAAAATCAGCTCTGGAGACAGGGGCTTTTTCAAGCTAATTGCTCAAATTGTGGGGCCTTTAGGGACTTTCCACCCCCTCACTTGTTCCCGTAAACCAATTCTTCTCCCTATCGTGCGCCACTCCTTCTCCCTATCGAAACCAATTCTTGGAGTTTTTCAGTTGACGGGGACTTGCCAGACAGCGGGTAATTTTCCAGTTGCCCGTAACAGGTATACGCCCTAACCGCCACAATGAACAGACAACTATAACGGCCAGAAGGTGGGGCAAAAGTTCCTAAGCCAATGAATTTAAAAGTCACCACATTTACCCAATCATTGTGAAAATATACCCGCCCTATGAGTAAATAAACCTATAAAAAGTATGTGATTCCGCTTTTAGGGGTTCCCCATCGGCCTCCTGCGTGAGGTTCAGGGAACCCCGGTGCATCGGCTCCTAATAAACCTCTTGCGTGTTGCAGCGGCTCTCGACTCTTGGCGGTTCTTGGGCGAGTTGGAATCCTTCGTAGACCGTTTGGGTCTAACATTTGGGGGCTCGTCCGGGATCCCCACTCGCCCCCGGGTCACAAGAACATCGGGAGTCGGAGGTATCAGGTAGGCTCGAGCCCAATTGTCTGTTTGTTTGTCGTTTGTTTGTTACTAGCCGCCATTAGGAAAAAGCCGTGCGAACCGGCTTGCTGTGGAATCTGTATTGGACTCCTGGCTAGGCAGACGTGCCGAAAGCTGGTGTCCACGGGCCCCGGGGGACGCCCTGGTGGTCCATCTGGAAGGAGAAACAAATTTTGTCTCCCCTTCATCTGGTTCTGGCAGGTTATATAAGCTGCCATCTGAATTTGAGTTGGTTTCGGGTTTAAGTTCGCGGCGGCTGGTTCTGGCAGGTTATATAAGCTGCCATCTGAATTTGAGTTGGTTTCGGGTTTAAGTTCGCGGCGGCAATATCAATGTGTGTCTTTTGAAATTTTATTGTTTTTCTGTACTATTATCTTTCTTTTGACGGACGACAATGGGACGAACTATGACGACTCCTTTCTCTTACCCTAAGCCACTGGACTGAAGTTAGGGCTAGGGCCCACAACCTTTCGGTAGAAGTAAGGAAAGGAAAATGACAAACGCTGTGTACCTCTGAGTGGCCTACATTTCAGACAGGGTGGCCACCCGAAGGATCTTTTCTGTTAGATAAGGTTGGGCTAGTCAAGTCTAGGGTCTTTAACACAGGACCCCACGGACACCCAGACCAGATACCATATATCCTGGTCTGGGAAGATCTAGTTCTCTCCCCGCCTCCGTGGGTCCGGCCCTTTGTTTCCTCAACAGGCACGTCTGCATGCGCTCCAGCACAATCGGAGATATTGGCCCTGAAAAAAACCCTAGACACGGAAAAGTCATCTGCTGCCCCGGACCCGCCAAAGGCGATATATCCTGACCTGCAGTCTGATTTGCTTCTTCTAGATTCCCCACCTCCTTATCCTCCGGCCCTAAATCCCATGTCGCCCCTAGGACCCCCAGCTTCACAACCCTCCGCACCAGTAGGGCCACCTGTTATGGCGGAAAGGGGGGGTCCCTCGGCGGGCACCAGAAGCCGGAGGGCTATTTCCCCAGATTCTACTGCTTTACCCCTTAGAGAATATGGCCCCCCCGATAACCACAGGAATAGGCCCCTTCAATACTGGCCCTTTTCCTCTGCAGATCTTTATAATTGGAAGATGCATAACCCTACTTTCTCTGAAAACCCACAGGCTCTTACTGCTCTAATAGAGTCTCTTGTCTTCTCCCACCAACCCACCTGGGATGATTGTCAACAGCTCCTCCAGACTCTCCTCACAACTGAGGAGAGGCAACAGGTTCTCCTGGAGGCTAAAAAATGTGTTAGGCGCCAATGGACAACCTACCCAGTTGCCTAATGAGATTGATGCCGGTTTTCCACTCGTCAGGCCGAATTGGGACTTTAATACCCTGGAAGGTAAGGAGCACCTGAAAATGTATCGCCAGGCTCTGGTGGCGGGTCTCCATGGAGCGGCCAGGCGCCCCACGAATTTGGCTAAGGTAAGAGAGGTAACTCAGGGGCCCCAGGAATCGCCAACCGTGTTCCTAGAACGCTTAATGGAGGCTTTTAGACGATTCACTCCTTATGATCCAACCTCTGAGGAACATAAGGCCACCATAGCAATGGCCTTTATTGACCAGGCGGCCCCTGATATTAGAAAGAAGTTACAAAGGCTGGATGGCCTACAAGGTTTCTCCCTTCAGGACTTAGTAAAAGAGGCAGATAAGGTATATAATAAGAGGGAGACAGAGAAAGAAAGGGAAGAAAGAAAGCAGAAGGAACAAGAGGCTCGTGAGGTAAGACAAAATAAGAGGCAAGAAAGACATTTGAGTAAGATACTGGCCACTGTAGTCAGAGGAGGAAACAGTAGAGACAGAAATAGACAGGAAGGGCGAACAACGGATAGAAGGCGGCCATTAGACAAGGACCAATGTGCCTACTGTAAAGAAAAAGGTCATTGGGCAAAAGAATGCCCTAAAAAAAGGAACGGGGGAAGGATCACTAAGCCTTTTCATCTGTACGTGGCCGAGAATAAAGGTATTGCAAAGGGAGTACTAACTCAGAAACTGGGCCCCTGGAATCGCCCGGTTGCGTACCTATCAAAGAAATTGGATCCTGTGGCAGCAGGATGGCCCGCCTGTTTAAAAATAATCGCCGCGGTGGCCGCTTTGGTCAAAGATGCTGACAAACTGACTTTGGGGCAGAACCTAACGATAACAGCCCCCCATGCATTAGAAAGTGTAATTCGCCAGCCACCCGACAGATGGCTAACAAATGCCAGGATGACTCATTACCAAGCCCTGCTGTTAAACTCAGATCGTATTAAGTTTACCTCAGCCACAGGACTCAACCCGGCCACCTTGCTACCCGACCCTGACCTGGAAAGCACTACCGTCATCCATGATTGTCAGGAAGTACTGGCTGCAGCACACGGTAGCAGACCAGACTTGATGGATCAGCCCCTCCCCAACGCCGACGTTACCTGGTTTACTGACGGAAGCAGTTTCCTAGAGGAAGGTAAGCGTCGGGCGGGAGCTGCCGTGGTAGACGGGAAAGAGGTCATCTGGGCAGCCACATTACCGCAAGGGACATCGGCCCAACGGGCTGAACTAATCGCCATGACTAGAGCATTGGAACTAGCAGAAAACAAAAAGGTAAACATCTATACGGACAGTAGGTACGCATTTGCTACCGCCCATGTCCATGGGGCCATTTACCAACAAAGAGGGTTGCTCACCTCGGCGGGCAAAGAAATTAAAAACAAAGAAGAAATAGTGACACTGCTAGCTGCCCTCATGCTCCCCACTAAAGTCAGCATCATTCATTGCCCCGGACACCAGAAGGACAATACCCCGGTGACAAGAGGCAACAACATGGCAGATAGGGTGGCACAAGAAGTGGCTCTATGGGAAATCATACTAAAACTATCAGATGAGAGTCCTGGGAAACCAAATGATAGGGGAACAAGTACCCCAGCCATAACTAAAGGAACATTATCTCCTCAACAAGCAAAATCCATGCTACAACAGATTCACAGATGGACACACTTGGGAACCAAGAAGATGGTATCCCTATTACATAAGACAGGTTATGATACCTCTGGATTAACCAAAATAGCTGAGCAGATTGCACGAGAGTGCATTCCATGCCAACAGGTAAACTCCCATAAAGGAAAACTTGAGGTCGGAAAAAGGCTCAGAGGAGACCGCCCAGGAGCCTATTGGGAGGTCGACTTCACTGAAATATGCCCTGGAAGGTACGGTAACAGGTATCTTCTAGTTTTTATAGATACCTTCTCAGGATGGGTAGAAGCTTTCCCGACGAAACAGGAGACAGCTACTGTGGTGGCCAAAAAGATCTTAGAAAAAATTTTCCCCCGGTTCAGGGCACCAAAGGTAATAGGATCAGATAATGGTCCCGCCTTCGTCGCCCAGGTAAGTCAGGGTGTGGCCAAATACCTGGGGACTGATTGGAAATTACATTGTGCCTATAGACCCCAGAGTTCAGGACAGGTAGAGAGAATGAATAGAACTCTAAAAGAGACCCTAACTAAATTGTCCATAGAGACTGGCGGTACAGATTGGACGGTGCTCCTTCCCTTAGCCCTGTTCCGGGCTAGAAATACCCCCTCCCGCTATTATCTTACTCCATTGAAAATACTATACGGGGCCCCACCTCCTCTTTTTACGCTAAGGGAAAAATTAAGTCCTGACTGCCAGAATAACACTGACTTATATGCTAGGCTGTTGGGACTCCAGTTGGTCCAAAAGGAGGTGTGGTCCCAGCTGGCAGAGGCTTACCGACCAGGAACACCAGCAGAGGCTCATCCCTTCCAAGTCGGAGATTCCGTGTACGTCCGTCGGCACCGAACCCAGACTCTAGAGCCTCGGTGGAAAGGACCATACATCGTCCTGCTCACCACCCCCATGGCTATAAAGGTAGACGGCATCGCTGCGTGGATCCACGCTTCACACGTGAAGGCCGCACCAGCATCTGCAACATCGGAATGGCGAGCCCAAAAGACCAGCAACCCGCTCAAGCTCAAGCTTCTGCGATCATCAGACTTATAACTTTAACTTTGTTACCCCTACTGACTGTGAGTAATTTTAGTCCTCACCTGCCCCAGCGTTTAACCTGGCAGGTAATTTCCCAGACTGGAGATGTAATATGGTCTGTTAGCAATATCGCTCCCCCATGGACCTGGTGGCCAAACCTTTTTCCTGATGTTTGTAAACTGGCCATAGGGGCTCCCGGTTGGGATTTAGAAGACTATTATGATCAACATAATGTTCCAAAATTTTTATCAACTAGAGCTGATTCCTCCGGAAAGGGTTGCAAAAACGGGATTCGGAGGACTGGGCTCAGAGCTCCTGCTTTCTACATATGCCCCGGGTTCCATCGCCACAGGTCCCTTAATTATAAATGTGGAGGAACTGAAAACTTTTATTGCAAAAGCTGGGGATATGAAACCACAGGAGACACCTATTGGAAGCCCACCTCTGGTTGGGACTTTATTAAGGTGACAGCCAATTGTACATACCCAACCAACCCCTTAACTTATAGGCCTGAATGTACTAAATGGTGCCATCCCCTTAAGATCTCTTTTAGTGAACCAGGAAAAAAAGATAAAAAACTGGATAAATGGCCATTCATGGGGAATCAGGTTTTATAAAAAAAGATATAATGATGGATTACTAATGACCATCAAACTAAAAATTGAAACCCCTACTCCAGTTCCTATAAGCCCCAACCCTGAGATAGGGCACTCTTCGCTACCTTTGGCCCCTCCCACAGCGTTACCAGAGATAAAAAACCAAACTTCTGAGCCAAAAAGAATGACAATCAAGCCCAAGACCCCCCTGGGACCGAATGCTCTCATTGGTCCAGGCGGCTTTTGAGGTTTTAAATGCCACAAACCCGGAGGCTACCAAATCCTGTTGACTTTACTATGCTGCTCCTCCCCCTTATTATGATGCTATAGGATATAATTCTAATTATAATAATGTTAACACTCCAGATCAATGTCGATGGAAACAAGAAAAAAATAGTAAATTGACCCTGGCCTCAGTATTAGGAAACGGTACATGTGTAGGAACGCCCCCCTCGTCCCACCGACATCTTTGTGCCAATTTAAGCCTCCCACAGGGCTCAGGGTATCTCCTCCCTCCTCCGGATGGATGGTGGGCATGTAACACAGGATTGACCCCCTGCATTTCTTTAGAGGTCCTTAAAGCTTCAACCGATTTTTGTGTGTTAGTTCAGCTGGTCCCCAGACTCATTTATAAAGTTCCATAACTCAGTTAAAAGAATCTCTCACCTCGCTTTCAGAAGTAGTAATGCAAAACAGGAGGGGATTAGATCTGCTGTTCCTTAAGGAGGGCGGACTATGTGCTGCACTAAAAAAAAAATGCTGTTTTTATATTGATCATTCTGGGGCTATTACCAAAACTCGCAAAAAGAAACTGAAATTCCATGATTGAAATTAGTTACAAAAAAAAAAGGGGGGGAATGTGGGGCCTTTAGGGACTTTCCACCCCCTCACTTGTTCCCGTAAACCAATTCTTCTCCCTATCGTGCGCCACTCCTTCTCCCTATCGAAACCAATTCTTGGAGTTTTTCAGTTGACGGGGACTTGCCAGACAGCGGGTAATTTTCCAGTTGCCCGTAACAGGTATACGCCCTAACCGCCACAATGAACAGACAACTATAACGGCCAGAAGGTGGGGCAAAAGTTCCTAAGCCAATGAATTCAAAAGTCACCACATTTACCCAATCATTGTGAAAATATACCCGCCCTATGAGTAAATAAACCTATAAAAAGTATGTGATTCCGCTTTTAGGGGTTCCCCATCGGCCTCCTGCGTGAGGTTCAGGGAACCCCGGTGCATCGGCTCCTAATAAACCTCTTGCGTGTTGCAGCGGCTCTCGACTCTTGGCGGTTCTTGGGCGAGTTGGAATCCTTCGTAGACCGTTTGGGTCTAACAAAATCACCTATCTTCCTTCAAGCCACAGATTGTTCCCTCCTCTCCTTGTATATGAAACTGTCTCTGACTAGATCCCAACTCTTAAATCAGATTTCTGTTTCTCCCCTCTCTCCACACCTCCAGCAAACTACTCATTACACCAGGGCAATCGAAAGTTTACAGGTCTGTTTCCCCGGTCAACGTGGGCTTGCTCAGGTAAAGGACCATGCATTACTCCCCTGGGCATTTAAAGCATGACTGCTCTGTTAGTAGTGCAAATCACCACAGCTACTCTAGTAATATCTGTTGCAAGGATAGACAAAATTGGAAGTTCATTTTGGGGTTCAGGGCCTTTTAGAAATCAAGCAAGACCTGGATCATTTCTATATTTGGGGGCAATTAGGGTATTTTAAAAATGAAAAACAAAATCCCAAATTCTCAGTCTGAGCCTCCCTGTGCACACAACACCTGGGTCAAATGTCCCACCTGGCTTTCCTCCCGATGACGTCCTCTTTGGGTTCAGCTGGGATAACTCAGATCATTTCAGCCCTGAGTACCCCACATGCCTCAGGGACACAGAGAATGTAACTCTGCCCCCTGACAGGAAAGAATGGCAGATCTGATGCCAACCAGAAGATGAATGAATGTCAAGATAGACAATGGTAAAATTGTGAGGTAGACTGTTTATATTGGGGGGGGTTTCCTTCCTCTCTCCTGTTTGAAGTTTTTCCCCCATTCTTGGCCATTCTCCCACTTCACATTCTCCGTTCTTTTCATTCACTGTGTAACTAATTATTGAGTGCAAACATTTTACATCATGATTTAGCATCAACACAAGATTGTGTATACAGAGATGAAACAGATCAACAGGATGAAAACCGTGTCAGCGTCCAAACGTACAGGATGCCTGTCTGTGGCTCGAAGAACATCCTGGAGACAATTGTGGAGCCTTGTTTTAAGAAATGCTGCATCATCAACCCTTTTGATGGCATAGAAGATAATTTTGTGTGGAAAATCATAGATTTTCTTGACCCTGAGTAGAAATTATTTTGGAAAAGTCATACTCTGTACGTGAAGAATGTTTAGGAATTCCTTACCTCATGTAGTTCACTTATGATTTCCTTTTTCCGTATGTACAAGAGTTGTTTTTGAGGAAAGTTTGTGTCTAAATGAGGATTCTTTTAATATGCTTAAAATACAAATTCAAAGTCTTGGTCTTTAGCAAATTTATATATATATAATAGCAAATTTATATATATATAATAGCAAATTTATATATATATATAATAGCAAATTTATATATATAATAGCAAATTTATATATATATAATAGCAAATTTATATATATATAATAGCAAATTTATATATATAATAGCAAATTTATATATATATAATAGCAAATTTATATATATATATAATAGCAAATTTAATTTGCTATTTTCTTAGCAGTATGTAAAATCATGGTGCTTGTATTAGTTTGCCTGGGCTGCCATAACAAAGTACCACAAATGGAGCCACTTAAACAACAGAAATTTGTTTTCTTATAGTTCTGGAGGCTGTCAAAGATCAAGGTGTTGGCAGGCTTGATTTCTTCAGAGGCCTCTCTCCTTGGCTTGTAGATGGTTATCTTCTGCCAATGCTATGGTCTTCTCTCTGTACCTGTCTGTGTCTAAATCCCCTCTTCTTATAAGGACACTAGTCGTATTGGATTAGGGTCCATGCTAATGACCACTTTTTAATTACCTCTTTAAAGACCTTAAATCCAAATACAGTTTAATTTGAGGTGCTGGAGGTTAAGACTTCAATAATGAATTTGGGGAAGAACACAATTCAGCCCATAACACTGCTTTACCATTGATAGCTTCTTAGTTCAATGAATATTAGAGTATAAGCCTCAGAGGATTGTAAGGATATTACATGAGTCCCTGGAGCATAAGAAGCACTATGTGAGCCTTAACTGTTTATTAGTACCTACTTGCCAGGGTGTTTGAGAAAGCTAAACAAGATAGCACTTGCATAGTCCTTAGCACAGGTCCTAGTGTATAGGAAGCACTCCATCAATGTTGACTGCCATCTCACGATTCATTTGGAAGTATTTTCATACCAGTAAAGTTATTGAGAAAAAAATTCACCATATGCTTTAAAAATAGGAAATCTGTTTGTTTGTTTGTTTTTCTTAAATCTTGGAACTTAAGGATGACATTGAAAACACTAGTGCACAATTAAGGAAGCAAGAGTGGGTAGCCAGGACTTCAGGCATAACGCTTACAAGATTACTGTAATGTGCAAAAGTATTTTGTAATTACCTAATTGTCTGGCACCAACTCAAGTCCTATTTTTTAACCCCTTTGTGTCAAGCCAAAGACATCTCCAGCAGGTGTGACACACTGATGCAAAATGCAGTAAGCGATTATGGCAGAGCTCTGAGACCACCAATAGCGTCAAGAGATTAATAATTGGAGTAAGAAAGATAAATGTCTTTTATGAATAATTCAGTCTCTCATTAGAAATTAGAAACGTGATAGCCCCAGTACTTGGGAGAGTAAACAGAAATCTACCTTTAATGGGCTATAATTTTAAATATGAGGAGGATGTTGCTAGTTGGCACTTAGATAAGCTTAAAACATACTTCTCAATGAAAAGAAACTCCCTCAAAACGAGATCACCCAATTGAGTCAGGTTTGACATAAATAAAGAGATGAATACATTTCTGATCTGGTTTAACAAGTGATTCTCTTTTTCATCCTGAACAAGATAATTAACTTCTTTATAGATAAACTTATGAAGTTTTTAAGCCACACACATATATTTTATCTCTAAACTAGACATTCCTCCACCAAGCCATACTTTTAGATCGTTTCTTCTATCCCTAACACCCAGAGTTTTTCACCGAATCCACCCTTATCAAAATGTCCCAGCAAACTCTAGAGCTTTCTAATATTGTCAACAAGTCTACTCTGCACTAACAAAAGAAAACTAGTGCAGGTGGTCCTAGGAAGAGTTTGTACATTTTACATCTGGCCTCAGGTGTGCAAAACTCCAACTTTGCCATCAAATGCAAAGGAATGGCTCTAATGATGGAAATTTCCATTCAAGTAAAAGGGAAGGACTTTTTCATAAGTCTTCAGGTTTTTCATCTATTCAAGAAGGATATAGGTCTCTAGTAGAGATAAAGTTGTGCTCATCAAGCCCATTTCATGCTCTTCTTGGGCACATAGCCGAGCTACATTTCCCAACCTCCTCTGCAGTTAGTGTGGCCATGTGACCAAGTCCCGGCCAACGGAATGCATGACACTTCCAGGCCTGGCCCTAAAACTCCCAGAGCCAACCTCCACTCTCTCATCTACCATCTGCCACCTGGTTGGTGATGCAAGCCAGGAGACCTCAGTGCTCAGGGCAACCTTGAGAGAAAAGCACTGAACATGACAGAACCACAGTCTCTAGAAGGAGCCTGGATCCTTACCAACCATATTATACTGTGACATGACTGAGAAATACACTTTTACTGTGTTAAGCCACTGAGATTTAGGGGTTATTTCTTACTGCAGCTGTAGCTTTATTCGCCATGAATATTAGACGTATGGACTTTCCTGAAAGGAATAGTACAAGGATCAACATATGGGTTTGCTTTTTAATTTATTCAACAAGGATTTGTTTCAAGTCCACCATGTAAGAGTTACTCTGCTGGGACCAACTCATGAAGCACCCTGATGATTGAGTTTAAGTCCCTGGACTTTCAATCAAAGCAGGGGTTTGGATGCTGACTTTGTCACTTATCAGCTGTGTAACCTTGATCATGTTACTTAATTTCTCTGTGCTTTAGTTTTCTCACCTGCAGGATGGGGAAATGATAATATCTACTTCATAGGGTTGTCCTGAGAATTAAATGAACAATGTATGTAAAATACTTAGCTCCTTATGTGGTGTATATCTCAATAAAAGTTGACGTCATTGTAAAGTCTGGACAAAGCTCCAATTTTCCAAATTAAACATAACATGCATTACTGTTAATAATCAAATTTATAAGTGCATTCTACTTGTGTAGCCATGAAGCTCAAATCCAATGATAGCTCTGAAAGGGACTGAAGAAATGTGGCCATGAAGACAGACTCCCAGCACTTGCCCTGGTTTGGACAAAGAGGCATACCCTCTGGCGATGCATGCTGGGAAATCACATTTTAGTTGAGGAAAAGTATAAAATTACTGGCAAATTTATTTGCAGATTTGGAAGAAGAAGAGAGAAAGAAAATAGCAGTTACAGGAGGGCTTCCTTCCCTCAGATAGCCCTTAATGATATGTTTTCTCAGCACTCTGGGGCTTTTCCAGTGGGGTGGGTCCATTAAATAAATACATATTTATTTTTCTTTACTTTTTCAAAACCCAGTAATGCAAAGACTTATGTTTATTTAGTATTGTCCTATTTGTTTTCATAGCCAAAATATGTCTGCTGGCCAGGCAGTTCCTTGAGAAGATCCTGTTTCCCTGTCCGGCCCCAGTCAAGAGTTTTTTGGAAGAGAACACAAAATGCCCTTTTAGAGATAGGATTAAATGGGCTGGTATTCAGAGAGTCCATTAACCTGGAGAAGGAGAAAAAAAAAAACAAACCCCATAAAGCAAAACCAAACCAAACTCTGAATAAATTGGCATTGAAGGACTCCAAGTCCAGAAAAATCTTCTCGAAAAAGTTTATAGTCTATATTTTTTTCTAGGCCCGTTGTCTTGGTTTCCATAATCAATAGTTAATGAACATGAGCTTCTATGATGCAAACAAAGGAACTGAAGAAAATGGGAAATTGTGCTCAAACAGACGGTAGATGACTTGCTTTAGGGGAGAAGCAAGATCCAGACCAGGGTACAGATCACCCATCTTTGCCTATTCAATGCCCACGGGTTTTACCAAAAAGGAGAGTTTGAGCAAAAATTCTAGGGCAAAGATTCCAAAAATGAGAAGGCCGCAGCTCCCTAAAAAGCAAGCCAGACGAGTAGCTTAATCTATTTTCCATTACAAACTGAAGGGATTGCATTGTCCCAGACATCAAAAAAGGTCAGTGTGAACTTTAAAAACCTTCATTTTATGTGTTCAGTGGTTTGCATAGGACAGAGGACAGAGCCATTTGTGAGAAAGGATCACAATTTTGTGGCTCTAACCTTAAAACTGGAGAAAGATAGGAGCAGCCTCTCGTTAGCACTGCCCCTGATGGTGGTCGGCAACGTTCTGTGCCTTTGTTCTCTGGTACTGGATGCAGAGATGGGTCTGGGAACCAGCTGACCCCACGGGATTAGTTCCCGCAATTTCTGAAAAGTTCTTTTGAGCATTCTTGAGTAAGGTGGACTAATCAAATTTTCTTTTAATTTTTTTTTTTTTTTTTTTTTTTTTTTTGCGGTACGCGGGCCTCTCACTGTTGTGGCCTCTCCCGTTGCAGAGCACAGGCTCCGGACGTGCAGGCTCAGCGGCCATGGCTCACGGGCCCAGCCGCTCCGCGGCACGTGGGATCTTCCCAGATCGGGGCACGAACCCGTGTCCCCTGCATCGGCAGGTGGACTCTCAACCACTGCGCCACAAGGGAAGCCCTCAAATTTTCTTTTTAATGGCTTTTCGCTTTAAGGAAGACTGTTCTGAAGAAGGAAAATCTGTCTACCATTTGGAGTCAGAAAATTAGCCTTAACAAATGGAGTTAACTGATTACCTTCTGAAACCAGTTTAGCCCAGGTAGTGCCCAGGATTTCTTTAGCAGTCCCAGAACCCCCCAGGAGAAAGGGGATGGCTCAGTTCACATCTAATTTTCCCCATGCCTACATTCCATGCCTACATTATGGATCTTTGTGGCTGTCTTTGGGAAGTTTAGAACTGAACAAGAGGGGAATTCCCTGGCGGTCCAGTGGTTAAGACCCCGCGCTTCCACTGCAGGACTGCAGGGGGGCACAGTTCCATCCCTCATCGGGGTATGGCCAAAAAAAAAAAAAAAAAAGAAGAGGTTCTTAAATAAAACATTTCACCTTAAAAAAAACAAAAATCTGAACAACACCTCAGGAAGGTTATACAGCGATAGGAAACTCCAGAACAAATCCTTATCAAGGGGAACTTTCCAGGCCTGAAAGTAACTCTGCCTCAACCAGATTGCCTAGCCACTGCTCTTGGCTGTTCATGGAACTTGAATTCCAATTTAGGAATTGGAATTCAGGAATGGAGAGCTGGGGAGAGACAGCATTGCTAGGGTATTGGTCTGTGTGTTCCCTATATCAACTCAATTTAATCTTTACAATAACCCTATGAAGCAGGACAATTATTATCCCATTTTATAAGTGAGGAAATAGGATCAGAGAGTTTGGGTCACTTCCCCAAGGTCACACAGCTAGTAAATGGCAGAGCTGGGATTCAAATCCAGGGAGCATGACTCCAGAGCTTATGAACTTAACCACTAATTATACTATTTCTCTTAAAATCTGAAATTCTTAAGAAGGAATAATCTCTGATGTTGGAAATGCAGGCAGATCGGTGGGAAGATATTTTTGAGTGATATAGCCTTCTTAAAACTCTTCACAATCCACTTCATGGGAGTCCAGTGATTCCTATAAGACTCTCCCTGGTACGTATCCCCAGGACGGTGCGGCTTCAAGCAATTTCTCCTGGGCCTCACAGGACATCTTCCCTAGGACACCATCATCCTGGCAGATCATGTACAGGGAGGAAGCTTCTCTCAGTCCCTCCAACCCAATAAGAGTATTCACATTTTCCAAGATCCTTGATTACGAGCCTGGATAGAGAATTTGGCTTCTGATTAATAAGCATCCTTGCCTTTATGTCTCTACAGAAAGCACTTGTGCTAATAATTATGATGCTTAATAATGAGATGTCTGTCAAAGGAAGTGAAATGTCAATGGGGAAACAATGACATTGGACCAAGTCTAAATGTCATGCCTTTTAAAGAGTCTTCACCCAAAAGGGTCCTGCCCAAATCACTGGGAATTATAAAAGGTGCTGCAAAGCAGAAATTTTTGTTCTCCTTTTCAGTGGTGATTCCAGGGAGGTTTTCCATGTTTTAGACAAGTCCTGGGCCTGGAAGTGCTCAAGCATCAGGCTGGTAGAGTAACATTGCTGCCAAGTTGAGGACAAATCTGTTTGTCTCTCGGTTACCATTAGAACCTTCATTCTTACATTTAGAACCTGACACGTGCCAAACTGCCCAATTGTTCCTCGCCTGTCATTAAAGTATGCAGCTAAACACTGGGTTTGAAATACATCATCACAACTGTCCAAACACAAACCCCAGGGTATTCAGGACTCCCAGAGAGGAGCAGGGTGCGGGACTAAAATGATGTAAATTGGCCAAGACCCAAAATGCCATTTAAAATCAAGCACAAAGAAAAGTGGTGCTGTGAAAAGCACTGGATTGACAAGCGTAAAGGCGTCAAGGCTTGAGACCCATGTTCTCTGAGCTCCTGAGAGAGCCTGCCCGCTTTTGCCTGGCCTGTGTGGCTCATTCTGAACCGACAGAAACGAAGTCCTGTTTTGGAAGACACCTGGCCAGAAGTGTGCCAACAGACCAATACCCTAGCAATGCTGCCTCTCCCCAGCTCTCCACTCCTGAAGACCAATTGAACTCCAGTCAAATCAGTCGGGGTGGGGGTGGGGGGGCGGTTGCAGGTGATTGGATGAGGGAGAGCTGGAAGGGGCATTTGGTTATTATAAAAAATAAAAATAGTCGTTTTGACTTATCAGTGTAATTTTCCCAGAGAACCTAAAACGTAGAAGCCTTGTGTGCTATAACCTCGCCTATCTGGTCAGGATGCATTAAGTTATACTACAGTAACAAGTAACTCCAAAACCACAGTGGCTTCACCCAACAAAGATTTACTTCCCATCCTACCATCTGTCCATTACAGTTCGGCCAGGAGGCTCCACTCACAATAGTCTTCAGAGACCCAGGTTGATGGAATAGCCACCATCTCCAAAACGCCAGAGGGAAAAAAGCGCTGGAGGGTCTCAGAGTGGCAGCTAAGTGATCTGGCATGGAAGTGACACCATCTCACTTGCTAAAAATTCATTGGCCAGAACTAATCATATAGCCCCGCCCAAACACAAGAAGGCCATGATGTGTAATCCTACCACCTGCCATGAATATCACTGTCACCCTAGATCACATCTCTAATCAGCAAAGTTCAAACTCTTGGTTCGAACTTTCCATCCATCATGACTTTAATACAGAAGCAGAGCTCACAGGACCAATCTGGCTGTAGAGTTGATCCAGGGGACCCTTGAGCCTGGAAAAGAGAGTCATCTGGGTTGCTCTATATAGCCTAACACTCTAGCTATCATTGGATATCCCATTCTTACTCCAGAAGATATCAGAATCCCTGCCTTAGTCACAGAATAATGAATTCCCTTGCTCATCTTTTGGGAGTCCTCCAGATTGGAGAGAATTTGGAAACATACCAAGTACTCTGCACCCTTTCTGGCCCAGGTGCCCTTGCATTCTGGGTAGGAGAAAAACAGGTCCCTGGAGCAGGGCAGGGCCCCTAGGGAATTACTTTCTGACATTGGTTCCAATCCAGAATTCCTGCCAGAGGTCTATGGTATCGGCAATATCTTCAAACTGCAAGAGAATTCTCCTTTCCCGGGTGTGAATGGCTATTTTTAGAATGTACGCAGATCCTATGATCCATAAAACATACATTCAGTTTAAAAGGGGCACTGAATTCATCCTATCATTACATGTTTTCTCAATGTCAGCACAATTTGGGGGAGGGGTGAGGAGAGAGGGTGGTCCACCAATTTTCTGGGGATGATTTAAAGAAATAAAGAGGTTCTCGCAGTGTTAGAAACCTCCGCTCCCCGACGCAAGAGGGAGGGGATATGGGGATATATGTATGCGTAGAGCTGATTCACTTTGTTATACGGCAGAAACTAACACACCATTGTAAAGCAATTATCCTCCAATAAAGATGTTAAAAAAAAAAAAAAAGAAACCTCTTCTCCCCGATTAGGGTGCTTTGTGAGGGTCCTTTTTTAAGCATTCTCAGACCTTTTTGGTGTAATTTCTGGGCAAAGGAAAGCCATTGGCAAACATTTCAATAATTGTTTCTGAAGCTGAACTTTGTCTTCTAGGAGAATGATCGCACTGAGGGTGGGGTGAGGTAGTAGGGCGGGTAGCATTTTGAGATTACCAGCCTAAGGCTCTGTGTAAATGAAACCCCTGCTTGCTGGCAGGTCGGTGCAGGAGACATTTGGTCAAGGGGCATCCTGAGAAGCACTAAATCAACGATTATAGAGCTGGAAAAGAGGGGATGGTACACACACACCCTCCAGTTCACTGTGATGACTGAACGCCTGTCATCACTTATTCCCGGTGGGTCAGAGTAATCCGTCCACAGTTATACATGCAGGGAGGGAAAGGCAGGTGGACGTCAGGATCATGGCAACATCCCAGCCCACGGTTTTCTGTCATGTTAGCACAGATGATAAACACAATTGTTCGGCCACTTTCATTTGTGGGGTGGCTAGTGGCGGGGCAGAGTAGGGCATCAGAACAGCTCTTTAAGTCCATCTCATTCATATTCCTAGTCAGTGCTCCCCCTCTTCTTGGCAGGATCTCCTGGGAGGACTGAAGGAGGCGTTACTGAGTCGTATATGCCAGCCGCATACGCATCCACCGTCTGGGGAAGACCTCCCTGTTGATCGTCTTTCCCTGTGAAAGTGACAACAGCTCATCACACGAGCTTTGTAGATGAAGCCAGCCTGCTGTACCCGTCACCATTTATAGGGCCAAAGAAAAGGTTCGTCTGCAGAAGGCAATCATTAGTGACCTGAGCCCAAGGGAGCCTCTCTGCTCTGAGGCCATCTCTAAAGTCTGCCCCCTAGAGGCATGCTGGTTTACTCTATCAAATCCCCACCTTGGGGAAACATCAATGGTAGGTGAACACATGAGCCTGTCACTTTAGGCTAGGGTGCTGTCACTGTTCTCGAAAGCTCAGGCACAGGCTATTGTTGGAATTCTGGGCACCAGAGTGGCCGCATATAGCCAATAAGGCCAAAGGAGTGCCTTCCTCTGTTACTCTGAGTCCCCAAGTATCTTTGTAATAAGCTCGTATTAGTTAGTATATGTGACTCTTCCTTTCGTTTCTCTCTTTTAGAGATCTATCAACATTATTTACCAACATAAATGAATCCTTTAATCTTCACGGTACACAATGAGCAAAATGAAATAGAAATTCCATCCTTAGATCATAGCCCCGTTTATTTACACAGTTCTCCAGGCAAAGGCCTGAGTTGGTTGCCATAAGTTCCCCTCCCAGGTCTATCAGGGCTGGGAAGGAGATAAAGTCAGGACATGGGGCTGGTCTACAGGACGTGAGAAAAGTCCAGGACACCATTCTGGGAAAAGTCAGACTTGGGACAAAGGTACAGTCCAAACACCAAATCCAGAGGGCCCGCAAGCTCCGGATCCCAAGGGAAGCATCTGTCACCTGCCCAAGCAATGGAAGCAAGAGGGCCGAAGGCAGACAGAACAGAGGGAAATTAGTTAATGTCCCTGATGCACAGAGCCCGTCCCTTTTCCAGAGGCTCCTTAGAAGCAGCTGAAGATGGAGAAGGGGCTGCTGAAAGGGAAAATGTCTGGACTTCACTTTCTGTGTTTGGTGTAAACTCAAGGGCCTTTCGGAGCCAAAAAATTATTGGAGAGTAAAAGAGCCCTGGCAGCTGAGGGGACTGCTGCTAGCCCTTGCTCAGCAGGCTGTCTTCTGGGAAGATTAGGATCACGGAGCCCGTCAGCCAGAACCTGTTTCTGAAAGTCCAGGGAGAGTGGTGCGTTACATGCAGACATAACGCGTTGCCATGGCCCTGGGGGACAGTTCTGGAGTCAGAGCCAGGGAGAGGGCAGGGTCTACAGGCAGCCTGAGAAGGTGAACGGGATACCAGGAGCTCATGGAGTGAACCCAGATGAAAAGAAAGGACTCAGGAGGGGGAGGAGGACCGCAGAGCGCCTCCTTGCCAATGAAGCAGCTCCTTGAGGAAGGCCACAGAAGAGCCTAGAGTGGAGCCCACGAAGCTGCATTTTCTGAACAAAATCCCAAGATGATCCTAATGCAGGTGGTGCCGTGAGCCACGTTTTGGCTGATGAGAGGTTTTACAGGACAGAGATGTGTGGCGTCCTGTGGACATAGGGAATACACTTTTCAATCTTCCAATGTTTTGGTAGGCTCTCTGGGGGACAGCAGTTTGCTGGGTTGGAGAAGGGGTGGCACCTGAGCAGACAGCGGGCTAAGCTTGCAGGGCCAGCCTGCCTTCGCGTCGAGGGCCTTGGGTGTACCTCCAGGCCTCTGTGTCCTCTTCTCAGGCACAATGGAAGGGCCTCCGGGCAGGGAGACTGCTGAGAGACCTGTCCTAACGGCAACGCGTGCCAACCACCTGAGAGAGTGGAGCTCTGCACTTGAACTTGACCACGGCCGACTGTGGGAACTTCTATGTTCAGCCTGCTAGCTCAACACACTCCCATGCAGGTTTGCCCTTGGCCTTGCTGAATGTGAATCTGTGAAATGAAGGTCAATGGTATCTTGGTATGAGGACCTGATCCTCTGCCTAAAGGTCTTGCCCTTATACTGTCACAAAGCTTGCCCCATGAGTTGTGACCTCCGTGTTCCTGAAACTGGGGTCTGACTAATTTTTAGGAATCCTAGACATTTTTCCTTTGAGGTTTTGTTTTCATGTTATCTAAAACAAACGTCTTACCAGTTATAAAGATAACACTTTTCTTTTGGAGCACTGATTCCCATTTGAAAGTCTTCTTCTATAGAATAAAACTTGATTTTTTAAAGTCAGTGTTTCTCCAGCTGTGGTCTCCAGAAATATTAGGGGACCTTCAGATACATTCTCTGGGATCTATATGAATGGCCTTTTCTTTTTTCCTATTAAAAGTGAAAACCACCATTTTAGAGCACTGCAATGGAACAGTAGTTTTAAATATAGAATCTAGAAATGAAATTCTCCTTGGCTTTATAATGACATTAGGTGGAAAATCTCCAAGGATGAAGTACATTGTGTGCCAATTCATTTGAATTCCATTCAATTCAACAAGTATTTATTGAGCTGTGGTCCTGATGCTATGGTTGACACTAGGGAATAGAGAGCACTAAAGTTTCTGTTGCTCTTGGTAGAGAATTATTGTCCAATAAGCAATGGGAACATTCTCTCTGGAGGAGTCAGGAAGAGCTTCTCTGAAGGATGAATTCACCAGGATGACTTGCAGAGAGGGAGAGAGAAAGGGGGAGAGCAAGAGAAAGATAGAGAAAGACTGATGTCTGATGCAAGCAACAGCATGAACAAAGACGCAGCCAGGAGCTTAATGTGACCAGGACACAGAGTTTGAGCTCACATAGCATGAGAAGGTAACTAGGCAAGGACCCGTGTGCTGTGCTAAGGAGCTTGGGCTCATTGGCAGAATATGGCAACTCTTCTAGGTTGTAATGACTTTTGGGGATCTCTCTCCCTGAATGCCTTTATTATTCTGTTTTGTCTGGAAATTTTGAACTCTCTCAAGGGCCACGTTTTACTGGTCTCACACTCCGAGATGTAAAGAAGTAAAAAAAACATATTATCATCTTAGCAATGGTACCAAAATTTCAATTGGAGAGAGAAATAACTGTCTTTTTTTGGAAAAATATGTTGATAAAACCTTAAGGTAAACCCCATACACCTGAGAATTTGTGATTTTAAATATCAGAAGAGGGGAACTACTTTTTTCATAACTGGGGAGAAAGAATTTGGGGTTTTGGTATAGGTCTCAGTCCAAAAGAGAGCTGTCAAGAAGGGAGGAAAAAGCCATCTGGGGCATGGTGGCAGGATAGCTCCCAACTCAACAAATTTGAGGAAAGTCTTTAAAAACCATAAATGCTGTATGCAAGTGGTGTTTTGTGTTGGGATATTGAGGACAGGCTTGAATTTCAGGGCAGACTTGAACTGGGGTGTAGGATGGAATGTGCACAGCAGAATGTGTTGTGGAGCCTGAAGTAGCCCTAAATACATAAGCTGCTGGGAATATGCAGCTCTTGGAAAGGGCCTTGGTTTCCCCAGGCTATGGTTCTGAACTAGATTTGAAGGGTGTGCTGGTTAATTTTACGTGTCAACTTGGTTAGGCTACGGTGCCCCCAGTTATTCGCTCAAAAATCAGTCTAGATGTCATTGGAAAGATATTTTAGATGTGATTAGCATTTTCAATCTGTAGATTTTGGGTAAAGTAGATTACTTTCAATAATGTGGGTGGGCCTCATCCAATCAGTTGAGGGCCTTAGGAGCAAAGATTGAAGTTTCCAAAGAAGAAGGAATTTTGCCTCAAGACTGCAACATAGAAACCCTGCCTGAGTTTCCCACCTGCTGGCCTGCCCTGCAGATGTTGGACTCAATACTGCAACGTTAACTCTTACCTGAATTTCCAGCCAGCCAGCTTGCCATGTGGATTTCAGATCTGCCAGCCCCCACAATCACATAAGCCAGTTCCCTAAAATCTCTCACTCTCTAGATAGATACATAGAGAGAGAGAGGAGAGAGAGAGGGAGAGAGAATCAATTCTGTTTCTATGGAGAACCCTAATACAGTAAGTCCCCTACATACAAATGAGTTCCATTCCAAGAGCAAGTTTGTAAGTCCAATTTGTTCATAAGTCTAACAAAGTTACTGACTGGAGGAGGGAGAGGAGGTGGGAGATGGTAGAGCTGAAGGATCGTCAGCAATAGGTGATGGAGGGCAAGCTGCAATTTCACTCACGCCTGACGTTGATGGCACAGGTTCTGGTTCCTTGCTGGATTCAATTCTATCTATGCTTTTGAAAAAATGATCCAGTGGTGTCTGGGTAGTAGCTCTATTTTTCTCATCATAGATGACACGGGTTGCATTCTGAACGGTTGCTGTAACCTTCGTGTACCGTTCTACGTTCGAGTCCTGTGTCTCAAAAACTAACAGTGCCTCCACAAATAAAGGAAATCCTCTTGCCATTTCCTGCATCGTGAATCTCTTAAGTTCTTCAGTTACTTCTTCTTGTCTTTCTTGGCACTTCTTAGCAGTCAATACATCACCGCTGCTTTTAAGCTTGCTTCCGGACATCCTGTGCTTGAAATAAAGATATTGTACTACTGTACTCTATACAGTAAAGTACACAAAAGCACAACCACTTGTAGAGGATGCACACATGTGACAATGTACACCAGACACGGGAGCTAACTTATGTGATCGGACATGCGAACGCACGTTCGCATCTTTGAAAGTTCGCAACTTGAAAGTTCATATGTAGGGGACTTACTGTATAAGGGACAAGGAGACCACAAATGGTATCTAGATGACACAGCTCTACAGAGGGCAACAGTACATATTTCCAGATCCTAGGCAGAAGCAAGCGTTTTCTCACAATTTGAGAAAATGCCCAAAGGAATCAAACATGGTTCTTCCTTGGCTCTTAAGATGCTCAGTAAGTGCTCTGTGGCACACATTGCTAGATCTGGACCCAATAGCCATCTCCCTTATTCCTTCCTTGCTGAAAGAATCCTAATTTTGTCTTGATCAGAAATACCTAGCTAAAATACTTGATTTCCCAGCCTCCTTTGCAGCTAGGAGTGGTCACATGACACAGTTACAGCCAATGAGACTTAAAGAAGCCACTGTATTTGGATCTTGAAAAGCTTGGAAAGAATTAGATTTGGCTGGCATGGTCCTTCTCCGATTTGCCCTTTTCGCTTTCCCATTCTTCCTGCCTGGAATACAGATGCAAAGCCTATATAGATGCTACATTAGCCTTCTTGTAATTATGAAGATGAAAGTCACTAAACATGGTAGAGCAGGAAGGTAGATGAACTCTAGGTAGTCAAAGACATCCATGATTAGCTGTATCAGCCCTGGATGACCGACCTCTGGACTTCTTAATATAGGAGAAAAACAAACCTCTTCCTTGTTTATTCCAACCTGGTCAAATTTCCTGCCACATGCAGCTGAATACACCTCTGACTGAGACTGCCGCAATCTCACTCACTGATGGATTCGGCAATGACATCGTTTCCAGATAGCCACTAGGAAATAGAAGAGTGAGGGGCCTGGAAACCTGACTGAATTCCTCTGTAGCCTTTTTCCAAGTAACAAATTAGCTGAACTTAAATGATCACATCAACTCATCACCACCTTGAACAGAACACTGGAGAGGTAAGTTTCTGTGGGTTAGGATTGAGAGTTGAGTGGAGAAGTGTTAAGGATGGCATCACCAGATGCAAATGAGAGAGAGTTAGAGGGTATTTTACACTATAAATGATGGTTTAAAAAAATAAAAACAAAGTTTAAAAAATAGGAAATTCACTCCAAATAGTATACATGGATCTATAGTCCAGAAGGTGTTTGGTTTAACCAAAACAGAAATGAATACTCAGGGGTATGACCATCACCCTGTTCATAAATAAAGACTGGTATTCTATTCATCTCCTCCTATATTTTCAGTTCATTTTTTCTCCTTATTCTCTCATTCATTCATTCAATAAACATTTATTAAGTGAATAGGGACTAGGAACACAAAGATGAGTAAGACACACTTCTTGCACCCAAGAGCTCAAAATTGAGTAGACAGAATTGTGAGCAGATAAATAACCAAGTTTGTAAGTGATATAAAAGAGATTAAAAATAAGTCATGAACCACAGGGAGTGCCCAGAGAATTAAGAATGACTCCATATGGCAGGACATATTTAAAGTGATGAAAGGGAAAACCTATAACCAAGATTACTCTACCCAGCAAGGATCTCATTCAGATTTGATGGAGAAACTAAAACCTTTACAGAGTAGCAAAAGCTAAGAGAATTCAGCACCACTAAACCAGCTTTAAAACAAATGCTAAAGGAAATTCTCTAGGCAGGAAACACAAGAGAAGGAAAAGACCTACAATAACAAACCCAAAACAGTTAAGAAAATGGGAATAGGAATATACATATTGATAACTGCCTTAAATGTAAATGGATTAAAAGTTCCAACCAAAAGACATAGACTGGCTGAAGGGATACAAAAACAAGACCCATATATATGCTGTCTACAAGGGACCCACTTCAGACCTAGGGACACATACAGACTGAAAGGGAGGGGATGGAAAAAGATAGTCCATGCAAATGAAAATCAAAAGAAAGCTGGAGTAGCAATTCTCATATCAGACAAAATAGACTTTAAAACAAAGACTATTACAAGAGACAAAGAAGGACACTACCTAATGATCAAGGGGTCAATCCAAGAAGAAGAAGATATAACAATTGTAAATATTTATGCACCCAACATAGGATCACCTCAATATATAAGGCAAATGCTAACAGTCATAAAAGGGGAAATCAACAGTAACACAAACATAGTAGGGGACTTTAACACCCCACGTTCACCAATGGACAGATCATCCGAAATGAAAATAAATAAGGAAACAGAAGCTTTAAATGATACATGAAACAAGATGGACTTAGTTGATATTTATAGGGCATTCCATCCAAAAACAACAGAATACAATTTCTTCTCATGTGCTCGTGGAACATTCTCCAGGATAGATCATATCTTGGGTCACAAATCAAGCCTTAGTAAATTTAAGAAAATTGAAATCATATCAAGTATCTTTTCCAACCACAATGCTATGAGACTAGGTATCAATTACAGGGAAAAAAATCTATAAAATATACAAACACATGGAGGCTAAACAGCACACTACCTAATAGCCAAGAGATCACTGAAGAAATTAAAGAGGAAATCAAAAAATACCTAGAAACAAATGACAATGAAAACAAGATGTCCCAAAACCTATGGAATGCAACAAAAGCAGTTCTAAGAGGGAAGTTTATAGCAATACAATCTTACCTCAAGAAACAAGAAACATCTCAAATAAACAACCTAACAGTACACCTAAAGCAATTAGAGAAAGAAGAACAAAAAACCCCAAAGTCAGCAGAAGGAAAGAAATCATAAAGATCAGATCAGAAATAAAAGAAAAAGATATGAAGGAAATAACAAAGATTAATAAAACTAAAAGCTAGTTCTCTGAGAAGATAAAAAATTGATAAACCATTAGACTCATTAAGAAAAAAAGGGAGAAGACTCAAATAAATAGAATTAGAAATGAAAAAGAAGTAACAACTGACACTGCAGTAATACAAAGGATCATGAGAGATTACAGCAAGCAACTATATGCCAATAAAATGGACAACCTGGAAGAAATGGACAAATTCTCAGAAAAGCACAACCTTCAAAGTCTGAACCAGGAAGAAAGAGAAAATATAAACAGACCAATCACAAGCACTGAAATTGAGACTGTGATTAAAAATCTTCCAACAAACAAAAGCCCAGGACCAGAAGGCTTCACAGGCGAATTCTATCAAACATTTAGAGAAGAGTTAACACCTATCCTTCTCCAACTCTTCCAAAATATAGCAGAGGGAGGAACACTCCCAAACTCATTCTACGAGGCCACCATCACCCTGATACCAAAACCAGACAAAGATGACACAAAGAAAGAAAACTACAGGCCAATATCACTGATGAACATAGATGTAAAAATCCTCAATAAAATACTAGCAAACAGAATCCAACAGCACATTAAAAGGATCATACACCATGATCAAGTGGGGTTTATCCCAGGAGTGCAAGGATTCTTCAGTATACACAAATCAATCAATGTGATACACCATATTAACAAACTGAAGGAGAAAAACCATATGATCATCTCAGTAGATGCAGAAAAAGGTTTTGACAAAATTCAACACCCATTTATGATAAAAACCCTCCAGAAAGTAGACATAGAGGGAACTTATCTCAACATAATAAAGGCCATATATGACAAACCCACAGCCAACATCGTCCTCAATGGTGAAAAACTGAAATCATTTCCACTAAGATCAGGAACAAGACAAGGTTGCCCACTCTCATCACTATTATTCAACATTGTTTCGGAAGTTTTAGCCACAGCAAACAGAGAAGAAAAAGAAATAAAAGGAATCTAAATTGGAAAAGAAGAAGTAAAGCTGTCACTGTTTGCAAATGACATGATACTATATATAGAGAATCCTAATGATGCTACCAGAAAACTACCAGAGCTAATCAATGAATTTGGTAAAGTAGCAGGATTCAAAATTAATGCACAGAAATCTCTTGCAGTCCTATACACTAATGATGAAAAATCTGAAACAGAAATTAAGGAAAAACGCCCATTTACCACTGCAACAAAAAGAATAAAATACCTAGGCATAAACCTACCTAAGGAGAAAAAAGACCTGTATGCAGAAAACTATAAGACACTGATGAAAGAAATTAAAGATGACACAAAAAAATGGAGAGATATACCATGTTCTTGGATTGGAAGAATCAACATTGTGAAAATGACTATACTACCCAAAGCAATCTACATATTTAATGCAATCCCTATCAAACTATGAATGTCATTTTTTACAGAACTAGAACAAAAAATTTCACAATTTGTATGGAAACACAGAAGACCCCGAATAGCCAAAGCAATCTTGAGAAAGAAAAACGGAGCTGGAGGAATCAGGCTCCCTGACTTCAGACCATACTACAAAGCTACAGTAATCAAGATAGTATAGCATTGGCACAAAAACAGAAACATAGATCAATGGAACAGGATACAAAGCCCAGAGATAAACCCATGCACTTATGGTCCCCTTATTTTTGATAAAGGAGGAAAGAAAATACAATGGAGAAAAGACAGCCTCTTCAATAAGTGCTGCTGGAAAAACTGGACAGCTACATGTAAAAGAATGAAATTAGAACACTCCCTAACACCATACACAAAATAAACTCAAAATGGATTAAAGACCTAAATGTAAGGCCAGACACTATAAAACTCTTAGAGGAAAACATAGGCAGAACACTCTATGACATAAATCACAGCAAGATCCTTTCTGACCCACTTCCTAGAGAAATGGAAATAAAAACAAAAATAAAAAAATGGGACGTAATGAAACTTAAAAGCTTTCACACAGCAAAGGAAAACATAAACAAGACGAAAAGACAAGCCTCAGAATGGGAGAAAATATTTGAAAATAAAGCAACTGACAAAGGATTAATCTTCAAAATTTACAAGCAGCTCATGCAGCTCAATATCAGAAAAACAAACAACCCAATCCAAAAATGGGCAGAAGAGCTAAATAGACATTTCTCCAAAGAAGATATACAGATTGCCAACAAACACATGAAAGAATGCTCAACATCATTAATCATTAGAGAAATGCAAATCAAAACTACAGTGAGGGGCTTCCCTGGTGGCGCAGTGGTTGAGAGTCCGTCTGCCGATGCAGGGGACACGGGTTCGTGCCCCGGTTCGGGAAGATCCCACATGCCACGGAGCAGCTGGGCCCGTGAGCCATGGCCGCTGAGCCTGCGCGTCTGGAGCCTGTGCTCCACAACGGGAGAGGCCACGACAGTGAGAGGCCCGCGTACCGAAAAAAAAAAAAAAAACTACAGTGAGGTATCACCTCACTCCAGTCAGAATGGCCATCACCAAAAAATCTAGAAACAATAAATGCTGGAGAGGGTGTGTAGAAAAGAGAACCCTCCTGCACTGTTGGTGGGAATGTAAATTGATATAGCCACTATGGAGAACAGTATGGAGGTTCCCTAAAAACTAAAAATAGAACTACCATATGACCCAGCAATCCCACTTCTGGGCATATACCCTGAGAAAACCATAATTCAAAAAGAGTCATGTACCACAATGTTCATTGCAGCTCTATTTACAGTAGCCCAGACATGGGAGCAACATAAGTGCCCATCAACAGATGAATGGATAAAGAAGATGTGGTACATATATACAATGGAATATTACTCAGCCATAAAAAGAAACGAAATTGAGTTATTTGTAGTGAGGTGGATGGACCTAGAGTGTGTCATACAGAGTGAAGTAAGTCAGAAAGAGAAAAACAAATACCGTATGCTAACACATATATATGGAATCTAAAAAAAAAAAGGTCATGAAGAACCTAGGGGCAAGACGGGAATAAAGACACAGACCTACTACAGAATGGACTTGAGGAGGTGGGGTGGGGAAAGGGTAAGCTGGGACAAAGTTAGAGAGTGGCATGGACATATATACACTACCAAATGTAAGATAGACAGCTAGTGGGAAGCAGCCGCACAGCACAGGGAGATCAGCTCGGTGCTTTGTGACCCCCTAGAGGGGTGGGATAGGGAGGGTGGGAGGGAGACGCAAGAGGGGGGAGATATGGAGATATATGTACATGTATAGCTGATTCACTTTGTTATGAAGCAGAAACTAACACACCATTGTAAAGCAATTATACTCCAATAAAGATGTAAAAAAAAAAAAAATGACTCCATAGTGAAAGAGACATTTGAGCTGAGCTTTGAAGTTTAAATAGGAGTTGTGCCGTTCACCATTTCCATTTCCTACATCCCCATGTCCGGAAAGGTAAATATTAAAGGAGATTTAGCACATTCAGATGTCAAAGGAGGCTTCTCTGAGGAAGCTTCCCTTGGTCTGAGATGTGGGTGAGTAAGAGTTGATGAGGAAGGAAGAGAATTCAGAGGGAGCCACAGATGCCGAGACCCTGTGGAAGGTGGAGAATGACAGGCAAAGAAGGGTTGAAATGGAACTCAGATCATAATGTGGAGAGTGGTGTGAGATGAGGTTGGGGAAATTTTTAGGGAGTCAGGATGATACAGTGATAGAACCATGTTAAGGAGGCTTTTCTTTTTTCTTCTTTTTCCTGAAAGCAGTGAGCAGTGATTGAAATGCTTTATGTAATGGACCATGTGACCCTCTTAACTGTTAGCAATCTGAGGCTCTTAGACCACAGTTTTTCCCCAGGAGCCCTGGGATTCTGAGTTCCCATTGCAACCATTCTGAAGCCAAGCTGTAGTCTCACTGGCGGGACTCACCATAAGTATCAGAATATCTTGCCATCTCCAGTAGCCACATAATTCTTCTCCATAAAAGCAGGCACACTGGCAAACTCTAATAACTGCCAGGTCTAATTCTGAACAGCCGTTGCCCTTTAGACTTGCAAAGGGAGCCCCTTCTGCTCCGGAGGCTGCCCTGTCAGTCTCTGAACGGCATACTATGAAACCAAGTGTTAGACAAAGCGCCGGCAAAAGATGCAAATAATAGCAGGGGGTAATAATATCTACACATAATACAATCTCTGAAAAGCAGGATCTGGAGCCCAGCAGATACTGCTGCATTGATGGCTGCATTTTATTCATACGCTACTGAATATGTCATTTCCCACAGTTAGGATGTCAGGCTGTGACCTGAATTTCCAAGCATGTTGCTTATACCATCAGCCATTAGCTTGGAGCAAGGTGAGAATTTAAGCAGCAAAGGAGGGCTTGCATATGCAGTGTTTTAGGTAAGGAAGGTGCCTTGGATTTTGGCCCAGCTGAGAAGAAGATGCCTTTCTTTTTTCATTAATATTGTAGGACCCAAGGTCAACTGGAAAAAAGCATGGAAAAAAATGAAATTATGGCTCTGCCTTAAACTGCAAGTAGATCTTTCAGGAGTGCTTTGCTGTACTTTTGGTAAGAGGTAGGGGCAACTACATTCTTTTCCAGAATCCTGCCTAGGAAATGGACATGAATTTTGAAAGCAAACAAAATTCGCTTTATCTTCAAATTTGAAAAGGCTAGACGTCCTATATTCCCCACTCTCTTCATTTTGAAACTGCTTACCTGGCCTTTGCTTTGCCCTGTGGCAAACAAGCCTCTTGAAGACCGAGGCTAGCTTGTGACACTAAGAAGTGAGCATGTAAACAGCTTAAATGCAGTGAGTGGATAAGTCTTTTTTAAAGAACTCAGTTTTGTCATCCAACCAAAAGACAAGCAGAATTTTCTGGACAACACTGAGAAGTGGTGAATCAATGATTCCCCTCCTCTACCACCCACCCCAATCAGAAGACCCACCTTCTCTTCACCTTCCACATTCTAAGCGTCCTTGTACTCTCTCATTCTCCTTACTCTCATCAAAACATTTCCTCAGATGCTTTTGCCCAATGATAGTACTTGGGGATTAAGAATATTTCATTCTTAAGAATTAAAACCATAATTCAAAAAGAGTCATGTACCAAAATGTTCATTGCAGCTCTATTTACAATAGCCCGGAGATGGAAACAACCTAAGTGTCCATCATCGGATGAATGGATAAAGAAGATGTGGCACATAGATACAATGGAATATTACTCAGCCATCAGAAGAAACAAAATTGAGTTATTTGTAGTGAGGTGGATGAACCTAGAGTCTGTCATACAGAGTGAAGTAAGTCAGAAAGAGAAAGACAAATCCCGTATGCTAACACATATATATGGAATTTAAGAAAAAAAATGTCATGAAGAACCTAGGGGTAAGACAGGAATAAAGACACAGACCTACTAGAGAATGGACTTGAGGATATGGTGGGGGTGGAAGGGTAAGCTATGACAAAGCAAGAGAGAGGCATATATACACTACCAGATGTAAGGTAGATAGCTAGTGGGAAGCAGCTGCATAGCACAGGGAGATCAGCTAGGTGCTTTGTGACTGCCTGGAGGGGTGGGATAGGGAGGGTGGGAGGCAGGGAGACGCAAGAGGGAAGAGATATGGGAACATATGTATAACTGATTCACTTTGTTATAAAGCAGAAACTAACACACCATTGTAAAGCGATTATACCCCAATAAAGATGTTTAAATATATATATATATATATATATATATATATATATATATATATATACCCTCTCGGGCTTCCCTGGTGGCACAGTGGTTGAGAGTCCACCTGCCAATGCAGGGTTCATGGGTTCGTGCCCCGGTCCGGGAGGATCCCACATGCCGCTGAGCGGCTGGGCCCGTGAGCCATGGCCGCTGAGCCTGCGCGTCCGGAGCCTGTGCTCCGCAACGGGAGCCACAACAGTGAGAGGCCCACGTACCGCAAAAACCAAACCAAACCAAAACAAAACAAAAGAATATACCCTCTCAAAGCAGCAGTGGGAACATGGCTTGTTTGCAGGTACAAGTTCTGGAATTTTAGTTATGCCCCTATCGAGCATCTACTATATACACGTAGAGCTGTCTTTTTTACTGTTGCCAGTTGGGCCTCATAATGGGCATATGATTTGTCGTGTTGCACCCTTTCTTTGCAGAATAAGTCCTTCCTATCCCAGAGCAATTGTGCTTAGTCTGTACGGTTTGGGTGGAGTTTCCCTCCCCCTCCCATCCCCCAGGAAAGGACCCGGGCCTGGCCAATCCCAGTAGGTATTCCAAAATCCTTTGCAGTGATTGGCTCAGGGATGAGCACGTGACAGTTGCTGACATTTAGAGATTCTTGATTCTCTTTGCAGCTTTCTGTGCCCTGTTGCAATAAGATTCACTTAATATAGTAATTAGCGTTCTCTTTTGTTCACAAACAAAATTGCAATTGAAAGTGGATGTGCATAAACAAATATTTCCTCATTTCCAGTGACTGATTCGGGAGGATTGTTGCTTACAAATGAAAACTTGACTCAGGTGAGGCTTCCTGGAATGCCACAGGGATTTAAAAGACAAGCCCAATCAATGTAAGTTGCTTTAATACAAAAATACACTCTACCCTCCCATCCAAATTACACATTATTTGACCTAATGAAATTCGCACACATGCTATTTGTTTGTGGGGTTTTTTGCTTGTTTTTCTCAAAAAGACTTTTGCTGCTGACAAAACAACCCTGTAAACATCTCTCTTTGGAGTATAGAATCAACTCCCCTTCCACACCGTTTGGGTTATGGAAAACTGTTTATTAGCAAATCCACAATGCCACCATACAAGCAACATTTGTGATTTTTCTCTCCACTTTCAAATTAAAAGGAAAATTGCAACAGTCTACTTATTTTCAATAGTCCTTTCACATTCATTGCTTACCGGACATGATGGGGATAATAATTTAGGGGGAAATGCCTCAGAAATTAGCAAAGTGCTCATAGGTTAAAATGACTGGGCATGGCTGCTGTTGCCAGTTTTGATGTACAGCAAAATAGGCACTGTTTTTGTTTAGAGCAAAGCTTTGTTCCAATTCATGCAATTAACTGAAAACATCATAAGTGGAGGATTATCTATACTTAAATAGTGGGTTCGCCCTCTGGAAAACTTGGGATCAGAAGATTTTAAAACTAGTTAACAGATTTGGAGCAGTATTGGTATTCTAAGTTTGGTTTCATTTCCTGGAAAGACATTTGCTGTGGTGAAAAAAAGGGAAGAAACTTTTGTTGATGCCTCCGTGGGCAGACTGCTGAAGAAGGAGAGAGGTTGCATTGGGTAGATGTTATCTGCATGATTGCTAAAGCCCATCCAAGCCCATCCAGCTCTGAGAGTCTATGGGGCTGTGCATTTTCTTTTTACATCCGTGGCAAGCACCCTTGATTATAATTTGCCTTCTCACACAGCTTGCATTTAGGGAAAAGCTGTGCTGGACAGAGGACATGAGGGTATGGTCTTATTTGCAGCAAGTGTATAACATACTTGTTAAGAGTACAAACCCAGTAGTCGGAGGCACCTGGGTCCACATTCTGCCTCTGCTTTTTCACCAGCAGTGTGATCCTAAGCGGTGTCTACACTTCTGAGGCTCTGTTTTTTTAATCTATAAAATGAGGACAATAACGAATGTCTTCCTCACTCAGGTGTAATATGAGTAATGACATAATTCGTGTAAAGTATTTAGAACATACCTTGGAACATGATTCATTTACGCTTGTTATACTATTATTATAAATAAATGAGAAGGCATTCTAATTTAAATATTTCCTTTAAAAAATCTTTTCTAAGGAAAAATCTCAAACACAAAAGCAGAGAATTGTATAACGAAGCCCCAGGTACCCATGACCCATAAGCCATCAACTAATAATGGCCATTTTTGCTTTACTTATGTCCCCGCTTACACCCTTCCTTTGCCACCTACCACACGCAGCAAATTCCAAATATGAATAACTTCATCTGAGATATATATACTTCTTGATTAGAGAGAGTTTGCTTCTAAAAGACCAACCTTCTCTCACTGTGTTGTCAAGTAAGATCCTGGATCATCATAGTTAATTTTCCTAGGTTGACCTTTTCTAGAATGTGTTCCAAAGAACATTTTCCCACAGTGTGTTCATAGGTTTTATGTCAAAAGAACAGAGTTCTCTGGTCAAGTAAATTCTCAAATTGCTGAGTTAAAGAATGCCATCTTGCTTTATTCTGGGTGCTTTTCAGAACATTGAATAGGCTCTTTCACCACAGTCTCTAAGAAGAGGAGACAATGTGAATCGAATCTTAATCCACTTAACTCTGCAACTACTTTTCCCAGAAGCACCTTGGGGAACAAGTGCTCAGGGACACACTTTGACCAGCACAGAACAAATACCACTTTGTAGCCAGATGGTCTTCTCCAGGTCACAAATTTGCATTTTCTTTGAATTTCTACGGTTTCCATTTGGTGAGTGCAACTGGAAGCCAAAATCTTGAGCTCTAGGACCACTGTCCCCACTACTAAAGGAGAAGTGGGTAGATTCTTCACTTATGTTGACGCACAAGGAAGAACCATTAAAATATACTGAGAAGTGACAGGAGCGTGAATAGAATTGAATTGAATGTGAGATACAAAGTCTTGACCGCCTCCCGAATCCTGAATTCCTAAGCAATAGCAGCTACATAAGAAAAACCCTGTGAACTCGAGGCTCTATATATTTACATAGTCATTGGACTTTAGCATTAGACGGAAATTTGTGTTTAATGACTTAAAGAAGGGGAAAAAATGGGAGACCTGGGAGATCTTGGAAAACTATTGAGCCCAGGTTCCCTCTAAGGAATGCCATCAAGAACACGCATAGCCTATTTTGTCATGGAACGACTCAGCTGTCGTGTGTGCCTCTGGAAATCTTACTCTTCAACAGATACTGAGATGGAGCCCTTGGGAGAAAGGAGGAAGTTGTGAGGAGATGCGGTAGACATAACTGGAGTTCACCCATGTCCTGTTCTCCTCTCCTTCTGGGAACTTTAGAGATTGTGCTTCTCAACCCTCTTGCAGTTGAATAGAACAAGTTCACTAGTTCTGGCCAAAACAACCTGAGCTGTAGGCTGAGTTACTGAGAACATAATAGTTATTGTCAGGGTTTAGAGGTCATGGCAGGGAGGAGAGTGGGCATGACTCTAAAGAGGTGCACGAGGAAGAGCTCTTCCTTATGATGGAATAGTTCTGGATTTTTTTTTTTTTTTTTTTCGGTACGCGGGCCTCTCACCATTGTGGTCTCTCCCGCCGCGGAGCACAGGCTCCGGACGCGCAGGCCCAGTGGCCATGGCTCACGGGCCCAGCCGCTCAGCGGCATGTGGGATCCTCCCGGACCGGGGCACGAACCCGCGTCCTCTGCATCGGCAGGCGGACTCCCAACCTCCGTGCCACCAGGGAAGCCCTAGTTCTGAATTTTGATTGAAGTAGTGGTTACATGAATTTCCACATGTAATACAATGGCATGGACTGTACCCATATTGTACTAATGTCAATCTTCTGGGGTTTGATATTATACTATAGTTATATACGATATAGCAACCGGGAGAAACTGAATGAAGGGTGCATGGCACCTATCTTTGCAACTTCCTGTGAATCTATTATTTCAAAATAAAAGATTTAATAGAAAAAAGGAAATCCTGAGTTTTCTACCAAGACCCTTCAAGTTGGTGGGATGTAAACTCCAATGTCTGTTTCCCCACTTTTGGACAACAGCTAAACCTCTGCTCAGCTTTTACAGACGTCTAGCTGTTGAGTTTTACTCAACCCCTTGGCATCTTCCCCAGGTATCCAGGCCATTCATCGATTTGACGAGAGTTTGTATGCAGACCTGAGAGTTTCCCCTTTCTGCAGGTACCTCCTTTTCAAGATTGCCCCCTCAATTTCCAGTCCTTCTTGTAGCCCCAACGGACACCCCAGACCAGTAAGACTATGCTTTTCTGCTTGAATTCAAGCCACCCTGTAGTTCATAGAATGCAGAGTGCCCTCAGAGGAACTACCAAAGAAATGTAGATCTCACCCATTTTGGTTCCTTTCAAGGACTTCAAGGATTGAAACCCCTCCGAATTCTGTCTGCTTTTGTTCAATCTCTAGTGCCTTCAAATAATTATATACATATATATATATATGCATATATTACTATCATATAAATATGTAAATATATATACATATATAGATATAAAACACAGAAAGCATAAAAGCAAATTACAAGTTTTAATAGTATCCTATATCTTTAGAGTGTTTTACAGTTTACAAACCACTTTTCGTTTTATACATATCAATCTTGTGAGTTAAAAGGAATATTATTCCACAATATATAACTTTACACAAATTATCCTAGGTCTCCTCACTTTGTGACCATTCTTCTTCAGTATTTTATGAGCATTTCATCCTTTGTGTTCTCCATATACATTTTCGTTCTTGAGAGTTCTCTCATTTTCTGACTATTTTCACTCCACATGTCCCTATGGGCGTTATCACTCACTTTCATAATTTTAACTACCCCTTATGCACTACAAGTCCCAGATTTGCATCTCAAGCCATGACCTCTCACTGGACCCTGACTCATGTATCTAATTAAAATCTCTACTTGGATACACAATGTCTACTTTGGACACCTCAAAGAACATATTCAAAATGCACCAACACTATTATCTTCACCTAAGACCTGACTTTATTTCTGTATTTTCTGTTGCTTGGAATGGTACCACTCTTCTCAGCACTCAAGCTAGAACCATAAAAGTTGTCTCTCACCCTTCAGATTCAACTACCCATTAAGTCCCGCCAACCCTATACCTCATTTATTTCTTGAGTCCTACCTCTCCTCTCCATCCGGCCTCTGCCTTAGTTCAGCACCTCGGGATTTCACATCCAGAAGATTGCAATAGCCTCCTGACTGGTCTCCTCATTTCTGATCTTGCTATGGAATGGGCCAGGGGTTACAGGCCCAAGACAGCAGGCAGCAAGCTCGGACTGTGAGGTCAAAGAGGAACCATGGGTTGAGTAAGTGACTCTGGCAATGTGGATTTCCCCCAAATTAGAAACTTAGCATCAGCAAAGATTAATATGCTCCTTTTCTTCTGGTCTTAGCAGACAGGTTTAGTGTTAAGGGTGCCTTGGGGAGATCGCAGGTAGGCAGACCACACCTCTGATGGCCCCTGTCTTCCCTGAAGTCAGAGAGTAGAGAATCAAATAGGTGTAAATAGAGGTGGATAAAGGGTTCAAGGGATTTCCTGTCTAACTCCAAGCCTCTGCCCTACGAATGGTAGGAAAGTAATAGGTGCAGCCCCAGAATTGTTCTCATCCACAAAAGGCATAAAGTGTGAGAGGAATAGTTTGGGCTCAGATTAGTTACCTAAGAATTCTCAGTGTCTATATGTGGTTCAAACACTTTTGGTTCATGTAAATGTTATTTAGTCATTTGTGTTCATCAAACTTCTTCAAATAATCCTGTTTAAGTGTTTGTCTTCTATTTCAAATAGTCCCAAGAATACAGTGTGTGTGTGTGTGTGGCGGGGGCAGAGGGAAATGCCAAATAACAATGCTCCATGCAACCAGTGTCTTAAAAAACTCCCATAACAAATAGAGCAGTTCCTTCACACTGCCACCCAGCTCCATGTAAAATGCAAATCTGACAAATCTGCTTAAAATATTTCAGTGACTCTTCATCACCTTTATTAAGCCCAGCATCCTTGATGGTCTGTAACTCCCCCATCCCCCAACATGACCTTGCTCCTCCTGTCTCTCAAGCCTTATCTAACTTTTTCCTAGGAATAAGAGTCCTTTCCCATAGTTAACTCCAAATGCTGCACTTGACTGGGGGCTTCATAGGCAAGTCTCCCTGATCCATTCCTGTGCCATCATTATCTAGTATGATGCATGACTCATGCAAGTGTTCAAGAGAGATTTTCTGAACAATTAATCAGGGATCAGCAAACATTTTCTGTAAAGGGCCAGAGAGTAAATATTTTTGGCTTTGCAGGCTTAAGGTCTCTGTTGCAACTACTCAGCTCTGCCATTGTAGCAAGAAAGTAGCCATAGTCACACACACACACACACACACACACAGACACACACACACAGACACACAAAGGACAAGGCTGTGTTCCACTAAAACTTTCTTTACAAAAACAGGTACTGAGCTGGATATAGCCTGCTGACTCCTGAATTAAAGGAATGCATGGATAAATATGCAAATTGGAACCACTTGATTTTGACTCTAAACCTTCCTTTCTAGAAAGGCAGACTTCCCCTGTCCCTCAGCACACCAATTCTTCATAACTTCCTAAAGCAAGGTCCAGGCCAAAGGAGGCTCCAAGTGGATGAAGGACAGGATCTGTTTATTTTCTCATTCAACAGCTTGAATGGAATCTTTTAGATACAGTGTCACTTGAAAGGGTAATAGTGGCAGCTCTCAAAAATTATTAAAGCTGAAATTTTCTATCATGCGTATTAAAAACAAGAAAAAACCTTCCTGATGCTCAAGCCTGTGATGCATCGAAGCAAATACCCAGATTTTCCCAACAGAACAAATTCCCATGTAAAATGTATACAAAAGACAATAGAATGAAAAGGTGAGTTTAAGCATTGTTCAGGTATATGTATCGCAGTCATGACTAAGGCTTCTCTGAAGTCCCTGCGGGTGGCCGTGACTGTGATTAACTGAGTAATTGGAAAAGTTGGGCATTCAAAAGAAGGTTCAAGTACTAACTCTGACCCTTATTAGCAGTAGGACACCTCAAATTAAATATGCAACTCCTCAGGGCCTCAATTTTAATATCCATAAATGCGCATAACAATGTCCGTATTCCAGGGTTGTTTTAGGGATTACGGGAGATACCTATTTAAAGCCCGAGAACAGTGCAGGAAACACAGTTATTTGTGCCATGTGCTGTGCTGGGTGTTCTCACATGTCTTATCTCACGTGCCCTCTCATAGCACTGATCACTGCCCGACACTACCTTGTACTTTTATTTACTTACCTGTATACTTTTCCCACTAAAACGTACTATCCACAAGGGCAAGGACCAGCCCTCTTTTTGAACAAAGAGAAAACAGACTTCAGGCTCAGAGCCTTTGGCAGGCAACACCTTTCAGCTAGAGTTTAATGACGTAATGGTTTTCATTTACTTTTATTCCTTACTGTATTCTTTCACTTAGAAAAGCGATACGGAGTTTCTAGTCATGGTTCTAATAAAATTGCCCTTTGAAATTAAATTTATTTGATAAATCCAAATTTGTACATGAATTTATTTAGGTTTGTTTATTTAACAGTTCATTGATTTAAAGAAAAGTATTAAGTAAGTGGTAGTAAAGATGATATGCTCATGACAAAATATATATATAGCTATTTCTCAAATAGCTAAAGTTGAGGGCTTGCTGGAGCATAAGTTTTCTGAGGTTTTTTCCGGGACTGTCACTATGATCTTGTGCTTTTATAAGGAATGATCTTATCATAAACACAATGATTCAGAGATATACTCCCGCCTTGGGAGACCAAGTTTTGGGTAAGAAAAGACAGTCTGTGACTAGCCCCTGGGCATATTCTCCCTAGCCCAAAGGGAAAGGCTCCAAGCTCTTGTTTTCTTACTTTTTCCCTTGTCTAACTTTGTTCTCCCAGCAAGTTTCTGGTTAGAAACTTTCTAGTCAGACACCAAACATCTTGGAGCCAGACACTACACAAATCAAAACAAAACAATAAGAGTGAGGCATGAAGAAGAAAACAAATGGCAATGGGAAGGGAGTCTGTCAAGATTTCTTCACTTTGCAAGGATCAAATCCCAGGCATGGGGACATCCGAAGGCAGGATTGCATCCCAACATGTGAGGACCCAGTGTTTCTTCATGTCTCCTCCTTTCCTGTTTCCCTTTCCCCAGCCGTTTCCCCCCCCCCTTTTTTTTTTTTGCTTAAAGGAAGAAATCCAATGCATACTCTGATGAAATCTTTGGGTCTTGTTCAATTCGTTTTCAATTACACCGGAGTAGGGTGGAGGGTTGAGGGAAAATACATGCCAATTTCCTCAGCACCATCTTGTTTTCAGTAAACTTCCTGAGTCATGATAGGAGCTGTCCTGATGACAAGATTTCACATTCTGAGAGGATGGTCTTTTACATCAATGCTTTTCGGACTTTAGTGAGAATGTGGATCACCCGGGGATCTTCTGAATCAGTAGCTCTGTGGAGGGAAGGGGGAGGCACAAGAGGGTCTGCATTCTAACTAGCTCCAGTACTGCTGGGGTTGCCTGTGATGCTGATCCATGGACCACAGTGTGAGTATGGAGCTTATATCATCACTGTCATCGTACAACACAACATTTACAAGCATCTATCCACACTATGCTCTGACCTAGATGCCGAACTGACATTCATTTCCAAACCAGAAACAGTCTCCTATGTCCTAGGAAAAAATAGAAAGAAGAATAAGATTTTATTTCTGCCCTCAAGAAGCTTCCTGACCATGTCTAAGATCAAAGCCAAAGACATAAAATAGTACTATAATTATGATGTGAGAAAGCCCTTGTAACAAGGGCATAAAGTATATACCAAATTCAACTTAAAATGTATATACTAAAATTCTCTCTCTCTCTCTCGCCCACGAGTCTTAGAAATTAGAGTTACTTCTATTTTGTGCTTCTTTTCTATTTTTTTAAATATCTTTATTGGAGTATAATTGCTTTACAAGGGTGTGTTAGTTTCTGCTGTGTAACAAAGTGAATCAGCTATATGTATACTTATATCCCCATATTTCTAGATCGTGGGTGAGGGGAGCTAGCAAATAATTTAGACAGACCTTGTAAGGGCAAGAATGTAAAGCGCTGAAAAAAAAATTTTAATTTAAATTACCCTCAAAAACCTCTTCTCTAGGATCTCCAAAAGGAGGCATCTCCTAAACGGCCACTGAATTTGGTCACATCTTGAATCCTGTCCTCAATTTTGACGGGCCCCCCATCCTTACGCATATGTGCTGTAGAAGGCCCAACACTAAGGCCCAATGTTATGTGCTGCCTTGACATCTGGAGCAATAAGGAGGCTCTGAGTGGCCTACCTGCAAGACCCCCTCCCCAATCTTCTCCCGCAAATGAGGGAGGTTCTCGAGCCAAATAACCCTCCTCATCGAGACGCAGTTCCCACTCATGCCTGGGTACTGGGTTTCAGTTCCCTTTCAGCCCACAGAATTATTCAAACCACATGCTCTCATGGGAAGCAGGGGTCTCCTCAACCTCTTGATACTGCAGAGCTTGCCTCGAAGCCCTGGTTCCCCGTGTTCCTGACTGCAACCCCTGTGTGCTCCCTCAGAGGGTGGGTGTCCTCTTCCCCAGGCTGTGAATGTAGGTGTGCTGTAAACTCCTGCTGACCTCATCGGCCACTCCCACAACCCTAGGGCGGGAATCTCTCCCTCAACAATGAGGTGAATAAGAGGCGATTAAAACAATATATGGTTTGGCTTTGAGTGGAATTTCAGTTTGATGCATGTACTGAATGGCAGGCAGGTAGAGTTTGCTGTGCATAACATGGATTTCAGGCGGCTCTGACCTTTTCTTTATTACCATCATTACCTCACAGGCATTCAGGCTTGTGCACGCTCTATTTAAAACTCTTTCGACTGGATATTGGATTTCTACTTCAGTAATCCTTCCACTTATACTGTTCATTGTCTAACACAAAAGTGGAAACATTTTAACCACCCATATATATTACAATTTATCCTCAAATCAATTTGGATCGTGTTAAACTCAATACCATAAGCATTACTAAAATGCAAACATCATAGAAAAATGTTCATAGCAACGTTGCTCGTAATAGTCCCAAGCAGGAACGTCCGTCAAAACCCAATGTCTCAACTCAAGTGCCCATCAATAGTAGAGCAAATAAATAAACTAAGGTACATTTATACAGTGGAGTACATTTCAGCAACAAAAATAAACAAACCACAGCCACATGCACTACTTGGATAAATCTCACAAATAGAATATTGTATTAAAGAAACCCAACACCAGAGGACACATATGCACGATTACCTTATATAAAATTTTAAAAGAGTCAAACTAATCTGTGGTATTAGAAGTAATAATAGTGGCTAACTTTGGGGAAGAAGAAGGAGTTAATAATTTGGAGGAGAAATGAGGGAGGGATTATGGAGGTGCATTTAATGTTCAGTTTCTTGACCTGGGTCATGGTTTAATGGGTATGTTCACTTTGTAATAATACATGGTTCTGCACATCATTTTCTCTCTTTTCTGTATGTATGTTATATTTCAATAAAAAGATGGACTATATTAGCAGTTAAAAATCTATATCTTTTCATCCACTAGCAGTTATTTATTGTTTACTACATACTTAATGTGAGGATGAGGTTCCTGTGGTGAACAAGACAGGCATGGGTTCCTATAGTGCATTAGGATAAGAATTAGACACTAAAAATTAATGCTCTGGCTAGTAAGTGATAAACCCCACGAGAGATGTATATACAAACTGTCACAGGAGTTCACAGGAAGGAAGGATCATTTCCAGCTGGGGGAACCAGGGGAGGTTTCATGGAGGAGATAGCACTGCAGCTGGGCCATGAAGGGCAGATAAAATTTAGATAAGGAGACAGGGCAAAAGATAGTGGAGGGAGAGAAAATGGTACCAATGGGATGAGTCTAAGGTGGTAGATGGGGAGGTCAAACGCTTTAGGCTGACCAAAGCACAGGAATGTGGTAGGAAGTGATGGAGAAGGTAGATGGAGTTGAGTTCTGGAAGTCTCTCAGTGTCAGGCTAAAGAGGGCGGCTCCATCCTGCAGACTGTGGGGTTTTAATGAAGGAGAATTAAGCTTCAGGAGATAAGAATAGGCACAATATGGCCATCAGATCATAGATGGGAAAGCCAGCTACGAGGAAGCCAGGTAAGGGACTGTGGCTATAACCCAGAGCTCAGATGTTAAGTGCCTGAATCCACATGCCAAAAGGGTGACAGGGGAGGGGTTGATTAAGCAACTCAAAGGAACAAATGTGTCAAAAGGGCCTGATGTTTTCATCCCAGCTCCACTACTTCACCGATGTGTACATGTGGGTAAATTGATTACTCTGTCAGTTTGTCCATCCGTAAAATGGGGCTAACGTAGGGTGGTGCTGAGGATTATGAATATGAATGAACATTAAGTACCTAGTACACAGCTCATAATAGAAACTTGATAAATGGTAGTGGTCGTTATAACTATTATGACCATCCCAGCCAGCCTTAACTCAATTTTCTTTGGGTTTGGTCTAAATTAGATTCCTTTCAGCCAGAGGTAAACACCAACTTTTAAGGGAGCAATCTCCTTGAAACAACTGAAGATCTTTTGAAATTCTTCCCAAACATAGCATATTTAAAAAATAAATAAATAGGGCTTCCCCGGTGGCGCAGTGGTTGAGAGTCCGCCTGTCGATGCAGGGGACACGGGTTCGTGCCCGGGTCCGGGAAGATCCCACATGCCGTGGAGCGGCTGGGCCCGTGAGCCATGGCCACTGAGCCTGTGCGTCCGGAGCCTGTGCTCCGCAATGGGAGAGGCCACAACAGTGAGAGGCCTGCGTCCCGCAAATAAATAAATAAATAAACATCTGTGTATGTGTGCGTCGATGCCTCACACATTCCCAGCATTAACCAAAATATGATGCCTTTCTAGAAAATGATAACCATGATCGGCTCCTGAGCGGCACTGTTGATCATCGTCCCTCAAGTCTAAACACAGCTTCAAGGTCACGAGTCGCACCAATGATGGCTCATGACTGGAAGAGATGTTTTTTCATGAGGGCATTTTTATTTATTTATTTAACATCAGACACCACTCTGTCTGACTCAAAATGTGGTTAGTGTCTGTAACAAAATCTGTGTAAATAGGTCTCCCATGAGCCATTTGCCAAGATCCTCAGTAACTTCATGCATAATGGAAGCTTATGTAAGTGTGTGTTGTCTCAGGCGGGCGACTTTTCAGAGCTCCTGGAGGTTTCTCTTGTGATTTTTTTTGTTCTCTCTCCTTAGATGTTTGGGTTCTCTGAGCTGTCATCCCGCAGAGATCATTTCAATCCCAGACTGAAAAGCCAGTCCAAAAAAAAAAAGCAGAAAGCGAACATTTATTTTTCCCTTCAGAATTAATTTGTCTGACATGAAACTCACAAAATGGTTGTCAGAAAAACAGACTTAGTTTCACCACATAACGAAGAGTTGGCTGTGCTTTAAAAGGTATCTTGTGAAAATGAAAACTTTAGGCCAAAGGGGTGATTTCCACAAAATATATTCTGTTTACAGGAGTCTCTTATCTTACATTTAAGTCTTACTATACATATTTATGACATTTAGACTCAACTTTAGTTTCGTTTAAACTTGGGTTGAATTTGATATATTCTGTCTCTTATGTGGAGGCTATTTATCTGGTAACCTTATCAAACTAGAATATAAAGAGTAAGCATCCATCACGACTGGACACACAATTCTAACCAGCTTGGGTGTCTGGATTCCCATGTTAGAGAAGATTAGAAGCAAGAGTGAAGCTAGAATTAGATACTTTGACAATTGTAAGCAACGGTGGCTTGACAACCTGCCAGAGAGTGAAATAATACAGAATATCTAAAGCATAAAGCCATGAACACAAAACCAGTAGTTTGGAGCTATTAAATGTAGAGGCAAATCAACACCTACTGACCCTCGAATCACACTGAGAAATGTTTTGAATAGTCATCGTACATACATCACAAAGCCGCTGGACACTTAAAAATGCTTTTCATCCAAAATGTTTTAAACTGATTTCCACTGCTTGCAGGGATAATCTTCCGACATTTAAAATTCGAACTTATGTGTACAGGACTTATTCTTCAATGTCAATGGATAAAAGAGGTGTTAGTATATATTTATACAAATGACAGCAACTATCAGTGCACTTAGTTTAAAAATAAAAATATACTATGAGACCTATTAAAGAATTTTTCCTTTTAGGTCAATTTCCAATGTAGGCCCACACACTGGATTTCAAAAATGACCTCATGAGAGAGAGTGTTTCTTGGAAAATTGCTTGCAAAAGATGCTTTTTAGGAAAAAAAAAATGGCCAAGAGAATTTAAGGCTTCTTCACAATACGAATTAGGTATATTGAAGTCTCTGAAAAGTCCCACAGTAAGGTAACATTCTAATTTTGTTAGACCCTGCACTTCATAACTCATTCAACCAATGAATCTTTTTTTAATGTAAAAATTATTCTTATTTTACCGTATTCATCTTCCATCAATTGCTCTTTTGGAAATACTGGTCTCTGGCAATGGTTCCCATAGCAGTCAAAGGTCCAGCAGGAAACAGATGATACATTCCAAAGGGTTTAACTGAAGTGAGTTTAATAAAGGGACTATTCTGAGGGATGTGGTCAGAGGTAAGAGAACCAGCAAGAATCCAGGTGTCAGCAATGATGGGAAGCTGTCGTCATCCCACGGGAGGGTGCAGTGTTACCAAAATGTAGGGAGGGCTGAGGCGGTGGAAGGCGAGCTGGTCCCAGTAGCTGTGGCCAGTGGTGTGCTTCCTGGTAAATGTTTAACAACCTGCTTTTCAGGGAGAAAAAAGCCTGTTTGTAATGTTTGCTGATTTTCATGGTGCAAATCCTCCTGCCATGGCCCATTTCAAGCTACCAACGTGAAGTCAGTGAACGTGGAGTGGCAAGAGATGCAGAAGACACACCTTTACCTAGGATTTCCATCACACAAACACAACAGATGTAAGTAACCTCAAGAGCATCCATAATAGTACAATGACACGAAGCCATGGGTTTTGAGTATTTATTATTTTTAATACAATTTATTTCATTGTAAATGCATATACTTTATTTTTGTTACTGGCTATGTTGAACGACTAGATCACAAAACTACTGAAAATTTAACAAGCCAGCAACAGCAAACTGTTGGCTATAACCGTACATGGAATGGTCACTATCAAAACCAGAACCATGGGGAGGGGTCCTGGGACAAGACACTGGGCTCTCTGATGTCTAAGCAGGGAGCTGAGGGAACTCTGCCTCCGTGAGAGGATCCGGTCTACAGGGGCCAGTCCCAGGGCACAGGACGGGGCAGCAGAGGGCACAGAATGGAGCTGGGGCATGGAGGCAAATGCAGAATAATAAGTGGATTCCTAAATGCGTATGTTTGAGACTCATATACTGGTTGGATGAGTACCTTGAAAAGTACAGGTTGAAGCAAAAATCACTAGATATCTATACATGTTTAATGCTGCTCAGGTGATCCTGATACACAACTAGATTTAGAAAAAGGTATTACACGAATATGGGTCTCAGTATTAACGATGCACAACTGACACAATTGCCTGTTTTTCTCTTTCTTTGAACTCAGCTGTTCTTCACTGACTTGTCCATTTGAGAAAACATCCTCCTAGATTATCTTACCATATCAGGGGTAGTTTTAGGGTTCTAGGTGATTCAGGTAGGAGCGGTACCATAGCCAGAAGCCCAAAGGTTAGAGTGAGGACTGAGGGGAGCTACATAGAGCATCAGGACCCCACCTAAACAGTAAGCAGGGTACAGTGGTCCCCCGGAGCTAAGGAAACAGAGATCAGAAGTTGGGGCAGTTGAAGTGGCTAGAATCTGCAGGACAGGTGTCTTAGCTCGGCGGTCATAACAAAATACCAGAGACTGAAGGGCTTCAACAACAGGAACTGATTTCTCGCAGCTCTAGGAGCTGGAGGTCCAACATCAAGGGACTGGTCGGTTTGGTTTCCCAGTGAGGTCTCTCTTCCTGACTTGTAGACATGGTAGGGAGAGAACACTGCTCTCCCACAATCCATTCTGCAGAGCTTGTAAACCACAGCTTGATTGTGTCCATTCAACAGATATTTCATGAAGACCTACCAAATGCTGGTCACTCTTTGACTCTTCTGCTTAAAATTTTTCAGTGGGTTCTTGTTATTGATGAAGTCCAATGTCTTTGGTACATCCAAGACTACCTCAGATCTGATGCCACTCTCCTTTCTTGTGTTGTCCTTCACCATCACTCCCCTGACTTAAGTCACCTGCTGAGAGCTAGTGGTGCTCTGAAGTTGGGTTATCAATCTGAGCTCCATCACTTACATGGTCATGTGACTTTGGACATGTTTCTTAGCCCCTCAAAGCCACGGTTTCCCTATCTATAATAAAAAGTAATAGTAGAATCTATCTCCTAGGGTTGACTTGAAGATCAAAACTAATCTTGTTCATAAATTACTTAGCCCCGTGCCTGACACATAGGGAAAGTTTATTTTATGATAGCTTTTATCATAATTAACCATGTGGGGCTCCATGAAGGACAGTTAGAGACAGGTAAGTACCTGCCTGTACCTCAACTGTTTTTCAGTACAGCTGAATAACTCAATGCCACTTCAAAACCAATACTCTTTAAATGTTTGTTCAATATTCATTTAGAGGAGACTTTGAGTTCTGCATAGTCTCAGGAGGATGTCTGGTGTTCCTGTCCTGTATATATCTCCCTCAAAAAGGAAATACTCTGCAGCTATCAGCCCCACTCTCCTTAGAAGGCAGTTTATCATCTCTCTAGAACTGAAATTCTCCCTTGGGGATAACTCATTGCCATCCCACTCAACCCAATCATCCTAGGTCCCAGGGTTTTATGAGTTCCTTGGCAAGGGACAGATACAGAGGAATGTACGAGCAGCCTACAGCCAAGTCAGCATTAATGTTCCATCAAGGGGAGCAGGGAGGAGGGCTCCAAAAATCCTTTTCATAAGGCAAATAACCAATGACAACTTTCTTTTACCATATTTGGAATGTAAAATGACAAATTCTTCCTAATTTTTAGAGAAATGCATAAATCAAGCAAGTATGTGTAATAAGGTATTTTCAGACCTTAAATGTTTGCTCTTATGGTGGATATGCAGCTAATGTTTTGGAAGGTCTAACTGTACCTTGCCTAAGAACGACAACAGTAGTAATAGCCTATCAACGGCAGAGTCAGAGTCTACAACCCCACCTCTGGAATGTTCCTGAGGATCTTCCATAAAAAGATGCCCAGGCTGTTTCACAGCCCAGGCCTTTGCTCTGCTGCGTCCTCTGTCTACTATATTCTTCCGTGTTCTATCTGTATTAGTTTCCTAGGGCTACCATAACAAATTGCCACAAGCTTGCACGGTTTAAAACAACAGAATTTACTGTCTCACAGTTCTGGAGCCTAGAAGTCCAAAATTAAGGTTCTGGTGGGGTTAGGTCCTTCTGGAGGCTCTGAGGCTCTGAGAATCCGTACCATGCCTCTTTCCTAGTTTCTGGTGGTTGCCAGCAATCCTCAGCTTTCTTTGACTAGCAAATGTGTCACTCCCGTCTCTGCCTCTGTGTCACATGGCATCCTCCCTGTGTGCTTCTGTGTCCAAACTTCTCTCTTCTTATAAAGACACCAGTCATTGGCTTGGGGTCCACCCTCATTCAGTATGACTTCACTTTAAGTTGATTTTTTTTCGGCAAATACCCTGTAAGAGCACATTCACAGGTACTGGGGCTTAGAGCCGGAACCTGCCTTTTAGGGAAACAATTCAACTCACAACAACCTCCATCTGGCAAACATCTACCTATCTTCAGGACTCAGCTTAATTGTGTCAGAAACTATGGTCTGAACATAATTATTTTAGATACCTGTGCCTCCTTGGTCCCCAAACTGCTTTTTTCTACTGTTGTTCCTGCATCTTTTTTTGTTTGCTTCTTTGTTTGTTTTTTGGCCATACCGCGCAGCTTGTGGGATCTTAGTTCCCCGACCAGGGCCCGGCATTGAAAGCGTAGAGTCCTAATCCCTGGACCACCAGGGGATTCCCTGTTCCTACATCTTGATGGCCAAGTCGGTTATTTCTTTTCCTGTGTTTTCAGTTTAGTATCTTAAGAGTTATATAGGTTTAAAGGTTTTGTAGATTCTGAATACGTACGTTTTCAATCTATTATTTTAACTTGAGCCTTAGTCTCCTATAATTGCATAACAGGTATCTGGGATTGTAATATACTTACATACGTTAGCCCAGAAGGTATTTAAGCACTGACATTCTGAGATTTTGATTAAATAATTAGGCTTGAATTAAAAATATATATAGGGACAGGGGAGATGGGGAGTTATTGTTTAATGAGTACAGAGTTTCATCTGGGGATGATAAAAAGTTCTGGAGATGGATAGTAGTGATGGTTGTACAACAATGTGAATGTACTTCATGATACTGAAATGTACACTTAAAAATGGTTAAATGGTAAATTTGCTTTTTAAAAAATTAGCTTAGGGGCTTCCCTGGTGGCGCAGTGGTTGAGGGTACGCCTGCCGATGTAGGGGACGCGGGTTCGTGCCCCGGTCCGGGAGGATCCCCCGTGTCGCAAAGCGGCTGGGCCCGTGAGCCGTGGCCGCTGCGCCTGCGCGTCCGGAGCCTGTGCTCTGCAAGGGGAGGGGCCACAGCAGGGAGAGGCCCGCGTACCGCAAAAAATAAAAAAATAAAAAAAAATAGCTTAATGATACCCTCACAGACGATGCTCCTAATCCTCTCCTCCCTGATAGAATTGGTTACTCCCTTTTTGTGTTCCCTCTAATCCACTGTTCAATTTTCTGTCACCCGAATCCTATAACTCTCTTTGTCCCTGTCAAAATACTCAAGCATCAAAAAATATTTAAGCATCAATATTAAGAGCTTCCTTCTTCCTCTCTCCCCCTCCTTGTCCCACTCCATTCTTCTTAAAAGGCATCTGTATTCGTATTGTAAGTCATTTTGTGCTGGTCAAGGTAATGGGTACAGTAGCAAAATTGACAAGAGTCTGTAGGAGGGGGCTAAATTGATTTACATGAGAAATGGAATGAATCACTCTCAAAGGAAGATAATATATCCAAAGATCAAAAGGAAGATGGGGGGGATCTGAATGCCCTTTGAGATCCAACACACGTCGTATATCTTTCTGAATCACTAGTGAATAACACAGTCCCTGGATCTTGGTAGGTAATTCCTGAATAAAGACTTCAATTTCACAATTTGGGGAACTATTGAAAGATTTTAAAGGTGTGAAAGTGGAGACACAAGACGATTTGTGCTTTAAAAAGATCACTGTTGCAGAAGTCTGGTATTTGTAGAGATATATCCTAAGGATCTAGAACTCTGATTCCTTGCATCTTTCACAAACAAGGTTTTGTTTCAATATCAATTATTTCACCTTTCTGGAGTTCTGAATCTTTAATGAGAAAAATATCAGACAAACCCAAATTCAGGGACAGTCTATAAAATACTTGACCAATACTCCTTAAAACTATCAAAGTCATAAGAAAACAAGGAAAGTTTGAGAAAACTGTCAGAGATTAGAGGAAGCTAAGAAGACAATGACTGTAAGTAATGTGATATCTTGGGTAGAACCCTGGAACAAAAATGAACATCAGGGAAAAACTAGTGAAATCTGAATAAACGTGGAGCTTAGTTAACAGTAATGCACCAACGCTGGTTCCTTAGTAGTGACAAACAGTAATGCACCAACGCTGGTTCCACAGCAAAGTAAAATGTTAACAGTAGGGGAAACTGGGTGAGGGGTATATGAGAACCCTCTGTAACTACCTTTACATTTTGTAAATCTGAAAGTATTCTAAAATTTTAAAGTTTATTTTTAAAAATTTAGGGAAAGACCATTCTATTTTACTCTGTATAAATAAAACTCCACTTTCCTGTCTTATTAAATGCTCTAGAATACTTGACCCTTTATTTAATATTGGAGAATCTTACCTCAAACTCAGGGTCATCATTCTGACTCACGTTGTAGGATCACTTTATAGGATCACATAATTATGGTATGATGCAGAGATCTCTAAATTCTTGAATTTCAAAGACCAGCAAAAGTTCAGATAAAATCTAGGAATCTATCCGTGTTGCATTGTTATTTGTTTCTTCAAATAAGTAAAGTAACTTTTTAGAAAAACCACGATTCTATTATCAGCAACACATTGTAAAAGGATCGTTTTAACACCCCAAAACGGCAGAATGAAAATAAGAATAAAGAAAGCCCTTTTACTTTTTTAGAGTGTGAGGATTTTCTGCATCCTGCCACATGTGACAACATGGATGAACCTTGAGGACATTATGCTAAGTGAAATAAGCCAATCACAGGAGATCAAATATATTGATATAAGGTATTTAAAATAGTCAGACTCATAGAAACTGAAAGTAGAATGGTGGTTGCCAGATGCTGGGAGGAGGGGGAAATGGGCAGTTGCTGTTCAATGAGTATACAGCGTCAGTGTGCAAGGTGAATAAGTTCTAGATTCCTCCTGTACAACACTGTACCTATAGTCAACAGTACTGTAATTAAAATTTTGTTAAGAGGGTAGAGCTCATGTTAAGTGTCCTTACCACAATAAAAAAATGATAAAGAAATAAAAACCCCTTTTAACTGAATATTTTTCTAATGGAAAACTTCTACTTTTTTTTTTTTTTTTTTGGCCATATCTTGTGGCATGTAGAATCTTAGTACCCAGACCAGTGCCCGTCTGCTTAGGGAGCGTGGAGTCTTAACCACTGGACTGCCAGGGAAGTCCTGGTCCTTATTTTTCTTAGTTTGCTGCAGACTGGACAAAACTGTTTCTTAGATGTAGACCAGCATTTGGGAACTGCTGGGATAAAGGATGTGACTGAATCTGTACTAGCCCCAGGAAGTCACTGGAAGGGCTCTCTGTTTTGTTTTGTTTTTAATAAATTACTGATATGGGTTTGTTTCCCAATGATTCAGCTCTTTTTTCATTATTTTTTAAAAAAGAGAGATTTTTTTGCAGCCAATAAATGTGCAATTTTCTACTTAGGACATTAAGATCAGAATTCACTGCTGGCTTTACAATTTGCCAATTGTAAGACCTTGATCAATTTGCTTAATCTCTTTAACCCCCTCTTTTTCTCCTTTTCGGCAAAGTGGGGATCATTGTGCTGTGTAGGCAACCTCGAAGATGGCCCCCAATGGTCCCAGTTCCTGGTATCCTTGCCCTTGTGTAATCCATGCCCCTGGACCGTGGGCTGGACCCAGTGATTCACTTCTAACGAACAGACTATGGTGAAAGTACGGAGAGGTCACTTCCAAGATTAGGTTACAAAGAGACCATGAGAGCTCCCTCTCTCCACTTTCTTGCTGAATCACTGGGAGATAAGTTAGCTGCCATGTTGGGAGCTGCTTGTGGAGAGGACACCATGGCAATCCACTGAGGGAGACCTCAGCTAGGTGAGGAACTGAAGCCTGTCAACAGCCATGTGAGTGAGGTGGGAAGCAGGTCCTCCCCTGCCTTTAGATGAAACCACAGCCAAGACCAACAGCAGAACTGCAGCCTCTGGAGAGACCTTGATCCAGAGGTACTCAGTGAAGCCATACCCAGAGTCCTGACCCGCAGAAAGTGTGAGATCATGAATATTTGTTGTTTTAAGCTGCTCAGTGTTGGGGTAATGTGTATATGGCAATAGGTACTAATACAAATGCCTACCTTGCAAAATTGTGAAGAATGATTGAGAAAATGTGCTTAATTAGATTACCTATGCTAATGAGCTAAAACATGTAAAACAAGAAGACAAAGCCTAACTCATAAAAGGCAGCCTATAAATGTTAGTTCCCTCCTCCATTCTCCTCTAAAATGAGAACAATCACACCTGCTCTGTTGTGAAAATGTTTTGAAAACTGTAATGTACTATGGAATTATAATACATGTAATAACGAAAATGTTTTGAAAACTGTAATGTACTGTGGAATTATAATACATGTAATAATGTAAGGTATTATTGTAATAGGAAAGAAAACATTGTTACTTTAAAAGCTGTTGGCAGTTTATACTGGTTGGCCCAGAAGGAGGGCAAAATTCTTAAGAAGAAGCTAGCTTTTTTGTTTGGGAGGAGGAGACCCTAAATAAGCAGGTATGATTATAAGAAAGAAAGGAATTCAATGAAAGCTGGAATTCAAAACAGGAGGTGACCCTGATAATGCGAGATGTCCTGGGAAGCTTCAGCAATCTTGGAGAAGGTGTGGTTTTTCCATAATACACGAGATGGGGTCACATACTATTTAATGTGTATGTTCAAAGAAAGCATTTCTCTAAAAAGGTGGAAGGCTTGGAGGTCCACGGGTAGGAAATACATAGATCACACGACATGTACAGGACTGAAATTTGACCCCAGAATAAAGCTTATACTTGAGCTAGGGGGCAGAATAAAGGTATAAAGTAAATTATTATAGAAACACTCAAGGAAAAAGCTCTTTCTCAAAGCATGGAGGACAATCAGGTTTCTCATAAATGTTTTTCCACTACCTCTTATTTTATTTATTCTTATTAATTCTTATTCTTATTAAGTAATCTTGTTAATCTCATTAATTTAAGAGATACAAAGAAGATGTGTTATTTATTAACCAAGGAACTGAGTCAACAGTAAGTTAAAATTTCCCACAAATTATGTTGTTTTAATAAACCCTTGAGGGCTTCCCTGGTGGCCCAGTGGTTGAGAGTCCACCTGCCGATGCAGGGGACACGGGTTCGTGCCCCGGTCTGGGAAGATCCCACATGCCGCGGAGCGACTGGGCCCGTGAGCCATGGCTGCTGAGCCTGCGCGTCCAGAGCCTGTGCTCCGCAACGGGAGAGGCCACAACAGTGAGAGGCCCGCGTACCGCAAAAAAAAAAAAAAAACCTTGTGATTCCTTGGGTATTCTCCTTTTTCTCTTTTTCTTTTTTTGGTATGATTTTTTTTTTTAAATAGAAAACTAAGAATCCAGAGTAGTTCAGAGAATAATCCACCTGTACCCAGCTTGGGCATTGTACTTGCAGTTGTGGCTGTGTCTCTCCTTTATTTCAGTCTTTCATAAGCCACAGGACAAAGTCTAAGCTGCCTGGTGCAACATTCAACGTCCTTCACCATCGGCCTTAGGAACATCTCTCCAACCTCACTTCCCACCCAATCCTTACCCCCGCTACCACATATGCCACTAACACCAAACTGCCTGATTTCTAGAACTCACCTGCTGTTCAGACTTCTCTGCCTATAGTCCACCACCTACTTCATTCTTAAGAACCCAACTCATAGGTCACCTCCACCGGGAAGCATCCTCCATCCCCCATCAGTCCTTCCTCCCAGCCCCTTCTGTCCTGGGCATCTGTTTCCATAACTGCATTATGGTTAAGCGTGTGGGCTGCCTAGAGCCACCGCTCACTAGCTGTGTGAAATTGAACCAGTTATTTAACTCCTGTGTCCCTCAGACTCCTCATTTGTAAAATGAGGACAATAATAGAGCCCATGATGTAGATGTATTGTGAGGATTAAATGGGTTAATCCTTGTAAAGCATTTACAGCAGTGCCTGGTACATAGTAAGTGCTCAATTTTCATTATTTTATTATAATTATTAATTTGCTTATCTTTCTTTTTGCTTATTTGATTCTGAGCTCCTTGGAATTAAGGACAACACAATGTCCAACACATAACAGAAACTGAAGACTATACATTTAATGCTAATGAAAATCGTGTGTGTGCACGCATGTGTATTTTTAAATAGAAACTCCTGTAGCTGTGGATTCCTTGGTGAATTACTTAATAATGCCCAGATTTTGCAAACATGAACTAAATTTGATTTTGTATATTCCATGAGCATCTATTGATAATGATAATAAAATCCTATTTTTGTTTAAAGATAAGCCCCCAAACACTATCCTTGTAGCCCATGGAGAAGCAAACAAGGTACTCCTTGTATTTTCCTCCATGTAAACAAAATACCAAATTTAATTTGCATCTGCATTAAGAAGTTCTTTTTTTTTTTTTTTAAAGATTTTCATTAAAAGCAGAATATGACATTTGGGAAGGATAATTAAATGCATCTGAAGCCCAAGAGATAATAAGAGATGAAAATTTTGTAATCAAATCAGTCTAGTTGAATTCCCTCCCCCTCTTTCTAAGTTCAAAAATGACTGTCCTTGGAAGACAGAGTGGGCTCTTCATTTAGAGCATCGCTGGAGGCTTGCAGTGTTCCTGGGAGTCTCCACTCCCTCTTGATGCATGAGGTAGACATTGTTATAGAATTGACCTTGACCCCTAGGAGTAAAGACAGGATTAGGAATATATGATTTCCACCCCCAATTTTTCCTCCACTCCTCCTCACTTCTATCTTAGAGAAACACTCTGGGTTTTCTCCCTCCCTCACTCCCTTTTTCCTTCTTCTCATCTTACCTTCCTCCTTCTCTTTTTCCCATTCTTCCTTTCTTTCTCCCTTTTTTTTTCCCGACTACTTCTGGAAGAGACTGTTCTGGAAAATCGTTGAACCAGCTAATGGAATGACAGCATTGCTTAGTGGAGGTGTGAAGCCCACAAGCATCCCCAGGAGAGAAGGCCAACCCCCTCCGCTGTCCCTGGCGAACTTCCTCCTCTGTTGGTACCTGTCCCCTCCCACCCCAAGTCAACAATGTCTCCTCACTGGACCCTTCCCTGCTGTTGCCAAAAGGGCTCGTAGCTTCCCAATCTGTAAAAAAAAAAAAACTTTCAATTGCTTTTTTTGCCTCTTCAAACTACCATAGCACTTTTTCTTCTTTTGGAGGCAAATTTCTTGAATATGTCACATACTGCTTTTGTCTTCCTCACTACCTGTTTAGTCCATAACTCCCTAAAATTCACTGCTCTACTAAAACATCTGTCTAGAACAGCTGTTCTTCCATTTTGGGGAGCATTCAATACCCTTTGGAAATCTGGTGGAAGTATAGACCATCTTATCAGGACAAAAAATGTAATTTTTTAAATGTTTATTCCTTTTATTTTATTTTTAAATTTATTTATTTATGGCTGCGTTGGGTCTTCATTGCAGTGCTCAGGCTTCTCATTGCGGTCGTTTCTCTTGTCGTGGAGCGCAGGCTGTAGGTGCATGGGCTTCAGTAGTTGTGGCTCGCCAGCTCAGTAGTTGTGGCTTGCAGGCTGTAGAGCGCAGGCTCAGTAGTTGTGGAGCATGGGCTTACTTGCTCTGCGGCATGTGGGACCTTCCCGAACCAGGGCTCTAACCCGTGTCCCCTGCATTGGCTGGTGGATTCTTAACCACTGCGCCACCAGGGAAGCCCCCAAAATGTATTTTTTTACAACAAAATTGTGCATGTAACTTGAGAGATTAATAAACTTCCTGAAGTTTATTCAGGGGAGCCCTTAAGGACCAAAGATTTAGACTCTTTGCTCTAACAGGTCACATTAATCTTTTAATCATCTTCCTTTTCATTCTGGAAAGGGTTAAGGGAAGAGCAAGTACTTTGGGTTCAAACTAAGAGTTGGATTCAAATCCTTCCACTTACTAACGGAATGACCTTGGCCAGGTTACACAGTGTCTCTGACCTTCGATTTCCTAACCTGTAAAATGAGGATGATAATATCCATCTCAAAATTTGTCGTGGGTATTCCATGTAACAACATGTGAAAAACATAGTTTACACCTGTGAGGCACTCAATAAATAAAACTTCTCATTCCTCCTCCAAGAGCCTTATTATGGTGCTTCCTTTCCAGCCTTCTGACTGTCCTTCTTTGTGTCATGCATTGGCTCCACTTTGCCCTGCTGCCCAATCATATTAGATGCTTCCCAAGATCTAGCCATGACCCACCTTACACTCCCACTCTTTTCCTCACTCTCAGTCCTTCGCGTCATACCTGACCAAATCTCTACCGCCTGTCTTCCAACCTCCAGCTCTAACTGCAGTGGCATATTTAACTGCGTACCATCTCCTGAAACCCAGTGTCAAGCCAAACTCTCCTCTTCCTTCCAAGATGGCTTCCTCTCTTTGGACTTTTCTGTATTTTTCCATCATTCTCCCAGTCACCCAGACCTCCAGGATCCTCAGCGTGATCTCTACCTCCTCCTTCTGGCTCACTTCATATATTAATACAATCAGGCACGAGACTCCCTTCTCGTTATCTTTTGTAGCCATCGCTTTCTTTTCTTTTCTACTGCCACTGTCACCTCACCCTAGAGCTTCACCGCCAGCCTCTCCCTGGTCACTCCTCCTTCCAATCCATCCTAAACAGCACTTTATGTTCTACTTCACCACTGTTTTGTTACCAGCTCCCTGTTGCCTATTGCTCTGAACTCAACTCCATGATTAGCGAAATTGACCTCAAGCTTTATTAACGTGTTTATGTCCAAGTACTTTTAGAAATAGATACATTTATTCTGTGGAAATACTGATAAAAAACAGAAATCAATTTTAAAAGAGACAATCAAAATAAGTCCATTTAACAACTAACTAACGTCTCTAAAACAATGAAAATAAAATTCTGGTTCTATGAAAAATTTTAATCACAGACACATATTGTGGTTTGCAGACACTCAGAAAGATGCCAGGTGACATATATATAAAGAAGGATAAACACATAGCCCAATACACCAAACCACTCTCCAGATTAGAACATGTGTTTGGAGGATATTGGAGGAAAAATCTGATTTGAGGCCATTGGCTACTCAGGGAGTGGTACTTCCCTACACAAGGGGAGTTCTGACTTGAAACCTGTGTGCATTCAAAGAGGCACCAAAGAAAGCAGGGGAGTGGAGGGTTTGAATTAATATGGAAATCTAAGCACCCGTTCATGCATTTCATAAAATCTGGGAAGTGCAGCCGTGCTGTTTCTCCTGCAGACCTGACCCAGGTTCTACGACCTCCACGTGACCTTCATGACCACCCAAACGTCTCTGAACTCATAGTAGTTATTAGCTAACCCAGAGACTTCCAAACTTTCCCTGTTCACGGCATCTTGTGTCTCCCAGTTTTTTTTTTGTGGTGTTCCTTGGTCAAAAGAAATACCTAATAGTCTTCATTATTTAGTAGTTATATCCAAAAAATCACGTCCTAACAACTTAGCAGCTGTTTGAAAGAAATAGTGCATACAAACCGAGAGAAAACTGCTCTTTGAAATTTTACTCTTACATAACCATAATTACTTACCATTGTATATACGTGCCTATTGGGCACTGTACAACTTCTCAAACCTTGAAATCAGATCAGACACCGCTGCTCTCTTTGCCTGTTTCACATGGATTTTTGTGCTGTACTTACATTTTTTTATCACAGTACAGTTACGGTGAGAGTCCAGCTTTGCCAAGATATAAGATCAGAGGAATGTAGCATGATCTAATGTTGAAACAATGAACTACTAGTAACTCATATGATGAGCATTACTGTGTTTTTAATTTTTTTCATAAAAATTCAGTGGTGTCCCTGCAAATTCACTGCAGCACCCTGGAGTGCCTCGGTGTACAGTTTGGAGATCTTAAACATAAATCCAGGCTACTCAAAATTTGGTCATGAGGCTTCAGCCTTGGCATTAAGTGGGAACTTATTCCCACCGCCCCCAACCTACAGAATCAGAATGTGCATTTAACAAGATGCCTAAGAGATTTGTGTGCATATAATGGTTTGAGAAGCACAGTTATACACCATTATCGATCCTCAGATCATATCCCGCTAGTCTGAGATGTCCTATATTATTATTTAATATGCTGTTATTTAATCTTTTCTGCACAACTTTCCCAGGTGGATAGTTAGCTAGATGGAGGGCAGAGATGTCATTATGTCTTGCGATGCCCCCCAGTATCCAGCGTGGAGTACCTTGCATGGAGTAAGGGGCTCCAATATCTGCTGGACGAATGGACCCAATCTCTAGTGCTCCCAGACATCCTAGCTGGAGTCACTTGTGCAACAAAATTATTGACAAAGCCAGGTCCCAAAGATACCAACAACTTTCTTAGCAGATGTAGAATGAATTACGGCATTTTAGGATCTTGGGCTTGGTATGGTAGTTCTTTAAAAATGGACATATCTCATCATTTGGGTCATGGCAAAAAGAGAATTATTGCCTCCTATTCAGACTGATAGGGAATATAATTATGCTGTAGGGCTATGTAGCGCCAAACTACAGTGACATGACTATATTAAAGTGAAGGCAGAAGAGAAGTTGTTAAAAGTTAGGTAGGCTGCCATAAGAAGGAATGAGATTGGGTCATTTGTAGAGATGTGGATGGACCTACAAATGTGGAGACTGTCATACAGAGTGAAGTAAGTCAGAAAGAGAAAAACAAATATCGTATATTAACGCGTACATGTGGCATCTAGAAAGATGGTAAGATGAACCTGTTTGCAAGGCAGAAATAGAGACACAGATGTAGAGAACAAACATATGGACACCAAGGGGGGAAGGGGGAGTGGGATGAATTGGGAATTGGGATTGACATATATACACTAATATGTATAAAATAACTAATGAGAACCTACTGTATAGCACAGGGAACTCTACTTAATGCTCTCTGGTGACCTAAATGAGAAGGAAATCCAAAAATGAGGGGATATATGTCTACATACAGCAGAAACTAACACAACGTTGTGAAGCCACTACACCCCAATAAGAATTTTTTTAAAAAGCTTAGGTAGGCTGCACTTCCTGAAAACATAATGCTCTAAATGTTCCAAAATAATACTGCCATTTATTAATTGTACTCACGAATCATTTGAATGCCAAAATCTGCATGCGTGCAAAATGTCATGGAAATTGGATTCGATTCTGTTTAAAACAGCTGTCTCCACTACAGCCAAATTGAATGTCCCAAGCTCTTGCGAATAAATTTGAAAGGGAAAGAAAGCAGAAAGGAGTGTTTGCTTTGTCAGAGGGTTCAGGTTTGTCTCAATGTCCCTAGCTACTCTCTACTTTGATTTTTCCTTCAGAGATATTTCTCCCATCGAATGTTCCATTGACTCATTGAGACAAAGCACCATGCTGGTGGATGCAAGGTCACTCTGATCTCTCTGCAGCCAACCTGAATCAGTCTCATAACCACGAACCACTTTTCTCACCCCAAACAGCCATGTCATAGATGTGGGAGGGGAGAGAGGGGAACTCAGCTAGTAGCGGAGAATGATGGAATCTTAATAGACCAGTAGGTCATGGAGGCATAAACAGCCACTCCTTAGCAAGCGCTCCTGACTCCAGCTCTCTAACCCCCACCCACGGCAACGATCACTCAGCTGGATTACCACAGCAGGTGCTTACTTGGTGTCTTGGCTTCATTCTCACTCATTAACACAGCCCATCTCCACACGGCCCCCTGACAAATGTTTAAAAACAAAACAAGACAGAAATAGACCACATCATGCTCTTACCCAAAACTGTCCATGGGTCAGAACTGCTCATGACTACTTGAATAAAATCCAAAGCCCTTCCACAGCCAAACAGACCTTACAGGATCTGGCCACCATTCACCTTTCAGACTTCATTCCATTCACTGGGTCCCAGCCATGCTCATCTCCTTATCCCTGGAATACACCAAGCTCCTCACTCTTCAGGGCCTTGCTCCAGCTCTTCTTCTGTCTGGAATGCTCTTACCCTAGGTCTTTGTGTAGATAACTCTTTCTCACCACTCAAGTCTCAGCAAAGAAGGAACCTCATCAGACAAGTTTGCCTGACTGCCCACCCTATATAAACAGTTGCTCCTAGCAAACACATATATCTCTGTATATCACTACCCCATTTCATTTTCTTAAACATTTACCCCATCTGGATGCATACTATTTTTTCATTAATATGCTCGTTTTAGAAATTATGTTCCTCCATAAGAATAAATGCTCAGTGGGATCAGGGATCATATATATTTTATCCACTCCCACATTCCTTGAGCAGAGCCTGACATAAGAGGCACATTGTAAAGGCTTTAGAAATGAACTAGTCTTTCTCTCTTGTTTTCCTAGAATAATTGAGATCCAGAAGAGCTATGGGCATATGTCGCATCATATAGGCAGTTAATGATGAAGCCAAGGACCTAGTCTGGGAGTCTCAGGTTCGCTGCTATTTCTGTTCTGCCTCCTGGCTTTCTTTCAAAGGAAAAGCAATCTCAGCCCGAGTGGCTTAAAAAATTATTCAAAAGAACTTCAGATAACTCTGATTTGGGAATGCCCCATCTTTGGATATGAAACTGCCCTGCAAAGTTCATCATCCAAACCCTTCTGTGCAAAGACCTCTTCACCAAACTTCCTAGGGTATTCACATACAAGTCAGTTTATACTTCAAGGTAGAAGTTGTTTTCTTTTAAGTTTCTTCTTCCATTATTAAAATAAATCCATTGTTGAAATTAACATATCAGATGGAACAACAAAACTAGAAATAACTTAGATCTCTGAAGATAATTTATTCATTAAATTAGAACTTTTAAATATAGGCAAAAGAGAAAATAACTATTATTAAAATGTTCCAACCAAATTGCTGCTTATCTTACACTATGCTAATTAGTAACAGCACCCAAAACTCACTCTTCCACAGCCATCAGAGAAAACTGGAGATTATAGAAAGGCTGTGGGAGGAGGGTGATAGGCGGGGAGGGCGGGGGCTGCTACTAGTCATTAGAAAGGCTGAATAAAAACCATTAAGGTTTTTTCGTGTTTTTTTTTTTTAATTTATTTTTTGGCTGCCTTGGGTCCTCGTTGCTGCGCGTGGGCTTTCTTTAGCTGCTGTTCACGGGGACTACTCTTCGCTGTGGTGCGCGGGCTTCTCATTGCAGTGGCTTCTCTTGTTGTGGAGCACGGGCTCTAGGCACACAGGCTCAGTAGTTGTGGTGCACGGGCTTAGTTGCTCCGTGGCATGTGGGATCTTCCTGGACTAGGGCTTGAACCCGTGTCCCCTGCATTGGCAGGAGGATTCTTAACCACTGCACCACGAGAGAAGCTCAAAACCCATTAAGGTGGGCTCTCCTGGTGGCGCAGTGGTTGAGAGTCCGCCTGCCGATGCAGGGGACGTGGGTTCGTGCCCCAGTGCAGGAAGATCCCACATGCCGCGGAGCAGCTGGGCCTGTGAGCCATAGTCGCTGAGCCTGCGCATCCGGAGCCTGTGCTCCGCACGGGAGAGGCCACAACAGTGAGAGGCCCCCGTACCACAAAAAAAAAACCAAAAAAGCATTAAGGTTTGAGTTCAAAACCATCCTTGGGATTTGTGCTCAGATTGTTAATATTTCTTTCTTCTTCCCACCACCCTGAGGACAGCCCTTTAATATGTGCTTGTTAGGTTTCTCAGGATTAAATCCCCTTCAATCCATTTTCTGCACACAGACAGAATGATCCCAATAAAGCACAAAATATACTAGGTCACATTCTGACTTACAACCCTTCAAAGTCTTCTCATTGCCCTTAGAAAAAATGCAAACTCCTTAGCATGAACTACTGGTCCCATCACAGTCTTACCCCTGCTTGCTTCTCAATTTTATCTTTCTCCTGTATTCTCTGTCTCAGCCACATAAGACTGTATTCAGTATTTCATTTGAGAGCCTTTATAGATGCTGACCCCTTAGCTGGATGCATACTTTTCTTTTAAATGTTGGAAGTAGAATATAATATCATATGCTATGGACTGACTTGTGTACTCCCAAAATTCATATGTTGAAGCTCTAACCTCCAGTGTGATTGTATGTGGAAATAGGGCCCTTAGGAGGTAATTAAGGGTAAATGAGGTCATGAGTGTGAGGCCCTAATCAGATAAGATTAGTGTCCTCATAATAAGAGAAACCCAATAGCTCTCTTTCTCTCTTGCTCACTCTCTCTCTCTCTCTCTCCATGTGTGCACATTTAAGTGGTCACTGAGCGCCCAGAAAGATAGATGGTAGCTCCCTACAAGCCAAGAGAAGAAGCTTCGGAATCAAACCTTTCTGGCACCTTGATCTTGGACATCCCACCTTCAGAACCATGAAATGAATTTCTCTTGTTTAAGCCACCCAGTCTATGGTACTTTGTTATGGCAGCCTGAGTTGGCTAATACGTTATAGATAATATTTTTAAAATAATAATAATAACAGCAACAATACTGTAGTTTGTGTGTTCTGGGCATTGTGCTAACCATTTTATAATGTAATATCTCACATAATCTTCAAGACAACCCATAATATAGCTATTGTTGTTTCCATTTTATGAATAAAATGAAGTTCAGAAGGTTATACCTTTCTTTTAGCAATGATAAACCTGAAGTCAATCAAGGTTAAAATAACGTGCACAAGTCACGCACACAAGGTGAGTTGAGGCGCAAGAATTGTGACTTGGCCCTGACTGGCTGCATGTCCTTTGCTCCCAATTGCTGTCCCAGTGCCTGCCCAGAGAAGATTAAAACCCTAGTGTCCTATGAAGGACTGCTAAAGGACATCCTTGGAATGTCTTGCCTAAAAATATGTGGTAGCTGCCTCAAGTATCTAAAGACCGGGAGGAGCGATTAATTTGGAAGAGAGACTGGATTTATTTTCTAAGAACTTTTTGTTTTTGGCTACGCCTCACGGCTTGACAGAATCTTGGTTCCCGATCAGGGATTGAACCCAGGCCCTCAGCAGTGAAAGTTCGGAGTCCTAACCACTGGACCGCCAGGGAATTCCCTCCAAGAACTCAAGCAAGGCCATTTGAATCAATGGCAGGAAATTTCTGAAAACAGCTTTCAGCCCAGTAAAACAAAGAATTTTCTAACAGTTCATAGATGAAATGGCTCTCTGGAGACCTGGGTCGCTCTTCATAAGCGGGCTCAAGAAGGAACTGGAAATTAATTCAAGGACAGTATGGAGATGATCAGACAGCAGATGGTGGTTGAACCAGAAGACCTCTGAGGTTCCATCCAGCTCCAGGAATAAATGACCCTTGGTTTTCACAATGGGTGGACTCTTCAGGATCTTATTGTTGGTACAGCCACTTAAGCTGGCAAAACACATGGTCCTAAACCAGCCAGACCTGTTTGGTGAAGATGTGGTTGCACTTTTCTGCCACTTTTATAGCCAGGCTTCCTTTTACTGAATGCCTGAGGGGAGGTACAATGAAGGGTCTATTCTTGTTTGGGAATAAGTAATTGCACTTGTGAGTTGGTAAAGGTCATCCCAGTTATCCAACCTTACTTCATCCTCTTCCCCTGCCCTCCTAAAGCCCAAATGGGATGGTGAGAGACAACGGGGCTCAGGGAGGGAAGTTAAACCTTCCAGCTTCCATCTCTCATAAGCAAAATCATAAATATATTACTTTATAAAAGGAAGTTTTATATTTTACAAAAGGAAGTTTTAGTTGGAAAACTATTGGAGAAGGGCAAAGGGAAACAAATATTTCTAGCTTGCTATAGTTCACTTAGCCAAGTTGGCAGCAGATTTATTCTTTTTCTGGGACTGTTTTTACTTTTCACTGCTTCTTCCCCCCACATTTAATTATACAAATCATCAAGCCCTTGTTCTCCCAATATACTTAAGTAACACTGGATGCTTTCTTTTCATTTTAGACTGACCAACACAGTTCTCAATAAATTAATTCAGCCAATTTGTGTTTTGTTTTAAAGCAATAAATAAATGTCCTGAATGCCTACTCTGTGCCAGGGTCTATGCTAGACTTTGGGAGACAAAAAATGAAGAAACCCTGGCCTCCACCTTGGAGAAAAACCTTACTGAAGTTTTTGGGTTGCAAATCATAAAAACCAAACTTGAATTAGCTGAAGCAAAAAGGGGCGTCCGTTGACTCACATAGCCAAACCACAGAAATGACCAGGATGACATGAACTACAGCCTTGAGTGCTTTCCAGATGTTTCTTCCCGTCTCTTAGCTTGATTTCTGTTTTGGCAACTCCCCATGAAACTGACCCCATAACAATCAAGAGTTCCGGGTTCCACCTTCCTTAATTCACCACCCAAGAGGAAAAAGTTTTTCCATACAGTTGCATGTAAAAACGTCCTAGGAAAGAACTTAATTGGTCCAGCATAGGTCACATGCTGCCAGACACTGGCTACAGGGGCAGAGCCAGCAGCCTTATAAAAAAAAAGATTTATTAAAGTATAATTGATATACAATTTAATATGTACAATTTGATGAGTCTGGACGTCAGCTACCATTTAAATCTCATATTACAACAGAGGGGTCTGCAAGGGGAGAGAGGGAGGAGCAGTTTCCTAAAACAAAGGGGGTGCCATTCCTTGAATAAAGAATGGCTCCTAAAAAAAAAAAAAAAAAAAAAAAAGAATGGCTCCTGTGCAGACAAAGGACCACAAATACACCTCAGGGAGATTTCCAGTTTAGAGGGAAGACAGATATTCAAACAAATAATAAGAATGCAGTGTTTTACGTGCTTTAATGGAAGTATGTTTAAGAGTAAGGCTGAGGGTCATCAAAGCATGAGAAAGCAATTAATTCTTCCTAGAGGTTTTGGAGGAGCTGGGTTCATGGAAGAACGAGAAAAGATGGGAAAATAGGCCGAAATCAGGTTGTGGTAGGCCTTGCGTACTAAGTTAAGGAGTTTAGACACAATTCAGCGGGCCACAGGATAGGACGTGAGAATTTTATGCAGGGGAGTGGCGTAGTACCACTTGGACTGAGACACCCTCCACTGGAACCTGCCCTTTAGGAGACCCAGGTCTGGGCCCCTTACAGACACATCAATTTCCACAAGGCAAGGAGTCCACAGGGCCAGTGGGATGTGTCCACTCACAGCCTGTGTTCTTCCCCACTTCTAGATCACAATCTGAGTGCTCGGGAACTGAAACTCCCTGCCCAAAGAATCCCAAGCCTGCTGTGAGGGTTTGTAAATTGTGCAGGCCTTCATAGGTCTATCCTCTAAGCCCAAGGGGTGGCTGTTTGTTGGGACTATGGGAAAGAACTTGGTTGTGTAAGTTGGGATGTCTGCATGTATGTGAGGCCCTTTATAGAGACACAGCTATGGGGTGGGAAACGAAGAGGTTGGGCAATGGGATGGAAACCTCCATTTTAATTCTTCTTTGGGACCTGCAAATATCAGGGGTGGGCCTGAGTTACCCACTATCAGGTAACCTAGATAACAGTGGGCAGTGAATTTGAGTGGGAAAGAGTAGAAACAAAGAGGAGTGGATGTAGTTGAGAGACACTTCTAAAGTTGGCCTGATAGGATTCAATGACCAATTGAATGTGAGGCATGAGGAGAAAAAAGAATCAATAAAGGTTCCAGTTTCCAGCTTAGGTGACTGCAGTGCCATAATAAAATTAACAGTATAAGAAAAGAAACAGGAGTGGAAAAAAGATAATACTATGATAAAATGATTTTCTTGTGTTTTCACTAAAAATGTGGATTACCAATGTCCCTTTGAGGAGATAGTAATCATCAAGAAATCAAGAAGAAGGAAGGAAATAATAAAGATTATAATGAAACTCAATGAAATAGAGAATAGAAAAACAATAGAGAAAATCAATAAAACCAAAAAGCTGTTTCTTTGAAAACATCAATAAAACTGACGAACCTTTAGCTAGATTGACCAAGAAAAAGAGAGAAAGACTCAAATGACTAGAATCAGAAATAAGAAAGGGAACATTATTACCAATCTTACTGAAAAAAAAAATTATAAAAAAAATACTATGAAGGAGGGTTAAATTAGGAATTTGAGATTAATGGATATACAACACTACTACATATAAAATAGATAAACAACAAGAATCTATTGTAGAGCACAGAGAACTATATTCAATATCTTGTAATAACCTATAAGGGAAGTGAGCTTGAAAAGTGATAATTGAATCACTTTGCTGTACACCTGAAACTAACACAACATTGTAAATCAACTATACTTCAATTAAAAAAAATACTATAAGCAATTGTATGCTAGTACATCAGATTACTCAGATAAAATGGACAAATTCTTAGAAAGACACAAACTACCGAAGCTGACCCAGGAAGAAATAGACAATCTGAATAGATCTATAACAAGTAAAGAAACTGAAGTAGTAATTTTTTAAAAAACTACCTACAAAGAAAATCCCAGACCCAGATGATTTCACTGCTGAATGCTATCAAACATTCAAGAATAATTAATATCAATTCTTCACAAACTTCCAAAAAAAGAGAAAAAAGGGAACTCGTGTTATGGTTATTTTATGAGTTAAATTGTGCCGTGGGGTGCCCAGATTAAATATTATTTGGGGGTGTACCTATGAGGTTGTTTCCGAATTAGATTAGCATTTGAATTGGTGGACTCAATAGATTGCCCTCCCTAATGTGGGTGGGCATCATCAAATCCATTGCAGGTCTGACTAAAACAAAAGGCAGAGAAAGGAAGAATTCATCTGTTCTTCTTCCTGCTTGCCTGCTTGAGCTGGGACACTAGTCTTTTCCTGCCCTTGGACTAGAATTTATGCCATCAGCTCCCCTGGTTTTCAGGCCTTCAGACTTGGACTAAAATGACACCGTTACCTCACATCATATACAAAATTAATTCAAAATGCATCAAAGACCTAAATATAAGAGCTAAACTGTAAAACTCTTAGAAGGAGATATTGGGATAAATCTTTATGACCTCAGATTTGACAATGGATTTATAGATATGACACTGAAAGCATGAACAATAAAAATAGATAAATTAGACTTCATCAAATTAAAATTTTTGTGCTTCAAAGGACATTATCAAGAAAGTGAAAAGAATGGGAAAGAAATATTTGCAAATCAAATATCTCATAAGGAACATGTATCTATATATAAAGAGCTCATACAACTCAATAATAAAAAGATAGATAACTCATTGGAAAATGAACTGAATAAACATTTCTCCAAAGAAGATAGATAGACAAATGGCCAGTAAGCATATGAAGATGTTTGACATTATTAGTCATTAGGGAAGTGCAAATCAAACCTACAATGATATATCACTTCACAGCCACTAGAATGGCTAGAATTAGAAAGTCAGATAATAATAAGTATTGACAAGAATCTAGAGAAACCAGAATCCTCATACACTGCTAGTGGGAGCAAAATGATGCAGCCACTTTGGGAGACAATTGGATAGTTCTTCAAATGGTTAAACATAGAGTGACCACAAGACCTAGCAGTTCCACTCCTAGGTATATACCTAAAAGAAAGAAAACATATGTCCACATATAAACATGTTCACAAATGTTTACAGTCAAACGGTGGAAACATCCCAGATGTCCATCAAATGATAAATAAATAAACAAAATGTGGTTTGTCATCTATACAAAGGAACATTATTCAGCCAAAAAAGAGAATGAAGTACTGATACATGCTATAACATGGACAAACTTTGAAAACATTACACGAAGTGAAAGGAGCCAGACACAAAGGCTACATATTATGTGATTCCATTTAGATGACATGTCCTAATCTATAAAGACAGAAAGTAGATTGGTGGTTGCTTAGGGCTGGATAAGCTGGAAGGACAAAGAGGTGATGGCTAAAGTGTACAGGATTTCTTTTGAAGGTGATGGAATGCTCTAAAATTAACTGTGGTGATGGTTGCACATATCTGTCACTATATTAAAAACCATTGAATTATATACTTTAAATGGGTGAATTGCATGGTATGTGAATTATCCCTCAATAAAATGGTTATTTTTTTTAAAGGCACCTTGAAGGGAAGAGGAAATGAGTAAGTGAGCATTTGGACACATATTTAAAACAAAATGTCCAGATTCCCTTTGGGAAATTGGCAGAGATGTTAAGTTATTCTGCACCTGAATATACAAACAACATTTAGGTATCGAAATTCATAACTACTTAAAAGCTTAAAAATGAAAAGTGCTCCATCCCATCCTATTGCCTATTAAAGGTGTAATTAATCCCCATTCCCTGGCCTCATATCTCCCTGTGGAAATATTCTTCCAGTGTAACACTCCTAGCCTCTCCCATCCCCGACCCCAGTTTAGCAGCAACTTACCTGATCGGTGAATTTGAAAGTGCAACTGAGCATGCTCTCTAGTGCAGCCGGGCCTGTCCACAGAGAGGCATTTAGTAAGCTCCGTGTGGTAGAGTTTGTCCCTGCAAGGGGTTCAGATCACAACTTGGAGCGAAGTTCAGTTGAAGGGAAAAGGTGTTACAGACCCACGTGGTGGCACACTGTGGTGGTATTAAAACATATCTGCAAATTCTCTGGCATTTTTCCCATCCGGAGACGGAGTCTACGTCCCTTCCTTTTGAACCTGGCTAGGAGTTTGCTTAATAAATAGAACGCTGCGGAAGTGGTGCAGCCTGGCTTCTGAGGCTGTTAAAAAAGCCACGTGGCTTCTGTTAGTTTCTCTTGGAACACTTTGGGACCTTTCAGTCACCGCGAAAGAAGGCCAGGGACCCTGAGGTCACCATATGGAGAGAGCATATGGGAGCAGGGGAGAGATGCTGCTCCAGCCGCAGCTCCTGGAGGCTTTCCAGCCCAGGTGCCAGACATTCGAATGAATGCGTGCACTCCCCGCCATCATTTGACTGCAACCACGTGAGGCACCAGAGTGGAACTCACCTAGATGAGACCAGCCAATTCTCACATCGTGAGCAGATAAATGATTGGTATTATTTTAAGGCACTGATTTAGGGTAGCTTATGATAGGGCAAAAAAAAAAAAAAAATCTGGAACACACATATTCTCCAGCCCAGTCTTTACTAGTACTGAAGTTTGATCACCTCTTATTTAACCACTCTTTCTCATTTCTCAATTGATTCCAAACTCAGGAGGGAAAAATTTATTCAGTGGTCTCCAAAAACTCCAACTTTATCAACCCAATATAAGAATTTCTCCCGCCCCACTCCATGAGCATGGATGGGCCGTAGGTGTATTCGCTCGACTCTCTCTAGTGATCAGAAATGTCTCCCAAAACAGAAGAGCTCTTTCTTAGAATGTTATTTCTTAAGTTTATTGAAAACTCTTTAAAGCAGCACTGAACAGAACTGCTCTAACTTGTACATAGACATCTGTCAAACCTTTCACAGCAGACATCTGTTTCTCTAGTTAGTTATCTCAACTGCTTGCAACTTTTCCTCTTATGAGAGCGTCAGATAGTGCAGTGGTCCTCAGACTTGAGTGTGCATGAGAATCGTGTGGAGGGCTTGTCACAGCGTGGGTTCCTGGGTCCCATCCCCAGAGCTGCTGGTTCAGGAGGCCTGGGTGAGGCCAGAGAATTTTCATCTCTAACAAGTTCCCAAGTGCTACTGATGCTGTGATCCAGGAACTACTCTTTGAGAACCACTGAGCTTGAGAAACCAAATGTATAGGACGGTAGAAAGAGTCCTCATTCTGGCTGTGCCATCTTCTAATAAAATACAAAGGTCCCTAATAAGACGAAGGTCTCCAGTAAAAACCAAGGCCTCTGCCTATAACACAGTTGTGAGGATCAACCACGATAAAGACAAATAAGTACTCTGCAAACTGTTTGAGGTTATGTAGCTAGGAAATATGGCTTGAAGAGATTTGCTTGTGGATTTCATCTACCTGTTAATATCCTTTTTCAAAGTGACCTGAGAATCAAACGGAATATGACAGCTGAAGACTGCAGCAGAATCCACTAACCCATTTCCTGTTTGTTTCCTTTACAGGTTCCTGTGCTTTCCAGAAGCTCTTATAACGCAGAAGTAAAAGCAAAGGGGGTAACATGTACTGAGTGCTTTCATGTGCGCACAGAAGAGGCCGTAGTCGGAAAAGAGGAGAGCTGATGCCCGTCTTAGCCGGGACCATTTTTCTGAGTCTCATTTTTATCTGCAGAGAGAGATAACAATAGCCCTACCTCATAAGTTGTTGTGAGGACTAAACAAGTTAATATATGTAAAGCTCTTAGCAAGAGACCCGGCATGTGTTAAGAGATATTGTTGTTACTATTATTTTCTCCCGTTTAAAGATGAGGATTGAGGCTCAGAGAGTTTGAGAAATATACCCCAAACCTCCCGGCCGGAACTTCTCTGCAATCCTGCCTCTCAGTTAAACAGAGGAATTGGGGCAGGAAAGTCAAAATAAAATGTGCACCCACCCCTCAGCCATCATCACCTCTGCCCTGGAAAGACATTGCTAATGGATCACAGCACCCCACTCTGCAGAGCCAAGGCTTCAGGGCTCTCCTGGAGCCCGTGCTGTGCTTGTTGAGGGCTCTGCCTAGAAGCCCATGAGACAAACCTGTTTGGCCACACCAGGAGTGGAAAAACTGAATCTGGGACACTTCTAGAGTGTTATAAAGTGAAAAAGCCAAGCCCAATAATGGAACCCTGGAATGAAAGGCTTAGGCTACCTACCAATAGGGGAAGAATCCTACCACCACCTCCCTCTCCTTCTGGGTTACGTTTCCCTGACCCACAGCCTTCCAGATCTTGGGATGAAGCCAAAGAAGAGAGGGGCAATGTCTACTGCCGTTCTACCTTTGGTCTAGGCCAATGGTTTCTTCATCATTTAAAAACATAGCTTTGTATTTCAAAAGATATGCTTCAATTTTGTCCAAGACAACTTCACATTAAATGCTTCCTGATCAGCAGCAGGAGCTCCATTAAAACCAAATAAAAAAGGAAACATTTTAAGGATCAAAGCAGATGAAACATTATAGAAGCACCACCATCATATTCAAAGGTCCAGTAATTCTACGCTGTGAGTCCCCAATTCTTTATAATGGTGCTAGAAAAATTAATTGTCTAATCATGATGAAGACATGGCTCTAAGTAATATTAATTGATATTGCCTTGGGCCTACATTTTATTCTTCTACCACACTGAGAAGGGGATTATTATGCACAGTGATGGATAATCTTCAAAGAGATATTTTATCATTCTCCCCACCCCCTCTCCAGCATGCACTCACAGGCACTTTCTCTTGCCATTATACCCTGGCTGACTTCACAAGTTCTCGTTCTAGCTAAGAGCTCAGACCAGAACCAAGTTCTCCTTGAAGGTGACCATGTTTAAAACCATAGCTAATAGATATTCAACTCTTAGCTGTTCCAGGCACAGTCTTGTTTATTTAATAAGCATCTAGTACTTACTGTTCTAAGCACTTCACAAATATTAACTCGCTTAATCCTCACAACAATCCTATCAAATTTTACAGAGGAACAAACCTAGCACAGAAAGGTCAAGTAACTTGCCCGATGTCACACAGCTGGAAAGTGGCACAACCATTACCTTAGGAGCAGGTGTGATGATGCAGCCTAGGGAATGTGAAAAGTTAGGTGTTCACGGTGAAGCTCTGGCTATCTGCTGATGACCTTCGTGCTGGGTATGAACGATACTCACTTACATGCTTTAACTCGGTTAATCCTAAATTAACCCTAAAAGGTAGGCACTGTCATTTCTTTCCATTTCACAGTTACTAAGAACCAAGACAGAAAGGCTAAGTAACTTGCCATAGCCACACAGCTACTACATGGGATTCCAACCTGGGAGGCAGACTCCAGAGCAGGCACCTGTATCCAGTAGGTTGTATAGGAGGGACTTCTAGCTCTGTTTCTGACGTACTTTGTCTCAGACATAAGTCTCCTGTTTTCAGATGGAGTCCTCACAACCACGATTACTGCTGTTTTATCATTTGGTTCCTGAACAGCTTCATTCCATTATCCAAACAGTCACTTCTCAGCTGCTACACCCAGCTGCTCTCAAGGCAAGTCCAGACACAGGAGTGAGTCTGTCTCCCAGTTTAACATCAAGGTGAAGTTCGCATGCAACAGCCAGGACTTAGTCATTGTCACCACCAGGCATTCCTCAGACCACATCATCAAACCTGCTCACTAGAACCACTGTGTCAAGAAACAGACACCTTCGTATCACATGGCTCTTAACCTGGAACTTGCATTACCCCGGCAATTAAATTTTCTTGCTTGCATGTCAGGAACAGTCATCACGGCAGAGTCTGGACCAAAGAATGAAACTAAGTTTAGTTTTACATGGAAAGGTGGGGGAAAGGATTTCAAAACAAAGGGCAGTGGAAACATTAGCTTCTCAGCCTTTTAAGGTATTTAGCATCTGAGGGACGTAGACTTTCTCCAGAGATTTTGGAAACCAAAACACCTGGATTCTAGGGATTCGTGCTAATGGTTATTTTAGAGACATTCTCTCTCTCTCTCAATGTGAGGCAGCTCATTCCTGTTCATTTCCTAATGGAGAGCTCCCGGGACTTGGAAACAAGATGTTTGCGATGGATGCCCTTTATCTTTGGAATCCCTTCCTTCCTGGACTGGCAGAATCTAAATCTCTTGGCCTTCCACAAAGCCTGTTCCAAGGTTTGCTTTTTAATTGAGCTTCCGCTTAAGAAGACTTAAGACTCTACGTATTTGCTTACTACTGACGCCACCATGAAAGCCGGTCCAACAGTGCTAGGCCCTCACTTTTTTCCCTGACATTTAAATATCCAACTCAACGCTCATTTAACTAGTAACTAAACTCCCTCTTGTAATTTTCTATTAAGAATGTTTTATTTTCTCAGATCCTAGAAAAAGGCTTTACAGTGATTGGCTTAGGACTTAGTTTTGACTCTCAGGGGAGTTGAACCCATTGTAAGAGGAGAGCACAGATGGAAAGCCTATAGGAGTGGATTCCAAAGGCCAGGCTAAGCCAAATTTTGGCATCAGATGTGAGTTTCAATCTCCGGAACCTCCGGAACCAATGATAAGGCATAAATTAATTCTAAAATATTTTTTAATGTTAATGACTTTAAAGTTGTCGTAAAGAGAGCTGTTTTCCATTACTTTGTCTTGCACAAAAATTGAAATACTGTGTTCTTTGTCAGGATTTGAGTAACCCAACTGACCTGAGATCATTAATTTTTTAGAAAAAAAAAATCGTATAAACACAAACTTTCCAAAAGCAACATATTTAGTAACTAGAAGTTTATTTTCTCCACTGAAATCCATTTTATTGTGAGTCCCGTTGTCCTAGTAAAACTTGAGTGAGGAAATCAAAATGAATGTTAGAATAGGGGTATGACATTTTGCAGATCCGGCCGGCTCTCATTAACTATTGATTTGCACGTTTCCTCTTGTCGGTCACTGTCTACGAAGCCATCCATCCCTTTTCCTAAGTCCAGTTCCTAACAGGACTGGGTTTCACGCTCACGCTGCTTTGTCATTATCCTGCTCTCTCCCAGCACCTGTCAAAACCCTGAGATGGCTTTTTAAGCCACTAAGGTCACTTGTGGCCATCCAAGCAGAAGGCAGGAAGACCTCGTGGTGTTTGCAGGGCAGAGTATTCCCTGCATCTTGGCTTCTGGGCTCCTGCTTCCTGCCTGTTCGCCCTTGAAGGAGTCCCATGGGGCCATGAACTGGAGGATGCAGTTTCCAGAACTAGAGGTTATCAAGACTCCAGATCTTGGGTTTTTGATGACCTCTAGGCCCTTATCGTGCTGACGGCGCCCCCATACCCTGCCGCCTTGCCCTCCCTTCCCATTCAGGTGTTTGCAATGGCAGGCTGCTATTTATTTTTGTCCCTTTCCCACTTTTGCCAGAAACCAGCGGCTGAAGCTGTGCCAGGCGGTCCTGTTGGTAAACAGTGAGCTCTAACAAAAGGTTTCCTCCTGGAACACCAGCTTCTTTTCTCTGGCTGGTGACTGAGGTGGGAGGGAACTTGGCTATGCCTTCTAGACATTTTTCCTTTGGTAGCTCATCTCCATTCCCTACAGAGGGGCAGGAGAAGGAGAATGGTATGCTGGCTGTGCAGGAGTCCTATTTCTGGTGGTGACCAACAGTCTAACCTTACTCAGCTTACCAAATTCCTGAGGTCAGGCCACCACCTGACTGAGTGCCTGCTCTTAAGGTGGGACCCACTTGACTCCGGGATTCCCTGGTGATGCTCCTTCATCTGCCACAGACACACAAAGTCCAACCTTTAGATCTCTTGCACCTTCCATCAAAATATTTCTTATCTCTGTTCCTGGACTCAGTAAGTGCTCAATAAACACTTTTTGAAAGTTCAGTGAACTCTACTCATTGTTTTCCAGCTTCACTAATCTTCCATTATTCCAGAATTAACGCGTCAACCCAGTAACTGACTTCCTACGTTCTAAGTTCCACGAGAGACGATGGAGTGCGCTGGAGGCCGAAGATCTGATGGAGATCAGCTTGGCCACTTATGGACCATGTGGCCTTGGCTAGTTTCTTCAGATGCAAGAAGCACTGATCGAGTGACCAGACCACGGGCCATGGATTATGCAAGACACAGGAGAGAGAGAAATGAAATACACGGTGCCTGCCTGCAAGCTGCCTCTAGGGGGGATGAAGGGCATGGAACACAGCAATATCGGCATGGTGTGATGGAAGTGTGTGATTCTGATATCATGGAGCTATAGTGAAAGGCCAGTCCAGCTGTTAGTGGGAGCAGCAGCCAGGGAAGTCTTCCCAGAGGAAATCACATTTTGGCTAGGTCCAGAATTATGAATCAGTCATTCAAGGAAGGGGAAGAAGTGTACTTCTGGCACAGAGAACAGTATATACAAAGTGAAAAACGGTCAGAGACATACAGATGGCCAAGAGGCACATGAAAAGATTCTCAACACCGCTAATTATTAGAGAAATGCAAATCAAAACTACAATAAGGTAGCATCTCACCCTGGTCAGAATGGCCATCATTAAAAAAATCGACAAATAAACGATGGAGAGGGTGTAGAGGAAAGGGAACGCTCTTACACTGTTGTTGGGAATGTAAATTGGTATAGTCACTATGGAAAACAGTATGGAGATTCCTCAAAAAACAACATAGAATTGCCATGTGACCCAGCAATCCCACTCCTGGGCATGTATCCAGACAGAACTCTAATTTGAAAAGATACATGCACCCCCAATGTTCACAGCAGCATTATTTACAATAGCCAACACATGGAAGCAACCTAAATGTCTATCGACTGATGAATGGATAAAGAAGAGGTAGCATGTATATACAATGGCATACTACTCAGCCATAAAAAAGAATGGACTACTGCCATTTGCAGCAACATGGATAGACCTAGAGATTTTCATACTAAGTGAAGTAAGTCAGAAAGAGAAAGACAAATACCATATGAGATCACTTATATATGTGGAATCCAAAATATGACACAAATGAACTTATCTATGAAACAGAAACAGACACAGAGAACAGACTAGTCGTGCCAAGGGGGAGGGGCTTGGGGAGGGATGGACCAGGAGTCTGGGATGAGCAGATGCAAGCTAGTATATATAGGATGGATAAACAACAAGGTCCTGCTGTACAGAACAGGGAACTATATTCAATATCCTGTGATAAACCATAATGGAAAAGAACATGAAAAATAATGTATATATATATATATATGTGTGTGTGTGTGTGTGTGTATATACATATAGATATCTGAATCACTTTTCTGTATACTAGAAACTAACACAACATTGTAAATCAACTATACTTCAATAAAATAAATTTTTAAAAAATGGTCAGAGGTTATCAATAACAGTTCAAAAAAGCTGCAACACGTGTTATCATGGCAGAATGGTAGAAGATGAGGCTAGAAGGTGAGGCAAGGGACCTGTGTTTCATTTTTACCCTGAAGATAGTGGGGAGCAAATGAAGGTTTAAAAACAGGAGTAAGCTGATCAGACGTGCTTTGGAATACTTACTCTGACTAAGGAAGATAAAGCAGTAGAAGCAGTTAAAATTCATTCATTCCACAAACACTGAGTGGAATCTTCTGTGTAGAAGCAGCTTGCAGCCAAAAGAAAGACTTTGGAGGCCAATATAGGACAGAGGGAATGAAGAGAAGGACATTGACTTGAGAGATGTTTAGGAGGTATAATTAATAAAACTCAGTGACAGCTTAGCTGGGTGAGGGCAGAAGAGAGGAGAAGGGATCTTGGATGACTTTCAGGTTTCTTTCTTGGGCAATTGAATATCCAGTGATGATATTCATATAGTGTTTCTTAATAGAGGTGTTAGTGGCATTTTGGACAGGAAAATTCTTTATGTGTGGGACTCTCTTGTGCATTTAAAAATTTTGGCATCTTTGGCCCAATCCACTAAGTTCCAGTAGCATTTCCTAGTCATTGTGACATCTAAAAAGTGACTCCCTACATTTGCAAACACCCCTTGAGAGCCAGAATGCAGAAGGGAGAATGAATTGGTGCTGGCAAGGAGGAATGAGACCACTTTGGGGCATACTCAGCTTGAGGTAGTGATTAAAGACTCCATGTCTGCATCCACCCATGTACCATCACCCCATCGCCTGCAGAACATAGGCAAGTGGAGATGCCAACTTCTCACTGTGGAGACACCTGTGCTTCCCTCACTTGCTGACCACAAATGGGTTCACCAGCTCTGCCACTGAGGAACTGAACTCCTCCAATCAAAAAACATTTGTTTTTCAGAGCAATCAATTATAGTTATCCTTCTTACTGCTTCCTTCTCTGCCTTTCCCACCTCCTGACATTACCAAAATCCCAGAAGTTGTCCAGGACTTAGAAAAGCTGTGGTTCAGCATAGCCTCCAACACACTAGGGAGATGTAGGAAAGGCAGGCTCACTCCCACTCTCATCTTGCCCTATCCTCCCTCCTCACTTGGTTCCACAGCTCAGCTCCCGTCACCTTGAGTTTCTTTGTTCTGATGACCCATTAAAATGCCCTTAAGCTTCCCCTCACTCTTTGTCTTAGACGTGATGTGATATTCCCCCCATGGTTCTGGTATCAAAATTGTAAATACCAGGTGCCCCCATCTCCCACTCCAATTATTATAGGACTCACCCATTGGCTGATGAAGCCAGGAGCATGAATGTGATTGCCCAGGGAATATGTGTCAGATAAGATGATCCACGGCCAGAACTTTGGTGAACATTCAACATTGAAGGAGGGAGCAGAGGCAGAGGCATCCTAAGAGGACCCAAGAAGTAACCGGCACAGAGTAGGAGGAAAACCAGGAGAAGCCACGAAAGAAAATACCTCATGAAAGAAGGGCTGATCAAATATTAAATATGACAGGGAGCTCAAGTACAGTGAAAACTAGAAATGAGTATTCTGAATACAGCAACCAGGGAGAAACTGGTATCCCTGGTTAATCAGTCAGGCTAGGCTAGGCTATGCTACTTTAACAAATGACTCCCACATCTCAATGGCTTACAGTAGCAGAGCAAATATTTCTTGCTGTCTTTACAGGCCCACTGTGGGTTACTGGCTATTGATATGTTCAAGTAGCCTCTACCCAGGGGGAAAAGAGCAAGGGATCTTAAAGGCTCTGCTTAGAAGTGGTAGTTATCATTTTCACTCACATTCACTGGCCACAGTAAGTCACATAACCAAGCTTGATGTCAATGGAACAAGTATAACCAGAAAGTTGTCTGGTAGGGAGGAGATGATAAAGAGAATTCCCGCGGGAGGGACAAAAACTATTTTTGGGTGATAACATAGTCTACCTCATTTGGCAAAGCAGTTTTGGTCTGGCCCTCAGTTTTTCCTTCTATAAAATGATGAAGGTGATTATATTACCACCCCCATCAGATTGCTGTGGGGCATCAATGACATCGTGTTTGTGAAAAATTACAAAGAAGATAATTTTATCTCTAATTTACCCTATGCACAGTTATTATTATTAATCTCCCCACCCTGTATTATGTCATTTCCCTGTATTCAAAGAGCCATTGCTCCCCTGTACCATTCAAATCAGGATCCGATGCCCTCTACCAACTGGCTGGTTTGGTGTTCATTTCTAAGCATCCCTCTTTACACCTACAAGCTACTCAGACTATTATCTCTGCCACGAGTGCCTTTCTCTTGTCCCCAGACTCATGTCTCTCATCTCCTCATGAGTTCACCTCAAAGCCAGAAAGATACCTTGGATTGAACTAACTTAATTCTAGCACCTCCTCTGTCGCACAGTATGCCCTGTATTATTTGGTCCCAGCTCAGCGTGGTGCGTAAATGTCCAGCAGCGGTTTCCAGTGTTCGTGTGGGTGTGAAATTTTATGAGAAGACTGAGATTGATGGGGTCAGGTTATTGAATGTGGGGTCTGTGCGGGTTATTCTCCCTCTCTGAATCCATTCTTCACATTCTCTGTCTTGTTCCGTGCCCCTGGGAGCTGATGTCCGCAGATGTCAAAACCCAGGATGCCCTGCCATCTGGTTTAGCCAATAGGAGGCACCTGTGCAGAGATGGAAAGGTAGAAGAGAGCCCGGGGTGCTTCTTCTCTCGCCCCCTCACCTGCCTGATCTGATTCTGGCAGCGACGACCGGGTGAAGTGGATGTAGATCCTGTCGGGCCGGTTCTTCCACTGCTCAAGCTCCAGTAGCACTGTGCCCCCTCCTGCTGCTTCATGTTACGAAGGCTAGCTCATGTCCTATTTTATTGCAAATTTCATAATTAAAACTTGCAGAAGAGAGTGGCAACCGCTTCCTCTCCCACCCCCAAGTACATACATTTAAGGCATTTCATTTGTCACTTCTCATCTACATTTACTTCTGGGTCCTTAGAGTCTCCTCTTCAAGGTCAAGTCTGCTAGCTGTGTTGAGAGCCTAGCACGAGGCCCTTCTGATGGCTAAATGAGACCCCTGCCTTCCGAAGAACAGATGCCCTGATTGGAGTGATGGCTCATCTGGTCTGAACAATTTGTCTCTCTGAAAAATTATTGGCTCAAATCAAACTATATAAAAATGCATTCCTATAATCCCAATGCAGAAGACTTAGTGACCCAGGTAGAGTTATCTTAACCTCAAAGATTCTGGATAAAAATGGAAGACAGCATGTTGATTATCCCTGAATTACCATATTAAAACCCTTTTAAAAATTGAACAAAATATGTAAAAGTCCCAAAGAAATGACAGGTTTAGAAGACCTCAGAGGTCACCTGAATTTTCTCATGTTTCTGTAATTCCATTTTGTAAAAAGGTAGGACATCAATTAATCAATCTGTGGTAATAGGAGTTATCTAGGCCTTGCCACTCAGAGTGACCTATGGACCAGCAAGTCAGCATCACACAGGAGCTTGTCAGAAATGCAGAATCTCCATCCCCACCCCGCCAGACCTGCTGGATCCGAATCTGCACATTTAACAGGGTTCCCAGGTGACCCCTTTGCACACTGAAATTGAAGAAGCACTGATCTAAAAGAGTGCTCAAACTATCTGTGCTGAAAGACTAGTTCTTGGTTTCTTCCCCTGTAATCTGCTGTGGACCGATACACTTGAAAATATAATAAGAATAAATTATTAGAATAATGAAATAAAAATGGCAGAGACATATAGAATACAAACCCAAGCTTTTATTATTAGATTCAAAAGACAAGAAATTACTCGGTCAAATTGCTGTGGAAGTCTCTAAATAATGCACTCTAGCTGTTTCTCTGGATTGCCCATCATTGGTCAGTAATGGTTCATGGATGGCAATAGACAGTGGACCACAATTTGCACAGCACTGTTCTAGCTCATTGCCATTTTGCAGATGAGAAAACAAAGGCCCAGACAAACAACAAACTCAAGGTGACACAGTTGGTTAATGAAAGACCCAGTACTGAATTTTACATCTGAAAAACTGTTCCTGATATACTTTATTACTCCTAATGAAAATTTTAAATATTTATTGAGAACTTGATTAAGGCCAGTATAATGTTTTACAAGGATTACCTTGTAGTCACTTCACATCCTTGTCATTGAGATTCTGTCAATGCCCTCATTTTATGGTTGAGGAAACTGAAGTTTAGAGAGGTTAATACCTAGTCCAAGTCTCCTTAGTTAAGTAAGTGATGAAGCTGAGGTTTGAACTCAAGTTTAATCACAAAGTAAACATGCTTGTATTAGTCAGCCTTCTCCAGAGAAACAGAACAAATAGTGTGTGTGTGTGTGTGTGTGTGTGTGTAAAGATATTTATTATAAGAAATTGACTCACTCAATTATGCAGGTAGGCAAGTCCCAAGCTCTGCAGGGAGAGTCAAAAACTGAAGACCCAAGAGAACCGTGTTTAGTTCCAGTTTGAGTCTGAAGGCCTGAGAACCAAGAGAGCCAATGGTGTAGTTCTATCCAAAGGCTGGCAGGCTCAAGACCCAGAAAGAGTCAATGCTTCACTTTGAGTCCAAAGGCAGGAAAAAAGCTGATGTCCTGTTCAAAGGCAGGCAGGCAAGAAGAATTCTCTCTTACTCATGGGAGAGTCAGCTTTTTTGGTCTATGCAGGGCTTCGACTGATTGGGTGAGACCCACCCATGTTATCAAGGGTAATCACCTTTACTTAAAATCAATTGGTTATAGATATTAACCACATCTACAAAAATACATCCACAGCAACACCTAGATTAGTGTATTTATTTTATGCCATAGCACTTAACACCTTCTAACATATTATATAATTTACTTACTTGTCATGTTACTTAATATATGCCCCTCTTCTTCGAATTTATAAAGGTAAGGGATCTTTCCTCTTCTGTTTTGTTCACTGATGTAGCCCAAATACCTAGAAGAGTGTCTAGCACTCGATAAATATGAATTGAATGAATGAATCCAGATTTTGCCACTTAATAGAAAGGAACAACAAATGGTGAATTATTTCACTTCACTGAACAATTAAAAGCAAGTGAACAAACAAGAATCTATCTCTTGAGATTGTCATAGGACTAAACGAAATAATGTTTGTAAAGTGTCTGGAATTCAGAGAGCATTCAGTAAATGGTATTGTTAATTGTCATCTCCCGTCGTTTATTCAATAAATACTTACAAAGTCCCTACCGTGTGTTGGGTAGTGGGCACTGAAGATAACACAGAGTGTAACAAAGTCCCTGCCCTCTTGGAACTTACTTTCTTGTGTGACTATAGGACCATGAACAAATGTCCTGCCCTAGATAGCTAGTTTCTACAGTTTTGTTACAAACCCATGGCTCTACTTCAAGGTCAGGCTCATGGACAAGGTCTTGCCTCAAGGACTTGATGGGCATCTACTTCAAAGCTCAGCTCTTCTACACTGTCAAGTCCTTTGCCACACAGACCTTGCCTCTCTGGGCAGTTGGGATACAGCTGGGCCTCGTGATGGGATGACAGATCTGCTACCCTGGAGGGTCAGGGTAATTAGCATCACATCTGAAGCCTCCTCTTCTTCATTCAGGGTAAGTGTGGGCTTATTTCACATGTGACTTTAAGAAAAAACAAAGGAGAAGAAATCACTAGGGTTGGATTGGGGAGAACTTTCCAGGCCAGTCCAGTCTGAATGATGCTGATTCTATTACAACTATGGATGATGATAACTACCGTTACCTACAGAGTGAACAGGCTTTTGATGATTTGTGTAACCCCCTCAACCCAGGGGCAGATGCAGAAGTCTGGGTGTGGGGATGTGGGTGAACCCTGAGGAACTGCTGAGAACAGCCAGGCATCCCCACAGCAGTGGTTCTCAACCTCGGCTTTAGAATCACTTTAGAATCAACTGGAGAGCTTTTAAAATTCCTGATGTTCAGGCTGCAAGTAAATCAGAATCTCTGGGAATGAGATTCAGGCATCAGTCCTTTTTAAAACTTCCTGCGGGCTTCCCTGGTGGCACAGTGGTTGAGAGTCTGCCTGCCGACGCATGGGACACGGGTTCGTGCCCCGGTCCAGGAAGATCCCACATGCCGCGGAGTGGCTAGCCCTGTAAGCCATGGCCGCTGGGCCTGCACGTCCGGAGCCTGTGCTCCGCAAAGGGAGAGGCCACGACAGTGAGAGGCCCGCGTTCCGCAAAAAAAAAAAAAACCAACTTCCTGGAACTCCCAATGTGTGGTTGAGATTTAGAGCTACCCCCTTCAAGGCTCTAGTTCCCACTTAGACCAGTGTTTCCAAAACTTTAACCTGCATCCAAGTCACCCGGCGATCTTGCTAATGGTGCAGACTCTGGTTCAGTAGCTCTGGTGCTGAGAGTCTGCATCTCTAAGAAACTCCCAAGTAGATGCCGAGGCTGTATTTACATTTTCAGCAGCAAGACTCTCGTCATTTCTGATCCAAAGTAGACTCTGGAGGGTAGTTCTAGAACTAATAGAGACGTTTGTATTGACTCTAGAGAGAGTGTGGGATGGCTCCAAAAATTATAAAGAAATGCGTTTACCTAAAATCCTTCTTAAACCATACCTACTGCCCTGAGGTCTTAAGCTGGTGTCGTGCTAAAATAGTGCGTGATGATGATTATATGACAGAGATCATATTATATGTGAGTCAAATTATATGTGAATTCAAACCTTGGTTCCACCCATTTGTGTAGTCTTTAGCAAATCACTTATCCTTTGCATGCCTTAATTTCTCCATCTGTAAAATGGGGATGTTAGCAACACCTACTTCATATTCTTGTCGTAAAGATGAAATGTGTTAATACAGTTAAATCACTTAGAACAGTGCTTAGGAAATAGTAAATGCTCTTTAACTGTTAGATTTTGTACTTACTAGAGTAGAATGGTATAGGCTTTGTAATCAAGGCAGACATGGTTTCAGATCCTAGCCTGGCCACATAATTATGTGACACTGAGCAAGGAATTTAGCCCCTCTAAGCCTCGATTTTGTCATCTGCATGTGACAACAATAATGCCTACTCCACAGATTGTTGAAAAGGTCAAAATAATATGTGTAATGTATGTACACGGCACATAGTAGGTGTTAGGTTTGAATGTTTGTGTCTCCCCAAGTTCATATTTTGAAATCCTCACCCCCAATGTGATAGTATTAGGAGGTGGGCCTTTGGTCACGAGGGTGGGGCCTTCGTGAATGGGGTTAGTGCTCTTATAAAAGAGACCCCAGGGAGCTCCCTTGCCCCTTCCACTCTGTAAGGACACAATGAGAAGTCTACAGCCCTGAAGAGGGCCTTTACCCCACCAGGCTGGCACTCTGATCTCAGACACCCAGCCTCCAGAACTGTGAGAAGTAAATACCTTTTGTTGATAAGCCCCCCAGCCTGTGGCATGTTGTTACAGCAGCCTAGTGGCTTCAGGCAGTAGGCATCAGTGAGCAGCGGGTGCTGGGGAGGGGTCAGGCCCTGCTAGACTTCAGTCACCCTGTGTGACTAGAAGCAGGGTCACCACCTCTCAGGGTCTCCGTTTCTGCATCACGAAAGGTGACAGCAGTGCCGCTGAGAGGAGACATGACTACATGTGAACGTGTTTCATAAACTGCAAAGGGAAAAAATGCAAATACAAGGTTTTAATGTTGTAAAGGTATTTCTCCCCACACCACACCCCAGGAAAAAAGGAAAGGGAGACTGTCATGCTGTGGGACTGCCAGACACTTTCCCCAAGACCGGCTTTCAGTAAAGTGGGAAGCTGAAGCAGGTAACACCTCACTTGCCACTCAAGCTTGATTACACTGTGACAGAAATGTCATCACTCATTGAAAACAAAAAACTCCCTCTTGTCGGTGCCTTGTCGGTGGGACAGTTTCTCTACGACAAAGCTTCTCTCCCACATCACTCTCCTCCCGTGTACAGATTTTGATGGCATCTCTTAGCCAAGGCCCCTCCAAACACATCTCAGAAAGTCCATTAAGGAGGGGGGAGTCTGTGTGCTTAATGGGTTTTGAAAAGCAAATTGGATAATGTGGTCTAGAGGGAACCCCCAGAGGGGGCAAGGTGGCAGGCCACTTGTCTCAGCTAATAAAACCTCCCCCAGCAGCCGTCCCCGCGCCCAGCTCCTACGTGCCATTTGGCACCCATATCTTGAGATCTGCCACTTCTGTTTGTGATCCAGACAGCTACGGCTCACTTCCATGTGGCAACATAAGTGTATTGACATTTATCATTGGATTCCACTTTCCAGAACAGAGAGAGACAGGCCTGGCAGGCACCGAGGGCATACATCGCAGCGGTATCACACCCAGAAGCTGACACTGGGGATTACTTTTCTATTCTGTCACCCTTTGGCACAGACTCTTCTGCTCGGTGCTAATGACAGTCACTGGCTTGTGCTTCAAATAAGGAGAAGAGAAGGTGACTCTGAAATCTCCACACTCCATGCAAGCTCCTCTCTCTCGGACAAGACGATGCAACTTTTGTAAATGCAATTCACATTTCAAAAAACCCCACAAACATGTATATATGTGAGTGCGTGTGTGTGTATACATGTGTATGTATCTACATTTATGTCCATATATATGTGTGTGTATCTATATTTCTACGTATCTATATATCTATATCTATCTCCATATGTTTCTGTTAAAAATACTGTGGCATTATTTGAGCATGTATCTGTGCATGTATCAGCATGTTCCCATATGCAGGTCTGTGTGGATAAACAGCATATAAAAATACAGGTTATTTTCCCATAAACTGTACCCTAGTGCTGCATTAAGCAACAGACTCAGTTTTCCATTATTAGTACTCAGCTTTTTGTTTCCCAGTCCCCACTGAAGGACTAAAAATCTGCCTGAAAGCCAAAATGTTTTGCTTCTCTGTTTAAATTCATTGTAGTCCCATTTGCAAGAGTCTCAAATGAGCTTTTAGCAAAAGAGAAAACATGACTCAACTTTTGGAGCCACTGTAAATACTTTGTAAGCCAGAAACTTCCCCCAAATCACCTCATTTGTTCAGGTGTTACCCCATTGTTCCTAGTCTTTTTTTTTTTTCCACCGCACACCATTGTTTTAAAAGTGAGCTTATGGTCAAAACAATGCATCTTCTATAACTGGGATTGTCCAAGAATGAACCTCTCACCCATGTGATCAGGGGTTCTTGTTTGCTGTGACCTCACAGTCAAATAATAAGCCTTGGAAACAGCCAATAAATCATGCTGCCTTGGTGGCAGGATGATGACGACAGCCATGACATTTGGAATCTTCTAGAGAGGAGACCAAGGAGGAAATGTCGGTGGGTGAACAAGAGTTTACTACAGAGAAAGAAAAGAAAAGGACCTTACCGGGGGGAAGAATGGACGTGGGTTTCTGTAATGCCTAGTGTGTCACGAACCATGGAGTCGTTCAACAAATATTATCCGAGTTGAATTGAAAGATCTCTATCAGCCTGAACAAAGGCAAAGATAGAACTCAATTTTCTATTAAGGTTGTACATTTGCAAAGAAAGGATAATGAGGCAGAAGAATCGTTTCCAAATATGCTTGACTTTGGACTGACCTTCTGTCCGCAGATACTGAGGATGAGCTGGCCATAATCTTCCCTGAAACATGAAGACAAATGATGTAGCAACTAAGGGCTGGAAGGAAGTCAGATGCGGTGCCTTGAGCCCAGAGTATTAGTAACTCCCAAGAACAGGTCAGATGGTCCCCAGTCCAGTACTTTTTGACTTGAAACCGTTTTGGCCTCCCTATGCTGTTATATGTCCACGCCTTCTGGTGGCTTAAAAATGGCGGCCAAAACCTTCTTGCCAGAGGTCATCAGTCCACTTAAGTAAGAGAAAAAGCCAAGTGGAAGCAGCTTCATTCTCACCATGGAAACACAAATCAAGGGTCAGAAGAAATCTCCACAAGTCATCCAAGGCAAAGAATTTTTAATGCTAATAGTAAGAGAGATGGTGTGGGGAAATGGACATGATCATATCCCACTGGGAGGAGACTAAACGGGTGAAATATTTCTGGAGGACAGCTCGGCAATGTGCATCAAAAGCCTTCAAATTTTGCATATCTTTTGACCCATCTAGGGTATAATTGACCCAATTATAGAATTTTATTCATAGGAAATAAACAATCATGGCTTTGCACGAAGATATAGCTAAGATGGTGTTCGTCCTGCTGTTGTTTCTAACAGTGAAACATGGAACCAATTTAAATTTTCTGTAACAGGGATTGGATGAATAATTAGTACATAGAGGAACTGAGATCCTAAGCAGTCATTAAGTTGATGCATAAGGATATTAATTAGCAGTGAACTGCCCATGCTATGTAATTCAATTTTTTTTTAAGTTATAAAAGTACACATCCGGTATGATCCCATTTTTGTACAATGCATGTATAGAAGTACATGCACCTGAATACTGAGGGTGGTTATCTCTAGAGGGAGGGATAATGTATGACTCTCATTTTCTTCTTTATATTTGTTTTTAATTTCGAAGTTTTGTATACGCATGTATTATTTTAATTATGTTTTAAATGAGTAAACTGTAAATCACCTGTTCCTGAAAACTTTGTAGCTGATTGCCCTATTCTTTGGGGTGGAGGTAGGCAATTGGGAAGAGGAGAATAACTAGAGATCAAAGCCACCTTTTAAAATTATTATTATTGTACCTTATATTATTATATACAACATATTATTGTACATAATATGTTGTATATAACACCCTTTCTCCTGCCTAACCACAGTGTCCTTTCTGCCTTTTGTTTCATCTGCTGCTCCTTGTCAGCCTCTTTTGCTGGTTCCCCCTCATCCCCCCCGCCCCGACCAAGATCTTGTAATGCTGGACTATCCCATGGCTCAGTTCTTAGGCCTCTTCTCTTTTCTATCCACACTCACTTTCCTGGCGGTCTCATCCAATCTCACGGCTTTGAATATCATCTCTGTGTTAATACCTCCCCAATTTATATCTCCATCCCTGGTGTCCCATCCCACCCTGAACTCCAGGCTCATAGATCTCCCTCCCCGTTCAGCATCTGTACTTGGATGTCTAACTTAACCCGTCAAAAAGCAAGTTCCTACTCTTAGCTGCCAAATCTGTTTCTCCTCAGCCATCACATCAAATAATGGCAACTCCATTCTTCCAATGGCTCAGGACAAAAACCTTGGTGTCATCCTCAATCCCTCACTTTCTCTTATATTGTGTGTCTCAACCATCAAGAAATCCTGTTCACTCTACCTTCAAAATGTATTCACATTCTGACCACTTCTTATCCTCCGTGCTGCTATTACCCTGGTACAAGCCACCATTATCTCTTGCCTGGATCCTTGCTAACTGGTGTACCTTGCCTACTTTCAGTCTGTTCTTAATTTAGCAGCCAGAGTGATCTTGCTAGACACACATCAAATTAGGTCATGCCCTTCTCAAAATCCTCCCACAGTTCCTCATTCCTCTCTGAGAGTGGAGCCAAATCCATTACAACGGCTTATAAGGTCCTGGATGATCAGCCCGCCTTCTCTAACCTCATTTCTTTCCTTTCTCCCACTCTATGGCAGTTTTAAAACATGGTCCTCAAATTCTTTGACACTCCTTTTATTTAGAGACCAGGGATCTCTATCTCCTGCTATTGATTTGGCTTCTGTGACTGCTGGGTGCAAGGTTATGTGTGGCAGCTTCTACTTTCTGCCGTTTGGGATACTTACTCGAGTCTAGGAGCCTGTGGAATGTGCCACGTGGAGAGAAACTGAGGCCCCCGTCCAGTAGCCCCTGGTGAGCTCTCAGCTGACAGCCAGCACCTACCTGCCAGCTATATGAGTGAGCCTTCTTCACAGTCCTTCATTGATTCTCCCCAGCTGATGCCACAGGGAACAGAGACAAGCTGTTCCCACTAAGCCGTGCTCATATTGAAGATGTATAAACAAAAAGATGATTGTTTTTGTGCCATTATGTTTCAAGGTGGTTTGTTATAGAGCCTTAGAGACTCTCTCACTGCAGCAACCTCACTCACCCCATATTCGCCTCTCTCCGTCCTCTTTGCTGTTCCTTGAGCACCCAGACATGCTTGTCTCAGGGCCTTTGCACTTACTGTTCCCGTCTACATTGTCATATATACATGGCTCCCTCACTCACCTCCTTTAGATCTGTAATCACTTGTAATCAATCTTTTCAGTAAAACCTTCCCTCGCAAACTGACAAACTACACATACTCCCCCTAGAGCTTCTCCTCTTTCTACTTTATTTTTCCTCCTTGGTGGTCGTCACTGTCTAATAGACTGTATGATTTATTCATTTAGCTTGTTCATTGCACGCCATGGTTTTAAATACCAACTCTATGCTGATTACTCTCTTACACTAGAAGGTAAACTCCGTGAGGATGGGTATCTATGTCTGTTTCACTCCCTGCTGATTCCAATGTGCCTAGAACAGTGTGTCCCACGTGGTCACTCGTCAATTAATATTCGTGGTTCTACCCCAGCCATGTGTGGGTGACCTGTTTCCTCTCAGCTTTTCCCTTCCCTCTCAACTTGTCTCTTCTCTGGGTTCTTTGCCTTCCCTCTCCATGCTCTCCACCTCCCCGCTAGACCAAAGCAGCAGCTTTGCTTAAGTCTCAGACCATTGGAGCCCCTTTGCAGGTTATTCCCCATGCTAGAAGGAGTTTCTCCTTCCTGGGTGGTAGGTACCTCCTTTATATCAGATCCTGTGTTCATTCCACAGTAGGGATTAATTGAAAACTTATTCTTAGCCTCCAAGCTTAGTTTTTGCTAGCAAAAATTAGTAAAATCTTCAGCTCCGACAATAAATTAGCAAGAGCAGGGTGAGTGATGTGCTCTAACAGTCTGTTGCTCTCTAAAAACTAGCCCCAAACTTAGAGGCTTAAACCAGCAATCATTTATTTTGTTCATGAGTGTGCAATTTGAGCCAGGCTAGGCGGGTATAGTTTGCCTCTGCTCTACATGGCATCTGCTGGGGAGAATCGATTAGGAGCTGGGAGATCTACTCTCCAGTGTGTACTTTTAGAATTGACAGAATCCATCTCCGTCTCAACAAAATTTGGCTTTCCGAATTTTTTTGTACTTTGCTCTCAAAAAAATTCCAATTTGAAGCTGAGGGGTGAACTCATCCACTTTTCTCAGACTGCATTGGCATATCTCTGTGAGGGAGAGAATGCCATTGGCCAGTGGGTAGGGAACCTCAGGGCAACACGCTTTATGATGAATGAAATATACATCAACTTAATTCTCCAATAATTTATATCTATTGCATTTGATTCATTCATTAGTTCACCTAATATTTTGATTATGAGAACAGGAATTTTGTCAATTGTTGTATGTCCATTTCTTAGAGAGCCTGACATATAAGAGCTTTAACAAATCTTTAGTAAATTAGTTAACAATGATAATAATAGTTAACATCTACTGTAATAGTTAAATCTATTATTTTTTTTTTTTTTTTGCTAGGCACTCTTCATAGCACTTTACCTGAATTACTTGTTTTAAAAACCCTAGAAGAGGGCTTCCCTGGTGGCACAGTGGTTGGGAGTCCGCCTGCCGATGCAGGGGACACGGGTTCGTGCCCCGGTCCGGGAAGATCCCACGTGCCGTGGAGTGGCTGGGCCCGTGAGCCGTGGCCGCTGAGCCTGCGCGTCCGCAACGGGAGAGGCCACAACAGTGAGAGGCCCGCGTACGGCAGGGGAAAAAAAAAAAAAAAAAAAAAAAAAAAAAAAACCCTAGAAGATAATATTATTTTTATTACTATTCCTGTTTTACAGATGAGTAGACTGAGGCACAGGGAGGTTAAGAACCTGCTGTAAAATGGAAGAGATGGGATTCACACTCAGGCAGTTCTATATTGATGCTCTTTTCCTAATCCTTACCTATGCACAGGGTGCTGTGCGGACCATATAGGAGAAGAATAGTGACCCAGCTTTGAGGGGTTGAGGAAGGCTTCCCAAGGAGGTGATTTCTAAGCAGATTCCTAAAGGACAAATTGGAATAGAGTCAGACAAACAGACTGCGGAAGGGTTTTCTTGGCAGGATTTGCAAGATCACCTAGAGTTCCAGGCATTATGCTAAGAGCAAGGAAAACAAGGAGAAAAAAAAAAAAAAGCTCCTTCACTGATATTCAGAAATTTCAAACAAATTGTTGAAACAAAGTGTGTTAAGGGCTAATATAGATGTACACAAGATGCTGTGGGGAGATTGAAGAAGCAGGAATTGAACCAAGGGTAATAGTTCAGTGAGGGCTTCCCAGAGGAGGTGGCGTCAGAGCTAAATCTTGAAGGATGAGTAAGAGTTTGCTAGACAAACAAGGAGTTGCGGGGGTATTTCCAGCAGAAGGAAAGACACATGCAGTGAAACGTGAAAGAGCTTCTGGGGCTAAGCAAATATCAAATAGGGTAGGAAGATCATATTTTTCTGTCTTTAATATTTTCAGAAAATGAGGCTGCAGTGTTAACACAGCGTTGCCTCACACCCCTTGTGAGTAGAAAGTTCTGTTTGATGTTGAACCTTCGTTCATCTTCCTGAAACACAGACACGCCCACATATATCCTTGTTCTCCAACCAGGGGTCATATAGGCTCATTGTCCTTGTCATTCATAGGCTAAGCCTTCATACAGGTGGAGATTGCTAATCTAGGTCTCTTGTCTTCCCAGACCGGTGGGATTCTGTTCCCCTTTTTGCCACTTCACTCAATAAGCAAGGAGTGCGTATTGGAAGCCAGCCTGTGCCACTGCAGGGACTAGAGGAGAATTGCAAAGTGTTTTTCCCGCCAACTATCAGCCCGTAAGGTCTGCTTTTCAAACTTCAAATCACAGTGCTACCTGCCAGTCAACGCTCTGATGCCCCTCCATAACGTAGGAGTTGAAGGATCTGTGCATTGGAGTCATACTGACAAGTTATGTGAACTTGGCCAAGTTACTAATCTTTTTGTGCCTTAGTGTCCTCATCTATGAAATGTGATAATATTATTAACCTCATGGGGATTTCATTCTTGAGGATTAAAAGACTTAATGTATGTGTAGAAATTAAGACGACAACTTTGGAAAGAAGTCACAGAAAGCATAGCGTCATGTGGCTTACGGAGAAAGGGGGAATTTGTTGATTTACATGATTGAAAAGTCCAGGGGTTATGCCAATTACAGGAGTAGCTTGATCCAGGGGCTCAAATGTTGTCACCAGAACTTAATCTTTCTCCATCTCTAGCTCTACTCTTATTTTTTTTTAGCTTTGTTCAAGGCTCCATGTGATGTCAAGATGGCAGCCAAGAAGCATAGACCCCATTCTCCTACGATCCAGTCCAACATTTAAATCAAAGTCCTGAGCCTGATACTCATTGATCTGAACACATTAAAATGCTCAATCTTGGGCTTCCCTGGTGGCGCAGTGGTTGAGAGTCCGCCTGCCGATGTAGGGGACACGGGTTCGTGCCCTGGTCCGGGAAGATCCCACACGCCGCGGAGTGGCTGGGCCCGTGAGCCATGGCCGCTGAGCCTGCGCGTCCGGAGCCTGTGCTCCGCAACGGGAGAGGCCACAACAGTGAGAGGCCCCGCATACCGCAAAAAAAAAAAAAAAAAAAAAAAAAAAAAGCTCAATCTTGAACTGACTCTTAGGCCAGGGAATGAGAATGCTAATTGGCTTATGCCTGGGTCTTGCCCACCCCCTGGAGTTAAGGAGGGGTCTAATCCACCCAAATATCAAGGTCTCAGCTGGAAAAGGGGAAGTTGCCCAGAATAAAATTTCTGTTTTACTGGAAAAATGGAGAACAAAAATTTGGTGGCATAGAATATGTCCGCTACTGTATGTAAAACACCTGGCACAGAGGCTAAGAGGAAAATGCTTAATGCATGATCACCATCACCCTGTTCACCACCACTACCATCAACACAGGGACCAATTTCAGACATGGCTCTTTCAGACAAACATAACACTGTTCTTAAATGAGAGCCTTCCCAGTGCTGAATGGAGAGAAATCTAAGTAGCAGACATTTGTTTTTCGTGGCTGCCAAGAACCTCTGGAACATTCTTCCTACATTTTGATAGTTCCTATACTATGACCCCGGCCTACCTCAAATAGAATCTCTCGAAACTTTATTTTTCCCACTCAACCCATCCTACAACCCTCCAACCCCACCATTCAGTTTCTTCCAATCCTATGCACCCGTGAGAGAATTTGACTTGGAGGTGAGCTGTGGAAACAAGAGGAGCACGGAACACCCGTTTTGCTGTTGCAGATGGTGGGAGCCAACCAGTTGGTTCTAGAGTCAGTGGGAGGCATCACCCTTATCAGGCCAGTTCTTCAGTGTGGCTTGAGGCATTATTCTAAGAGCCTTAGTCCAGAAATATTCCTTTAGCTGTTCCGATGCTGTGAGTGCTGAATATCCCCATACCAAATCCCTTCTTTCTTTTTTGTTTTTTTTAATAAATTTATTTATTTTATTTTTGGCTGTGCTGTGTCTTCGTTGCTGTGCACAGGCTTTCTCTAGTTGTGGCAAGTGGCAGCTACTCTTCGCTGTGGTGCATGGGCTTCTCACTGCGGTGGCTTCTTTTGTTGCGGAGCACAGGCTTCAGTAGTTGTGGCACACAGGCTTCAGTAGTGGTGGCTCGCAGGCTCTAGAGCACAGGCTCAGTAGTTGTGGCTTAGTTGCTCCGCGGCATGTGGGATCTTCCCGGACGAGGGCTCGAACCTGTGTCCCCTGCATTGGCAGGCCGATTCTTAACCACTGCACCACCAGGGAAGCCCCCAAATCCCTTCTTATGTAAAGAAAGTAGAGTGATAGTGTTTCTGCAACTAAGGACACTAACCAATATGCTGCCCAAGAACTCCCACAGCATGTGTACAGCACAGGCTTCATGATAGTTCCCTAAGCCTGGGTCTCATCTTCTCATCAGACTGTTCTCCACGATCCCAGCAGGGTGGCTTGTAAAAGAGTAAACATTCAGAAAAATGCCAGTTTCATGACTGAATAAATGAACTTCTAACTGACCTAAAAGGTCATTTGGGGGAGTACAGACACACTTCATTTTATTGAATTTCACACATACTGCATTTTTTACAAATTAAAAGTTTCTGGCAACTCTTCATTGAACAAATCTATTGGTGCAATTTTTCCAGCAGCATTTTTATTTATTTTATTCTATTTTTCATTAGTTATCCATTTTATACATATTACTATATACATGTTAATTCCAATCTCCCAATTCATCACACCACCCACCCCTCCACTTTCCCTGCTTAGTGTCCATACATTTGTTCTCTACATCTGTGTCTCAATTTCTGCCCTGCAAACTGGTTCATCTGTACCATTTTTCTAGGTTTCACATATATGCGTTAATATACTATATTTGTTTTTCTCTTTCTGACTTACTTTACTCTGTATGAGAGTCTCTAGGTCCATCCACATCTCTACAAATGGCCCAATTTCATTCCTTTTTATGGCTGAGTAATATTCCATTGCATATATGTACCACATCTTCTCTATCCATTCGTCTGTCGATGGGCATTTAGGTTGCTTCCATGACCTGGCTATTGTAAATAGTGCTGCAAAAACACTGCGATGCATGTGTCTTTTTGAATTATGGTTTTCTTTGGTTATATGCCCAGTAGTGGAATTGCTGGGTCATATGGTAATTCTATTTTTAGTTTTCTAAGGAACCTCCATTACTGTTCTCCATAGTGGCTGTAGCAATTTACATTCCCACCAACAGTGCAAGAGAGTTCCCTTTTCTCCACACCCTCTCCAGCATTTGTTTGTAGATTTTCTGACGATGCCCATTCTAACTGGTGTGAGGTGATACCTCATTGAAGTTTTGATTTGCATTTCTCTATTAGTAATGTTGATGAGCTTTTCATATGCTTCTTGGCCATCTGTATGTCTTCTTTGGAGGAATGTCTATTTAGCTCTTCTGCCCATTTTTGGATTGGGTTGTTTGTTTTTTTAATATTTAGCTGCATGAGCTGTTTATATATTTTGGAGATTAATCCTTTGTCCGTTGATTCGTTTGCAAATATTTTCTCCCATTTTGAGGGTTGTCTTTTCGTCTTGTTTATGGTTTCCTTTGCTGTGCAAAAGCTTTGACGTTTCATTAGGTCCCATTTGTTTATTTTTGTTTTTATTTCCATTACTCTAGGAGGTGGATCAAAAAAGATCTTGCTGTGATTTATGTCAAAGGGTGTTCTTCCTGTGTTTTCCTCTAAGACTTTTATAGTGTCTGCTCTTACATTTAGGTCTCTAAGCCATTTTGAGTTTATTTTTGTGTATGGTGTTAGGGAGTGTTCTAATTTCATCCCTTTACATGTAGCTGTCCAGTTTTCCCAGTGCCACTGAGGCTGTCTTTTCTCCATTGTATATCCTTGCCTCCTTTGTCATAGATTAGTTGACCATATGTGTGTGAGTTTATCTCTGGGCTTTCTAGCCTGTTCCATTGATCTATATTTCTGTTTTTGTGCCAGTACCATATTGTCTTGATTACTGTAGCTTTGTAGTATAGTCTGAAGTCAGGGACTCTGATTCCTCCAGCTCCGTTTTTTCCCTCAAGACTGCTTTGGCTATTCGGGGTCTTTTGTGTCTCCATAAAAATTTTAAGAATTTTTTCTTCTAGTTCTGTAAAAAATGTCATTGGTAATTTGATAGGGATTGCACTGAATCTGTAGATTGCTTTGGGTAGTATAGTCCTTTTCACAATATTGATTCTTCCAATCCAAGAACATGGTATATCTCTCCATCTGTTTGTATCATCTTTAATTTCTTTCATAGTGTCTTATCGTTTTCTGCATACAGGTCTTTTGTCTCCCTAGGTAGGTTTATTCCTAGGTATTTTATTCTTTTTGTTGAATTGGTAAATGGGAGTGTTTCCTTAATTTCTCTTTCATATTTTTCATCATTAATGTATAGGAATGCAAGAGATTTCTGTGCATTAATTTTGTATCCTGCAACTTTACCAAATTCATTGATTGGCTCTAGTAGTTTTCTGGTGGCATCTTTAGGATTCTCTATGTATAGTATCATGTCATCTGCAAACAGTGACAGTTTTACTTCTTCTTTTCCAATGTGTATTCCTTTTATTTCTTTTTCTTCTCTGATTGCCATGGCCAGGACTTCCAAAACTATGTTGAATAATAGAGGTGAGAGTGGACATCCTTGTCTTGTTCCTGATCTTAGAGGAAATGCTTTCAGTTTTTCACCATTGAGAATGATGTTTGCTGTGGGTTTGTCATATATGGCCTTTATTATGTTGAGGTACATTCCCTGTATGCCCACTTTCTGGAGAGTTTTTATCATAAATTGGCATTGAATTTTGTCAAAAGCTTTTTCTGCATCTATTGAGAGGATCATATGGTTTTTATTCTTCAACTTGTTAATATGGTGTATCACATTGATTTGCATACATTGAAGAATCCTTGCATCCCTGGGATAAATCCCACTTGATCATGGTGTATGTTTCTTTTAATATGTTGTTGGATTCTGTTTGCTATTATTTTGTTGAGGATTTTTGCATCTATATTCATAAGTGATATTGATCTGTAATTTTCTTTTTTTGTAGTATCATTGTCTGGTTTTGGTATCAAGGTGATGGTGGCCTCATAGAATGACTTTGGGAGTGTTCCTTCCCTTCATCAATTGAAAAATGATTTCAACTTTCTTAAATTTAGTGAGGCTTGATTTGTGACCCAAGATGTGATCTATCCTGGAGAATGTTCCATGTGCACTTAAGAAGAAAGTGTAATCTGCTGTTTTCAGATGGAATGTCCTATAAATATCAATTTTTTGGAAGAGTTTGAGAAGGATGGGTGTTAGCTCTTCTCTAAATGTTTGATAGAATTCACCTGTGAAGCCATCTGGTCCTGGACTTTTGTTTGTTGGAAGATTTTTAATCACAGTTTCAACTTCATTACTTGTGATTGGTCTGTTTATATTTTCTGTTTCTCCCTGGTTCAGTCTTGGAAGGTTATACCTTTCTACGAATTTGTCCATTTCTTCCAGGTTGTCCATTTTATTGGCAGAGAGTTGCTTGTTGTCGTCTCTCAGGATGCTTCGTATTTCTGTGGTGTCTGTTGTAACTTCTCTGTTTTCATTTCTAATTTTATTGATTTGAGTCCTCTCTCTCTTTTTCTTGATGAGTCTGGCTAATGGTTTATCACTTGTGTTTATCTCCTCAAAGAACCAGCTTTTAGTTTTCTTGATCTTTTCTATGGTTTTCTTTGTTTCTATTTCTTTTTTTTCTGCTCTGATCTTTATGATTTCTTTCCTTATGCTAACTTTTGGTTTTGTTTGTTCTTCTTTCTCTAGCTCCCTTAGGTGTAAGGTTAGATGGTTTATTTGAGATTTTTCTTATTTCTTGAGGTAGGCTTGTATTGCTATAAACTTCCCTCTTAGAACTGCTTTTGCTGCATCCCATAGGTTTTGGATCATCGTGCTTTCATTGTCATTTGTCTCTAGGTATTTTTTGATTTCCTCTTTGATTTATTCAGTGATCTCTTAGTTATTTAGTAACGTATTGTTTAGCCTCCATGTGTTTGTGTTTTTTACGTTTTTTTCCCTGTAATTCATTTCTAACCTCATAGCGTTGTGGTCAGAAAAGATACTTGATATGATTTCAATTTTCTTAAATTTAGTGAGGCTTGATTTGTGACCCAAGATGTGATCTATCCTGGAGAATGTTCCATGCGCACTTAAGAAGAAAGTGTAATCTGCTGTTTTCAGATGGAATGTCCTATAAATATCAATTAAATCTATCTGGTGTATTGTGTCATTTAAAGCTTGTGTTTCCTTATTAATTTTCTGTTTGGATGATCTGTCCATTGGTGTAAGTGAGGTGTTAAAGTCCGCCACTATTATTGTGTTACTGTCAATTTCCTCTTTTAGAGCTGTTAGCAGTTGCCTTATGTATTGAGGTGCTCCTATGTTGGGTACACATATATTTATAATTATTATATCTTCTTCCTGGATTCATCCCTTGATCATTATGTAGTGTCCTTCCTTGTCTCTATAACATTCTTTATATTAAAGTCTATTTTATCTGATGAGTGTTGCTACTCCAGCTTTCTTCTGATTTCTATTTGCATGGAATATCTTTTTCCATCTCCTCACTTTCAGTCTGTATGTGTCCCTAGGTCTGAAGTGGGTCTCTTGTAGACAGCATATATATGGGTCTTGTTTTTGTATCCATTCAGCGAGCCTGTGTCTTTTGGTTGGAGCATTTAATCCATTCACATTTAAGGTAATTATTGACATGTATGTTCCTATTACCATTTTCTGAATTGTTTTGGGTTTGTTTTTGTAGGTCCTTTTCTTCTCTTGTGTTTCCCACTTAGAGAAGTTCCTTTAGCATTTGTTGTAGAACTGGTTTGATGGTGCTGAATGCTCTTAGCTTTTGTTTGTCTGTAAACCTTTTCGTTTCTCCATCGAATCTGAATGAGATCCTTGCCTCTTTGCTGGATAGAGTAATCTTGGTTATAGGTTCTTCCCTTTCATCACTTTAAATATGTCATGCCTCTCCCTTCTAACTTGTAGAGTTTCTACTGAGAAATCAGCTGTTAACCTTATGGGAGTTCCCTTGTATGTTATTTGTCGTTTTTCCCTTGCTGCTTTCAATAATTTTTCTTTGTCCTCAATTTTTTCCAATTTGATTACTATGTGTCTCAGCATGTTTCTCCTTGGGTTTACCCTGTATAGGAGTCTCTGCGCTTCCTTGACTTGGGTGGCTACTTCCTTTCCCATGTTAGGGAAGTTTTTGACGATAATCTCTTCAAATACTTTCTCGGGTCCTTTCTCTCTCTCTTCTCCTTCTGGGACCCCTATAATGCGAATGTTGTTATGTTTAATGTTGTCCCAGAGGTCTCTTAAGCTGTCTTCATTTCTTTTCATTCTTTTTTCTTTATCCTGTGCCGCAGCAGTGAATTCCACCATTCTTTCTTCCAGGTCACTTATCCGTTCTTTTGTCTCAGTTATTCTGCTATTGATTCTTTCTAGAGTATTTTTCATTTCAGTTATTGTATTGTTCATCTCTGTTTGTTTGTTCTTAAATTGTTCTAGGTCTTTGTTAAACATTCCTTGCATCTTCTCGATCTTTGCTCCCATTCTTTTTCCGAGGTACTTCACTATCTTCACTATCACTATTCTGAATTCTTTTTCTGGAAAGTTGCCTATCTCCACTTCATTTAGTTGTTTTTCTGGGGTTTTATCTTGTTCCTTCATCTGGTACATACATAGCCCTCTGCCTTTTCATCTTGTCTATCTTTCTGTGAATGTGGTTTTTGTTCCACAGGCTTCAGGATTGTAGTTCTTCTTGCTTCTGCTGTCTGCCCTCTGGTGGATGAGGCTATCTAAGAGGTTTGTGCAAGTTTCCTGATGGGAGGGACTGGTGGTGGATAGAGCTGGCTGTTGCTCTGGTGGGCAGAGCTCAGTAAAACTTTAATCCACTTGTCTGCTGATAGGTGGGGCTGGCTTCCCTCCCTGTTGTTTGTTTGGCCTGAGGCGACCCAACACTGGAGCCTACCCGGGCTCTTTGGTGGGGCTAATGGCAGACTTCAGGAGGCCTCATGCCAAGAAGTACTTCCCAGAACTGCTGCCAGTGTCCTTGTCCTCGTGGTGAGACACAGCCACCCCCCCACCTCTGCAGGAGACCCTCCAACACTCGCAGGTAGGTCTGGTTCAGTCTCCTTTGGGGTCACTTCTCCTTCCCCTGGGTCCCAATGCGCACACTACTTTGTGTGTGCCCTCCACGAGTGGAGTCCCTGTTTCCCCCAGTCCTGTTGAAGTCCTGCAATCAAATCCCGCTAGCCTTCAAAGTCTGATTCTCTAGAAATTCCTGCTCCCATTACCGGATTCCCAGGTTGGGAAGCCTGACATGTGGCTCAGAACCTTCACTCCAGTGGCTGGACTTCTGTGGTATAAGTGTTCTCCAGTTTGTGAGTCACCCACCCAGCAGTTATGCGATTTGATTTTATTGTGATTGTGCCTCTCCTACAGTCTCATTGTAGCTTCTCCTTTGTCTTTGGACGTGGGGTATCTTTTTTGGTGAGTTCCAGTGTCTTCCTGTCAATGATTGTTCAGCAGTTAATTGTAATTCTTGTGCTCTCGCAAGAGAGATTGAGAGCACGTCCCTCTACTCTGCCATCTTGAACCAAAAACCTCAACATTTCTAAAATTAAGGTATGTACATTGTTTTTTTAGACACAATGCTATTGCACACTTAATAGACTACAGTATAGTGTAACTATAACTTTTAAATGCACTGGGAAACAATAAATTCCTATGACTCACTTTTTTGCAAAGTTTGCTTTATTTGGGTGGTTTGGAACCAAACCTGCAATAACTCCAAGGTATGCCTGTATTAGAATCTTAAAGTTTGAAGGGATTGAAATGATTGAGCTCATTCTAGACATTGGACAGATGAGACTGAAGACCCAGAAGGTTAATTTGACTTGAAATGTTGCCCTTATATTTTTGTTGATATTGTTTCCATCAAAACTATCACAAAAATGTGCGTTTAACAACATTGTACCATATTTATTAGGATAATATTAATTATTTTTAAGGTTGTAGAATTTTCTTTTGTTCACTATTATTTGAAGCAATTGACATAGACTTTGGACATCTATTTTTCTTTTCATGGAAACTTGGATTATCATGATATTCATCATAATGAGCTTTAACCAGAGACAACATGAAAAGTGAATCTGCCCACTACTGGCTTGTATCAAGGTCCAGCATTAAAAGCGTGGACTCTGTGGCCAGATCGTCTGAATTTGATCATGGCTCTGGTACCTTCTAGCTAGGTAACTACGTGCAAGTTATTTATTCTCTTTCTGCCTCAATTTCCCATGCGATAATGGGACATATTGAAAGTATTTACTTCACAAAATTGCTCATAAAGAATGAAAAGAGTTACTATTTGTAAAGTATTTAGAATGGTGAGTTTTAGTGTATTGTAGGTCCTACCATGATTTTAATTTTTTTTAAATAAGCTTGCAGTTAACTAAACTCTCAAACCTCTTTCATGTATGTGCCTGCCGACTTGGTCTCCCCCAGTCTAAACTTGTGCAATTGATTTCTTTTTTCCAGCCTAAATGCATGACTTTGCATTTAACCCTGTTGAATTTCTTCCAGTGGCACTGGCTCAGCGGCACTTTATTTCCCTCACTTTCTGCACCCACCCATCCACCCATCCCCGGGTGTAAGTGCTGATAATGAGAGAGGTGGAAAAGAGAAGGGAATGCAGTCTCCTGCACGCTAAGCGCGCAGCCTGCAGTCCTCAAGTTCTGCCTGCAACTTAAATTTGGCGCCCAACCAAATTCAAGTGGCTCTAATTACTTTAAAATTAGGCATTTAGTTAAAATTTGATGAGCACATAAACTTAATAGCTGATCTCCAGCCAACATTACTATCAAACTGCCATCAAAATAAGTCCAGGAGGTTGTTATCCAAAGTACCCCAGTAAAATGAAATGAGCGGGACGATGGTTGTGACAACTGCAAAACTGCCATTTCCACAGGTGGAATTAAGTGTCTGTCCTGTAAATGAATAGAGACACAATTCAGGGAAGCAAGCCATCCAAATGTATCACTTGAATCCTGTTTGGCTGTTCTGACGTCGAAGAAGATAAGAATAAGAATCAACTGGGGAAACGAAAGATGCAGAACTACAAAAATAAACTTGTCATCCCTGACATCTGTGTTTATAAACGCATTATGTTAAACAGCAGAGATTTCCCTACGGCTGGCCAATACCAAGATGGCGTCTTGGGTGTTTACCTTTTCCCATAGCCCCAGTCGTAAGGGCTTTTCTTACTATCTCTTTGCTTCCAGCTTTTGTTTCAGTATCCCTGTAAAGAGTTGGCAGAGAACTAGCTGGGCAACTTCAGAAACATGGTTTATAACCAACCTGCTCCACTCTTTCGCTACAAAAAGTGAGCCTGTGCTAATTGTTCTTTAGTGAAGAAGTAGTTGGTCCACACCCACCCCTCCTCACCCAGGTGGAGATTTTCTTTATCAATAACCCCAGAGCAGGTTTGAATCAAAGAGGTGACACACACAAGAGCCAGATGTTTGGAGGGTAAGAAGGGGAGGTAGGTTCACACAATTGTTCTGCCTTCTTGCTTTCCGCTGAGGTTCTTTCCTGTGGGCTGTAGGACACATCAACAAGCTCTGAGCATGTGCGTGGACAGCCCCAGCCCAGCACCGCAGTGGGAAGCTGCTCACAGGCTGCCTTCCTTTTCCGGTGCAGCTGGTGTTTACAGAAGGACATGATTTGAAAGTTGATTTATTTACTCTGTCGTTTTTTTTTTTTTTTAAATGAACGGACATAGATGTCTGTTTGTTGAAACAATTAATAAACTCTAGTGATATTAAAATTTAACAGAAAAACATCCTTGGCTGTCAGGTGGAAATCTAAGGACTGACTTTTGGAAAGTTCATAATGTAACTCAGAGTGAGATCAGAAGATATATATAAATGTATTTTTTGGCTCTGTTTTTAAGAAAACAGCTGATCACTTTTGCTTGTGGAAACCAACGGGCTCTGGTTCCTGCCCCTTCATTTTGTCCTGGTTGTCTGTGGAGACTCAGAGGATGTTGATACGGCACCTCAACTATGGAGGGGAAGAGAACGTGCCAGAAGGTTCTCTTCCTCTTGTGCCAGCTCCTCCTCCCAAGTCTCTTCAAAAGTCAAGGCATCTGGGACTTCCCTGAGGGTCCAGTGGTTAAGACTTTGCCTTCCAATGCAGGGGGTGCAGGTTTGATCCCTGGTTGGGGAGCTAAGATCCCATATGCCTTGCGGCCAGAAAACCAAAACATAAAAACAGAAGCAATATTGCAACAAAATCAATAAAGACTAAAAAAAAAAGTCAAGGCATCTGGGTCCTAAGACATTGCAGTCTGATTGCAGTGAAACAAGGGGCTAGACCAGAAGAGGTGCACTTTCTTCCTTTAAAAAATTTATTCTTTATTTTGAGTGGTAATAGGAACACACACCAATAGATAAAGTTTTAAGGAGTATTCAGTGAAAAATAATTCTCTCTTGCACCCCTGCCCCCCAGCAGCCACCAGTTCCCTTACCAAAGATAATCTTTATTGCCAGTTCCTAGAGTATTCTCCTGGAGACATCTTATGTAGTTACAAACATTCATATATGTATATGCGTTTTAAATACACAAATAATAATGTACAATACACATTGTTCGACACCTTGCTTTTTTCACTTAACAATACATCAAAGGTTTTGTTTTGTTTGATTGTTTTTCGAAAGTGCTATCAGGGAGAAAAGTCATTCTTCATTTCAATGATCTGATTCTGGTTCTGGTTCATTGTACTGATAACAAAGATGCCAAGTTAAACTCTACCTCAGCCTCAGGTCAACTTGGTCTGGAGAAATAGGAATCATATTTAAAACCCTAAACCTTTAAGCAACAGGAAGTCTGGGGTGGGTAGAAGAGAGAGGGAAGGATGGATTCTGTTTAAAAGAATGCTCTGTGGGACTGACAGTTAAGCAGAGGGACACTTTGAACACAGTCTTGCAAAACGAAAATCCATTGGTTCCTTTCCCTGCTTTCGTAAGTAGGACTCAAACTTACTGGCCATAATTGTTTCATTTTTGCTAGTTAAGGATCTCTAGGAGCAAGATATTGTCAGTATTCTCGATGCAATACAGTTGACCCTTGAACCATGTGGGGTTAGGGACACCAACACCCCATGCAGTCAAAACTCCACGTGCAGATTTTGACTCCCCGAAAATAACTAGTAATAGCCTAGTGTTGACAGGAGGCCTTACTGATAATATAAACAGTCGATTAATGCATATTTTGTGTGTTATATGTATTATATACTGTATTCTTACAATAAAGTAAGTTACAGAAAAGAAAATGTTATTAAGGAAATTATAAGGAAGAGAAAATACAATTATAGTACTGTTTTATTGATACTGTATGTTTATGTCAAGATGAATTGTCTGTCAGTATCTACATCATTATTGTCTTATATGATACAAACCACTGTAGATGTTTTATATGTATATATATAACACTAGACGTCAAAGATGAAGATAAGGTGAAAAAGAAATTCAGATTTATTTATAGGTATGGTGCTTCATGCGTTGATAACAAAGAAGCAGCAATAGGATTGCTTTATGGTCGCCTAGTGTAATTGATACAATAGCGTCACGGTAGCCTAGCCTATACACTAATGAATTAATCTTTACAAAATTTTTGTGGCATACAGGATTACAGTCACATCCATAATATAGTGTTGGAAACATTGCTCCATTTTTTGAAAAACCACGTACCTATGACGATGGGCTGATAACGCAGTTTCTCCAATTACGAGAGAGGTATACTGTACAGTAATGGAATTCTTTGAAAGCAAAGTTACAAAACAGTAAGAAAACTAACACCTTAATTTTATACGAAATGTTACTCACCTTATACCTATGTAAGGTTAGACTAGTATCTACATATACTTTATGCATTCATGTCGTACTTAACTTTTTCTTAATATTTTCTATATTTTTAGGGCACACGGCTTGTCTGCGAGTCTTTTCAGATTGTCACAAATCTCCAGAATTGTTCTAACATATTAATTGAAGTAAATCCATGTATAAGTGGATCTGCAGAGTCCAAACCAGTGTTGTTCCAGGGTCAGCTGTACAAGGGAGGTGGAGGTGGAAAGAGACAAGGCTTTGGGATGGAGAAGATCTGGACATTAATACTGTGGCTATAATACCAGGTGCCAACCCAGGCCAATAGCATGGCAAATGCATAACACAAAGAACTCTTTGCTTGGGGCAGACACGCAGAGCTGTCTGGTTCATTGCCACCCATGCTAGAATCGATTTCCTTAGAGCTCTGATTCACAGCTTCCTTTCTGCTTTCCAAGTTATGAACTGGAAAGTTGGAGCTTTGAGAACATCGTGACACTTATTTCCCAGAACTCCCGAAGCTTTTCATGTCTGAACCCAGACCCAGGTGATGTGGCAGCTTCCAGGCAGCTCTAAGCCCCGGAAGCTGGGATCACAGAGAAACGTATAGACTTACACAACCTAATTTCTTTCATCCTGACTGACAGGATAAGGACAGAAGGAAGAGCAGAGAAATCTAAAGGAGCTTTACAGGCGCTGACATTCTAAGCTTGTGAAAGATAAGCAGGTAACGGAGAGTGGGGGTGTGTGAGGCAGCACACCCAGTGCAGGGGCATAGCTTGAGAGAGACACCAGGGCTGGGGTGGGGGGTGGGAGACACATGTCTACACAGCACAGCCGATGTGAGGGGAAAAGATGTGGAACTGGGTCCTGAATTGCTTATTTGGAAAATTAATTAGTAAGCGGTTAGCGGACCACTGAATGGAATATTAATTTCTCCCAAGGTTATTTGGAACCTAGGCATGGAGGGGAGAGAGAGAGAGACACAGAGAGGCAGGGAGGAGACAGAAAGAAAAGATAGGAACGGAGCGGGGGAGAAGACAGGACCCAAGTGCTTTGCCTCCACCTGCCCCCAAACCCGAGTGGAGCCCAGGGCCTGGCACATTCATAACGAAGGTTCGAGAGTGAGAGAGAAGAGGTGAGGAGGCCTCTATGATGCTACTGAAAGCATCGCCCAGAGACTGGACTGGAACATCTAAAGTTCCCAGCGACTTGTTCGCCGTCTTATTTGGAGAACTACCAGATACTCTTTCTAACATCAGTCAGCCATCCTTGCCCTATCTCCATCATCTGTCTAGACCTTGTTCTTTCTTGCACTTCCCCTCCTGCAGGCAGAAGAAAGGAAAGTACCTCGGGCTCCCTGGCTCAAAGGCGCTCTCTCTTTGGTTTTCCGGTTTCCTCGCTTGTGAGTCTGTTAGACACTTCCTCTGCGGTTTACCTGTAGTCTGACCTGTGAATCTTTGAGATCATCTCTCTCATGGTCTCTCACTGCAGTGACAGCGCGAGGTTCCCCCCCCCCCCCAAGGCCGCCCCCTTAGCAAGGCCTGGGGAGCAACTGTTCATCTGGAGCTCTCGGCTGCAGGGCTGCCTTCTCCTGCGCTGTGGGGTGGAGCCTCCTGAAGAAGGAAGAGCACAGAAGGGTGCTCCCTGGGCGAACGCTCCTTGGATACTGGCCAGAATCAAAGCTCGGCTTCTTCCCACCCTTTAAAATGTGGTCGGTACACTACCAAACGTAAATCAGATAGCTAGTGGGAAGAAGCTGCATAGCACAGGGAAATCAGCTCGGTGCTCTGTGACCACCTAGAGGGGTGGGATAAGGAGGGTGGGAGGGAGAGGCAACAGGGAGGAGATATGGGGATATATGTATATGTATAGCTGATTCACTTTGTTATAAAGCAGAAACTAACACACCATTGTAAAGCAATTATACTCCAATAAAGATGTTTTTAAAAATTAATTAATTAAAAAACGAAACAAGTGGTTGGGCTCAGGAGGTCTCGCCCCGTTGTCCAGGCTGCCGCTCAGGAATGGCTCCCTCCGCTGGGCAATCCAGTCTCCTCCCTGGACCTTTCCAGATCCATTCAGAACTCAGCTGCCGGTGCGGGGATTCAGCATTCTGGGGATGGCATGTTTATTTCGAAACAATCATGAGGCTTGATTTGATGTAGTGAAAGAAATTAGTGCTTGCTGAATACGGCCCAGTTATTACTGCATTAATTCACACAGATCAGCAGCTGACATTGGCTGGAAGGTGGGCATGGGGGCATTTCAATAAGTTTGGCTGAAGAGAGCTGCCTCTTCAGGGCTGCCAAACCCCCTCCCTCACTGCAAGGCGCAGATGATAACTCGTGTTTGGAATGACTTTCACGTCAAGGGTGCATGATGTTATTTTAATGTCAGCTGGAAATGGACAAATTAAAGCATGGTTGGGAGATGTCCCAAAAGTCAGTCATCAAACTGACACCCTTGGAGACCTGCTTTCTCCCAAGCCCATCCTTCAACGACTCCTCAAAGATGGAAGAAATTGTAACATGCTACCAAGGAGATGTAGCAAGACACCTTCTTGTGGATCATCAAACTTGGTATGTGAATCTGTACCGTGTATAAGCAGTTAAGCATGGTGTCAGCTGTAAGTAACAATAGCTTAAACAAATAAAGGATTATCTGCTTGCTGTTATGGGTTGAATTGTGTCCCCCTCCCCAAAATAATATGTTGAAGCCTTAACTCCTAATACCTCAGAATGTGGCTATATTTGGAGAGAGGGCCTTCATACATGTGATTAAATTAAAAGGAATCCCTCAGGATGGGCTCTTGTGTCAAGTCAGCTCTCTCCAGGGAAACAGAACATATATATATATATATATATATATATATATATATATATATATATATACATATATATATATATATACACACACATATATATATGAGAGAGAGAGAAATTTATTATAAGAAATTGCCTTGCATGATTATGGAAGCTGGCAGGTCCCAAGATGTGCAAGGTTGAGTCAGCAAGTTGGAGGCCCTGGAGAGAAGATGCTTTAGTTCCAGTATGATCTGAGGGCCTGGGAACCAGCAGAGCTGACGGTGTAGCTCCATCCAAAGGCTGACAGGCTTGAGGCTCAGGAAGAGCTCATGTTTCGGCTGGAGTCTAAAGGCAGGAAAAAAACGGAGCCCGGGTTCAAGGAAGGTAGCCAGGCAAGAAGACTTTTCTGTTACTCGGGAGAAGGTCAGGCTTTCTTGTTCTACGTTCCTTCTTTACTGATCACCAGTTCCCAAACAGACTCAACTTCATGCGGTACTTACTACCTCGAAGCCCTCCCACCATTCATTCATTCATTCGTGCACAAAAGACTATTCTAAACGCTTGGCATGCATTATCTTATTTAATCACTGGAGTAGAATGGGGAAAAGAAACAGGAAGTCTCTGCTTTTATATAATCTATTATAGATTAGAGGAGAGAAAATATTCACATTATTACGGTGAAATGTAGTCAGGTTCCTGAGAGGGAAGCTGCCGGGAGGTAGAGGCACCAACAGCAGGGAAGTCTAGCCTACTATCTGCTCACCCAAACCCTTCGCATTCTGCAAGGCCTGAGTCAGCCAGCACTCAGCCACACCCAGCAGAATAACTGTGCCTTTGTGTTTTGCTGTACTTAATAATATTAAAGAGCACTTACCTGGTGCTAGGCTTTGAGCTAAATGCTAAGCGCATTGTATCACTGAACCTTTACAACAATCCCATTAAGTGAATTATCCCCCAATTATAGACAAAGAAGCTGAAACTCAGAGACTCATGTGAGCAGATCTTTGCAACAATACCTCCCTCTTCCTGGAGTCCTCGTCCTCCAGATTGTCACCAGACTGCCTCCTTCCTTGGGTCTCAGTTCAAATGTCACCTCCTCCAGGAAGCCTCCCTTGACCAGTCATTCTTAAAGAGCTAGCGCTCTGAGTCACTCTCGCACATCACTCTATTTTCTCACAGCCCCCATCACTCTCCGAAATTATGTTTTTTATTTATGTGTCTCATGCTTAGTGTCTGTCTTCGTCCATTAGAATAAGTTCTATGAGGGTGAGAAAAGTCACCTCCTCTAAGTTGGGCCACTCTAAATCCTTGGCACTTAGAGGGATGCCTGGTACATAGTAGGCCTTCGATTAGTGTTCTCTGGATGAAATCATGAATATACCCAGAGTCATATAACTAGCAAGTGACAGAGTTGAGATTTAGACTTAGATGTGTCTTTCTCCAAAGTCCAGGATTTAATGCCTTTTCTAGACTCCACACTATCCATCTTGCTTTTTTTTTTTTTAATCTTGCTTTAAATTTACTTTTCTGTCCCTGCTACATGGTTCTGAGGGCAATGCGACCACATCCTCTCATAGCCCCTATAAGGACACTGCTTTGCTGTCCAGACACTCAGCCCGTGTTTGCTGAGATGACTAAGTTTCCATGACAACGCCAGAGAAGGAAGAAGGGCTCTGAAGCCCTGTGTGATTTTCCTCCCATCTCCACCGAGGTTAGCATCACAGACTGAGAAGAGGTCCTCCTCACCCCGACTCAGGCTGGAAGTGTCATCTGCAACCTTGGGAGGCATCACGGCCCCGGGGCTAAGCTGATGGCTCCCCGTGAGCGTGACCGCAGCTTCCCCCGCGAGTGACCCGCAAGCAGGGGCGGAGGCTTCAGCCCAGCCCCCACTTGAGGAGTAAGCACAGGTCAAGTCCTCGAGTTTCTTAGAAGATGCTGGTCTTTCTGGCAGGGAAACTTGCTTGGCCCCTGTTCCCGCGGGCAGGATTCTTCTTGACCAATGAGAGAGGCCGGGCATTTCAGAGGGCAGGCGGTCATCCTCTCACTCGGGGAGCGGACACAGCGCAGCAAAAAGCCTTCCCACCTGAGCCTGCTTCGGCTTTTCCCATTTTCCCCTGAGCTGAAAAAACCGATGGAACCTTAGGAAACTCCTCGTTCCATCTCCTATATCTGCGCCTGTGTAGAGACAGCTAGGAATGAAGCCTTCCTTTGGCGCTTGCAAATCGTTCATTCTGTCGTCATCAGAAAACCCAGCGGAGCAAAGAAGGTAAACTCGGCTGTCTCTGCGGCCACGCTGAAGCCAAGGGCCCTCTTGGAGGCACACAGAGAGGGTGCTTTCACCTCCTCCTGCGTGGGACCAGCCGCAGCTGCAAAAGCTGCCTCTCCTTCCCTGTGCTCGCCGCTCTGCAAGGGGATTTGGAAATAGCACTCCACTTTCCTGGACCGATGGAAAGGGCAGCTGCCTAAAGGGTAGGGCTTGACAGCAGCTAGACAGGACTTCCTCCCTCAAAATAGCTCCCTACTGCCTGAATTTCCTCCAGTAACGTAATCGCCTTGAATCTCACAGAATCGGCCTTTAGGAGAATGCAACTAGAGTGCAAACTCCCTTAGGAAGGCCAATAGTCCACTAGAGAGGAGTTGGCAAACTTCATCTGAAAAGGACCAGATGATAGACATCTTAGGCTTTGTGGACCACACCATCTCCATTGCAACTATCAGCCTCTACAGAGGTCGCCCCAAAGCAGCCCCGGACAGTGTGTAAGCGAATGGGTATGGCTGTGTTCCAGGAAACTCTATTTACCACGCCTGCGGCAGGCTGGACTGGGCCCATGGGCCGTGATCTCCCAGCACAGCATGAAGCTGTAAGTCAGTGACCTTTCCTTGCCATCTCTCTACCGCCAGTGCCTCTCGCATGACGTGCACAGTGACGAGATGCTGAAATATTGTTTGCTGACGTACTTATGAGATAATGAGAGTTCAAGAGAGGCTGTTTGAGAGCCAACATTTCCAGAAGGAGCCTCAATAGGGTAGGGAATATTTAGAGGCTGAGAATTCAGGAGGGCAGGGCTCTAAATTCAAGTTTGTCAACTAAACAGGTCCATTGGTTATAGTCATAAATCTCCAAATGCCGTACCTGGTTGAGAACATCGTGTGCCCCATCTGGGGACCAGTAAAAAGTAAAGACTGGGAGCAATGGAGACAAATAAGAAACCCTGGGCACGGTCACCCTTTCCAGCTTTGGCACTTCTGTTATATCCCTGCCCTCAGGGGTCATCTCGTCATTCCAGAGAGTGAGCCAGAGTCCCACTGTTCTGGCTCAGGTGAACCACTAACGCCCTTTGGTAACAGGTTAGCTGTTATACAAAGCTAGGGCCTCAAGGCAGCGTGCCACTGCCCTCCTTTTCTCCCTCACTGCAGTCACGTCGCTGTGGCGATCGCAGCATCAAAGATCTGCCTGTTGATCTTTTTCAAGGTGGTAGAAGTGACGCTGGTACAGCTGAGCAACGATTTTAGGAGGAGATAATTACCATCACCTTCACTTGGCTGTTTTCTGGACCACCATCTTGGTTTGGTAGAAGACAGAGCACAAAGGCTTGAGTTGTGTGCCGTCATTGAGATTCCAGACCTTTGGGGACTTGGTGTCAGTCAGGATAGGTAAGGTTCTGTTACAATAACAAACAACCTCAAAATTTTAGTTTCTTCACACAACCCAAGTTTATCTCTTCCTCAGGTTACAGGTCCAACACGGTTGTCAGGCAGGCTCTCATTTGTCGTTCAAGGACTCAGATACTCCTGGTTTCACCATGACGCATATCTTTTTGGTCATCTCATCAGGGGAAAGGGGCATGACATATCATGCCCCAGCTTCTAAAGCCTCTGCTCAGAAGTGTCATATCTGCTCACATTTGATTGACCAAACAAGTCACACGCACACAGAACTCCTAAGAGGGTGGGTAAGTGCAATCCTACCGTGTGCCTGGAGGGATGGCACAATTTGTGAGCTGGCCTAATGACTACTGTAGGACCTGAATAAGGGGTTGGGGGCATCAGCTTGCATGAAGAGTCAAATATCCTTATGGGAGAGCTATATAGCTAGAAGTTGAGTGCTGATACTGAGGAAAACATTCTGAAGGCCCTAGAGAGTGGAGTTAATCTGAATATTCCACATGTGTAGCAGGTGAGAACAAGACTCATTAAGGAAAGGCAGTTGCTGAGAGCCAAGTTGAAGTGGGCTATGGGCTGAAGCAGGTATTAAGGAGAACTCAGGGCTCCACAGTGGGAGAATCGTCACTGCCTTCTTCCAGGAAGAAGCAGCTTTTTTAAAAGTCTGAGATAAATGCAACGTGGTTATCAATAGATTCGGTATAAAACCAAGGGTTAAGCACGGAGGTAGCTCTGAGAGCGGGTAAGACTATGGACATGGGAAAGAGTTCACACGTTCTGATTCAGAAGACAACAAACAGAGTGATGAGGAAGATGCTGGTATGTCTGTCCCATCCTGGTCTACAAGTAACGCCCTCCAGGCAGCAGAGTAGCACCAGTGCCCAAGACAAAACAAACTAGGCGTTATAGCACGGCTAGTACAGTTGCACAGGCTGGGCACTGTACATCTTGAGTTGTTGCCAATCACACTGTGATTTATGTGAATGGAACACCCAGGAGTTGTCAATGAGCAACATGAAGAATCCTGGGTCGGGCTTCCCTGGTGGTGCAGTGGTTAAGAATCCGCCTGCCAGTGCAGAGGACATGGGTTTGATCCCTGGTCTGGGAAGGTCCCACATGCCACGGAGCAGCTAAGCCCGTGCGCCACATCTGCTGAGCCTGCGCTCTAGAGCCCAAGAGCCACAACTACTGAAGCCCGCGCCCCTAGAGCCCGTGCTCCACAACAAGAGAAGCCACCGCAATGAGAAGCCCGTGCACCACAACTGAGTAGTCCCCGCTCGCCGCTACTAGAGAAAGCTTGTGCGCAGCAACGAAGACCCAACGCAGCCAAAAATAAATTAATTAAACAAACAAACAAAGAATCCTGGGTAGTAACCCTTTCTCCACTCCCTATTCAAGGCAAGATTTGGACTCTTGCTTTTCCCTTCCCACAACTCCTGACCCCATCAGTGTGGTTTCCTGTTTCTGGTCTTGCCCCCAACCCTCTGAATCTGACGCAGAGCCAGGTTTTCTGGTTTCACCAGTCAGGGCTTACCAGTACCTCCCTTACATGTTCCCCAGGAGTGAGGTCACGAAGGGTGAGTTGAAGGCCACGCAAGGTATGCCAGCCTAGAGGAGAGAGGTAGAGATAGACTACTGTTTGCAGGCACATGGACACACCCACAGAACACCCCAAACCAGGGGGGACTAGGATGAGACTGGGGTTCCCATGAGCAGAGGAAGCAGGGAATTAGGTTTTTGTTCCACTTACTGTCATCCTCCTGGTCCAGTGAGGCTGGCCTGACATGGAAGAACACTCATAACAGACGTATGCTCAGTGCAAAGTAGGTCCTCATTCAATGTTTGTTGAAAAAATAGCACAAATATGTATATTTAAAGAACAGTTCATCTTCCCTCTTTCCATAGTCATAAGAATGATGAGAATTTGGCCACCAGATAAGCTATTGAAATGTGAAAAAGTTAACCAACAAGTGGAGGGAGAGGAGGTGGGTCTTTGTTCTATGGGAAACCAAGGGACCAGTTAGACTTGGACTGATGCCTGGGGACTGTGTCTTCTAGACAAACCATCCCTTGTGAATTGGTCCTTATAATTTCAGTCCTAATATGTTCAGTGGTGGAGTGAGTTTCAGCTCTTTAAATGCTTGTAAAAATACTAGGCAGGGTTAGTGCTAGATCTGGTATTGGCACAAATTTTTTGTTTGTTTCTTTGTTTGTTTGTAACAGAATGCTGAGGATTATTTTATTAACGAACTTGCACGTAGCTCTCTCTTTTTTTTTAACATCTTTATTACAGTATAATTGCTTTACAGTGGTGGGTCAGTTTCTGCTTTATAACAAAGTGAATCAATTATACATATACATATGTTCCCATATCTCTTCCCTCTTGCATCTCCCTCCCTCCCGCCCTCCCTATCCCAGCCCTCTAGGTGGTCACAAAGCACCGAGCTGATCTGTCTGTGCTATGCGGCTGCTTCCCACTAGCAATCTATTTTATGTTTGGTAGTGTATATATGTCCATGCCTCTCTCTCACTTTGTCCCAGCTTACCCTTCCCCCTCCCCTTATCCTAAAGTCCATTCTCTAGTAGGTCTGCATCTTTATTGCCATCTTGCCCCTAGGTTCTTCTGACCATTTTCTTTTATTTTTTAGATTCCATATATATGTGTTAGCATACGGTATTTTTTTTTCTCTTCTGACTTACTTCACTCTGTATGACAGACTCTAGGTCCATCCACCTCACTACAAATAACTCAGTTTCATTCCTTTTTATGGCTGAGTAATATTCCATTGTATATATGTGCCACATCTTCTTTATCCATTCATCTGGCGATGCACACTTAGGTTGCTTCCATGTCCTGGCTATTGTAAATAGAGCTGCAATGAACATTTTGGTACATGTCTCTTTTTGAATTATGGTTTTTTCAGGGTATATGCCCAGTAGTGGGATTGCTGGGTTGTATGGTAGTTCTATTTTTAGTTTTTAAGGAACGTCCATACTGTTCTCCATAGTGGCTGTATCAATTTATATTCCCACCAACAGTGCAAGAGGGTTCCCTTTTCTCCACACCCTCTCCAGCATGTATTGTTTGTAGATTTTTTGATGATGGCCATTCTGACTGGTGTGAGATGATATCTCATTGTAGTTTTGATTTGCATTTCTCTAATGATTAATGATGTTGAACATCCTTTCATATGTTTGTTGGCAATCTGTATATCTTCTTTGGAGAAATGTTTATTTAGGTCTTCTGCCCATTTTTGGATTGGGTTGTTTGTTTTTTTGATATTGAGCTGCATGAGTTGCTTGTATGTTTTGGAGATTAATCCTTTGTCAATTGCTTCATTTTCAAATATTTTCTCCCATTCTGAGGGTTGTCTTTTCGTCTTGTTTATGGTTTCCTTTGCTGTGCAAAAGCTTTGAAGTTTCATTAGGTCCCATTTGTTTATTTTTGGTTTTATTTCCATTTCTCTAGGAGGTGGGTCAAAAAGCATCTTGCTGTGATTTATGTCATAGAGTGTTCTGCCTATGTTTGCTTCTAAGAGTTCGATGGTGTCTGGCCTTACATTTAGGTCTTTAAGCGATTTTGAGTTTATTTTTGTGTATGGTGTTAGGGAGAGTTCTAATTTCATTCTTTTACATGTAGCTGTCCAGTTTTCCCATCACCACTTATTGAAGAGGCTGTCTTTTCTCCACTGTATATTCTTGCCTCCTTTATCAAAGATAAGGTGACCATATGTGCGTGGGTTTATCTCTGAGCTTTCTATCCTATTCCATTGATCCATATTTCTGTTTTTGTGCCAGTACCATACTGTCTCGATTACTGTAGCTTTGTAGTATAGTCTGAAGTCAGGGAGCCTGATTCCTCCAGCTCCGTTTTTCTTTCTCAAGATTGCTTTAGCTATTCGGGGTCTTTTGTGTTTCCATATAAATTGTGAAATTCTTTGTTCTAGTTCTGTGAAAAATGCCTGGCACAAAATTTTGAAGGTATTATCACCTTGAAAACTAACATCAACTATAAACAGTGTTGCCATAACGATATTAAGCAAATAGAAAATTGCTTAAGTCCTTTTGAGGGAAAGCATACCTCTCCTTAGAGATACCTCTCCTTAGAGAAAGCATACCTCTCCTTAGAGAAAGCATAAATATAAGTGATAATTGAATGTGCATGGGTGTGGAATAACCATTTTTCATGAAATCATGATGCTCAGGAAAATAAATACTGAGGCTGAAACCAAGTCAACTTCAGGCAAACATTTGCCTCCAAATGCATGTGTGACCTCGTCTCTGTTGTCCTTCCCCATTTTCTTCCTGACAGAGACACATGTTGAAATGTAGATGGGGTGAAAACTCGACTCATCATCAATAAGGCTCTTGGCCCATGAATATCTTTCCTCAAATAAACAGAAAACCCTACCTAGAAACAAAAAAGAAAATATGGAAGAGGGGAAAGGGCAGGATAGAGCACAGATCTGACTTGATTTTTAGGACATTATCATCCAATGGCTTATTCTCCGCCAAGACGTGTACTGGCCATCACAAAACCTATGCTTCACGAAGACTTCCATCAACAAATTTGCATAATGCCTTACTTATATGCATAGCATTCCACATAGCATTGCTTCTGACCAAGGAACTCAGTTCTCAGGGAAAAAAATTGTGACATGGGGTTCATACCATGGGATTCACTGGTCTCACCATGTATCCCATCACTCAGGAGTAGCTGGCCTTATAGAAAGTGAAGTGGCCTGTGGAAGACTCAGTTACAGCTCAGTTTTGAGAGAATAACCTGAAGGTCAGAGTTCTAGTTAATAAGATGCCACATATGCTTTGAATCAGTTACCAATGTGTTTCTCCCAAAGCCAGAACATATAGGTCCAGGATCAAGGGTGGAAGTGGGAGTGGCTTTTCTCACTATGACACCTAATGCCCACTCACAGCATGTTTTGCTTTCTGTCCCGGCAACTTTGGGATCTTCTGGTTCGGAGGTCCAATGTCATAATGGAGAAACGCTTCCACCAGGTGACACAAAACTGCTGCACTGGTTTGGAAGTTGACACTCTGCCAATCGGCCATTTGGGGCTCCCCCTCCTGCTGAACTAGCAAGGGCAGAAGGGGTTTTCTGTGTTGGTGGATCCTGATTATATACTAAGAGACATCAGTTTTCTACAACACAAGACCTTTATCTAGAACCCAAGGGATTCTCCAAGGTACTACATAGTACATCCACGTTCAGTCGTAAAAGCTAATGAAAAAGATATCATCTATAGCCAGAGCAAGAAGTTACCATTTTTGTATGGAAATTTAAACCTGTTGGGAAAGTGTGTACAGTAGCTGAGTAGGCAAGGGAGTGATCTGTGCTCCAAAGCTACCTTTCTATATTCTGCTCAGTGATGTGAGGGCTGTATGGCTCTTTGGACAGTTGGCACCTGGTTATGTTCTGCCAATAGGGGACACTAGGGATACCAGAAAGCTGGAATTGGAGTAGGGTGAGAACCTGCTGCTCCTACAAACATTGACTCACAGGGACCCTTCACCCTAGCGTTGACAGGGTCCATCCAGTTTCAGCGCTGCCTAAAGCAGCCTCATTGCACCCTCTTACAGGTACAAGCATAACCAAGTCCCTTCCCTGGAGCACCTAGGTTTTGCTAATCCCACCTCCTTCTCTTTGTTTTCTCAGCCCCAAGAGTAGTTGCTACTTTCACCGATAATGACATTGGTTGCTTCGATGGTCCCTTTTTGTTCCTTCAGCCTTCTCACATCTGTGTGATCAATTCTCCACCTTAAATTTCTTCTGTTGAAATTTCAAATGTGTTTTTTGTTTTCCTGCCTGGACCCTGACTGATATCCAGCCTTAGAAGGAAACTCAAGATTATGTGACATTTCAGTTATTATCAGTTTTTTCAGAAAGATTCTTTAGGACACTCAGTTACAAAAAAGAGGCGGGGGGCATTTTTAAGTAAGTTTAATATGGAATTACTATCGTTCAAAGGCCGCTATCCAAAATGGAATGGGAGAAATTCCTGTGAATGCCTGCTGGAAAATAAATTCATTTTATTAAAAGGTCTTCCTCTTTGTATTCGGAGGTTAAATAAATGATAGAATTTATTATTCCACCAAACAATTTCACTTATTTTTGGTAAATTGCACTAAATGTGGTTTAATTACTGTGTCCAGAATAGCATTTCACATCTGTGGCCCCAAAAGCTATTATTGCTATGGACCGGTGAGACAAAGAAATAGAGCCCTCTTGTGGCCAATCTAAATACTACATCCCCCAGCAGTTCAACATTGATTGTACTAACATCTTGATCTTGGAAATTAACATTTCTGATCTTTGAACAGAAAGATATCATACAGATCCTGCCCTGGGTCGCCAAGAAACAGAAAAGAAGCCTACTATCCAGAGAAATAATGCCCGTGCTTCTTGGCACTACACAAACATAACATAAAAACACTTATAAACTTGTAAACAACGTCATTATTAAATGCCCAATTTTTTAAGTAGTAAGTAGAGGGAGTGAGAATAGGTCTGAGATCAAAAGAGATACTTAGATCCCTCACGTGGCAGGGGTCTTAACACAAACCACAGTAATTTCCTTCTGAATTGGTTCTCCACACAAGAAAGGCCCCCGGGCGTCACAGGGAGGAAAACTCAATAAATGTGGCAAGAGTTTGATGTGCGGGTGGAATGTGATGATATGCACATTATTATCTTTTGTGGCAAAGACAAGAGAACCCAGTGAAGAGGAGTGTTAGAGACCTCTCAGGACAAACTGGAGAGAGAGGTGGCATGGAAGCATGGAGCATTTATGCTTGGCAGTTGGATGGCACTGGGTTCAAATGCCATCTTAGCACATCCTAGCTGTGTGACTTAGGGCAAGTTGTCCAACCTCTCTGATTCTCAGCTTCCCATCTGTACAATGGATATAACAACATCTGCTTCAAGATAATGTATAATGTCATAGTTCAGGGCACATGCTTCAGAGCCAAGCTCCCTGGTTTCAAATCCTGACCCCGCCACTTACTATGTGACCTTAGGCAAGTTATTTCACCTCTCTGTGCCTAAGCCATAAAATGGGTTAAAATAGTTCTGACCTTTCAGGGTTGTTCTGAAGATTAAACGATTCCATATATATATATATATATATATATATATATATATATATATATACACAAAACACTTAGAGAAGGCATCTCAGATGAATTTGCCATCATTACTGCTGTTTAGTGTTTTGGGACTTCCCTGGTCGTCCAGTGGTTGGAACTTCGCCCTCCAATGCAGGGAGTGAGGGTTTGATCCCTGGTCGGGAAGATCCCTGGTCGGGAAGCTAAGATCCCACATGCCTTGCAGCCAAAAAACCAAAACGTGAAACAGAAGCAATACTGTAACAAATTTAATAAAGACTTTTAAAAAATGGTCCACGTTAAAAAAATATATTTTTAAAAAAAGTGTCTTAAGATACCTTCCACATGGTCAACACACAATAAATATTAGCTTTATTATTGGCTGTAAATCATCACAGGCAATTTACCTGTTATCTGTTCCCTACCTGCTTCTTTTCCTATTAAGTAGAGTCATGTAAAATTGCCATTTTTAAGGTGAAAAACACCTGAATGCAGTAATTTCTTGGTTTGTTGGAATACGGACCAGTGCTTGTCACCATGTCACTTTGAGGGTTCTTTCCCCCACCTGCGATGATAAGCCCCTGGAGCACAATAAGTGAGCTTAGCCTCCCCAGCTCCTGTTCTAGTCCCTGGGAAGGAGGAAGAGGAAGCGATGATTGGGGTATCTGTACCCATTAGAGCCCGGCCAGGGAAACAGAATCCACCCCAGGTAGTTTTAATAGGGGGAACCTTTATATAGAGAACTAATTACAAAGGTGTTGGAAAAGTTTAAAAGCCACATAGGAGATGTTGAAGCAACCCTGAGATTAGCAACAGCAGGGAGTGGCTACCATCTTGACTACTGGTGGGACAAAAGGCAGAGGGGGCATTGCCAGAGGCAGGGCAGGGCCCCAGCAGAAGAAATGATGCAGGGCTGCCCAGCCACTCCCAAAACTGCCCCCACCCAAAGCAGAGAGGAAGGAGGGGCACCTCTCTTCCTTTTGCTCCCTGGTCTCCTGCCAGTACCCTCCCGCCCCGGGCTGAAACTAATCATTCTCCATTGGCAAAGGGGCATGGAGTTTGCAGGGCCTAGCCACTTGGATACAGAGAAGAGCAGGAAAAAACAGAAACAGATTTGAGAACAGAGAGGCAAATGCCAGTCTGGAGAAGCAGTAGCTGGGAGGAGAAAGAAGGGAAAAGAATGGGCGGTGGCGGGGCCATGACATAAAATCCGGCTGCTGCCGTTTTGTCTCTGGCGCTTCAGCATCTTCTTAATCTAATCAGGGTAGAATCCTGACACTTTGCTGCTCTAGCCAGGTAATTCCAAATAAAAACGGTGGGAACCACAGTAATCTGTCTTTGGTGACTTCATAAGATGGAGAGGGGCACAGGCCACCCAGGCAAGAAACTTCGGGTTGACTTATGACCTCCAGGCAGAGAGGTTAAAAAACCTGCACTGCACGTTCTTCGCCTGCACCCTTTTCTCCTGGTGCCAAGTTCAGGGCCACAGAACTGGACTTCAGGAAGAGACTCCTCATCTTAGAAGTTACGTCCTCCAAAACTATGGAAATAATGGAATGCCATGTGGTAGCCTGGATTGAACGCTGGAACGGAAAGGGGCATTCGTGGAGAAAGTGGGTAAAGTATTCAGACAATAGGACTGTTCATTTCTTATTCATTTATTTATTTTTTATGGCTGTGTTGGGTCCTTGTTGCTGTGCGCAGGCTTTCTTTAGTTGCAGCGAGCGGGGGCTGCTCTTCGTTGCGGTGCGCGGGCTTCTCGTTGTGGTGGCTTCTCTTGTTGCAGAGCACGGGCTCTAGGTGCGCAGGCTTCAGTAGTTCTGGCACGTGGGCTCAGCAGTTGTGGCGCACGGGCTTAGTTGCTCCGCGGCATGTGGGATCTTCCCGGACCAGGGCTCGAACCCGTGTCCCCTGCCTTGGCAGGTGGATTCTTAACCACTGCACCACCAGGGAAGTCAAGGATTGTTAATTTCTTAGTTTAACCAATGTTAATGTCTTAATTTTGACAAATGTACTATGGATACGTTAGATGTTAACATTAGAGGGAGCTGGGTGAAGGGTATATGGGAATGTTCTGTACTATTTTCTTCTGTAGATCTAAATTTATTTTTTTAAAAAAACATTGTTATGACCTCCTCCAGAATGGCTTCTTCCCTTAGCTTCAGCAGGCAGCTCCAGCTAACACAGTGAGGCACCATCAAGGGGAAGCTGACCCCCTCCCCCAACCCCCATAACACCAGTAAACACATCCAGGAGAGTGTCGGAAATCCCATATCTGGGAAAGACTTCTGTAGGACTTTTCATTGCTGGTAAAAAGCATGAATTCATAACAGTAGCCTACGCACAAAGAGCATGATTAACTCATGCTGTAACCACCACCATGCTGTTGTTCTCATGGACGGGATTTTTGTTATACCCCCTTCGGCTAAGGCAACGAACTGGGTGATGTTCAAACTTAATGGACAAAGTTCATGCTCTAAACAAGTTCCTAAGTCAAGACCAACCATAGTACTGGGTTATTTATAAATGAACTGCCCTCATATAGACACTCACTCATCTTTTAAAGTTGCCTTAGATAACTTCTAGAAAAAGCAGAGTAAAGCTACACACACACACACACACACACAAACACACACACACACACACACACACACACACACAGCTAGTTTAGGAAGGGGTTTGACTCAACAGCACGGAAGTGCGAATTGACTTTTTTCCATTGTCTTCTATCAAAGTGCCCATTTTCCCACTGGGTGGTGGCTCCCTTTAGCCATCTCAATCCAATTCTATAACTTTTAATTCACTTTTGGTAATTACAACAGTCTCGTTCTGGTTACCAAGACTTCGTTCTGTGCATTTGAAATTTTCAATATTGTATTTAATTCAAAGTTGCCTCCCCTACCCCCGACTCCCAGCCTAGGCTGGTGTGACTAGTCTTGAAGGAGCCTTTCTCCTCTGCCCTCTTTTGAATAGTTACTCCTCTGGCATTGATCTGAGAAGAAAGAGGCAGGGGGTGGGGAAAGTCTCTCTTGAAGACTGGTTATGATAAAGTATACTTACCCCCTTTCTGTAAACTCCTGGCCACTAATGTAGCTTCTAAACTGTAGACTCCTCTGTGGTTACAGATGGAAATGGTGACAGTCCTTAATAAAGAGACACGACTCCATCGACTTCTGATCCACGAATGCTGGCCCTACATCTGCATTCCCTGACAGAATGTGCTTCCATGGTCGTCACTCTAGCAGTTCCTGGCAAGCCTGTGGCCCCCAGTCTTACATACCATCTGCAGCCCTAATCCACAGGCTCAGTACATCTTCGGGGTCCCTCAGGAATGCGCACCTGTGTGGTCTTTGGCCCTTCATCTCTGCCTGGCTATGCCCTGCTCAGACGAGGGAGGTCAGGAAGCGTGGTATCTGCTCCCCAGGACAGGGAATGTCACCCCTTCTGACAGAACTCATAATTCAGTAAGTAATTTGGGGGTTTGCCTTCTCTGAACTTTGGGGACAGGACCCATTCATGCTTGCCCTCCCATCCTCCAGAGGAAGGCAGAGGTGAGGAAATGGCCTCTCTTTCTTGTATTCCCCAAAGGAAGTTTGGCCTCGACCTCCAGCTTACATCTCTCCACAGTATGGGACCTAACTCCAGTCACCCCTGGAAATACAGAGTCTTACACCAAGAATGATCTCTTATTTGAACTTGGCCCTGGAAAACACAGAGGTTTCTCCCGTCAGGAGACCTGTGTGTGGGCTCCAGAGCAGAACAAGATCTCAGCTGGAACCTCCCACCAGACTCCTGGGCACACATGTGTAAATACATTCTTACATGAAACAGCTGCCCTGTCCATAACACTGACCTCTACGGCTCCAAGGACGTATTCTTTGAGATGCACTGTGTATGCTATAGATCTGTCCCACTTTGACATTCCTTTGAACTTCATGAATTCTTTTTTGCTCTTTTAACACAGTACTAGCAGGGGATTTGAAAGGCAAAAATTAGCGCTGACTGTTTCAAAGCTCCATCCATATAAAATCCAGAGGATGGGGGAGGTGCCTCCCCACGGACCACTCTTTGAGGGAGAGCTGTCCATATCAAAGAACAAAGTACTTGCCCAAACTCATCTCAAACGACAGCTTCACCCTGGCTGTCTGTAGTGTCCCAGGAGGACTTCCTTCATGTCTTTATTCAAGGGCCACTTGTATTGCTGATTTCACAATTCACGTCTCCCTGCTTCTCGCTTATGTGCTTAGACAGTGTTGAAAGGTCATTGCTGCCCACACTTCTTTCCCTATGCACTGCTCTTTCGAGGGATGTGACCAGAATAGAGCAACGGGGGCCAAGAGGTGGAAAGGTTCTCTCTAGTTCCATCTAGACAAAATAAATTGTTTACACACTGAATATAATTTGTTTTTAGAAGCACTTGCTGATGCCCAAGTGTAAAATAAGTACCGAGAGATAAAGATGAAGGAGGCGTGGTCCCTGAGTTTCCGGAGCTCAGCAGCTGGCAGGGGAGACAGCTACCTGAGCATGCGGATAACGTGTGTCCAGGGTCCTTGGGGAAGGATTCATCTGTTGTTCTTGGTGCCAAGGTAAGGCTACAGAGGGAGAGTGTCATCGGAGCTGGGGTCCTGAAGGGTAGGAAGCTGAGGGTGGAGGTGGAGGGAGGCTTCAGCTAAACAAGAAACGGAGAGGCAAGAGCTCGTGGCGTGTTTAGTGCTGGCGCTGTCGGGAAGAGCCAGAACCCCGAGTGCAGATCTGCGGGGGTGACTGCCCTGGTAACCACAGGTCAGTAGATCCTGAAAGATAACCCTGCTGTCTTGTGTCCAGTCCACAGGAGCGTGATTTACTACACTGCAGGATTTGGGGACAGAGGTGCCCACAGCAAGTCTTTGGTGCTCTACTTACTTGCGCTAAACACTTACTCGTTTACCAGGTGGTCCGCTAAGCATGCTACATGCAGCAAACCTCACTGAATCCTTACAACTACCCTAGGAGTGGGTATGATGTGTCTACGCCCCATTTTACAGAGGAGAAGACAGGTTTAGCAACGTCAGTAATGCTATCAAAATCGTATAGCAAATAAGTAGCAGAGCCAGGTTTTGAGCTCAGGTGAATATGACTCCAAATCTCTTCTTAACTGCCTCTCCTTCCTAAGAGGAATTGTGAGGCACGGAGTTCCATTGATGAATCCGTGTGTGCGATTTATCTCAATTTTATAGCCCAAATCATATTTTGGAGACTCCAGGACTCCAACTAATCAGGATCAGGTAATTTTACCCCGTATCACACAAGGGATTAATTACCTTAAGCTTAGGTAAGGAGCATCTCTCCTAAGAAGATTAAAGTTTTTAATTTGGGAGAATGACAGGAACTTATCCCACACCAGCAGGGGGTCTCCAGGAAGGAGACATGGACATCCCATAAGGGAGAGCTCCTCCTTTGCCAGGCTCCCCCATTTCTATTCCTCTTGTAGTTTGGTACTCTGGTCCCTCCTGCAAACGCCCCTTTAAAGCAGGTCAGGGCTGATTAAGACTGTGGTATAAGAGAAAAACAGTTAGTTTCCACCTTGTAGAGTTACTAGACAGAGCAGAGAATCTGACTTTGAAAGGCAGGTGTATCCTGTCATCAGAGCTTCATTCACCTTTGAATTCAAGATTTTGCCCTCAAACCAGGATTTTGATTCTCTTGCCAAGATGATCTTACCTAGAGCTGTTAGTTTTGTTCAATTCAGCTATTTCAAGATAGAATGGTTTACTGAGCAGAGAAGAAAGCTGAGAGTTACAAGGAAAAAAAATCAGCCTCGCTCTTGAATCTTATTTAGAAAACCTCATTCATTCATTCATTCATTCCATACAACAAATTCATATGGAGCACCTCCATGTGCTGGGTTCAGGGGGGTATGATACAGACCTTGATGCTTGCCCTTGAGGAACGTGCACCCTTTGGGATGAGAAACAGGCGAGTAACCAATCACAGCCCACAGTGACAAGAGCTACAATATGTACACACAGTCTTAAAAAGTAAAAAGATGGGGCAACTGCCCAGCAGAGAATGGGGTTGAGGAAATATCAGAAAAGGCTTCTTGGAAACGGTGAAATCTGAGTCCTGAAGAATCAACCTTCAGGAGCGTTTAATTCATGCTTTAAAGTCAATCCTCCTTAAAACCAATAAAACCAAATCATGTGATCATGCACTCACCTGGACAATAATAATATATGCAACATTGGTGGCCAACAGTCCAGATTATGGGCAAATTCACTTTCAAAGCAAAGATCAAAAGGAACAGTCAATACAGCGGAACACACAACAAAATGTACTCTGATGTTAGTTGATTTTAAGCTTAAGAAAACTTAAAATTAGTGCTCTTCTAGTACAGCAGTAATTTCAAAGCTAGACACTAGGTGGTGTTCTCAGCACAGTTTGCTATCTTTGACATTGCCTGGAAAGAGCCAGCTAGGGAAGGTTCACTCTTTGCAGGAAAAAGAAAACAAAACAAAACTCTGAATACAGCTATCACGAAAGCGGTTGTATAGGAAGGAATAATACCTTTCATGGTATCTTTTCCCTACAGTGAACAATAAATGTATCTTAGGTTTACAGCAAATGCTTTCTTGTAGACAGTCACATCTACAATAATGTGAACCACTGGAAGAACAGACTCTCCGGACCCTTTCAGACAAGTTGTTTTGTAAAGAAAGCAATGAGTCTGGATAATGGAGCCAGGAATTCATATTCAAGAGTCCCCAGGCAAACTTGACCTATCAGTCAACTTCATAGTCTCCAAGGAGAAGCTTGCAACTTGGGAGAAGTTGTTAGAGAAACGTCAGCACCCAAATCACCAGGTCTGGGCCTTGACACAGAATGCATGCCTCCCCCTCTGTTAATAGAAAAATGCTATCTTAGAGAATAAGAGGTACTATGCAAAGCAGGTTAAGCTTCTTGACTTAAAGGAATTATGAGAATACCAGATGTTAGCAATAAGTCTCAAAGATGACAACGATAAGGGGAAACCTAACCTCTTAAAGCCATCCTCGTAAAATATCAAGAATTTGAGGCTTCCCTGGTGGCGCAGTGGTTGAGCGTCTGCCTGCCGATGCAGGGGACACGGGTTCGTGCCCTGGTCGGGGAAGATCCCGCATGCGACGGAGCAGCTGGGCCCGTGAGCCATGGCCGCTGAGCCTGCGCGTCCGGAGCCTGTGCTCCGCAACGGGAGAGGCCACAACAGTGAGAGGTCCGTGTACCGCAAAAAAAAAAAAAAAAAAAAAAAAAAATCAAGAATCTGATAACACAAGGGAAAAAAGAAAAATGAAGGAAATAATTACAACTGAAAGTATTTTAGGCAAACAGGTAAATTGTAGGGGAGAGGAGTGTAGATCTCATTTATTATATGTAAAAGGAATGTTGAAAACAAGAAATCAGCAAGATGCTAGGCTGAGAATGAAAAAGGAGAAAATGACTTATTCTTGATAATATATTAGGCAAGCAGCTCATTTATACTTGGTTTCCAAACACTTGGCTAAGAACCAGTCCTGATCCACGCCAAGGCTTCACTAATCTGTGAGGAAAACAGACAGCTCCGTCCATCTCTGACACCCATGATGCATCTGCGGGAGCGGATGAGGTGCTGAAGCAGCTGGGGGGGAGGCGTCACGTTAAGGATGGTGGCGTATTAGTCTTGTAGTTGGCATGGGATAATTTTTAACATCTTACATACAATCGAGCGCTCTATTTCTTCAAAGCCAGCTTGGAGTGAGCAGTGTTTCTTTCCTGTAATAGTAGAGTCAGTGAATGTTCCTATGGAGTTACTTAAGAAACACTATCCATCCCCACTCTGGTAGTTGCCAGGATCTCTCCAATTCTGCGCGGATTCTGACCCTTGTTCCCTGTATACAGTGTACCACGAAAGGAACCCCTCTAAAGACAGAGCCCCAGAGGTTCTCATACTGAATATCCATATCTATGCTGAAAAGGTAGACTGGGAAGGTCTAGGCGTGGACAAGATATTTCTCACCACATCGTGGAAGGAAGAAAAGTCTGTTTAAGGGATCCATGGTTACTCTCCTTTCTGATGTGTGCAGGCATCCCTGAAGGACATTTTGAGACTCTTGGGATCATTGACTTATATTTGGAACTCATGCCAGTTACTATCTGGGTCTCCAATCTTCAACTGTCATATCAGCAGGAGGGTTTTAGATGTAGAAGACTGATAGAGCCTGACAGCACTTGTGCTGGTTTCCATGGTGACATGCTGAGTACTTACTGGTCCTTAAAGACCAACCACATGAATAATTTAAATTATTTATTAAGGGCTGCCTAGCCTAGAATATGGAGATCTGAGTTAAGAAACAATTTAAAGCCTCTGCTTCTGGAACATAAGTGATAGATAGAGATACCTAAAAGGAGGCTTAAAAGTAACACTTAGGAGTGGTTTTCTTTATAGAAAAATCGAAACATACAGAGATTGGCTATAAACATTTATATATCAGAGAATTGTTTCAATGCATTACCTGGAGCTTTACTTTACAAGATTTTCAGGCCCTTTAGGGAAGTGTTTCAGTACATGTACAACCTTATTCATTCTTTTACTGCAACTTAATTCCCTTAACTATGCACCTGTGGGCCTTACTTTACATTTTTAATTCACTTGGAATTATTGTATCTACAGTATACCTTTCAGCCCGAATCTATCTGGCCAGTTTGGGACCCCTTTGAAACCACGTGGGGTGCCAGCAGCCGTGGATGGTGAATGGTGAGTGCCCTCACCACCGCATGGCATACGTAAACTTGGTCCAGAGGTGTCTTTCCTGTATCCCTCAACACCCTGGCTGAATCCCATGGATCAACTTTGCGCACATCTCTATTCCCAACTGTGCAGAAGCCACTCTGCTTCCGGCACCTGACTAGGTAAACAGGATTCCCAAACGGCTCATCTACCTCTGGCCACCCGGTCTCTACACTCTTCTCCTGTCTGGACTCTTTCATGAATAGATCTGCCCCAAATGCCCTTCTTTCAAGTATTTCTTCCATAAGCCACTTCCTCAAGGCCAGCCTTGTCTGGTAAGGCCTTGGACCACCCTCTTTGAGGATCACCCTTTAAGACAGCCTCACCAGATACCAACTGGCTCAGCAGGAGGGCCTGGATCAGAGTCACCCCCCATTTTCATTCCTTCCTGCCTCCCTCTCTTCGTTCTTTTGTAAATTCCACATTAGATCTCAAATCCAAATCCTCAGCTCGTGACACATCATCACAATGGATCCATGCAAGGCTTCTTTCCATACCTTTCTGGTACGAAATTATGTATTTCTTGTGAAAAAAAAATATTGATGTCTCTCTGCAGGTATTTTCAATGTACCCAAATCGTATTCACCATATACCTCATTCTGTTTCTCACTTTTTCACTCAGCATTCTGGTTCAAAGATCTCTCCACGTTGCTAAGCATATATCAAGCCAGGGTTAACCACTGTTTTATAATACTCCCTAGAGAATATCCACGGCAAATGTTTCTCCATTCTCCCAGTGAGGGACCCCAGATGGCCTCCACCTCCCTGAAAAACAATGAACATCTTCATATATGTCCCCTCATGGACCTTTGTCAGACTTTCTCTGGCATAGGCACCCAGATATCCAGCCCACAACAAACCTCTGGATTCCTCAGTAGAATGGCTGGGTCACAGGATATATTTAGTCTTAACTTGACCAAATAGGGCAGATGGCTATCCAACCTGGCTGTACCAGTCCACACAGCCACCAGCAGGAATTAAGGATCTTGACATCCCCTACCTCTCCACGACACTCAGCTTGAGCTCTCGCTTTGTAATTTGTGTTAATCTGATGTGAATAAAGTAATAGATTTTTGTTTTAATTTGCATTTATTGCAAAGCTCCGTGAGTCTGAGCATCTCATCACAGACTGGATATCATATTATGTTTTCTCTTCTTATAAATCCAGTGTTTTTTTCCTTTGACTGAATGTCTATTGGAATTCACAAGCTTACTACCTGTTCTCTGCCTGTTATCTTTGTCCATGATTATTTTCATTGAACAGAAAAACTTATTTATGATGTAATCAAATCCATACAATTTAGACTCACGGTTTGTAACTTTGGGGTTTTTGTTGAAGAAGTTTGTTCCCATCTCTGAGTCACAAGGATATTCTCCCTCGTATCTTTTATTAACTTTATGTCTTTGCCCTTTGTATGTTTAGGTTTTCATCTAGCTACAGTCCATCCGTGAACGTGGTGTTAGACAGGAATAGAGTTCTTTCTCTGAGCCCCAATTGTGTTTCATTGGTCTATTTGTTCTCTTATCAGACTTGTACTGTTTTCATTACTATGACTTTGTGGTAAAGCGAACCCCCATTCCCCCATCCTTTGCTCTTCTTTTTCAAAGTTGACTTGGTTACTCATGGATCCTTAAACTTCCTTATCAAATTTACATAAAATTGTTGGGTTTCTAAAAAGAAAAGCTAGCTGGAAATTCATTGGGATCTCATTGAATTTATGGCTTCCTTTGCCAAGAACTGACCTTTTATTATATTAAGTTATCCCATTCAAGAGTACAGAATAACTCTTCATTTACTTATATCGTATTTATGTCTCTTAATAGAGTTTCACATTTTCTCCACTGAGATTCTAAGTATTCGTTTCTTTTTTTTTTTGCGGTACGCGGGCCTCTCACTGTTGTGGCCTCTCCCGTTGCGGAGCACAGGCTCCGGACGCGCAGGCTCAGCGGCCATGACTCACGGGCCCAGCCGCTCCGCGGCATGTGGGATCTTCCCGGACTGGGGCACGAACCCGCATCCCCTGCATCGGCAGGCGGACTCTCAACCACGGCGCCACCAGGGAAGCCCTAAGTATTCGTTTCTTAATCAAATTGTTTCAATAACAGTTGCTTAGTAACACTTCTAAATTTCTGGTAAGTCTAGCTCCCCCTTGTTGTCTTATTTCTTTTCTCTTCAGAATATTCCAAGTTAGTCTTTAAAAGAAAAAGCTTCCGTATTTATATCTAACCTCCATACAGAATTTATTTTTACAGCTTGATGAATATTCCATAAGATGAATATTACATACTTGTATAACAGAGAGATCACTAAATATTCTTTGATAAATTAATCCCTAGGTACTTTATCACTTTTGCTTCTGTTGCGAAGGGTATCCTATTTAAAAAAAATATATTTAGTAAATAGTTGTTACTAGTGTAGAGAAATGCTAGTGATTTTTTTAGTTGTATCTGTCAACCTTGCTGAAGTCTTATCTGTTCTAATAGTTGGTAGATTACTCTAATGGTTTTCTATATAGATGATCTTATCCATGGCAAATGACAATTATTTCTTTCCCCTTCAAATCCTTTTGCCTCTTATTCAATTTCTTTCCTTACAGTGCATTCCTCAGGACGCCCAATATTAAGTTAAACAGTATCAGTGATAGTGAGCATCCTGTCTGGTACCCAGTCTCAGAAGGAATTCCTCTAGAATTTCTCCACCAAACATAATGTCTTCTGTAGATACTTAGCATTTGACCTTTATAAAATAAGGGTATTTCCTTCCAGATCTGATTTTCTAAGAGTTTTTATTTTTAATCATACATAGTTATTAAATTCTATCAGTGCTTTTTCTGGTTCTATTACAGTAATTGTATAGTTTTTCTCTTTTAGTCTATTGATGTGGTAAGTTATATTGATTGATTTTCTGATGTTGAATCATCTTTGCTTTCCTGGAGGTAAAACTTTCTTAATAGTGTCTTATTTTTGTAATATAGATGATGATGATGATGAATAGTTAGACTGGCCTCATTATATTATATATATTTTTTTAATAAATTTATTTATGTATTTTTGGCTGCGTTGGGTCTTCATTGCTATGCGTGGGCTTTCTCTAGTTGCTGCGAGCAGGGGCTGCTCTTTGTTGTGGTACGCAGGCTTCTCATCGCGGTGACTTCTCTTGTTGCGGAGCACAGGCTCTAGGTGCGCGGGCTTCAGTAGTTGTGGCTCGAGGGCTCTAGAGCACAGGCTCAGTAGTTGTGGTATCCGGGCTTAATTGTTCCACAGCATGTGGAATCTTCCCAGGCCACTGGCAGGCAGATTCTTAACCACTGCACCACCGGGGAAGTCCCTCGCTATATTTTTAAAGACAATTTTTTTTAGAGAAGCTTTGGGTTCACAGCAAAATTGAGCAGAAAGTACAGAGTTTCCACATGCTCTCACCTCCACACATGCATAGCCTCACCCACTATCAACATCCCCCAACGGGGTGGCACATTTGCTACAATTGATGAACATACATTGACATATCTTAATCACCCAAAGTTCATAGTTTAACATTCTGGTTCAATCTTGGCGTACATTCTATGGGTTTGGACAAGTGTATGACATGTATCCATCATTATAGTATCATACAGAGTATTTTCAGTGTTCTAAAAATCCTCTGTGTTCTGCCTATTTATCTCCCCCACCCCACTGCAACCTCTGGCAACCACTGATCCTTTTACTGTCTCATAGTTTAGCCTTTCTCAGAATGTCATAGAGTCGGGATCATATAGAATGCAGCCTTTTCAGATTGGCATCTTTTAGTTAGCAATATACATTTAACGTTCCTCCATGTCTTTTCATGGCTTGATAGGTTATTTCTTTTTAGTGCTAAATAATATTCCATTGTCTGCATGTATCAAAATTTATTTATTCATTTACTTTTTGAAGGACGTTTTGGTTGCTTCCAAGTTTTGGCCATTACAAATGAAACAAAATGACAACCTCACACCTAACCCTTTCCCTGATCCCTTAGCTCCCACCACACTGGCCGTGCTGCTCTTTTCAACAGTTCCCACATTAAGACTTTCGCACCAGCAAAAACTCAATAAGGATGTATGAAATGCTTAGTACGTGTCAGGCATTGTATCTGGGGATACAGTGAAAACAACAAAGTTTCTATTTTCATGGAGTTCACATTCTAGAAGATCCTTCCTGCTGTGTAAAAAAATAAATAAAATAAAATTCAAAAAACAACAAAAAAAGATCCTTCCGTGTAGAATGCTCTTCCCCCAGATTCCCACATGGCTCACCCACTCACGTCATTCAGGTATTTGTTCAAATGTCCTTGAAAAGGTCTTCCCTGAACATCCCATCTACAGTAGGCTGCCCCCACCACCCTATCAATCTCTATCCTCTGCCCCTAACGTTATTTCCCATCAGTACCTGAAATTTTATCAGTCACTTGTTTCTTTTTTGTTGTTTTTTGTTTTTTTTTTAAAGAAGATGTTGGGGGTAGGAGTTTATTAATTAATTAATTTTTGCTGTGTTGGGTTTTCGTTTCTGTGCGAGGGCTTTCTCTAGTTGTGGCAAGCGGGGGCCACTCTTCATTGCGGTGCAAGGGCCTCTCACTATCGCGGCCTCTCTTGTTGCGAAGCACAGGCTCTAGACGTGCAGGCTCGATAGTTGTGGCTCACGGGCCTACTTGCTCCGTGGCATGTGGGATCCTCTCAGACCAGGGCTCGAACCCGTGTCCCCTGCATTAGCAGGCAGATTCTCAACCACTGCGCCACCAGGGAAGCCCTTAGTCACTTGTTTCTTATTTCCCTTAGAATGGAAGCTTCAAGAAGGCCAGGATTTTGGTTGCCTCAGTCACTGCTATATCCCCAGCTCCTGGAGCACTGCCTGAACCATCGATCAATTATTATTTGTTTAATAAATAAATAATGATCAGTTCACTGAGGATATTTAACATAGACAAGCCTTTCCCTTTGGGAACATTTAACTATGTTTTTCAAGTGTATTTAATAACAGTGAATTCCTCAAAGATATCTAAAGAGAATATCCCTGTCACAATCATGCATCCCCTTAATTTATGGGGATCCTCTCTCTGCAATAAAAATTGGGCTACACGAGGAGACTCCACATATAATTCTGAGCTCTCTTAGCATCACCAAAACCCAGATTGGAAGCACATGCGTGAAAGAGTTAATGAGCCCTTCTCTTTCTGAGATCTTCCACAGCAGATTCATCCACCAGTCTCCCTACTGAAGAGCTGCGCCTTTGAAACTGCAAAGCAAGCACTTGAAAGGGAGCCCTGTCTCTCCTGAATACCCTCAGTGCCGAAGTCTGTGCCGTAAGGGCCCGTCAGGGGTGTTTCCACCTCTGGGCAAAGTTCAGCTGGCTGGAGTTTTTTCAGGTTCTCGCCTATATGCTTCCGAAAGCTCTCTGTAGATAAGCTTGTGAGGGAGAATGAGCTATAATTATAAAATAATGAAAACAATTTTCTGTAGAACTTATGGATATTGTTCTCATGAAGATTGTCTGGCCAGTGAAATGTTTTTCCTTCATTCTGCCAACTTTCTCAGAAATTTAATTAAAACTGGCTTTGACGGTGTGTATCCAAGGGAAACCAATTCCTGGTTTTAACTAAGGAAGAAATGAATACTTAGAGCAGGTTGCTATGATGGACCGATGGACCAGGAGAGCACAAGTAGGGTTTTGAACTGGCTTCATGCCAAACAGAACCGATGGCTTAAAGAATTTGTGGAGAAAGATGTTTCTTTGGAGAAGAGGACATCATGGAAACATCTTATTCAATAGGACTTTTCAAGAGTCACATGTCAAGTGCTCCTTGGAAAGTAATCCCTTGGAAACGTATAGTCATTCTGCTTTAAGCATACAGTTATCTCAATTTCAATTATAATACCGCTCAGATGAATTTTATATGTTTCAATCCAGTAGTAACTGATTCCCTATGCTGTCCTTTGTCTACTGTCCTAGACTACAGTTTTGTTTTGGGAGTAAGAATGCAGCTGGTGTTCAAATTCAACTTGAACAGGTTAAAATTTTCAGTTAGCTGCGTGAAGTTTGGCAAGACACTGAATCGTCCAGTGGCTCAGTTTATTTCGCCATAAAATGGAGATAGCGTTACCTCCCTGTCGGATTGCTGTGAAGAATGGATGTGACCCTATGCGGGAATATTTGCCAACTACAATTTGGTATGAGTCAGGCCAGGACCAAGGTAAGGCCAGTGAGGAGAAAAATTTAGGGGGACTCCCCCAAAAGTCAGCAATCAAAATAAATAATATTTAAATACCATATTTTTAAAAGTCAAACAATGCAAAAAAAAAAAAAAAAAACCCTCGATGAACAAACTATCAAAAACACTAACCCTGGGTATGAAAATGTGAGAGTTATCTGTTTGGTAGAGGCATAAATAAATAACAGTTTATTTGACCAAGAGTCTTTGCCACGTCACACATTTTTAAGACTGTCCTTTCTTTTCAGCAACTGGTTTCAGAGCTGGGCTGCCATCTGCTTTTGCTTCTTTACCGTCTGGTCAGCTGGAAGCTATTCTCAACTTGCTGTCTGCTTGAACTCTTGCTTTCTCTTCCTTGCAGGTACATGGCTGCCTGACCATACTTTCATTCTTCAAGTTCCTCTCTTGTCCTGCAAGGGGTGCTCCGGTTCTTTGAAAAAGTCTTCTTTTAGCTCAAGATTTGGTGTTCTTTAACCTTGGTTTCCTGAGTTAGACTCCTGCGTCAAATGCTGGGTTTTTCCGAGGCTCTCAAGGTGATACAATGACATCAAAAGAAACACTTCTTTACAGTATACTCTCAGGTGAGTTTTCACACGGACTTGCATTCACCGGTCCAGCCAGGTGCCAAGCCCAGGCATACAACCCTCAGATTTTCAGATTTCTTGGAAACACAAAGGCAACCAACATTTAAATATGGATGACATGAAGCAAGTTTAGAAGTTAAGCACGTGTCCCTGACAGAACTTTCTCAAATTCTCTCCTCCCGTGCAAGCGGGGAGTATTCATTGATCTATCATCATCATCATCATCAACAGATCCCTATTTCTACCCCAAGACTATTCTTTATTGCTTACTTACTACGTGCTAACTGCTGTGCATACATTTCTCATCCAATTCTTACAGCATCCTTTTGGGGTAGGAATTATTAGCCAATTCATGGATGAGAAAACACTGTGTTAGGCAATTACAGCTAGCAATAATAGGTTTATTCATTTATTCAACAAATATTTACAAAGTTCTTAACAATGACTGAGGCTCTGTGTTACTATCTTTGGAGGCTAAGAGAGACTGCAGCTGAGTTAAGCAGGAAGGGATTCACAGAAGGATATTGAGTAGCTCACGGAATCCTGGAGGGATCTGGCTATGCCAACAGGGAGAAACCCTAAAGTCATTTCACAGACCCAATCTGGTGAGGAAATTGTTGCCACTGACCCCACCATCATGGGCACTGGAAGATGCCATCAAACACTGCCACCACTGCTGGGCTGCAGCCTCCACCAGAGAGCATCTTTGATATCCTTGCTCCTTTGTATCATTAGCTCTCTGTTTGGGGCATCTGTTTGGAAGAACGTTAAGTCCCATGTCCAAACCCTAACAACAAAGAAGCCTGGGAACATGAGTGCCTGGGGACTTCTGTAGTAGGATGTGGGTTGGGTCTTTAACAAAGACTCAATTCCCAAAATACGGAAAGGAACTTCAGATTCTGGTACAGCCAAAATTATGGCAAGTGACCACTACATGGAACATGGAGTCCTTGCCCTGCAGGCACTTACAAACTAACAGGAGAGAAGATCCACACAAATGACCACGGTATATAAGATATGCCACTATGGGTTTCCCTGGTGGTGCAGTGGTTGAGAGTCTGCCTGCCAATGCAGGGGACATGGGTTCATGCCCCGGTCCGGGAAGATCCCACATGCCGCGGAGCGGCTGGGCCCGTGAGCCATGGCCGCTGAGCCTGCGCGTCCGGAGCCTGTGCTCCGCAACGGGAGAGGCCACAACAGTGAGAGGCCCATGTACCGCAAAAAAAAAAAAAAAAAAAAAAAGATATGCCACTAAAATGATGTGGAAAAGAAGTGCTTCTTGAAGGGAAAGGTAGGAGTTCAATTCTGGCTGGAGCTGACAGATTCAAAGACGGGATCACACTTCTGCTGGGTCTTTTTTGTTTGAAATATAGTTGATTTACAATGTTGTGTCAGTTTCAGGTATACAGCAAATATATGGTAAATCCTGGTCGAGGTGTATGGCCATGCTGAAGGGAAAACAATTCACGAGTTTAATTATGAAAGAAGCATCAACTGAGTTTATTTCTCCTTTTAGCACTTGTCCTGGTTATAGTTCCTTATTTGTGTCTATGAAGATTTGAGGAATTCAGTGGGGTCCAGGACATGCTGGCTCAGAAGAAGATGGGAACAATAAGCAAATGCTTCGGGCAGATCCCTAGAGCCCACTGCCTAGATTCACAAAATAAGCAGAGAATATATATATATATATTTTTTTTTCTTTTTTAGATTCTTTTCCATTATAGGTTATTACAAGATATTGAGTATAGTTCCCTGTGGTATACAGTATGTCCTTGTTGGTTATCTACTCCATATGTGTGTGTGTGTGTGTGTGTGTGTGTGTGTATATATATAGTAGTGTGTTTTTTTAAATCCCAAACTTTTTTTTTTTTGCAGTACACGGGCCTCTCACTGTTGTGGCCTCTCCCGTTGCGGAGCACAGGCTCCGGACACGCAGGCTCAGTAGCCATGGCTCACAGGCCCAGCTGCTCCGCGGCATGTGGGATCTTCCCAGACCGGGGCACGAACCCGTGTCCCCTGCATGTGCAGGTGGACTCTCAACCACTGCGTCACCAGGGAAGCCCCCAAACTTCTAATTTATCCCTCTTCCCCTTTGGTAACCATAAGTTTGTGCTCTTTGTCTGTGAGTCTATTTCTGTTTTGTAAATAAGTTCATTTGTATCTGCTGGGTCTTAAATAGTGGTAGAATTTGGAGAGATAACAATGGTGAGTGGGTAAAATAGGAAGGACCATTTAAAGAATGAGGCACCCAGGTCCAAAAAAGGTCCAAGTTGTGTTGGCAATGAGGAGTCCTCATACTATGCTGAGTAGGGGAATAGAACAGGAGGTTTATTGCAGAGATCTAGACATGAGGTGATAAATCCTGGTCAAGGTACATGGCCATGGTGGGAAAGAAAAAATAAACTCAGGAGTAATTATGAAAGAAGCATCAACTGAGCTTATTTCTCCTTTTAGCACTTGTCCTGGTTGTAATTTCTTAGTTGTGTCTATGATGATTTGGGGTAACACCTGTCTCTTCTATCAGACGGGAGCCTCCATGAGGCAGGAACCATGTCCTCTCTTCCTCCGCATCATATTCCCAGGGCCTTGCACAGTGCCAGCCGCATGGAAGGAGCTCAGGAGATACTTGTTGAGGGGAAGATAGATTGATAAACAGATTGATACATAATTAGAGAACAGGAAATGGAGATAACAAAGATAATTCTGAGGTTTTGGTCATACGGAAGTCTCATAGACATGTTGAATTCGGGGTTCAGAGGGAACACCTTTTTTTTTTTTTTTTTTGCTGTACGCGGGCCTCTCACTGTTGTGGCCTCTCCCGTTGCGGAGCACAGGCTCCGGACGCGCAGGCTCAGCGGCCATGGCTCACGGGCCCAGCCGCTCCGCGGCATGTGGGATCTTCCCGGACCGGGGCACGAACCCATGTCCCCTGCATCGGGAGGCGGACTCTCAACCACTGCGCCACCAGGGAAGCCCAAGAGGGAACACCTTTAAGGGAGTTTTTCAGCCAGCGTTTGGAGATGAGAGAAAAGTGATTTGCAGCCTAACAGAATTAAGCAGGTAAGCTTGTTCTGCATATATGTGCGATGGTTAATACAACTCAAGCATTCATTACAATGATGGAATTCCACATGCAGTGTAGATTGGCTTTGGGGAAAAAAAATCATGTTTGAGTACTATTATTTCACACTATCCGTGCCACCGTTCCTATGTTCCCTGGACTGATAGAGTCAGGACAGCACCATGTGGTCTGAGTGGAAAGGCATGTTTCCCTGATGAGCTTCATCCAGCTGCCCACCTTCCCACGCTTGGGGTGTGAGACGGAATAAGAGTGGGCATCCGATCCAGGTTGGGAGAAGAAAAAGAATGTATGTCAAAGATGCAGCCCTCAAGCCCCACCAGGATATATGTGAGAGTGTTCCTCTGTCTTATGCCATAATTCATATCAAGAGCTGATGAATTTTTCACAGTGAGGCTCTAGTGTGTCCGTCTCGTTTTTTCAGCCTTGAGCTCTTCTGGGGTCAAGTGACCCAAGCAGGGTTTGGTGGCTAATAGGAGTGCAGGATTTAAGGAATTACACAAGTGCTGGAGGGTTTCCATCGAGCTCCCTTGGTAACAGCAGCAAAGTGATAGGAAACATTTTATGAATTAAGCTGCTTTAGCCAGAAAAGAGAGCAGAACTGTTGCTTCCTTACAATTAACTGTTTCTCTCCCAATAATAAGAAAAGTGAATGCTGTATATCTGCTCTGTCTTCCCGAGTTCAATTAGAGATGACAACTGAATCTGGGTTGCAGGGAGCCCAGAAAAAACTAAATTATCCAGGTTAGCAAATAGGGGACATGTTTGAAGAAGGGAAAACCGGATAGTGGACATTTGTGGCTTTGAGCTTCCCAGCAGCTTTGATTTGGGTAACAGAACCCACACCTCCCCTTGGACAGTCACCCCACTCTGGTCCCAGTCTGGGCTACCAGGGTGGGCATGTAGCCTACAGAGAGTACTGTACCCTTGGCTGGAGAGGTCACTTTAGGGATTGACACATTTCTTACCAAGTCAGTCAGAGAAATCCTTGGGTCTATAGCTATTGTCATTCCCAAGCAGTTTCAGATATGTATGCACCCAGCCTCATAACACAATGATATCAAAAGGGTATTGGAAATTTCTTTGGAAAATGAATCTACCCAACAGCTCTTTGTTCACCCTTTGTAACACTCCTAAACACAAGTATTATGGACTAAATATTTGTGTCCCCCTAATTCACATGTTGAAATCTTAACCCCTGATGGGATGATATTAGGAGTGGGGGCACTTTGGGAAGTGAGTGGGTCATGAGGGTGGAGCTCTTGTGAATGGGATAAGTGCCCTTATAGAAGTGAGAGGAGAGTTTGCTGTCCCTCTGCTCTCTACCATGTGAGGGTACAAGAGGATGGCCATCTGCAGACCAGAAAGAAGGCTCTCACCAGACACTGGTGCCTGGATCTTAACTTCTCAGCCTCCAGAACTGTGAGAAATAAATGTCTGTTGTTTAAGCCACCCAGTCTATGGTATTCTGTTACAGATAAGACAACAAGCTACATTGTATGGTAATTATTTGTGTATTTATGTGTCCCCCCTCACTGGGCTATGCACCCAGAGGACCAAGACCATATCTTTTTTAAAATCTTATATTCCTGGAGCACATAGCACAGTGCTCCACACATGAAATCTTTAGATACAGTTATTGAAATGAATCAGCTTTACCTCTGCCCAGGCGTGGGTGATAGACACCCTAAAATGAATGGACATGATGGAAAACTGCTGTTCAGAGAGATTATGCAATCTACCCAAGATGTCACTTCATGGATATATCTTGAAATAGATAACTTTATGAAAATGTTACTTCATTTGCTGAAGCCTTCCATGAGACATATCCTTCAGAACTAAAAGCAAAAAGCTTTGTTTCCGGAGGAAAGGGTAATTTTTTTCCCTAGTGGATAATAACATCTGTGTAAATGACCGTATTTCTTTCTTTGCTTTGGCCATCAGGAAGCTATGAGGCAAATTTACTGCTCAATTACTGTAACTTAGTAAGATTTTTTGGATTCCCTCATCTTCACTCTGCACTTGTTCTAATTTACATATCTCTGACCCTGTTATTCAGTTTTAAGCCTATATTTTATTATATGTATTTCCTATATTATTTGTTGAACAAATTATGGGATATTAATAGCCAATTCTGGCTCAAATAATACAATTTTTTTCAAAGCATAGGGATGCCTGAGACAACAGTGGTGAGTGTCTAGAACAAGGGGATAGTTGCTTTACTCTTACAAAGTGGAATGCTTTGTTTTCCTAAAACGTAACTCCGGTTCTGGAGATGGTACTGGTGGTGAGAGTTCCTTGTTGGGCTTCTGCCCTGATCGGCAATGAATTATTTAACCTTGACAGGTTCTCTTGTCTAATACGGGGTTAGCACTGCTCACTGCACAACTCCATTTGGATTCATGGGTTAACGTTTGAAATCACTTTGACTACGAAAAATTCGGTGTTGTTTCTGTCTTAGTTGCAATACTAATCCTGGTCTCTGTGAAAGATGAGTGTGCTTAAAGTCTTTCTGTTCCACGAAAACGTTTCCCTTCAGAGTCTGCCAAAGTCACCAGAAAAAATAGGTACAGCCGGCCACCAGCAAAAAGGAACCCACGCTGGACTTCTGAATATGACTCAGAGACACCAAACAAGGATCGTAGAAAGGAGGTGGGGAGAGGCAAGAATCTAGGACTTGTGGCACAGGACCATCAAGATTTCCAGGAGAAATTAAGGAAACATCTGCAAGGTCAGAGCAGGAAGTCCAGGGCCGCTTCTCAGAGAGGGAAGTGCCTTCCTTGGGACTGTTTCAGTGGAGCTGAAATGCCACATATCCAGGGCCAGGGAGGCCGGTGGAAGACCGGGAGTAAACTCCAAGAATGAACAACAGTCCATCAGCTCAAATCCAAGTCTTTCAGCCACACAGAAGGGAGGACCGTCCTGTGGATTTGGGACCCAGTGAACCTTGTTAGCCAGGCCCAGATGTAGCTCAACGTTAACTTCATTACAATAAGGAATCTGTGTTCCGAAAAATCTCCACTGCTTTTGCCTGTGTTCCCGCCCCGGCTTTGCGAGTCATGGCCCTGCAAAGGGCTAATGAAAGGGTAATGCAAACAGGGTTGATTGTGGAGTTATAATCAAACAGTTGGGAAACTTTGCAATTTCGGTGCTTGGAAAATACAAAGTCTATAAAACCTCAGCTAAATAACATATAATTGGCCAGAAAAATACATCCAGGAGGGGCTTAGACTGTTTTGGGTATGAAAGGAATGTTTCCCTCTCGCACCATGGGGGTGTGGTGAGGTAGGCCGGGGGTGGGCACTAGACCATTGGGGACTCACTTCAAGTCCTGCCAGTTTGGCAAGAAACATCCTGCTTCCCTGGGTTGGCTCACCCAGCACACAAGCAACCCCTCACTGCCTGCGGCACACCCTTTCACACCATCCCCCAGAAGACAGCTCACTTTCGGCCGACCCTTTAGCATCTCCAACCTCTGTGACCCTCACACTTTACATCAGTCCAGCATTGTTCAGCCTGACAGATGACCCGGCCTCCTGATTTTCTTTAAATAATAGGAGAACGTTTGCTCTCTGGAAATACCAGGCTGCATCCAAACTTAAAAAAGAAAAATGGGAGAGGAAAGCGTTCAAACAAAACTCTTGGAATGGGGCTCCTGTGGTAACATACCAAATAAAGGAAAACAGGAAAGCAATTGCAATATTAAAAATAGATGACTTCCTGCATGTAAATTCTTCGCTGACCTTGTTGATTGGAGTGTGGTCAGTGTTTGCTGCCTGCCACCTCCTGACTTTGAGTTCGTACCAACAGGCAATTCTCAGGGCTCAGTAATCCTCCGGCCCCATTTTAAAAGCATTTGTTTATACGCCTGCCTCTGGGCATCAAACCTTTTCACCTTGACGCTCAGTGCCTACCAGAGACCAATTCCTTATACCTCATTTCATTCCTATGTGTCTAAGGAGAATTGACTGAATATTGAGGGTACCTCAGAGGACCCTGGAGCGGAGATGTTACCTGTGCACAACACCATGCACCTTGATGATGTCGGCGTCCACCGCCAACGAAGCATGAAAGTAATATGGAGAAAATAATGCACCATCCTGCTGGAAAAGCATTCAGTGAATACTCAGTGAACACTCACCACACGCAAGCACTGCTTTATGTACTTGGGACACTCCCACGCCTTTGGTGAGCTTGTATTCTAGTTGGATAAAACAGACAATAAACGATGAGTGCAGTACATAAGTAAATTACATAGTGTATTCTAAGACAGATGTATAGAAAAAAGGAAAAGGAAAGTAGGGTGAGGAGGATATGCAGCAGGTGGGTGGTATTAAATAGGATAGAAAGGACCTTAGTAAGAAGGTAATAGATAAGCCATGACTCGACGTGAGGCAGGTATCTCGAGAAAGTGTCCAGGCTGATGTGTAGCCCAAGCAAAGGTCCTGAGGCAGGACCATTATGCCTAGTGAACAATAAGACTCGGCTTCTCTCTCTTCCACTGCCAGGGAGGCCTCAGACAAGACAGTTTCTCTCCGGGGGCTGCAGAGGAAATGGCTTTGAAGCAGCAGGAGCAGTGATGAAAATGGTTTCAACAGGCGCAGCTCTGGAATCGGGGTGTACATGTGTGAAAAGGCGAGGCCAAAGGTTACAAAAAGGAGCACGTTCCAAGATTCCACTCCCTGACTGGAGAATCAGGGCTGGAATCTCAAGGACACACCTAAAACAAGTCAGCGGGAGACAAGGCGGGTCACTGGGTTGTGACTCCCGGCACAGTTAGGAGTGTGGCCCGGTGCCTTGTGAGGCACTAGTGGAATTTGGCCTTGGATCACAGAATTTTAGGACTGTTCCTTCCCGGTGTGCATGTCCCCTTGTCCCCTTCTTTGGATCGCTTTGGTCACTGGGATTCTCAACAATTTTTCTGTTCAGGGTCATTTTTGAAATTAGATCTTGCCAAGGGATGATCTGTACCTCTCAGGACTCCCTCTCCTGTCTTATTGTAACAGGAGGGCCTGGGGGGAATTCACACCCACAGTTAAAGATGCATGGGAGTGGCCAGGGCCTGGGAACTCAGGTATTTATCAAAACACTTTTGATTTTCTCCCATAGCCATTAGAGTTCTAGGATGAGAGAGAGATGGAGCTAGAAGCTTGTGTATTTAAAACTCTTCCAGGTTCCCATGGTTCTTAGGAGAAAGTCTATAGCCTCTATAGTCTATCTTTCCGTCCTCCTCCTGGCTTACTGAACACCTGGGCACTTCTCTGAGGGACCCTGCTTCCTATTGCCTCCAAGTATACCTGCTGTCCTGGGATTCTCTTCCAGCCCCCTCTTCACCTGGCTAACGCCTATTCATCCTTCAAGTCCCAGCTAATCAGTCCTTCCCACAGGGAAAGATTTCCTAACCCCCTTACTGGGTTGCGCCACTCTCCTTCCAGAACTTAGCATGGCACTGGTCCATAGTAAGTGCTCAATAAATATTTATGCTTCATAAATTTAGTTAATGAATGAATGAGCAAATGAACAGAAAGAGAAGCTAAAATCAATGTGTATTTTTTTAAAACTGAGGACCAGGTGGACAAAAGTCCCTGCAACAAAGGAGGGAGAGGAGAATAAAAGAAAATAAATTCTTTAAGGTCTGAAGTGCTTTTGCTTAAGGCAATTTTCAGGCCAGGTCAACAAGGTCACTTGCCAGAAAAAGCAATGGGGATTCGTTCTAGGACATTCATCTTCTGGCTTAGTGTTGAAAGTAACATTGTTAGCCTCTTTCACTGAAACTGAAAATGAGCTGAATCCCCACCCCCCACCCCCGCCACCCCCACCCCCCCACCCTCACCCCCCCGCGGCAGAGGGGCAGCAGAAGGGCACAGGCAGGAAAGCTAAGCATATCCAGTCTGGAGGGGTAAAGAAACTAAATTACAAGGACATAATTTTAACTTCTTGCTCTGTCTTGATCCAGTGTGGATGACCTTGGGCAAGTCACTTAACTTTTTGAATTACACTCTCATTGTCCAAAAAACCTCCAAAAAAACAAAAAAACTTGGGGACATTGGGAGAAAAAAAGGATTTTAGCCAAGTTTATGTATGACCAAAGGTCCCACACAATAGTGGTATTATTAATGATCACTGATGCTATCCCCAGCTGTTCCCCAGTATGATTTTATTAGTCCCACTGCTGTTTCCTGATTCGTTTCCATTCAGGAAGCTTTAAAATAATGGTTAGCAGAGGGGCACATTGCAAAAATAAAAATTCTCCCTCTTTTAACTTTTCCATCCACTTTAATCCCACTGCCCATCCTTCCTCTCTCCCCAGCTTCAGCTGGAGACCTGCCATTCCTGTGATCAATCACGCTCTGGGGAGAATCTTACTTGGGGGGAGGGGAGAGGATGGGGGCAGGGGGGTTCTGGCCCAGCACGACTATGGATTGTGATGTCCTTTTGTGGTGCCCTCGAAAACAGAAGTGAGGAAACAGGCCGTCATTTATCATGTGGCTTTGTAATAGTTGCTGAAATGCAAAACAGCCAGGCCATTTTCGAGGTCCCTCCAGTGAAGTACCGAGTCAGCGGTCAGGGGAGGCCAAGTCAGAAAGGGAGGTTCCCTGTGTGGCTTGCCCTTCTGCCAGGGATCTCCCTGTAGTCACAACTTCCTGCTCACTGGTTGAGCCTGCCAGTTGCCCTCTGGAGGGCACACAGCCTCCCGTCTATGTACACTGCCAGGTTGGGGCCTCTTGGGGAAGCTGAAAATTTCCCCATTCTAGCCACTCACATCTCAGTCCTCCCCAAGCCAGGTATGCTATTGGATGCAGGTGCTATAGAGTGGAGCTTTTGGTGTGATGGTGGCTGCTGGCCCTTGGACCAATGACTGTGGCGGAGGAGAGCCAGCATTCTGGTTGGCTAAGCCTAGGTCACCTGCCCAGTCTTGGTTGGGGGTGAGGCAACCTCAGCTATACCCAGACCGCAGTGAAACATGTTTCCAGAGTGAACGAAAGGGAAGTGTGACGGGCACCAGAGCAACCACTGGAATTACACCTCCTATTTCTCTGAATTCCCTCTACCCTGCTAACCCAGCACACCAGCTAGCACCATGCCTTTGCCCAAAGGAGGCTTCCATCAATATAAGTTTTCTGGAAAAAAAAAAAAAAACACCCACTTGAATCCACAAATGAACACAGGAGAAAAGCCATGCAAAGGCAGAACACCATGGAAGCACTTTTAAAAAGGGAACTTTTCTCCATCAGGTACCCACCTAAGAAGATGCCAAGCCAAGAGAATGACATTGCTAAAATAAAATAGGGGGTGTCCAGCCTCTCAAACCACTTAGCCGCACTCTCTGCTTTTGACCTTTGCTGCTCTTCTCAATGTCACAAAGGCTGCATGTTGCTAAGTCAGGGGCTCCTTTCTCCGGCCTCACTTCTCCTTGAAACCCTTTCTTGCCTTGGCTTCTAGGACATCACACCCACTTTGTTTTCCTCACACCTTACCGGCCTTCCTTCTTGGATTCTCTGGCTGGTTCTCCCCACCCTCCCTTTCTGAATGTTCAGTGCCCAGGGATCAGTCCTTGGACCTCTTCTATCTAAGCTGGTTATCTAGGTGATCTCAGTCAGTTAACGGCTTTACCATCCATGTGCTATGATCCAATGTGTCTGTGTCTAGCCTAAACCCCTTTCCTGAGCCCCAGATCTTATAACTATCTGCCTAGCTGATACTTCTACTTGAATGTTTAATAGAGCTTGCCAACCTATCTCATCTACAACTGAACTCCTGATGGCTCTCCTTCCACTACTGCCAAAAAGAAAACCGTTCCTCCCATAATCTAGTCACTCAGGTAAATCCATCGTACTGTTCCTGGTTCCTCTCTTTCTCTTCCTCCACATTTTGTACCTCAGAAAATTCTATACACTCTACCTTAAAATATATTCAAAGTTGGATACCCTCTCTCTTGCTGCCACCCTATTCCTAACAGGTCTTCCTGCTTCTGCCTTTGTCTCCTATCTACACTCATCCTCGTGTCTTATTCTCAACACGCGAGACACACTGATCCCACTAACACATCACTCAGATTGTGTCAGTCCTCTGCTCCAGAACTACAGTGGTCACAGAGTAAAAGCTAAATCCTTGTTATGACCTATGTGGGCCCACGTGATCTACCTCACACTTACTCACTTTACCTCCAGTTAATCAACCCCCTACTCCCTCCACTTCCTTCCTCATATATTCCAGACATGCTTCCACCTCAGGGCCTTTGCACTTGTTCTTCCCTCTTCCTGGAAAGCTCTTCCTCCGAATATCCACACGGTTTCCTCATCAACTCCTTTGAGTAGTTACTTCTTAGACAGGTTTTCCTGTCCAAAATTCAATACCCTCACTGTTCTCGTCCCCCTCCCCTTCTTATTTTTCTCCTTTCATCACTATCTAACATTCATATACATTATATATGCATATTATATATTTTGTTGTTATTGTTTACTATAGTCAGTAGAATGGACTTTCTCTTGAGATCTCCTGAAGGAGGATTCTTAATAAGAATTCTTACTAAGATTCTTTTTTTTTTTTTTGAAGATGTTGGGGGTAGGAATTTATTTATTTTTGCTGTATTGGGTCTTCGTTTCTGTGCGAGGGCTTTCTCTAGTTGTGGCAAGCCGGTGCCACTCTTCATCGCGGTGCGCAGGCCTCTCACTATCAGGGCCTCTCGTTGCGGAGCACAGACTCCAGACGCGCAGGCTCAGTAGTTGTGGCTCACGGGCCTAGTTGCTCCGCGGCCTGTGGGATCCTCCCAGACCAGGGCTCGAACCCGTGTCCCCTGCATTAGCAGGCAGACTCTCAACCACTGCGCCACCAGGGAAGCCCTCTTACTAAGATTCTTATAAGTCTGTTTCATTGTCCAGAAACTTAGCACACAAATGTAAAGATTTATATAATTCATTCTTTTTTAAAAAACGGAGCTATAATTGGCATATAACATTAATTAGCTCCAGGTATACAGCACAATGATTTGATATTTGTATACATAGCAAAATGCTCAGTGCTGTTATAAGTCTAGTTAACATCCATCATCTTACAGAGTTAAAAAATAATCTTTTTCTTGTGATGAGAACTTTTAAGATCTACTCTCTTAGCAACTTCCAGGTATGCAATATATTCAAAATATTCCTAGATTCTCTTTACTTATTTTATCTTGTGCATTATGTCTTCTCCCTCTAGATTGTTAGCTCCATGAGGACAGGGCTATTTTTGTTTGTTTTAATCATTAATATCCTCTTAAAACCTACAATAGTGTTTTTTTTTAATTTTTATTGGACTATAGTCAACTTACAATGTTGTGTTAGTTTCTGCTGTACAGCAAAGCGAATCAGTTATACATATACATATATCCACTCTTTTTTAGATTCTTTTCCCATATAGGTCATTATTGAGAAGAGTTCCCTGTGCTATACAGTAGGTCCTTATTAGTTATCTATTTTATATATAGCAGTGTGTATACGTCAATCCCAATCTCCCAATTTATCCCCCCCACCCCCACCCATGCCACTTTGCCCCCTGGCAACCGTAAGTTCGTTTTCTACATCTGTGACTCTATTTCTGTTTTGTAAATAAGTTCATTCTACAATAGTGTTTCTACATGAAAAAGGAAAGTAAACAAAGTAGCCTAATTGTACAACTGAGACCTGAGACCCTTGAAACCCACGTTCTGTATTTGGGCTTAACTTCTAACTACATTCAGTCATTGGGCAGGATGGGTTTCCAAGTCTTGAGGTCCAGTTTTGGTCTGGAGGAAGCCAGGAAGATTTTCTACTCATGTTGTTTACTAGCCCATAAGTTTTCAATAGCTCCCCATTGCCTTCAGGGATCAAGTTCATCCCGCCGTCATCTGTACCTTTCCAAGTTATCTCCTGCCAAACTGGTCTATCCACTATTTCCCCCAATTGCCTTGAATTTATATTCCTTCTCACTCCCTTCTGTCATCTGCAACACCTTTCTTCATCTCCTCTACCCATCTACGCACACCTACCCCATCGTTCATGACCTCTTTCCTTCCCCACCCGCTGAAATCCAGCTGGTCCTTCAACTCACATCATGCCTCCTTTAGAAGGTCTACAGGTGGAATGAAATGCTCCCTATCTAGTAAGTTTATAGTATTTTTTTCCAACATTATTCCAGCACACTGCACAGTCCCATAGGGGAGTAGTAAAGTGAGGGTCCACAGCAGAGTTTAGAGCCTAAGTGCATCGATTCAAATCCAGATTCTGCTGCTCACTTGTTGTATGACCTTGGGCAAGTAATGTAACCTCTCTGTGTCTCAGTTTCTCTCTCTGTAAAATGAAGACCACAATAGTACCTATCTTATAGAGTTTTATGAGGATTAAGTGCATTAATATGTACAATACTTGGAACGGTGTCTGCTCTGTGTTTGCTGTTACTGTAGCGGTGGTGGTAGTGGTTCTTAACAATCCATCTTCAGTCCATTTGATGTTGGGGGGTTGAAACGTAACAGCTGGATTTCTTTCCAGGTGTTTAAAACACATACCTTAATTTTATTACATAATGAGTGTATCCTTTTTTCTTTCTTTCTCAGTTTGAAGGTACAGGTGAGTTAGATCCATTATAGGGAATTCTTGGTACTATAAACAAGTTCACTGATTTTTTTCTGCATACTCAATGTACAACCATAATGTCAGTGTGACACTGAGTTGAATTCAACTCCTATTTATTGAATTAATCCACTATGAGGAACAGAAGGATGAAGACAGAGTCCCTCCCTGGACCACTATCTATAGAACCACTGTCTCTTTGGGAAGATCAATGTATACACAATTAACTTCCCAATAGCTACTCTATGCTCCATACTACGTGGTGCTTTTATTTCTATCTTAAGATTTCAGCTTTCCTCAGCCGCTCACTCACACTTTTTTAAAAATAATTTTGAATCCAGTATGCATTCGTTCATTTGAACCAGTTTCTTGTTTTAATGTGGGAACACATAAGTTGTAATCTATTAGCGTCTACTTAATGAAATTGTTTTTGAAACCCTGCCTGTTAACCTTTAACCTGGAGGCCCGTGCATAGTTTCCTTATTCATTAAATGATTAACTCACTGACCAGAGGCATTCATGAGTTCTTGGCTCAGCCTGTACCTTTCTGGCCTCGTCCAGAGACTGGGGAGGTCCCAGAATGATCTCCCCAGCCTTCTCCTGAGACACATCTCTGGCTGCCCCATTTGTCTTCCCTTTCCTAGCCGTCCCCACGTGCTACTCTTCCACTGCGATCCACTCCCTTTTCCAGGAGGCACATCTGCATCTGGTCCTCATTGTGGTGATTATCCGACTTTGCAGTTACTTTTATAGATGTTTAATCAGGTGTGCAGGTGAAAAGATGAAAAGTGAAGGGCAGATGCTTCTAAATATTTCTTCAGAAAACAAATTCAGCAATATTCAATCTAGTCTCTTGTCTTCCCCAGAGACACTGGCATCAACATCTTCTTGTCCAATAGCAGCCTGAGACACTGATTCCTTGAAGGTGAAGCCTGGAGCTACAGCTTAACACCCGTGAAATTGTTTTTCATGCCTATTAGTATCCTCACCCTCCACTCTGGATAAACAGGCTCAGAAGTGGTTTATATGCCAGGTTGTTTTCCTTCTGAAAGATGATCCTTAAAGTAACTTCAGAAAACAGAAGGGCAACTCTAGAGATAAAAAAAAAAAAAAAAAAAGGAAGCCATGAGTATGTTTAAAAGCCTCTCAGTAAACTAAGATGCTGTAAAATAATCTTCTACCAGTTACTAACTTTAAAGTAATTTAGAACAAGAGGACTTCCAAGAAAAGATGCCTTATGAGGGTAGTATCTTGGGTCATTTTCCTGAAGGTAGTTGAGAGGAAACAAAGTACTCCACAGCCTGACATGGGCCCTTCAGGTTATAAATCACTGAGCATTTTACTCTTGAAAGGGACAAAGAGTTAGCAAACAATGGTATGGAGGAGAAAGGTTGTGGTAATGGCTCATTTTCCTGAAAAATCAACAAGACTGGCCAAGAGAGAATGGTCCTTCCACATTGCTTTGGAAATCCTCGAATAGGGAAGCTTCACCTTGAAGATATCTCTGTAATCCAAGGTCAGGGACTGTGGGCCAGCTTTCCCAAATGTACACAGTGCCCTTGGTCCCAGGCTAACAATGACAAAGGGAAGGAGCCGCACAAAGAAGTTGGATGGAATATTATAAGACACGCTAAAACTCATCTCAGGAAGTTTGGAAGACTACTTTTCCCACTGAGGCCATAACCAAGCTATAATCACAAATATTTTGATGGACAGAGCCCTGCCTTTTATCAGGTACAGATAACCCTGCTTTTCAAGAGTTCACTTTACTCCACCTAGCTCTTACAAAAGACCTACATTAGTACCTGTTTTATCTAACCAAAAGAAATCCGAAGACGTTTCGCTATTACAAAACAAGACAAAAAGTGAAAATAGAGTTCAGCGTTGGTTTGGCAGCAGCCGTTATAGAGGCAGGGTGCACCTGAGCGGAGAGAGTGACACCACCCAGCTCCTTCCCCAGGAACTACACTCAGCATCTAAGCATCAAGCCCCCATAGCTTTGAACTGTGTCTGTGAGCATCTGTGCTTCATCTCCATTTATTTTGTGCATCTGTCAGCAAGACATATCCCAAGGTAACTGCTTCTTCACTTTAAGCCATTTCAGCTTAGGAGAGGATTCATAGGAACCTCTGCTTTCAGATAGTAGGGGGAAATTTGAAAATTCCAATAACATGGCTATACCATTTACAAAGGATTAGAGGAATCCACATGATTCCCCAGGCCAAGGACTACCGATGGGCTATGAAGTTCAATCAATGACCACAGTGGGTAAATAAAATAGGAATTTGAGATCACAAACCTCGAGGAGATGAATGAGACAGATGAGGCCTTCATGGGCAGGCAGAGAAGCAGAAGCAGCAGCAGTCTCCATTCATAGGGCTCAGACAAACAAAACTGTGTCAGACAAGATTGAACTACGAGACGATCTGACTGCAGTTTCCAAGGGTCACAGAAAAAGAAGGTGGGAGAATGGGTTTTTTTGTTTGTTTGTTTTGTTTTTTGCGGTACGCGGGCCTCTCACTGTTGTGGCCTCTCCCATTGTGGAGCACAGGCTCCGGACGCACAGGCTCAGCGGCCATGGCTCATGGGCCCAGCCGCTCCGCGGCACGTGGGATCTTCCCGGACCGGGGCACGAACCCGTGTCCCCTGCATCGGCAGGCAGACTCTCAACCACTGCACCGCCAGGGAAGCCCGGGAGAATGGTTTTTGTTGAAGAATGGCTTTCTGGAACTTCATCATAGTGAAAGAGGACCCTATCTAGTTAGTCAGAGCCTATCAGAGACACACCTTTGCAAGCTTAAAACCAACAGTCAGTAAAATGAGGGCCAGGTGCTGGGACCTCAATGAAAGGTACTGGTACAAAGGTGCTCTTTCCTGAAAAAAAGTCTTTGGCTGAGATGCTGACATTAAAGCATAAAAGTACTACTCGGCAATTAAAAGAAAGATAGGAAAAACTAGCTGTGTCAAATGTCTTTATGTCACCTTATTTAATCTCAACAATATTTGAGGTTATAAGAAAGGAAAGAGAGGCTCAGTGAAGCGAAGCGGTTTTACCAATGTTACCTAGCCAGTAAGTTTCTACTCCAAGTGTAAATCTAGAATTGAAAGTTTTTAGAGTCCCTGCTGTTTCCACAACACGCTGCCTCCATATGAGGCAATGGGCTCTGTGTGGATGAAAGAGGAAAAAGACCAAGATGACGCTTTTAAGAGGAAAGTCCAAGGCCTTTCTGTTACTGAATAATAAAGTAACCCCTGAAGGATGAATGGGTAAACCATTCTGCATGTCGGGGCTAATAACATCATGTTAATATGTCAGCTTCTGCTGGCTCCAAAGTCCCCATCAGCTGAACATCGGGATCAAGATTCTCTCCCCTTTAGAATCTCCGGGAATCCCCAGGGTGTCGTGGGCACAGCAGACTAAAGCTATCCTTCAGTAACACTGCTGCCCTTCCTCAGGTCTCTGCTGCCTATTCACAACCCTCAGGGCTCTACCTGAGGTAATGACATCTCTCAGCCACCTCCCTAAAGGTGACGGTTACCTGAGCTGCTTCTCTCCTCTCTACTCCAGTTACCTTCTCTGCGTTCTGGGCCTATATATCCAAATGCCTTTCCGACACCTCAGCAGAATGTTCCCAAGATATCTCAAACACAACACATGCAAAAAAGAAATTATCTTCTTCTCCAAAAATCTTCTTTTACTCTTGTGGGCTGAAGTTTGATGAATAAACGACACCAGCACTCACAGTGACTCAAGTCAGAAACCTGGCATCACTGCACCTCTGTCTTTTTCAACCAGACACCAAGTCCATCAGTTCTACCTTCCTAACAACAGTCTATATTTCCTCTCTATTCCCTGAAGGGTGAGAGGGTAAACCAAATGCTTGGGCTACATCCTCTTTACTTCCTTCCATGTTTCCTACCAGGATCGCCTTTCCTAAATGCAGATTGTATCAAGTTACCACAGTCCCTACAGTGCAAAGTCCTAAGTTTGGCACTTAAGTCCCTTCATGATTTGGCCCCTACTCATTTCTCCACCAAAATTGGCTAATACACACGTCCTTAACCTATGACTCCAAAACATCATGGAAAGACAATATATACCAGGGCTCAGGATGTAGACCATGAATAGTCGAGTTCCATTTTCCAAGAATAAGGAAGTTAGATTATGCATACTTGATATGTCAAGGAAGAAACAAAGGATGGCTTGCTATTTGAAATAAGCAACACTGTGGCAGATGGAGACTACTGAACTTCAGCCACTCTCTTAATCATGTCTGTTCTGCCGTGTTCCAGCCTCCAACTAATGAGTCATCAAAGAAAATGGCTTTGAAATGAAAATAACTTTATTGAGAATATATAGACGGAATATAGTCTGTGTAAGAAGAATGAATGAATGCAAGAAGCATGACTGGAGGTCAAAAACAAGACTGATGGTTTGAGAAAGAACCAATGGAGACTCAGGAAAAGATGAAAATAATTAACACTGAAAGATAAAAACAGCCTACTGCAGAATCTGGGAGAAATTTCTACTAACTGTAAGGCAAATGGAAGTGTACTGAGAAAACAAAATGGTAGTCTGCTTGTGCTTTCCCTCATGAAACAGAGCGGCCCTAGCAGCCTGAGAGATGGTAGCAAGATACATAGATTCCCTTCCCTTGCTCAGAGACACAGAGTCTGTCTAAACAGAACTTCATACATGGGTGGCTGTCTTTTTTTTTTTTTTTTTTTTTTTGCGGTACGTGGGCCTCTCACTGTTGTGGCCTCTCCCGTTGCGGAGCACAGGCTCCGGATGCGCAGGCTCAGTGGCCATGGCTCACGGGCCCAGCTGCTCTGCGGCATGTGGGATCTTCCCGGACCAGGGCACGAACCCGTGTCCCCTGCATCGGCAGGCGGACTCTCAACCACTGCGCCACCAGGAAAGCCCGGGTGGCTGTCTTTTGAGATGGAGAGAGAACTCTTTCTTACTTCACTCCACACCCAAGTTTCTAGCCCTACTTGTAGACTATTAACTTCCTTAAGACAACATGATGTGTGTGTGTGTGTGTGTGTGTGTGTGTGTGTGTGTGTGTGTGTAGTAAATGCATCCATATGAGGCTGGTTCATCATAAGTAGAGTAATAAATAGAGTGATAAAGATGTAAGTGGAAACTAAAATGGTCCATGCTAAGAACTATGGTTCTTTTAAGAAGAGGACAAAAGGGAAATATTTTTACAGCACTTAATATTCTAGGCATTAATCCAAGTGCTTTCTATGGTTTAATCAGTGTTTAGAACAACCCTGTATTAGTCAGCATAGTATAAACTATGCTGTGGTAAAAATGAAATAAATAACTCCAAAATCTTCGTAGTTAGCATAACACAGGTTTATTTCTTACTCCTGCAAAGCTGGATTTGAGTAGGCAGAGACTCTCCTCCACCTGGTAACTCCAGAATCTGTGCTTTTAAAAATTATATTATGCAGCCGATCCTTGAACAACATGGGTTTGAACTGCACGGGGCCACTTACATGCAGATATTTTCTTTCAATATGTGCTACAGTACTACACGATCTGTGGTTACGGACGGCCGACTGTAAAGTTATATGTGGATTTTCAACTGCACGGGGTGGGGCACCCCAACACCTGCATTGTTCAAGGGGCAACTGTATTGCCTCTCAAAAGTAATAGAAATACCAATGATAGTATTAATGATTTGTATCAGAGAAACAAACTGTGGATGGAGACAGAAGATCCTCTCTCAGGACCCCAGAGCCAGGTTACACGAGTACCAGCTGGATCCTGAGGATTGGGAATTAAATGTGCAATCACTTTTCTGTAGACCTGAGAAAGACTCCGCCAGAAGGCTAGTGATCAGCAAGGACAATTGCGGGAAATCCCTGCAGCCCGCTTAGTGACCAACACCCGGTCTAGATACATCTCTCTGACTGAGGATAAGTAGCATGAAAAAAATCAACTCCAGACATACAGGAAAGTATTGAAAATCTAAGATAAAGGGACTAGGAGATTGACAATACAGGAGTCTCTTCTCTAGAGCAGGGTGGCAAACCTTTTTGTAAAGATCCAGATGGTAAATCTTTTAGGAGTTACAGATTATACCGTTTCTGTCACAATTACCCAACTCTACAGAAGGACACAAAGGCAGCCACAGGCAATACATAAATGAAAGGGTATGGCTGTGTCCTGATAAAATTCTATTTACCAAAACAGACGACGGACCAGATTTGGCCCATGGACTTAGTTTGCCCACCTAACACTTGCTCTCAAAATAAGGAAATTAACAAATATAAGGGATCATTACACATTTGAAAAATATTCAGTTTAGCAGGAATCCAAAAATTAAAAATCTAAACGGTGATGGATATCATCATAACCAGCATGCATGTTAAGTGAAATAAGTCAGACAGAGGAAGACAGGTATAGCTTGATATCGCTTATACGCGGAATTTAAAAAGTCAAACAGATTAGAATGGAGACTACCAGTGGTGGTGGGGGAAATGGGGACATACTGGTCAAAGGATACAAACTTCCAGTTACAGGATGAATACGTTCTGGGGATGTAATCATGGCATGACTACAGTTAACAGCACTATATGGTATACTTGAAAGTGCCTAAGAAAGTAGAGCTTAAATATTTTCACCACGAAAAAGGTAACTATGTGAGATGATAGATGTGTTAACTAATCTTATTGTGGTAATCATTTCAATCATTTCAATATATATGTGCATCAAATCATCACATTGTACACCTTAAACTTATACAACGTTATATATCAATTACACCCCAATTAAGCTGGAAAAATATATACATGCATATATGTGAGCCAATCTTATAAATATGTATTTAAAACTGCAGAAGATAAAGACAGGGTGCAAACCATAAAATGTTAATAGTGAGTTTAGATGTAAGAATATAGGAGGATGCATCTTTGTTTTTTGTATTATTTGGGTTTTTCCATATAAACATTTCATATTCAGAAAAAAAATTTGTAAAATACAAAAGGAAACTCACGGGCTTTTGAGTCAGACCTGCCTTGAATTCTCTGCTACTCACTAGCTGGTGATCTTGGACAAATTGCTTTACATCTTTGCCTCCCAATGTTCTCATTCGAAAAAAAAATGGACATCATCACATTTCCTTCACATGATTTCTTCAAGGATTAAATGAGGGGTGTGTGTGTGTGTGTGTGTGTGTGTGTGTGTGTGTGTGTATGTATACACACACATATAGTATACATATTAAATGAGTGTATATATATATCCCTATCTCTGACCTCCAGGAGAGTTAGCTGTGGTTTCTAGAACCCTACGCTGAAACCTGCATGGCACTCACTGCTCTACAGTGGCATTGTTTGTGTGCCTGTCTCATCCACTAGACTGTAGTACACAAACTGAGGACAGAGATGGTCATGGTCATGGTTTCCTAGGCTCCCAGCAAAGCGTCCGGCACACTATTATAGCTGGGCTCTTATTACAGACACTTTGGTACGTCTTCTTCACTACCACACCGGACACAGCTCCCCTTGGTGCCTTAAGACCCAATTCTTGGCACACGGGACAAAGTGATCTCATGAATCCTGAGTGAGAAGCAACAAGGAGCTGCAGGCAGCACAGACCTGTACGTAATGGGAATGATGGACCGGAGCTGTGGCAACAGAGAGGACCAGGGATGCATAGCAATTGCATAATTTCAATCTACCTCACTTTCTGCCTGTCCTCCCCTCTGTTTCACGTTTCTTGCAATATTGTAAAATGTTTGCCAAAGACTGGGCAGAGATGAGCGTACGAAATCTGTCTACCAATCTCCAAGTTGACTGGTCGCTCTTGCTCTTCATACAATCTTGAATGTAAATCTGTAGTCTCCCTCTTCTTGGCAGTAAGTCGGCAACCCATTCTTGGTAGAACTGTGAACACGATGCCCTTATTAGTAAGGAAATCAGAACAACTACTACGTGCTGAGTGCTTACTCTAAGTCATGTCCTATGCTAAATGTCTTACGTACATTATTTCACGTAGTCCTCACAACAAATCTTTGAGATGAACATTACGGTCCCAGTTTTGCAGATGAAGAAGCTAATGGAGTAACTTGCCCAAGGTCCCCCTTTTAAAAAGTGTTATAGTCAGGATTTGAAACATGTCTTTCTCTCCTGTCCAAACTGTACTGCCAAGAATTATGGATATAGGGGACTCACTATAGATCACTCAACAAAAGCTGAGTTAGGGAAGACCCCAATAACGAATTAAATGTCCAAGTATGATGGTAAGTGACTCATCTAAAAGACCAAGGGTCAGTTTGAACTCCTGATAAGTATGCAGCCTTTAAGAGACTTTGGTTATAGGGGTAGCAATCACAGACCTCAAAAGCATGTTGGAAGATGACCCCAATTAACACCACCATGCATACTCAGTTTAGCTGTAATATCAAGTAACCACTACAACATCCTCAAAGCTCCAGGTTCAGTTTTCCAGAGTCACTGATAACAGTTTTGTTTTCAGAACAAACAGGTAGAGTGGGATAAAGATTCCCAGTGGATAGTTAGTCTCTAGCGGTGTCTATGACCCACGTTTTAAGCCCTAGAAATAAACACAGAACACAGAAAGGTCTGTCCATCATGTTGGTTCAGGCAAAGGTAGACCCAATTAGGTGTAACCAACAAAGTGAAGGAAGTTGCTCAGTATACTGATGTGCCTACCTCTATTTCACTACTCATTTTAGTCAGCAACCAACTTCCCTTTTTCCACCCCCAAACTATACATGAGCTGGGTTCGGGGGTGATGCCCTTCCCAATGTTCTCATAACTCCTAGCATTTAACTTACTGCACTATAAAATAATTGTTTCTGTGTCTTCCCATATGAGAATGTAAGCTCTTTGTCTTATTCATTTTTGTAGGTCAGTGTCTAGCACAGTGTCATACACATGGTAAGTTATCAAGAAAGGTTTCTTGAATGGATTCACAAATGGTTGGATGAGTAAGTCAATGGTTAAGCCAGAGGTCCTCTGACTGAAGGCCTGCTTTAGGAGGATGTGCTTGGCTGATCTTTCAGAACATTTTGGCTCCTTCTGTAGCCTTCAGATGAATTACTTAACATCACTGAGGTTCAGTGTTCTTAGTTATAAAATGAAAGCAACGTTACTCATTTCATTAGGTTGTTGTGAAGCTCAAAGTAAGTACCTCATGCTGGGTACCTATCCAGGAACCAGACACTGTCCCTTCTCACTTTATGTTCAGTTTGTCTTCTACTGGAAGAAGTGAACCAGTGTTTCACTGGGGCAGCAGCCATCCTATAATGGGGGTAAAATGATAACTTGGCCCTAATAGCTCAAGTGTTTTGAGTCTGAGGGGTTCAGAGGATTTTTATCTGGCGGTGGGTGAGGGGGAGTGATGAGGACTATATCTGTTCCTCAATTCAGCTTATCTTACAATAGAGCTTGTATATTAGAGTATTTAAGAATAGTGCCCAAACTTCCACTTCTCACAATATTACAGAATAAATACCATGAGGAACTTCCTCGGCTTACAACACCTAAAAATGTGTAGATAAAAGATGTTAAAATGCTTACTTGAGCTGTCAGGAAAATGATGGAAATCATCAGAGGCTAAAAATACAAGAAAACACAAATCTTCAGAGGTAACCACCCTGAAGCAATGGGGCCCCGTGGTCATTAACTTATCACTGGTGGCGTAGACTCTTTATTTTAATGGGCCTCAAGCAGGGTTGGGGATACAATGCCTAGGACTTAAACCAGATTAAGACATAAAAAGATCCCTAAATAGTTCAGGACACAAGATCCCTAAATAGTTCAGGACACAGAAGCTGACATTTTTAATGCAAAGGTAAACCAAAAGAAGAAAATCTATCCCACAAAGGAAAATAGTAAAGAAACTTTCTTATCTCAACATTGACTCTGGGTAGAGTCTATCTTGAAAGTTGCTATTTACAAGTGATCCTCATGACGGTTTAGAGCCAAAATCTAGAATTCACACTACCTAAGTGGTCCCTAAATACTCGACTTTGGAATTTAATTTAAAGTGATTCAAGATTCATAATGACTTCCTGGATAAATATTCCTTAAATCAAGGCTTCAAATAGTTCCCTCAGGTAATTATAAACTCACTGAAATATAAAAATTATAAAACACAAGAGGAAACAAGCCATTTGAGGGAGAATAAGCAGAAATAACAAATAGTAAGATTATAGCCACAAAAATGGATGATATTGGAATTATCAATTAAGAAATATAAAATAAGTAGTTTTGATACTCAATAAAAAAAGAGATTATTTGAAGTATAACAAGGTACTAGATACTTTGAAATATGGTCAGGTGGATTTTAAAAAAGAACCAAATAGAACTTCCGAGTGAAAAAAAAAAAAACACATAATAAATGAAACTAGAAACGAAGTGTATAGGTACAGTATTAGATACAATGGAAGAGAATATTAATGAACTGGAAGACAAAACTGAAGCATTACTCAATATTCAGCAGAGGGAAAAAATATCAAAAAAATAAAACAGAAGTTAAAAGACATTGAGAAGAGATGGTAGCAGTGGAGGTCCAAGCCATGCTGTTGCCCATGGTATGGCAGTGGCTCTGGGGTTTCACTGAGAAGCTCTGCGGTTTCACTGAAAGGCTCCTGACCAGAGGGGCCACTGGGTTGTCATTATAATTTGGAGACAACAGATTGAGAAATGCACAAGCCACTATATAAGTTGCTCTGAATGTTCTTGAAACATGAATAACATGTTTGGAAAATGAACTCAGAGTGGCCTCTGAAAACTCTGGATTGTCAATATGTACAGTGAGTCTCTGGATTGATGTTGGAATTTGACATGAAATTAAGAATAATGGAACAGCTCATTCTCTGGAACATATGAACTTCAGTGTTACCAAAAAGAGATCCAAATTAGATCTGGAACTTGAAAATGAAAACATGGGTGCTCATTTCAACACCTATACCTCCAGAAAGCAGATCATGTATTATGCCAAAGAATTCTCTAAAGATTTGCCAAGAGCTGTAAGCGTTCTTGCTGATATAACACAAAACAGTACATTGGCAGAAGCAGGGACTGAGCACAAGTATAGAATAATCCTTAGATACACGAAATCAAAGCTAATTTACAAGAAGTTGTCTTTTTATTAGCTTCATGTCATAGTTTATCAAATACTGCACTTGGATTGACAATGTGGGGACCAACTGAAAATATCAAATCTATAAGTCATAAAGACTTAGTGGACTATATAACCACACATTATAAGAGGCTAAGAATAGTCCTTGCTATGGCTGGAGGAATCTCCTATAGTGAACAGCTTAAGTTAACAAAGTTTCCTTTTGATGACTTTTTTTTTTTTTCCACACATAAAGGAAAAAGAACAACTCTGGCTCCCTGCAAATTCACAGAAAGTGGGATTTGTTTGAGGAATGACAAGATGCCTTTGACACACCTTGCAAGAGCTGTTGCAGCTGTTGGTTGGGAACATCCTGATACAATCTCTCTCATAGTTGCAAACACACTGACTGGCAACTAGGATTGCCATTTCAGAGGAGGAATGAATTTAACTAGTAAGCCAGCCTGTCTCATCTGATGTGGCAACCTCTGCCATAGCTTCCAGTCTTTCAACACTTGCTACACAGATACAGGATTGTGGGGACTCTATGTGAGTTGTAAACCAGACATTGCTGCAGGCATGCTACATGTTGTTCAAAAAGAATACATGTGACTCTGTATAAGTGTCACTGAAAGTAAAGTAGCACAAAAATTCTTCTAGAAACAAAACATGTTTTTGCAACTCTGAGGTTCAACTCCATGGTGAAGATATTGGTAGGCAAAAGTTATGTTATAATAGAAGAATTCCCATCCCTGACTTGGAAGCAGGAATTGATGCTCTAGATGCTGAGACAGTTCAAAAAGTGTGCGCCAAATATGTTTATGATGAGGGTCTAGCTATCACTGCTGTTGGTTCCACTGAGCAAGATTTTAACTGGACTTGCAGTAACATATGCTGTTTTTGTGATTAAAATGCTCTTAGTCAAAATATCTAGAAATACTTATTAATAAAACTAATCGTGATCTGCAGGTTTTAAGCTATAAATTCTTTTTAAGAAATGAACAGGGCTTCCCTGGTGGCGCAGTGGTTGAGAATCTGCCTGCTAGTGCAGGGGACATGGGTTCGAGCCTTGGTCCGGGAGGATCCCCCACGCTGCAGAGCAACTAAGCCCGTGCGCCACAACTACTGAGCCTATGCTCTAGAGCCCACGAGCCACAACTACTGAAGTTCATGTGCCACAACTACTGAAGCCCACACGCCTAGAGTCTGTGCTCCGCAACAAGAGAAGCCACCACAATGAGAAGCCTGTGCCCCGCAACAAAGAGTAGCCCCTGCTCACTGCAACTAGAGAAAGCCCACGTGCAGCAGTGAAGACCCAATGCAGCCAAAAATTAAATAAATGAATAAATTTAAAAAATCTTAACTTTACAAAAAAAAGAAATGAACAAGTATTTGGAATTAAATATATTTGGAAAAGAAGACATAGGGACTATAGTTAAGATATCTAACATATACCTAATCAGAGTACAAGAAAGAGATAATAGAAAAACTGCAGAATAAGGCAATATTCAAAGAGGTGTTGACTAAGAATTTTCATGAATTTACAGAAACAGAAATCTTCAGATTTAGGAAACCCAGTGAATCCCTATCAGAATAAATAAAAAGAAATACAAGGCTAGATAGATATATTGCAATGATACAGCAGAATACCAAAAGAAGGAGAGGAAGAAAGAAGGGGGGAGGGAGAGAAGAAAGGAGAAAAGGAAGGAAAGAGAATAAAAGAAAAAGAAAGACAATCTTAAAGACAACCAGAGAAAAACACAGATTACTGACAAAGGAACAAATTAGGTTGACATCTGATTTCCCAGTAGGCACTATGAAAATCAGAATATAATGGATTTTTTTTTTTTTTTTACTTTTAAAAAAACTTTTAATTTTATATTGGAGTATAGCCAATTAACAATGTTGTGATAGTCTCAGGTGCACAGCAAAGTGACTCAGCCGTACATATATATGTATCCATTCTCTGCCAGATTCCCTTCCCATCCAGGCTGCCACATAACATTGAACAGAGTTCCCTGTGCTATTCAGTAGGTCCTTGTTGGCTATCCATTTTAAATATAGCAGTGTGTACATGTTGATCCCATACTCCCTAACTATCTCTTCCCCTCATCCTTCCCCCACCACCCAGTAACCATAAGTTCGTTCTCTAAGTCTGTGAGTCTGTTTCTGTTTTGTAAATAAGTTCATTTATATCATTTCTTTTTAGATTCCACATGTAAGGGATATCATGTGATATTTCTCTTTCTCTGTATGACTTACTTCACTCAGTATGACAATCTCTAGGTCCATCCATGTTGCTGCAAATGGCATTATTTCATTCTTTTTAATGGCTGAGTAATATTCCATTGTATATATTTATCACATCTTCCTTATCCATTCCTCTGTCAATGGACATTTAGGTTGCTTCCATGTCTTGGCTATTGTAAACAGTGCTGCAATGAACATTGGGGTATATGTATCCTTTTGGACCATGTTTTTCTCCAGATATATGCCCAGGAGTGGGATTGCATCATATGGTAGTTCTATTTTTAGTTTTTTAAGGAACCTCCATACTGAAAGATCAGAAAGAGAAATTCAAGAAACAATGCCATTTACCATTACATCAAAAAGAATAAAATACCTAGGAATAAATCTACCTAATGAGACAAAAGACCTGTACTCTGAGAACTATAAGACACTGATGAAAGAAATCAAAGAAGCCGCAAACAGGTGGAAAGATATATCATGTTTGTGGATTGAAAAAACCAGTATTGTCAAAATGACTATACTACACAAGGCAGTCTACAGATTCAATGCAATCCCTATTAAATTACCAACGGCATTTTCACAGAACTAGAACAAAAAATCTTAAAATTTGTATGGAGACACAAAAGACCCCAAATAGCCAAAGCAATCTTGAGAAAGAAAAATGGAGCTGGAGGAAATCAAGCTCCCTGACTTCAGACTATAAGACAAAACTATAGTCATCAAAAAAGTTATGGTACTGGCACAAAAATAGAAATATAGATCAGTGGAACAGTATAGGAAGCCCAGATATAAACCCATGCACCTATGGTCAATCTACGACAAAGGAGGCAAGACTACACAATGGTGGAAAGACAGTCTCTTCAATAAATGATGGTGGGAAAACTGGCCAGCTACACGTAAAAAAATGTAATGGATTTTTTTTTTAAAGCAGAGAGGAAATAATCACCAACCTAGAGTGATATTATCATATGACACAGCAATTCCACTCCTGGGAATATATCTGAAAAAAACAAAAACAATAATTCAAAAAGATACATGCACCCCAATGTTCATAGCAGCATTATTTACACTTGCCAAGATATGGAAGCAACTTAAGTGTCCATCAACAGATGAATGGATAAAGTTCACACACACATACACACTATGGAATACTACTCAGCTATAAAAAAGAAAAAAATTGCCATTTGCAGCAACATGGAGGGCACACATTGTACCAATATCAGTTTCCTAGTTTTGACATTGTTCCATAGTTATGTAAGGTATAATCACTGGGGGAAACTGAATGTAGAGTATGTGGCACCTCTCTACTATTTTTGAAACTTCTTGGGACTTTATAATTTTTTCAAACTAAAAAACCTATTAAGCCCTTATTTTGCCAAGTTTTTGGCAGCAAGGATGGACAAAACAGGGCTTTAGAAAATCCTGCCACCTGGATAACTTTATAATCCTTTTGGGAGAATAGGTAAGACTCAAATATATTAAAGATAGAAATAACAACCAAAAAAAGGGTTGTAGATATATGAGTAGTGTTACGGTTACAAAGTCCTTACAGTGCCAAGACCCGAGTATTGAGTCTTTCAAATAACAATTCAAAATGCCAACTGTTGGAAAAACAGCCTTGGTTCAATGTCAAATTCATGCAGTCAAGGTAGAAAGTAGGGTATCCCCAATATTAGACCAAACGGCCTTGCCCCAGAACAGCCCTCAGTTTTCTGCAGAGAAAATCATCTATAATAGATCTTGCCACATACAACATTCATGTGCTAAGTGGCATATCTTTTCCATAGCTGATCACCACTTGCCCACCAGGCCACTTGCCAACCTGAGTAATAGGGTGTAACCCTGGGCACCAGTCCTGGTCACTAGGCCAGCTGCCCATGTTCTGGGAGGACCTCCACAGACACACAAATTATGCAGACCCTCCCCGACAGAGAGCAATCCATCACTTCTTGAGTACCGTTCCCCTCTTATTTTGGTGAGACTGATGTTACCAAGATCTCATGTTTTCCTTGACACTGAGCCATTAGAGATTTCTGTTCTTTGTTCACCCCTTTCTTTTCGTAACAAATTAAAAGAAATTTATTATGAAATATTCTGTGCCTACCATGGAATATGTGTAATATATGTAAAGTCACTGGCCAACAGAAGATTCCCAACATTAAAAATATGATTATAACTGGCTGTGTCTTCCTCCCCTTTTCCCACCCTCCTGCCTTCCCCTCAAACATAACCACTTTCCTGAATTTTGTGTTATCATCTCTTGCTTTTTAAAAATAGTAGACTACAACGTAGGCATCCCCAAACACTGGTGCTCAGCTGTGTTTGCATTTAGCATATGTGTTTTTGCTAATATGGATTGTGCTTCTTTCTATTAACAGTCTTATACATGTCTCCTAGAGCACATACACAAGAGTTTCCACACTTCCACTTGAAGTGGAATTGCTGGGTCATAGAAATGTGATCTTTACTTGTTTTAGATAGTGCCAAGTTGTTTTCCAAAGAAATTGTACTATTTTACAACCCAACAGCAGCATATAAGATTCGGCTTTTCCACATCCTCACCAACACAGTATTATCAGACTTCATTTTTTTTTTCATCTAGTAGATGTAAAATAATATCTCATTATGATTTTTTTTTTTTTTTTTGCGGTACGCAGGTCTCTCACTGTTGTGGCCTCTCCCGTTGCGGAGCACAGGCTCCGGACGCGCAGGCTCAGCGGCCATGGCTCACGGGCCCGGCCGCTCCGCGGCATGTGGTATCTTCCCGGACTGGGGCACGAACCTGTGTCCCCTGCATCAGCAGGCGGACTCTCAACCACTGCGCCACCAGGGAAGCCCCATTATGATGATTTTAATGTGCATTTCCCTGATTGTTAAGAAAGTTAAGAATCTTTTGGGAATTTCCTGGAGGTCCAGTGGTTAGGACTCAATGCTTTCAAAGCTGAGGCTTTAGTCACTGGTCGGGGGAACTAAGATCCCACAAGCCATGCGACACGTCAAAAAAAAAAAAAGAATCTTTTAATATCTTGAATAGTCATCTATATTTCTTTCTGTGAATTACCTTAGCATGTTTTTTGGATATTTTTTCACTGGGTTGCAGCCATTCTTTGATTATTCTTCATCCTAGTCCTTTGTCAGATGCGGTATCAAGATTTTCTCTGAGTTTGTGGCTTATCTTTATGATATTTTTGGCAAGCAGAAGTTATTAATTTTAATGAAGTGAAATTTATTCATTTTTCCCTTTTCGGTTTGTGCATTTGGTGACTTTCAAGTCCATAGAGAAGGAGGAATTCATTGTGAAAGGGAAAACTTTAAATCTTTTAGAATAAAGTACAGGAGAACATCTTTATGACCTTTGGGTAGAGAAGGATTTCTTAAGACCCCAAAAGTGCTAATCATAAACTATTGCTATGTTAACAAACATTTTTAATGATTGTGAGGATAAGACAGGAGGATAAGCTGAGCTCCAGCCACTGTTGTTTAATTATTTTCCCTGGGGAAAAATATTGCTCTGAGCCACGCTGAAGGGGTGGTTTCAGAACAATAGGCTGTGGGGACAGCCAGGGCCACTGCCTCTGTCCAAATTCCCATCCTTCTCCCCCACGCACTGGCCACCACCTTCCCAGAAGGGAGGCACAGGGACCCAGAGCAGTTTCTTCACCTTTAATTCTTCTTTGTTACTAGAGCTGATGGGGGTCTGTTTCCGCTAATCTTAACTGTGGCAAAATGCTCCAGGATGTCTATTCTTCTGGTTACATATGGAATTTCCTGGACTTCAGTTGATTGCTTGGGATGGGGGCTGATTAGATGCAGCTATTTCCAGGCATCCTTGCTTTTTCTTTCCTGAAAAACCATTGTGTTAGCAACATATTTTTAGGTGGGGCTACATTATTCACATACATTTTCTTTTCTTTTTCACCATACAATTTCAAAGCGTTTTCTTCCAAAAACAAAAAAAAAAGAAGTAGCATCAAGGGCTACGTTCAACAGTCCTATTCTTTATAATACTATTTGTGTAGTCCTTGTAATATTGTACTTCTATAATTTTTATCATTTTAAGGCCCATTTTTTTCCCTGTGCAATCTCATGAGGCTTCCCTCCCCTCTCCCCTCCTTTCCCATACATCTATTTATGGATCATTATCCCCTTCTCCATCAACACCTTCTCAGCTTAGCTGAATGCTCCAGGGAGACTTGGCTGGTGTGAGGCTCTCTCATGATGAATGGGTTTCTTTTCACTCTTCCTAATGGGCTGGCTTCCACTAAGGGCAGCTAATTTCTTTGTAGCTACTTGGAATAGGTAGATTAAGTTACCAGTATTGCCGCTTATCTCATTCTGAAATCAACGATCCAGTTCACAGGATCACCACCTACAAATCTGGGGAAACTGTTACACAGAAGCCCTAGTAATTGATTAGTGGGTACTTCCTGAAATGAATCATTTACAAGACAATGCTTTGGTTCCCAGAGTATTTGTGAGGCAATTAAGACCTAGTGAGTTGCTTATTTGTTGACTGTTGGATAATGGTCACTTTTTCCTGGTGTAATGTCTGAATCTTACCCCCATTTTCTCAGTATTCTGGCCACCAGCTCTTTCTCATTTCTTTGTCCTGTTCTTCTATCTGAAACCATCTCAGGTAGATGCTCGTGAAACAGATGATCTTGAGTTTCCATCTGTCTTGGTTTGGATGGCACTGCCATGTCATGGATGTTTCGATCCCTGAAGCAAATTGTAGCCAGGATCTGCCTTCTGCCTTGCCTTCCGAGGTTCGACCAATCGTGTCAGAGGAAAAGCGAAGGGGATGCAAGCGTAGAGGACAGAGCGCCCTGCCTCTCCTCCTGAGACCTGGATGGCCCTGGGGCATGCCAACAGAGAATGGCTGCTCTCCAGCCTGAGGGGCTGCTTGGGGCTGGAATCCTTGGTTTTCTATGCATTAGGTATTTATGACTTTGTATATTCCAGGCACGAAATTGCAGATTGTGCCTTAAAATCTGGGTGGACGGGAAGTCAGATAATAATTGCTGTTCTGCACCAGGCACTTTCTGTGAACAAGATGATTCATGCTAAGAGTTTGACTTTCAGCATCATATTTAATCTTAGAAACATTGTGTGTCCTAGATGTGATCACCCACATAAGAAACCCAAGGCTAGGAGAGGTTGGGTATATTTTCTAGGTCATTCAACAAATAAGTGAAGATATTCGATTCAAATATAGATTTATCTAACTCAGTAAGGTGCTTTTAACCACTACACTGTCCTGCCTCCCTCTTGAAAGAAATAAATGATAGGCTAGAATTACACGGTACTAACTAAAAGGAGGTTACAGAAAGGTAGGTTCAGGGTAGGCTGGAGTAGTCAAGGGCTATAAAGCAGAAGGGAGGGGTCCACAGAGAGCATCTAATCCCATGTTTCTCAAACTCTTTTTTTAAAGTTGTGGTAAAAAAAAAAATGTAACATTAAAAAAATATATGGAATGCTTCATGTGTTTGCACAGGCGCCATGTTGGTCTTCTCTGTATCTTTCCAATTTTAGTATATGTACTGCCCGTGAGTACTCTTAAAGTTTTTAACTTACAACCTGTAACATGACATTTATTTTACATTATGACGCAGTAAATGCATGTACTTATAACTGAAACAAAATTGTACTTCACAATACTTGCCCTGTTCTATGCAGTGCACTCCACTTTTCTATTATGCTTTACATCATTCTTTAAAGATAATTCTGGTCATGGCCTCTTAAATAGACCTTATGGACTACAAATGCTGATCTAAAAACCTCAACCGATGGGGACGTTGAGGCCCGGAGATGCGTTGAGTACCTAGTGCGATGTCTTGCAAATATTAATCCCAAGTGTCTTTGCTTTATCTCCTTATGTGACCCAGCACATGCATGTAGCATCTCAGGGGCGGAGCTGGGATAGAATCCAGATTTCCTGATTCCCAGTCCAGGCTTTTTCAGTCAAGGAAAGTTTGTCAAAGGGGAGGGACTCTCCCATGGCAGGGTTTCTTCCCAGGCACTGGTAGAAATAGGAGGAAACAGAGCAGCTGTGGGACACGGACACAGCCGCCACAATGGGTCTAGTCGAATGGCACAGGGTGTTAGAACAAGGCCGTCTAATTCCAAAGCCCATGCTCCTTCTGTGGTTGTCTCTCTTGTTTGCTCAGTAAAATTACCTGGGAGCTCTTCAATAATACTTACGCCCAGGTGACACTTGATTCCAATAATTAAATCCAATGATTTAGGGATGAGGGGTTGCCTAAAAAGCTTCCCCAGGTGATTTTACTAGAGAGATACTGCCTCAATGCAGTGTAGAAGGTATCCCTTAAAACCCTTCCTGCTTATCCTTCAAGCCTCCGCCAAAACTACCACATGTAAACTAGATAGCTAGTGGGAAGCAGCCACATAACACAGGGAGATCAGCTCGGTGCTTTGTGACCACCTAGAGGGGTGGGATAGGGAGGGTGGGAGGGAGATGCGAGAGGAAGGGGATATGGGGATATATGTATATGTATAGCTGATTCACTTCGTGTTACAGCAGAAACTAACACACCATCGTAAGGCAATTATACTCCAATAAAGATGTTTAAAAAAAAAAATGACCCCCTCCCAGGCCCATGGAGTCCCGACTCAAATTCACAATCAAAAAGAAACTGCCTTTTGTATGGATACCAAGGGGGAAAGGGGTGGGTTGGGAGGAATTGGGAGACTGGGATTGACACATATGCATTATTGATACTACGTATAAAATAGACAACTGATGGGAACATACTGTAATAGCACAGGGAACTCTACCTAATGCACTGTGGTAACCTAAATGGGAGGGAAGTCCAAAAGCGACGGGATATCTGTATGTGTACGGCTGATTCATTTTGTTGTGCAGTGGAGGCTAACACAACATTGTAAAGCAACCATATTCCAATAAGAATTTGAAAAAAAAAGTAACTGCCTTTCTTTTCTTGTATCCATCTAGCACTCACAGATCCTCTCATCCTGTGTTTGTCTCCCCTGTTACATGATGCTCTGGACTGAATCCAGAGCTTATGCCTTACTTATCTTTGTATCCAAGTGTGTAACAAATATTTACAGAATGCCCTTTGCTCAGATGGCTCTTCTTCCCCAAACCACCCAGACCTCTGAGATCTACTCTGGTTCAGCTGTAACTCCTAATGAGGGTGATGAAAATTCTACCCCCCCCCCACCCCGAATCAGTCCTACCTAGGACAAAAAGGGCACTCGCTCTAGGAGCTGCAGAATCCTGACTGGTGAAAACAGACGCTAAAGGCAGTGAGACTGCAGCATCCCTTCTCGTGTGGCTGGGCTTTCTCTCCCACGCATTCCCCTCCAGCCGTCTCCCCCAGATTTTCAGATTTCTGACAAGGCAGTGTGGTCCAGTGTTCAGAACCCTGGACAGGAAGTGGGAAAGACAGACTTCCTGTCCTGATCACGACCGTCAGTGTGTCCTGCAATAGGCCCTCACTTTTCCGTTTTGTTAGCTGGGAGTGACCACGTTCCAAACTCAATTGTCACCCTCTGCCCCCTTTCCCCTTGGGGATTATATAAGAACTCTTATATATGAAAACAAGCTTTGTTCAGGTCCTTGAGCTTTTCTGAGGGCAGCTTTGTATAAATATGATACCTTTTGTTATTGTTTGCAGCCCAGGGGATTTGCGGAAAGAAGTTGAGAGCCAGTGATGCTCGTTTTTATAGGCAGAAAATAGCTGCTGGAAAAACAACCTGGTGTGTAGAGCACAATGTTCTTATCGAGCAGACAGAATTATCTTTCCCAGGCCGTCATGAACACAAAACACCTGGTGCACACGTTTCCTGCCCCTTCACATATTTTGAAAGAAAGAGACCTTTACTCTGACCTGTCAAGCAGTGATCTTCATGAACTTCTGTCCACAGACCACGACAGTTATCTTGGCTTGCCGCTGTAGAGTTAAATGGTAAACACAGCTGATCGTCACTCATAGGGCATCTTCTCCACATATCACTCAGATCTTATCAGATCCACACATGTGTTTCTTCTTCCTTAAAATACAGCCCCTGGATGGGCTAAGAGTCAGGGCCTTCCTGACACATCCACCCAACACTGAATTGGGTGCTGTTGAGAAGATAGGAAACTTGAAGACTTGATCCTGACCTGGCCATGGATTAAAATCTTTGAAGGGGAAAAGAAATAATAAATCCACTAAAAACATTTAGAGAACCATACAAATCTATTCGTAGTAAGACTCACTCCCTACTTTAAAGACTCAGGTGTTTAAAGAAGGTAGAAATCAGTGTGGAAAAGCTCCCTGGAAGATGAGGATGCAATATACATGGCAGGTGCTCAATAATGTCAGTTAAGTGAACAAAAGAAACTGGAGATGGGCCTTGAATGACAAAAAGCGTTTGAAATGGTGGACGAAGGGGCGAATAACCATACTGGGAAAGCCAGAGTTTAAGGATTGACTTTGGAGTGAAGCTGATTGACCTGGGTATGCCACTCACAAACTGTGATTCTGAGCATGTCACATAAGCTCTCTAGACTTTACTTTCCTCTTCCATTATAAGTCAGTACTAACAATATCTCTATCATAGGTTTGGGGAAGAATTAAATGAGATTAATGTAGGCAAAGTTCTTAGCCCAATGCCGGGCATATGGTAACTGTTAAACGTTTATTTATTATTGTTGTTATTAGTACTAGGGAAAATATAAACAAAGACAGGAATTGCTCAGTCTGAAAATATTTTCCCCTTAATAAAATAATCAGAATACTTGGCATTAAGTGATACTGATGTAAATTTGAGCAGCCAGCGCCTGCCTATTGCAGTGTTGGAAAGAAAATGTATATTTATGCCTCCCTCAAGCTCTGATTTTCTGCCTCTTCCCTTTCTTTCAGCACCCTTCCCCATCCCCACTACCCCCATATCCCCATGGCACCACAGAGAGCCCACAATCTCTCTTCTTTGCCCTCTTCTCCCCGCCAATACCCACCTTCTCTCCTAGCCTGGTGAGAGACTGGTGAGTCATAAGGATGGACATGCAACTGTAGCCTTTCGGGCAATGATGACAGGCTATGGGTTCTGGGGACAGAGATTCCCTTGAATATTTCTTGATGCTATCAAGTCAAATATAGACAGCTAACCACCTCTAACACAAGAAGTGCTCAGAAGGAGAATTTTGAGTTCCTTTACAGATCAAATTTTCAAGAGAGAAAAACTTAGGAATTCTTCATTCTCTTCCTTGAAGAGACATGGATTGGACCACAGCACCATAGCTAAGCCATGATGTCACGGGTCATTAGGGCTGCCGGTAGCTGCACTCAAGAGCCTGATGCAGGCATCTGCTTGTTGAGCTGTGAGCTCCCACTTCTCTCCCTGCCCAGTGTTGACCATCATATTCCTACTGAAATGGTCTTGGTCTCATTCCCAGGTTCATAAGGCTCTCTTGGCTTCAAATTACCTACAGTATAAAAGCCAAACTTCTCATCCTGGCAGATAATCCATCCCCTTCACCTCCATCCACTGCCTTCTTCTCTGTCTTCTCCTCATCTCCTACCGTGATAAACTTCTCCCAAGTGCGCCCCCCAACACCACACGCTTTCAGGTCATTGTCCTTTGATCCGAACCCTTTCCCTAACCTTCACCTAGTCAACTCCTGCTCATTCTACCAGAACCAACTCCAATATCATTTCCAAAGTCAAAACCATCATCTCTTCACCAGCCTTTGGATTCTACAGTTCTTTGTTCTGGGTTGCTTGGACTCCAAACGTTTAGCATATAGTAGATGCTTGAGAAATATTTCTTGAAAGAATAAATGAGTTCTGACTTCAATAACAGCGTTTATTATGACGTATGATAATTGCCCTACTTACTTGTTGGTTTCTTCATAGGCTGTGAATTTCCCAAAAGAATAAGGTGAAGGGAAATTGTGTCTTTTATATCTGTATTCTAGGACCCTAGTACAGTGACTCATAAGGTAGGCTTTAAGTCGAAGTGTGACGAATTTTAAAATTTCTAATATATTTTTTGCAAAAATATTTTTTTCTCATTAGGCATTCTTTCTTTTATGATTTGGCTACCCTCCTCTCTTAATGTTGAGTTGAGGAAAGGGATAGGGAGATGTTTCCAGAATATAGCTGAGAATATGAAAAGCGGGAAAGCAGGGGAAGCCTGCATTAGGTTAGAGTCTCTGGAATCAGAGGCTGAGTCTCATGCAAGTGCTGTCAGGGACATCTTGTAAAAGAGCGAGGGAAGCAAGACAGGGGCAGGGGCGAAACAAAGCGAGATGTGGATTCGGCTACAGTCCAGCCTCAGCCCAATCCCACGGGAAGTTCCGGGACAAGGGACAAGGATGGCCTCAGAGAGTTACCCCACCTGGAGGCAAAGAGGTTGGGGATTTTATACCCCTGGATTAGTAGTTGGCTGCAACCATGCCAGAGGTAGGGGGACACTTCCCAGGCATTTCTGGGTGGAACAGCTCCTGTGGACTGAGAGTGAGTCTTCAGGGAAGGGTCCAGCTGCAAGCATGGGTCATCAACACTCACAGCAGCTGAGTGACAAGAGAACTAGTCTGGGAAAGGGATCTGAGCAGCACAACAAGAGCTCCTACCATACCCCTACAAATAAAGATGATAGAAAGTGCTTACTCCTAGGAGGATTATGCAAACCTTTATTTAAAACCTATCTCCTACTACTTCATCAACAAGTCTATCTGGACCAGGTGCTCACTCCTTAACAGATTAGAAACAGCAAGATAGAAGAGGGTGCAGAGGCTGTTAAAGGTAAGCGCAGGGCTTCCCTGGTGGCGCAGTGGTTGAGAGTCTGCCTGCTAATGCAGGGGACACGGGTTCGAGCCCTGGTCTGGGAGGATCCCACATGCTGAGGAGCAACTGGGCCCGTGAGCCACGGCTGCTGAGCCTGTGCGTCTGGAGCCTGGCCCCCACTTGCCACAACTAGAGAAATCCCTCACGCAGAAACGAAGACCCAACACAGAAAAAAAAAATTAATTAATTAATAAACTCCTACCCCCAACATCTTCAAAAAAAAAGAGAAAACCACAGCTTTAAAAAAAACACAGAAAAACAAAAAACCCCCACAGCCTGCTTCCAAAGGCACACCCACATTAAAAGGAAAAAAAAAAAAAAAGGTAAGTGCACCAATAGAAGCCAAAAAGAAACAGGAACTCCAAAAAGCACAGCAGTGTGGAACCTTGTAGTGTAGTGCCCTGGAGCGTTGTAAATTAAAGTCTAAAAAAACTGAGATTGACAATGATGCCCTAAGTCAACGATGCCCTAAGTTAATGATGCCTTAAACAAGTTGTGTTTTGCATTCTATGTTTAAAAACACGGGGTGATGTGCCACGTCATTTTAAAAGATTTCATTCGAAATTTGGAAGCTTAAGGGATGTGAATAATTACACGGACATTTTATTTTTGCAGATTATCTCCTTCCCTGCCAGCCCCTGAATAAGTGAGGTGTTACTGAACTACATCTTGGAAAACATCTGACCTCCAGGAGCCGTTGAAACTCCTTGGATAGTAGCACAACTTCAGACTTGTTTAAACGTTCTGACAGTTCTGATGCCACCTGGCACATGTGATTACATAATCAGAGCTGATAGAAACCTCTGATCACCACATATACACACAGTCTGGTATAGAGCAAGCTCTAGCCAGGCATCAGACACGTGGGGCTCAAGTTCCTCCACTGTCATTAACATCTGTATGACCCTAAACAAGTCATTTGTCTTCTCTGAATCTCAGTGCCTTTGCTGTAAAGGAGAAATAACCATATTTATCATATTACTATTAATATTACATTATACCGATATATGATATGTAGTATGTTATTTTATTATATTAACAATATTATTATGTCTCATCAGCCTGCTATGAGGAGCCAACGAGACAATGTTTGTGAAATTGCTTTGCAAGGGGTGAAAAATAATTAAAATGAAAATGGAGTATTTGGAAAAGTAAATACTCTTTCATTCCTTTCTTCTTTCTGATGCAATTTTTGACAGTTTTGTAAACCCATAAAACTGGCAGAATATACACGGACGCCATCTCCCATCGATTTATTCTGTCCCAGCTCTCCACCACTTGGCCTCCTAGGCCACCCTCCCGGTGGCCAGTCTGTACTCCCATTTCTAGCTCCAGTTTCAGAATGACTGCCTTTGGAGAATGGGGTTTCTCAGGAAGAATATTGCACAATCAGAAAACGCTGATCTGCCAAGGCTGTAACATTTTTTTCCTGGAGCCTTTTCAGGAATGTGTCACAGGAGGTGGGGGAGATGGGCCATGGAACAGAGAGTACTAGGCACCAGCCACCAGGTAATAAAATGTCCAAGCATTCCTTTTCAAAATCTAATGAAGACATCAATCTTCATTAAGTCAAAGGGTCTGGGGTCCACAGCGGTGAGATTCACTGAGCCGCTTCAAAAAGCAGGAGGAACAATGACCAAAATGCAGGCCATAGAGCAAGAGAGTGAATTCTAGAACTCGATGATGTCTGTTTTCAACAAGGGTTGAATTTGCCAATAGCTATTATCACTAAACATGAGCCCTGAGCTGAGTGTGATGCCAGAGCCAGCTTGCACCAAATCAAGAGAGCCAGTTCTTCACGGCTCTTCCCAACCCCATGCTCAGGGATGTCAGGTTGGGAAGCGTGTAATCAACCCAGGTGGCAGTATTTACACCACGGAAACCAGCAGGTGCCAACAATAGGGTCTCCCACTCCCCACCCAGAGAGCCAGCTTACCGGCACAGCATTGCTTAAGCTTGTATCCAAATGTCAACAAAACGTGTGGAATCCTGAAATAGCTTTCAGAAGAGCAATGTTGTTCCTGAATTTCCGTGTGAACCACTGGAGGGAAAAAGTTTGTGTATATAAATATAACAAATCCTTTGCTTTCAGATCCCAAATCACCTTCCTCATATAGCCTCTCTTTTCCTTCAGGCTGAATGCGGAGAGTGGCTACCACTGAACTGAGAAAAACCTGAGTCACCGTTACATCCTTGGCATTGTCCACTTGATTGCTTTTTTCCATGAGTGTTTCCCAGGCTCTAACCTCCATCGGTACAGAGGACTGATGGGACAGCAATTATTCTGCAGGGAGTACACCCTCAGAGCTTGAGCGATCCTGTAGAAAAGCAGGGACAAGATGCTGCTCTCTGCTTGGAGGGAGTTTGCAAAACAGATTGGATTCAACTGAAAGAGGCCAACCTTAGGAGGAGAACATAATTTTCTTCTTTCCATACCAAACCATAGGATTAATGAAGAATCAAGGGGAATAAAAATGCAAACATGCACAATATTCACTTCCACAGACTTTTCTTTCACTAATGTCTTTGTGGCTGTAGCTGGTGATTTGCACCACTCCTTCCCATAACTTACCTAGAGGCTGAAAGGAAAAGGAGTGGGGAAGAAATTAGCATTTACAGAGCACCAACTCACTATCAGGTCCTAGAGTGTCTTATCTAGTTAACACAGCAACCATGCAAGGAAGGTACTATTACTTCCATTTTTTCAGAGAAGGAAAGGTAAGAATTATCTAAGGTTACCCAGCTAATGGGTTTGGGAGCAAGAATTTAAATACTGGTCTCTGACTTTAGATTTTGAGCTCTTTCCACACTTTCTACTACTTTATGGACCCATGGAAAAACAAAGCCCAACTGTGGAACCAGTTCTGGAGACACAGGGGCAGGCTGAGTCTGGTCCCTTGGGGCTGGCCTTCCACAAGGATACACATTGGATTGTCTAATGAGGGAAAGCTAACAGACATTCAGGTGCAGGACTTGCCATTTCTCAGGGGCAGTTTTGAGACAAACACCAATTCTTTGCTGTCATGCTCATTGAAGATGTAAAATAGGAGAAGAGCATGGGAATCAGAGACAAATCCTGGACAAGGTTTCTAAGCATTTTTTTTTCAAGCTCCTCTGTTCTATAGCCTAAGTAGCCAACTACTCCCAACTTAGCCTCAAATTACCACCTATGTTCTTTAAAGAAAAAAAAGAAAAGAATATCTTTTCCAGTAATTTTACACTGGGAGAAATACATGATGGTCTTACCTATAGACTTGGCGTTGGCAATTGTGCATCATTTTGTGTCATATCCCAGGCTAAGGAATGTGACACACTCCCTTTGGTTTCCTGGGATACACCCCAACAAAGGACTTTGTTTTTTCAGGTTTCAGTGATGAATATGTTACTGATGCCCATACTTTAAATTCATAGCATATACCAAGTCACAACTCAGTGAGGTTAACAGACAGTTTTCTTTTTAGATTTTGGATGAAGTGGCAAAGAGATACTCCATTGATTTCTGCACACGACACCTTTACACACTTGAAAACAATAATTTATGCTTCCTCTAAATCTTCTTTTCGCCTGGGCAATGACCTCATTTAATAGGCTTTTTATATTTTGGATTATGCAAATAATAGATATTCAAGAGTTAAATAATGAAAAAATTCTAATGTAAAATGATATAAAATAGGATGTTATTTTCATTGTTAGTGCACATCTTAACAAGAAATGATACCTTAGGAATTTCATGTTACCTCAATTTTTTAAATATACTAAATTTTATATACAGTTTTGTGTAAAGTATTTAAAATTTTTTATTGTGATAACCTAAAGTCTGGCAGGAGAGAAAGAAAGAGAGGGAGAGAGAGAGAGAATTATGTATGTGTTAAGTTATGAATATGCTCAGTTGAAAGTGCCTTTATGACCTCCAGATGGAAAGGTATGCAGTGGATATTTGGGTCTGGAACTCAGGAGGAAAGTTTGGACTATAAGTATAGTTTTGGAATTTATCAGTATATAGACGGTAACTGGAGTCGTAAGAATGGATAGGATCATCCAGTAAAAGTACACAGACTGAGAAGAGGATAGGGTCTAGAGCTAAACCCAGAAAATCCCCTACATTTAAAATCCAGGGCTGTTCAGATGTCTAAAACCACCCAAATACTTCCACCACCTCGGGGCCCATTCCAGTGGGATTCTGTCTTCTTCTACCTGCTGGGTAAGTTCTGACCCAGAAAAGAGGCTTCACTGATATTTCAGATCATGTTGGATTCTTTTCTACACCAATGCGAAAGCTGCATCATGGGAGAATTAACATTTAAAAAAAATGGCACGGCAGAACTCACACTTGAAGTTAGGACGTAGGAGCCGTCAAGTGATGCAAATCCAAAGATGACTCAGTTATTAGAATTACCAGACCAGGACTTTAAATCAACTATTGTGATATGTTAAAGAAGTTACTTAAAAATATGGATATAATAGGTAAAAATATGAAGCATTTCAGGAGAACAATTTAAACACTAAAAAATAGAAAATATAAAACTGAAAAATATAATATCTAAGACACTTGGGGCTTATGAGTAGCATTTAGACACTACAGAGGAGAGTGAATGGGGAGATAGAACAATAGCAGTTGCTCAAATTGAAGGAAAGAAAGAAAAAAGAGAAAAATGAATAGATTATCCATACCATGAATAATATCAAGTTTCTAATGTACATGAATTTGAGTATGAGGGGGAGAGAGATAAGCAGGCAGAAAAACATACTTAAATAACTGAAACTTTCTAAATTTGATGAAAACACCAACCCATGGATCCAAGATATGCAACAATCCCCACGCAAGATAAATACAAAGAAAACCCCTTCTAAACACATGATGGCCAAATTGGTGAAACATAAAGAGAAAGAGAACATCTTAAAAGCAACCAGAAAATAAGACATACATATAGGAACAATGATATGAATGATAGCTGATTTCTCATCAGAAACTATATAAGACAGAAAACATCACAGAAGACAAGACAGAAAACATCTCAGAAGACAATGCAACACCATCTTTAAAGGAAATAAACTGTCACCATAGAATTTTATATCCAACTAAAAACATTCTTCAAAAACGAAGGTAAAATAAGGATATTTTCAGATGAAAGAAGGCTGAGAGAATTTGCTAAAAGCAAATTTATACTACAATAAGTACTAAAGAAAAATTTTCAAACTAAAGAGAAGTGATACCAGATAGAAACTTGGATATACAGAAAGTAAAAAATAATGAAGAAAATAGGTAATGGGCTCTCAGTTTCCAGTCCAGCATGTAAGGAGCTTTAAGAAGTCACCACTCTGTGCTAAAAACTGTAAAAAGCTGAAGAAACTGGAAAATCAACAATTCTTCTTAGACTTCTCTGTCAGAGAAGTGAGGTCAAAGGTCAAACTGTTGCCCTTCGAGTTGGAGAAACAAGTGAATACAGAGAGTCACAACTTATTGGAGCAGAAACTCACAAGTAGGAATTTCTGTGGGAACTACTACCTGGGCAGAAAAACCTGAACTGTAATTGACAAATTGCTGGAGGCTGAGTGTGGACAACTCTGAGAGTTCTCAATGAACAAGTACAATTTGAAACTAAAAACACATTTTCTTGCCTTGTAAAAAGGCATCTATTTGGCTTTTAGTACAAAATAACTCAGAGAAGCAGAGAAAGCCAGTTATTGAAAAAAATTCCCCAACAAATTTTAGTCACAGTCCCTGTCTTTAGCTTGGATTAGAAAACAGGAAACTACAAACCACCTAATATCTGCCCTTTTGAAGAAATCTTATTTAAAGAAAAAAAAATAAAGAGGGAAAATAAAACAGTCCCTGAAATACAGCAGTTGGTTTTTACAGGGCCCTGGAAGCTTGCCTTAATCATTCTGGTGAAATGGAAGACATGTGGTCATTGGAATATGGCCATCTCCTTATTTTATGCTAGTAATGATTTTCATCTGAAGGGAAGATGATGGCCTGGACACCATTTGATGCCCCTGATGCAATCTGAGACATCAAGGTCAAGTTGCCCCAAGTCTTCCATTCCATATCTTCACTGAACCTCCCCCATATACAGTCTCTTGTCACTGGATGATGAGCGAATAATGGACTCATCAGGGTAGAAAGACACTTCATTGATGGAGCCAGCATGGCTGGGCAGCTTATACAAAATCCTCGTGCTTCTGACATCCCACATAAACACAAACCTGTTGGCCGAGCCAGCTGCTATCTTGCTTCCATCAGATGATCAAGACCACCTCAGAAGAGTCTTTTGAAAGTGGTGCACATTTCTTTTGAAATATCTTATTATTTACATTATCACCCTCCAAAATCAAATACTTTCAGATCTAACAAAATATGTACAAGATCTATATGAGGAAAACTACAAAATTCTGATGAACAAAATCAAAGAAGAACTAAATAAATGGAGAGATATTCCATGTTCATGGATAGGAAAACACTATATTGTCAAGATGTCAGTTCTTCTCAGCTTGATCATAGATTCAATGCGATCCCAATCAAAATCCCAGCGAGTTATTTAATAGATACTGACAGACAAACTGATTCTAAAGTTTACATGGAGAGGCAGAAGACCCAGAATAGCCAACACAATATTAAAGGAGAAGAACAAAGTTGGAGGACGGATACTACCCAACTTTAAGACTTACTGTAAAGCAACAGTAATCAAGATAGTGCAGTATTCACAAAAGAATAGAAAATGGATCAATGGAACAGAATTGAGAGCCTAGAAATAGATTTCCAAAGATATAGTCAACTGTTCTTTGACAAAGGAGAGAAAACAATCCATTGGCGCAAAGACAGTTTCTTTGACAACTGGTGTGGGAACAACTGGATATCCACATGCAAAAAGAAAAAGCTAGACACAGACCTTCACAAAAATTAACCGAAAATGATCACAGACCTAAATGTAAAATGCAAAACTATAAAACTCCTAGATGACAACATAGGAGAAAATCTAGATAACCTTGGGTATGGCAATGACTTTTTACATATAACACCAAAGGCATGATCCATGAAAGAAATCGATAAGCTGGACTTCATTAAAATTATAACCTTCTTCTCTATAAAACACAGTGTCAAAAGAATGGAAGATAGTCCACAGACTGAGAGAAAATATTTACAAAAGATACATCTGAAAAAGACTGTTATCCAAAATATACAAAGAACTCTTAAATCTCAACGATAAGAAAAAACCCAACATGATTAAAAAATGGGTCAAAGACCTTAACAGATACCTCATTAAAGAAGATATACAAGTGGAAAATAAGCATATGAAAAGATTCTCCATATTGTATGTTATCAGGAAGATGCAAATTAAAACATCAGTAAGATGTCTTCACACCTATTAGAATGACCAAAATCTGAAACACTGACAGCACCAAATACTGACAAGGGTGTGGAGTAACTGGAATGCATACATTTCTGGTTGGAATTCAAAAACAGTACAGTCATCTTGGAAGACAGTTTGCCAGTTTCTCACAAAACTAAACATATCCTTACCACACAATCCAGCAATCATACTCCTTGGTATTTCCCCAAAGGAGTTGAAAACTTACGTCCCACAAGAATCTACACACAGATGTTTATAGTAACTTTACTCATCATTGACAAAACTTGGAAGCAACCAAAGCGTCCTTCAGTGGGTGAATGGACAGATAAACTATGGTACATCCAGACAATGGAATATTATTCAGTACTAAAAAGAAATGAGCTATCAAACTATGAAAAGACATGGAAGAACCTTAAGTGTATATTACTAAGTGAAAGAAGCCAATCTGAAAAGGCTACGTACTGTGTGATTCCAACTATACAACATTCTGGAAACGGCAAAACTGGTGACAGACCAGTGACTGCCAGGGGGAGGGGACACAAGGGATGAACAGGCAAAGCTCACAGGAGTTTTAGAGCAGTTAAAATACTCTGTATGATATTATAATGATGGGTATATGTCATTATACATTTGTTCAAGCCCATAGAATGTACAACACCAAGAATTAACCCTAAGGTAAACTCTAGACTTTGGGTGATTATGATGTGCCAATGTAGATTCATCCTTTGGTAACAGATGTAAAATTTGGTTGAGTGATGTTGGTAATGGGGAGGCTGTGCATGTATGGGGCAGAGGGTATATGGGAAACCTCTGTACCTTCCTCTCAATTGTGATGTGAACCTAAAACTGCTCTAAAAAAATAAAATCTTAAAAAATCTTCAGAGAGACTCAGTCATAGGGGTGGTCCCACACTGCTGTGAGTTTTACTTCCAAGAGTTTTACCAGGCTTTCATAGTAAACAGTGGAGAAACCTCTCCCAGTGCTTCCAGCAGGGAAGTGGAAAAGGAACCATTTTGAAATAGGCTAGAGTATTCTGTTCTTCTTAACAAGGACTGTGCTCAAGAGAAACTATTTGATCATAACCCAACTTCCTGGGGTTCTATCAGAGCCTAACATACACGGGGAAAGGGAAATATCTAACTCTAGCCCCTCCAGCCATACTGTCCTACCTAAGGGATGAGTGGGGAATAAAACTCAGAAGCACTGATGAAATTCACTGTCCAGGGCACAGGCTCACCAAAAGACTGCAACCTAATCACAGGATTGTGGAACACTTTCCCTCTTCCCACACCTTACCACCACATTACTAAAGGCATATTTACTGCAGTTCCTTTACACACTACATCATGCCCACCTTTCAACAAAAAATTATAAGGCATACTAAAGGGCAAAAAACTACAGCTTGAAGAGATGGAACAAGCATCAGATCCACAGTCAGATATGACAGGAATGCTGGAATTATCAGACGAGGAATTTAAAAAACTATGATTGGGCTTCCGTGGTGGCGCAGTGGTTGAGAGTCCGCCTGCCGATGCAGGGGACACGGGTTCGTGCCCCGGTCTGGGAAGATCCCACATGCCGCGGAGTGGCTGGGCCCGTGAGCCATGGCCCCTGAGCCTGCGCGTCCGGAGCCTGTGCTCCGCAACGGGAGAGGCCACAGCAGTGAGAGGCCCGCGTACCGCAAAAAAAAAAAAAAAATTAATTAATTAAAACTATGATTAATATACTAAGGCTTTAATGGGAAAAGTAGACAACATGCAAGAACAGATGTATGATACAAGCAGAGAGGTAAGAATTCTTGAAACTAATCAAAACAAAATTTTAAAGACAAAAATTTTATAAAAGAAAGGAAGAATGCCTTTTGATGGCATTAGTGGACTGAATAGAGCTAAGGAAAGAATCTCTGAGTTTGAGGATATGACAATAGAAACTTCCCAAAGTGGAAAGCAAAGAGAAAAAAAAAAGACTTAAAAAAACAAAACAGAGTATCCAAGAACAGGCATAACTACAAAAGGTATAACATACATAATGGGAATCATGGAAGGAGAAGAGAGAAAGGAAAAGAAGAAATATTTAAAGCAATAAGGACTCAGAATGTTCCGAAGTTAGACATAAAATCATAGATCTAGGAATCTCAGAGAACACCAAGCAGGATAAATTAAAAATAAACATGAAAACAAAAACCACACCTGAGCATATCATATTCAAACTTCATAAACCAAACATAAGCAAAAATTCTTGAAAAAAACATTCATGTATAGAGGAGCAAAGATTAGAATTACATCCAACTTCTCTTCAGAAACCACGTAAGCAAGAAGAAAGTAGAGTGAAATATTTAAAATGTTAATAGAAAAAAAACTACCAACCCAGAATTCTGTACCCTGTGAAATTATCCTTCAAAAGTAAAGGAGAAATAAACACTTTCTCAGAAAAACAAAAATTGAGGGAATTTGTTGCCAGTAGACTCGCCTTGCAAGAAATGTTTAGAAGTTCTTTGGAGAGAAGGAAAATGATATTGGTTAGAAACTCAGATTTACAAAAGGAAAGAGCATCAGATAATTAACAAGTGAAAGTAAAATAAAAACATTTATTTTTCTTATTATTAGTTTATCTAACAGAGAGTTTATTCAAAATAATAATAGCAATAGTATGTTCAGTTACGAATGCTTATATACATAAGCATATACACACACATAAGCATACGTATATGCTTATATATAAGTGAAATGAATGACACCAATGATATAAGGGACAGGAATATTCTGTTATTATACATACATAAAAGCCAGAAGAATACTAAAAAATTAGGAATTAGGAATATTAGGAATATTAGGAATTAGGAATATTCTGTTATTAGGAATAGGGAATATTCTGTTATTATACATACCCAAAAGCCAGAAGAATACTAAAAAATACCCAATTTATCCAAAAGAAAACATGTAAGCAAGAACAAACAATCAGATGCAACAATTTGAAAATAAACATAAGATGGTAAGCTTAAACCCACTTGCGTTAGCGTTAAAACATGGTTGCAAATTCTTTGGCATCCACTCCATTAAAAGTTGGAGTCCATCTCTCCTCCCTTGAATCTGGGTAGGCTTGTGAATGCTTTGACCAATGTGACTTTTGAGTCTAGGTCACAAAAGTTCACACAACTTGGGCCTTGTTCACTGGAACACTCGCTTTTGAAACCCTGAACCAATATGTAAAAATTTCAACTACCTTGAGGCTGACATACTAAACCTGCGGCTTAGTCATAAAATGGAATGCTATTCAGTAACATAAAGGAATGAACCACTAATACACAAAACAATATGATCAAAACTTAAAAATATTATGCTGAGAGGAAAAAGCCTTACAAAAAGAGTATGTGCTATACTACTCCATTTATACAAAATTCTAGAATAGGGAAAACTAACCTATGGTAGAAAAAATCGAACTGTGGTTGACTTTGGTGGGGGTGGGAGTTGGCAGAGATTGATCGGGAAAGGCATGAAACAACTTCCTGAGCCTGATGGTACTGTCCTATATCCTGAAAGAGGTTTGGGTTATACAAGTTTATGAATTGTCAAAATCAGCATATATCCTTAAGATAAATTAAGATTTATTTTGTTTTTATATTATATATCAAAGAAAAAACTGCAAACAAATACTGAACACTACTTAATGTTATGCAAACCGAAATGTTTATAGGGAAGCATACCGATGTCTGCAATTTACTTTGCAATGCAATAAAAAAAGATGCATTAATGGATCGGTAGAGGGATGCATAGGTGAATAGATACACAATAAAGCAAATATAGTTAAACGTTAGTGGTAGACTCTAGGTGGAGGGTGTACAGGTGTTCACTTTAAATTCTCTCAACTATGCTGTAGCTTGACATTTTTCATATTAAAATGCTGGACATGTTTCCAAAAAAGGGGGAGAAAAAATTTTTTTAGAAAAGGGGAAGGGGGACAGGCGGGCAGGGAATGAGTAGTTAGGGAGTTTCTCCTTCTTCTTTGCTGTGATTCTTGCTTTATAGATAGAAGAAATTGTTTCTATAAAAACTGATTAAACAAAGATCCCAGTAGAATGTAATTTTACAGGATATCTATATTAAGTGGTTTTCAAATCCTTCCAGAATCGGTCGGAAATGCCCAGGTTCCTGAAGTTGTAGGAGAGTTCCTTGCCTGAATTTGCCATGGCCTGTTCATGGTTGGTGGCCTGTTTGGGACTGAGCTGGGGATCCCCAAATGCAGCAAGCATTGCTTCCAAAGATGCTCAGACTGAGAGATCTGTTGAGAGGATAAGGTCTCCAAATGGACATCTCAAAGGATCTCATTATTCTAAAACAGCCCAAAGAATGTTTCCTACATGGCACTAAAAGGGATATAAGGGGGAAAAAATCCCCTGTACTATCAACTCCAGGAAGGCAGAGATCTATGCATCTTGCTCACCATTTTTTCTCCAGCATTTTAGTACAATGTACAGCACAAAGTAAAGCCCGGTTAAATATTTGTTGAACAAATTAATGAATTGAATGTTGTTCCCTCCTACTGGAAATCTTGGAGTAAATTTCAAAATTAATGATCCACACATTTCAACTGTCCTCTCTACTCAGCATCAGTGGAAACAACTTCCAGCAAAGTCTTGCTAAAGTACAGAATTTTATATCTTTGCCAAAACGGTTAATAGGTTTTTCTAGTAAGAGGACAACCAAAATGACAATTACTACGGCTCCTATTATTTATTAAGCGAGTGCTATAAAGCTAGGGGCTACATTAAGCACCTTACCTTGTTGCCAATCCCTGCAATAAGCCTGAAAGGTAAAAATGGGATGAGAAAAACAGTGCTTAGCTAAGATAAATAATTTACCAAATGACATATGCTGCCTGACTCCAAAGCTGACTTACGACACTTATCACAGTATAAGGTGCACGTGCTCTGTACAGAATAACACATAAATAAATGTAGAAGACCATTATCTAGTTAGGGTGCTTTTCCCCATGTGCATATATGGAGAATCTACTCTTAGCAAACGCCCACTGCACACCATGGTGTGTGTGTATGTGTGTGTGTGTGTGCGCGCGCGCGTGTGTGTAGTAACTGCCTAAACAATTAAAAGAAGGAAGGAAGCACATCCTCCCTGGCCTTTGGCCTCTCCCTTCCTCACCCTCTAGTAAATACAAGTCTGTCCAAATCAGAAAGCTCTTCCTACCTCTAGTAGAAATAGTTACGCCAGCATTATTATTCTCTACCCAACAGTTTTTAAAAAAATATCTGTTCTCATGAAAGGATGCTCCTGGGGGTTTGTTGTTTCTCCATGCCCTCAGTGGACACTCCAGAGCCCTGTTCCTTTCTCCAGTGAAGGTCCATTTGAACCCTGGACATGTACAAACGATCCTGCTTTGATTACAACCATTCCTAAATAATAGCACAAGAATAGCACCCATACAGGGACATAGGAACCATAGATCTGGGGAAGAAGCACATCCTGCAGAGAATCAGGAAGTACCAAAGATTTGTCTTCAGTGCAATCCACCATTCCCTGCCAGGGTCCCTCTACTCCATGTTGAAAACCTTCCTACCCAGCTGGAACCTTGTCTAGAAGTGAATATCTACTAATAACATGGGACTGAGTTAGGACATGGAATTTCTAGGCCACAGTCACAATGTCACAACTAGACTCATGTTACACAGGTTCAGTATTAGAAGTCAGAGTTCTATTCCTGAAAACACATCATATCATTAGATATGAAAATTGATCAAAAATAAAAATTAAATTAAATTCCTCTTATATTTTCTTTTTAATATGAGGTATATCATAATTCAGAATACTGCATAAGATTTATACCTACAGTTAAAATAATAATTACATCAATATCCATCTTGATACCCAAATCCCAAAACAGATCCACTTCTGAAAACAATGACCTAATTCAAGAAATTGAATATAGCCAGTATTCCAGGGGCCCCCTCAGGACACTCCCGAATCACATTCTTTATGAAAAATCTTTTTTCACATATTGGAATAGATGGACTGCAGACCTCATCTTTTTTCTGGATAAATCTCCAAATATAAAGCTTGGGTATTCTTCATTGCTGCATGCTGTCTGGAACATTTTCGTTGCACATGTGACTTACAGGAATGTCTTTAAAAAGAAAATGCTGGGTATGCTAACTTCATTCTCTTTTCTCTTTTTTCCTTTTTTTTTCCCTCCTTCATCTCCTTCTTCTTTCCTCCTTAAAGATCACTGGAGACCATCTTTGAGGCTGCCTACCACAACTCATTTGACCCTTCCATGATTTGTGAGAACTATTTAGACCACAAGTCACAGATAAGGAAATGAAAGCACAGAAATGTTAATTACCTTAATGCAACACAGAGAGCTAAGAGATGAGAGATGTGAAAGAAAAATCAAGGAAATCTGGAAGATAGGACAAAAATCTCCAATCTCCAATCCATCTAATAAAAATTCTGGAGAGAATAGAGAGTAGAAGAGAGGCAATATTCAGAGAGATTATAGATGAGAATTTTCTGGAGATAGAGAAATAAATGAGACTTCAGGTTGAAGGAGCACACAGCGTCCTGAGCAATATAAATAAACATAAATCTACACCTAGGCTCATTGTAGTAAAACTACAAACATTAAATTCAAAAAGAAAAATCTTAAAGCTTCAAAGGAGAAAAACCAATTATATCCAAAGACATGGCAATTAGACAGACAGCAAACGTCTCATCAGCAAAAATAAGTACCAGAAGATAATGAAATAATACATTCACAGTTATGAAGAAACTGTGAAGAAAGAATCGTATAACTGGCTAACCGATCATTCAAGATGGAAGGTGAGATAAAGTCATCTTTAGACTAACAAAGGTCAAGGAAGTTTTTAATTCATCAATCTTCATAGAAAAGAATGTACACAAGAAGAAATTGAAAAGAGAAGTGAATGCATAAAGTAATGGTGAACACAATGTTGGTAATATGTTATTAAATCTAAATAAGGATAAAAAATTTTTAAAACGGAAACTAATTTTAGAGAATTTAAATTCCAGTTAACATGAAGATGAAGACTGGGACAGTTTAAAATTAATGCATTCTAAATTCCCATATTATTTGAGAAGAAACTAGAAATAGTGATTAATGTTTTGCTTTGTTCAGAACAGGTGGATTTTTTTATAGAGCATTGGTTTTTTTGTTTTCTTTTGTTTTGTTTTTGCGGTACGCGGGCCCCTCACTGTTGTGGCCTCTCCCGTTGCGGAGTACAGGCTCCGGACACGCAGGCCCAGCGGCCATGGCTCACGGGCCCAGCCACTCCGCGGCACGTGGGATCTTCCCAGACCGGGGCACGAACCTGCGTCCCCTGCATCGGCAGGCGGACTCTCAACCACTGCGCCACCAGGGAAGCCCTAGAGCATTGTTTCTAAGTATACCTTTTACGTAAAACAACTTTCATGTCTTCTAATTTAAAAAATAATATTATCATTTAGGCATTACACGATGAAGCTCAGGCAGGATATACAGCTTTTCAATGCTTCAAAATCTGATGAGATTTTACATTTGTAAAATCAATATACTTTGAATATTTCATACTTGTGCGAAAAGATTTAACTTATATTTTGAAAACTCTATTTCCCCAAAAAAGAAATTAAATGATTACGGGTTGAGAGTTCATTATGAAAACAGTTTAACATTTTGAAAGGCGTAAGTGAAACTTTTACAAGCTATAATCTGGAATGGGAGTCTGAACACCTCAGCTTTCTGTGTGATCCTAGGGAAACCACTTTAACTCTCCGGACACTAGTTTCCACATTGAAAAGTAAGAATTAGATGATCTCCAAGAACCCTTCCAGTAATGTGTTTCTAAAGCATTTACTGTTATAAGTTTACTGTTATTAAGGCTGCTGCCAGTAACATCTTTGTGCAGATAGCCTTCTCTTAACTTTTGTTTAGTTCAGATTAATTCCTCAGTATAAATTTCCCAGGAACAGGATTAGTAGATACAAATATTTTTAAGGCTTTTGATACAATGGACCAGATACATTCTCAAAATTGCTTTCCTAAGGCATTGTACCACTCACATCAGTTGATAAACTGGCAGTAGTTATTAAAGGCTTTAAAAATGATCTTAATCTTAAGTCTGCCACTCCACCTCTAGGAATAGATCTCCAAAAGAAAGAGAAAAGTGACACAATTATGTTTATCAAATTAATATTTTTACATTTATAAATCTTACATATAATATTTTTACATTTATAATGTAAAAAACATGAGAAAAACAATTATCAAACAACAGGGGACTGGTTATTACACATTTAATAATGGAATACTACGTGACCATCAAAAATCAAGATTTAGAAGAGTATTTACTACCATGGGGAAATGTTCACAGTATATTTTCAGTGAAAAAGCAGACTTACAAAATACCATGCATATTATTATCCCATTATATCCTTACGTATCTATCTATGTATATATATGTAAAATATACACACATATATACATAAAATATGTATGTTTTGTATTATTAATATTTGGTTTCTAATCATATATATTCTAAATATACACATATATTCTAAATATATATAACATATATATTTAAAATACGTATGTTAAAACCAAGTAATAATAATGTTATTAGGTAGAAAGTAATGTGACTTTAATTCCCTGAATTTTAAAAATGTTGTACAAAGAACATATATTAGTTTTGTGACTTGAAAAAAAAGCAGTAAAAAGAAAAATAAAACCAAACAAGTCACTCCAGTTCACCTCATCACTCACAGTGAATGGCTCCCTCATCCAGACTTCATTTTCCTTCATAACAAACCCAGTTTATTCAGGCACACGGTCCTGTGCTTCATGGCAAAGCCATGGGCTTCGGCCATCCCACCCTTGGTTCCCAGGGCTTCCTGACTGATCTAAGGATAATCCCATCCTCCTTGTCAGTGACTGATTCAGAAATGGCCCACTCTGACCAATGAGCCATCAGGTGAAGTCCAGGGTATAAGTGGGGATCATTTGCTTGTCTCTGAGAGACAGCCCCACAATGACATGGTTTCTCCTTTTCTTTCTCACACTGTCACGTCTGGACCAACCACAGCCATCTTGCTTTCTGTGTGACATTGAAACTGTCACTGAAGATCAAAAACCAGAGAGATGGAAATAACCTGGGTCTCTGGTGGCATCGCAGAGCTGCTAGAGCCAGCTCCACCTCCAGACTTGTTGTTATGTGAGGTAATACATTTTCTTATTGTTTAAACCAGTTTTTCTTAACTTTCACTGTGTATCAGAATCTCTAGGGAGTTTAGAAACTACTGATCCTCAGGTTATTCCAAGGTCAAGTCAAGGTCTTCAGGGGCAAACCCATCTGAGTCAGGGTTTTCTGTTCGTTACACCTGAAAGCACTTTGACAGATAAAGACACCTTTGCAGACATCTCCATTGTTGTTTCTCTTAAACTTTCAAGGCAGGGATTTGCTTTGGGGTTTTCTCACATTGATTCCTCCTGGGCTGAGGTCTTTGCCTCTAAAGTGCACCATTACTGACGTCTGTTTCTTGGGGACCTAACAAAACCCATCCAAAGCCTGTTCCATGTGATTTTGCATATTTGTAACACGTTAACGATCAAGGATGTGGATGAACCTACTCAGTCATTCTGAAAAGTGTTTATGTTTTCATTAAATATTTTGTGACAAGTTACCTTTAACAAAAGTTACACTATATTTTAGTAAATGTTGAGTTTAACTATCGAGTGAATACAATATTTGAATATCTTATGTTTTTGGTTGGTACACTGTGGAAGGTATAGGGTGCTAGAATCTTCATACATTCCATTCTTATACATTGCCAATAAGCTTCAAAAATATTTTTCATGCAAGTACATTTATAAAATCACTCTTAGCAAGGAAGCTGTTATAAATAGTACCTGCTCAAAAGAGTTCAACAAGCTCTTGGAAATGAAATCTTCCAGAGCATCAATTCTCAACACAGACCATCAAAAGCACCATATCGGAACACTTGGTGGGTACAGTAGAGGGGGAAGAGAGAGGGGAACACAGGTATCTCGTGAGATACACAGTGAAAAAAAAAATCACAGCCACAAATAAGAATGACAACTTTCAAACTGACCCACCACTCTACCTAACCAGGCCCTAGGAAAGCAAACTGGTGTGAGGAGGGACAAGCTTACACCTTTCAGGGACTAACGCTTCATAGGGATGGCTGTACAATTAACATGAGCTGCGGGCTACCAATAAAACGTAATAAGCTGGGCCCACACGAGGGCAGGATCCCTGCGGGAACCCAGTCAGGCCCACCACACTAATGGTGGTTTTCGTGCCATTAAACAGCAAGTATGTTAATAATTGTGGTGGTTTATCTCAACACTCCCTGCTGCTTTCAGTGCTTAACTCAAATACAATGTTCATCAGCTTTTGCTAGTAGCAAGAGGGAGAGCTTTATCAGAAAGTGTAAAGATCACTTTGTGATTATTATTTCACCTTGGGGCAAGCCTACCCTAAGTGTCCCCCGCACGGCTCCTGGTGGGACATTATCTTCTGAAGGTCCTGGAAATGAGTACCACAGTATTTAGATTTTCGTCCATGCCTGCCCCACTCCACCACTGCCCCCATACTTTAAAAAAAATTTAATACTGGGCTGACTTAAGTCACACCACATGGCAATTGATAAGACACGGAGTAAGCTGTGTTTTCGTCTCGGCATAGCCTGGCTGACCTGATTCCTCTCTACTCCACTCCCACCCGGTTCTTGCTGGCCACAGAGCCACTTTCTGTCTTGCCATCCTAAGTCTACTGCACAGACTCTGTTATCTGGTGCGCTAAATGCTCAAGGAAGTCATGCTGTCCCCCTGTATGCACTCAGCACTTTACATACAGTGCGGGGTCCGAGGACGACCATGGAATAAGAATCCCAGCAGGCTGTGGAGGTCGGGAGTGGGCTGAGACTAACTTTCAATAAAGTGCCTGGTAGGAGACCCTCTTGTCACTTCAGAGAAATCAACAAAGCTTCCACTTGGAGTGAATCGGTCTCTAGGAATCTCCCGTCACAAGTCAGTGGGTGGAAGGCGCAGCCAGCATCTTAAAGAGAGCAGTGACATCATTAAGCAGTCACGTCACAATCTGCCTTGGCAGGGAATGCTCACTGGATTCTCAGATCAGACATTGTCAGTGTTCAAATATTTCTGATTGGAAGCTGCATAGAGGAGACCAGAAGAGAAAGAGAATGTCACCTTGAAAAAATGTAGTCTGCCACCCACCCAGCCCTGAGCATCTTATCCTGCCCGGGCACACAAACTCCAGAGAGCCTGACAGTTGGGAGTGCTAGCTGGCCAATGCAAAGGAAAGAGACTTTCCTAGATTCTGCTTAGAAATCCAGAATCTTAACTTGATTTCCTCAGCATCCCACCCCAACTGTTGGTTATTCGCCTGAAAAACCCTGTCTCTATAAAATTTGAAGACACTCAAAGACATAATTACAAGCGTTTTCACCCATTGCTTTGTGCTTGCACCACCTCAAAAAGTTCCCAAACAACATAAAGTTAACTATGACAGAAAAGCCCCATATGAGTTTCTGAAGGTCGGGCTAAATCAGGCTGATAAAGAGAGGGGATAGAGAAGATAATATTGTTATGGGCGCTACCAACGTATTTTTCTAATACATCTTATTTTGGGTTGGTCTTGATACCAGTCGGAGGCTGAGGAATGGCAGATTTCTCCACAAGCCTAGTGGAGAGATGCTTCTAACAGGTCCTAAAATATTTACTTTGAGTTTCAGTGCTTGAATCAGCTTCTGGGATTAAAATCTGGATCCACTATTTCTTACTAACTGTACAATTTTGTACAAATAGGTTAACCTGCCTAGACTTCGGTTTCCTCATCTGTAAATTGGTGATAACGTTAGCACCTAGCTCAGAGGGCTGTTATGAGAACTATATTTGTAACTGCTCAGTACCCTGCCTAGCACAGACTAAGTTCTTGATTTATCGATGACTACTGTTGTTGTGATTATTATTTCTATGAAATCAATGGAAGTAATGCGGAGGTGCCACTGGTACACAAGGTAAGGGCCATTTAGTAGCTATTTGCCCAGAAATGAGACTTACAGTCTCCTTCCTTCTGACAGATGCAGTTTTAATGGCCTTGCCAGGCATCCACCTGACCATTCTGGAGGGGCACTCAACCTTCACCAAGCTCACCTGGCAACCTAGCGCTGTAGTGCCAAACCCTGAGTTAGCGGGAAACGCCGAGCCAGCTGGCTGCCACACTGAGCCTTGACAGGACTTCAAAGCCTCCCTCAGAGGTGACTCTTTAGCCCTCCCAATATTAGGGAAATAAATGGTCCTTCGTGGCTGCGGCTCCCTGGGGTCCTTCCTCCTCAGGAGGCTCGTGGTTGCCGAAGCTGCAGAAAGTTCAGCCTCTTGACCCATCATCGGTCACCATTCTAATGATCTGGCAGGAAAAGATACCTGCCCTCGGTCCCCCTGGGGTGGACTCACAGTAATCTATGAGCCAGCAGAGCACCCCTTCTTAACAGCTAATTGCATCTGTGTAGGGATTACACTTTACATTGTACAGCGTTATGGAAACAAACCCCGGGCTTCCTCGGATTCCCTTAAACAGCTCCTTATCTCGGAGAGGGAGATCCTTATCAGGGCCATATGTTAGAGGGCCTGGACTGTTTCCAAATGACCCCAGGAGGGTCTGGGGCCTAATCAGTCTGCAGGCCCAAAGAGGGGCCTTGAACAGAGTCCCAACCTGAACCAGCTGGGAGGCCAAAGCCAAGGGAGGAGCTTCCTCCCTGCCTTCTGTCCTCCATAAACCTGTCAAAGGCCAAGCTGGGGCCCAGATGACCCACATCAGCTCCTCTGCCCCGGTGACCAGGGCTTCCTGTGCTGACCTTCATGCCACGTGGAGCTCGAGCGAGCAAAGCCCAGGGGATTACTGAGCACCTTATCCAAAGTCAAAGCGAAGCTTTCGCCCTTCCAGGGGTGCTGTAGAAGGAATCTTTTGGTAGTAACACTTGGCTTTCTAACTCACAAGCTAGCTAAGCCCCTCCAACCCCCGAGGGAACCAGCCAACGCTACCGCCTCCCTTTCGCCAGGACGGCAAGGTAGGCCCCAGCCGGAGAAACAACTTGCTTCATACACAATTATTGCAAGGCTTGGGAGATTCCTGCCTTGGCAGACACAGAAAACACTCCTTCCCCTGGGTTACAACAATTTAGTTAAAGACCGAGTCTTAAGGAACTCCTGGGGGAGGCGGGGCCCGCCAAGTGTAAAGAGCAGGAAATGTCTCCCAGCGTGAGGAGCCGGGAGCCAGAAGCCAGAGGGGCCCTGCTGGAGTTTTCCAGCCTGTGACTCACGGGGCCACTTCCCTGCTGAACCCGGCCTGCACTCCGGCTCCTTGGCCACTGTGTCTCAGAGCCTCTTCCTGTCTCCATTCCACCCAGGCCCCTGAACAAAGCAGAAGTCTGGAGTCCACGGCAAACACTGAAGTGTTGTGTATATATTCGGGCGTCATCTGTGGAAGCAGCTATTTTGAAAACAAAAAAGTAACTTCCCTGCCCTCAGAAGAACTTGGTGAGCTCTTAGAAGTGTCTACGTTAACAGTTTGAGACTGAAATCTTGATTATCACCTCTTGCAAAAAGAAAGGAGGACATAGTACATTCTTTTTCATTGATTCATAATAATAGGTAAGGAACTTATTGAGCACTTATGTGCCAGGCAATGTCCTAAGCCCTTTACATCCATTACTTTATTTAACCCTTATGACAACCCCTGTACGGTTGTTATCTCCATTTCATGAATGAGGACACTGAGGCTCAGAGAGGTCAGTAACTTGTACGTGATCACACAGCTAGTATGTGGTAGAGTCAGGATCCAAACCCGTCTGTCTTACTCAAGCACCCAGCTTCTTGGTCTCTAATATTCCGGGCTGAAACAGGACTTGGAGGCCACCTGAACCAACTGGTACTCTGATCCTAAACTCTTATAACTCCTCTCCAACAACCTTACGGAACAATCTCTACTTACTCCAGGGAAGGGAGACTCTGCGAGGCACAAAGGAAAGAACACGTGATTGGGCATCAGATGACCCAGGGTCTGCCATTCTCATGGTTTGTATCCATTGGTCTAACTGCCCTTTGGCAACACAAAAGAAAGAGCACTTTCCATGGAAGCTTCCTCATATATTAAAAGACAGCCCTTGCATAACCCCTTAAATCTTCTCCAGTCTAACTAGTTCCACACATCTTACAACCATTCTGGTATGTAAGAGCATCCCAGTCACCCTCCTGTGGGTGTGCTACAGCTTGTCAAATTATCTCTTAAGTGTGGTTCCAGGAATGGAGAGTCAGAATCAAGTTGGTCTAATCAGCAAGGAGACTGGGGGGACAAATCCCTCCCTTGATCTCCCCATATTCACACAACTTAAAATTTCTTTCACCTCTTTGGAAACTCCAACGTACCCTGAACATGTAGTCAACAAAAGCCCTTAAGGTTTTTTTTTTTTTGCTCTTGCTGGTACCTAGGAAACCAAGCTAAAATGCCAAAAATCAATTTGCTGAGAGCCAATTGGCTAAAATTCTATTTACCAAATGACCGATTTTATCATTGCATTCCACAGATATTGAGTACCTACTACTGTCCAGACACTGTTCTAGACACTAGAGATAAAGTAGTGAACAAAATAGACAGAAATTCTTGTCTTGATGAAGCTAACATTCTCAGTATAATGGAATTGCTCCAGCCACTTCTGAGTTCTTATTGCTTTGAATGTCATTTCAATAATGCCTCAAATGGCATATGAGACTTCATCTTGCATTTCTAGCAGCAGTTAGTAAGAAAAAGTCAGCATTTCACATCATTGTGATTAGTCTGGATCCCTTGACAGAATTTATATATCAATGGCAAATATATAATACAATTTTATGCTGAAATTGATGATTTTGAATGAATGACTCATTGAAAATGATTAAATGTATTAATGGGAAATGTAAGCCTATGTCCATCAACTTTTGAAGAATTGAACTGTCCATAAAATTCTGTTTTGAAGACAAAGTGAAAACCAGTCCATTACAACTTCACAGAAATCTTCACTACAAATGGCTGTAAACTTTATAGATAATTCTTAAAAGTCTGGTGTTTATTGACAAGTTTAATTTGATGAGCTCATCATTGGGCAAACCGGTCATCTGACAAACTGATTTTTAGCAAATTGATTTTTGGCAAACTGATACTTGTTAACCAATTTAAAGTTATTGCTAAGCCATGGTGCCCCGTCCCAAAATTTGTGCAGAAAAACTGAATTAAGTTATTTGAGTCACTGACCAGCGAGCTTTTACTGAATCCTGACTCTATCACACTGCAATCTTCCCAGGTGCTTGTCATCCAGCAATTTGTTCTTCATGCTGAGTCCTTATGCCAGTCTTCAAACCTAGGGAACCAGGGACAGCAGAAAGTACCATTGGAGACCTCCAACCAGTTTGTCAATGGTAAGTTAATTAACAATCTTTGAGAACGATCATTCAACAAGCTATAAACCTAACTTCCCTATCCCCAGCAGCATAAGAAAATAGCTACCTTTATTGAATACTTCCCACTTATCAGGTAGTATGGTGGGTATTTTACATACGTATCTCATTTAATTCTTATCCAGCCAAGGAAAAGAAGGCTCAAAGAGGTTAAGTAACGCGCTCAAGACCATACAGCTAGTAAGTAACACACTTTCTTCCCTCTGGAAATCAGATGTTTATTGTAACACTAAACTTTTACATTTAGTCAAAGTGGATTTAGCTTGTAGATAAAGCTGCCTGAAAGATGGAAATATTTAAGCCAACATATATTAACTAAGACACTTAAAGGTACCAGGTCACCTTCATACGTACCTTTTATTTGGTTGGTTGATTTATCAGATGAGTCAGCTCACTGCCTTCCATCAGGAGAGAGGATCCCATTCTGGTTCCCATCCCAAATAGGAACATGTCCCCAAGGTATAAGTAGACTGGATTCGATCCCTGCATAACCTTGCTTACCGGGGCTTCAAATTTTAACTGCCAGTCTTCACTTGGAACCTGGTGATAATAGCACCTAACACGAGGGCCCATTACAAGGATTTACTGAGGTAAAATGTGAGGAGTGCATAGCTCAATGCCTGGCATATGGCAGACGATCAACAATCAAGGTTATTTCTCTGTCCTTCAGGCTACTCAGGTCTGAGTGACTGCAGAGCTACTTGAAATGTCTATCACCATGAAACAGAGAAACATAATGAAAGTTGAATCCATGATATATATCTATCTAAAAATTCTATTACCATGACTAAACTTGTTCTAATATATATGTCATCCAAAATTAATACTTATTGGTACTTCTTTTTAAAGTGAACATTACTAAGTAATTCTGTAAGACTGGACTCAGGAATAGTTCCTGGCACGACATCCTCTTGTCTTGTTCATCAGTCAGAGAAGGAATAAGCTCTCCTGCACTGCAAAAGACTACAAGAATGAAAGCTGGGCAGAACACTGAAATTTACTGATGAATGAGGTTGATAAAGGAAGAATGAGGATCTTTTTTTCTCTTCATGACAGGTCCTCAAGGCAATCTGCCAACCATATTAGACAGGAGCAGGGGGAAAAGGCACAGCAATAGATCATGATCTATTCATGGTGATTGAACTAAAAGAAAATTCTGTCTCTATTGACTTCAAGTATATGCTGCTTAAAAGATTCTCAAGGTGGTTTATACAGGAATACACTTTGATTTGTAAAACAGATGTATTCATGAAATGTTGCATGCTACTTGATAATATTTTGAAATACCCAAGGGGAAGTCATTATACACTTAGAACAATCCCTAATGAAGAACTCCTAGTAAAACTAATGGCAATGGTGGAATTTATTCTTTCCGTACTTTGGATTTTCATCCACTGGAAAAGTTTAAAATGTAGAACAGTAGTATAAAGGTCAAACAATGTTACTTATGACGAAACAAAAGATTCCTTCTGTGTTGCCATAAATGCCTGCCAACATGGAATTCTTCTGGATGCATTAACAGAATCTCCTCTTGCTTTACAAGTGAAATGCAAATTCCTCAAGGTGAGGTGAACCAGACCAAGAAAAGCATTTCCTCAGCCTTCTGTCAGAAGGTTTCTTTTCTCGTTTTTCCCATGGGCATCCTGACTCTGAAGTCAGGTTAAGCGTGGAATCTATACCTACAAGGGTTCTTGAACTCAGATCTTTATTCAAAAATGACTGAACGAAGAATGAGCCAATCATTAGAACTACGCTCAATTTGTTAAAGGGGTACCATAAGGATATGTAGAGAGTTCCGGAATAAGATCGGAGTTCCTCCTCTCTAGGGTTCTGCTGATAACCTGTAACCCAAGCAGCCAAAGAAAACGGTTTTGACCACTGTCTGCTAAGGTGCCTGGCACATAGTAAATGCCTAACAAACATTTGTAGAAACCATCAGTGAGGATCCCTTTATGTCTCGTACATAAAAGGAGGAGATTGCCACCCAATCTACAGTGTGATGCCTATATTTTGCTTTAGGGTCCCGATTAATTCAATGAGTTAATATTAATAAACTCTTTTCAAAAGAGTGTCTGGCACAATGTAGCATTTTTAAAGTACAGTTAAATATAAACAAACAAATAAATATTACTTGCTTAAAGTTTAGTATTAAGGGCTGAATCTTTGGTACCTGATTTCTCTGGAAGGGCCTTGTTTTTCCCCACTATGAGCTGCAGGATTCCTGTCTGCCAGTTTTCTTGTTACCTTGGGGGATGAATGTGGAATGTTGTTGCTCACTATGTCACCAGCCTGAATTCTCTACTTTGCGTCTGGGTTTTCATTTCCATTTCTGTTCTCTCTGTGGCAATGAACGGAATGCTTTCAATCCCCTTTATCAGGATAAGACATTCAGCTTAAAGAGATTCCATGCAAAGCACCAGGCTCCCATGAAACCTCTCCCCATAACAATGGTTCAGAGGGCTCTTGATGAGTCATTTCTTACCCCATATCCTGTGAAGTACACACGGGATCAGAGTCAGCCACTGAGAGTATCCTTCACACCGAAGAACTCAACCCACTTTCCTGGACTTATTCCACACTCTCTGCCCCCCACAAACGTCACTCCCTGAAGAAGGGAGAGGACGGAGAGCAAAGAATGGAATACAACTGGAGCGAAGGACTGCTTTCTTATTCCCTGCCCTTTTTCTATTCCAGTCTATCTAAAAGTTGAGAGCTTCTAGCAATTAAAGTATAGTATGGGGGTATGCTGTCACCAGTTACTGGTAAGTACACTGATCATAGGTTCTAAAGTACTCAGAATAAACAAAAGGTGAGACTAACGTAAAAAAACCAAACCATATGTTTTCATTCTTTTATTTTTAAACCAAAAACTATGAGTGAAACTATTGAACTAATGTTGTTCTACAGGTATCAAGTCACATAAAGGTCATATGCTGTGTTGTAAAGAAAATAAAATCTAAGATACAGTTTGATGTCTTCTCATTAACATCCACTCGTCACGTATCTGTCATAGTTTACTGCAATCCTTGTCTTATCAATAGTCTTCCTTAGAATACTTTTTTCCTAACTCAGAGCTCTTATCTCTGAGTCAGACCTCAGCTGAGCCTGGTATGTTCTACCACTTTAGCTCCAGAACTTCAGGCCAACTTACATTTCTCTCTGAGTTGCTCCTCCCAGATTCTTGTAATTCTCTCCATTCTGATCAAAACTAGAGCAAATGGCTTTATTTTACCTTTTTAACCTCTACTACCTAGGAGCATTCTGTAACTTTCCCCCTCCAAAATCAGATTTAATATTGGTTTCACAAAGACTGCCCAGATTTCCACTTATGTCTAAACCCTTACGTGGGAGAGACTCGTGCAGAAAATGCAATTTTATAAAAACAGATTGGAACCCCCTTTGATCTGTGCTCACTCCTTACCTGAAAGCACGGACATGACATGCCTACTATCCCTAAGGGACAAGGGCACACAAATGTGGAAAGATTTATATCAAGAGCTACTCACTGAAAGGCTTAAGCTTTCCGGGTTTGCCTACATTTTACCATGTGGGTGACGAATATCTGAGTGAGAGGTAGAAAGAAAGACATACTAGGGGAGACAGGAAAATGGGTTAACTACAAAGTTGTGGATTTGAGATTTTTACTTTTCTTCTTTCATTGAGACAGACATTGATAGGAATAGTTAGTCCAGGGGTAATGAACTTAAACTTCCCACCACTCTCCTCTCTCCTGTGATGTGGCTGAGGAGAAAGGCTGCTGGGGGGAGGGTTCACAGGAGAGGAAGTTTAGTGGAAAGAGAGGAACAGAAGGAGAAGGGACAAAGGGGTTTGAGAAGAGGGAGAAGAACAAAGCAAGCCAAAGGAGAGAATGAGAGAGGTCAGGAGCCAGGGGGAGACAGTTGGCCTCACCTAAAACACCAAATACCTTCAGTGAAAGCCTTGAAAATAAGACCGTGCAAGAAGCACTTTAAAAAGCTACAACGTTCTCTTCAATACAGGGGCAAATGAGGAGAGAAAAGGAGCTAGGAACAAGGGGTGTGGAAAACAGAAAAGAAAAGAAGGAGAGGGCCAAACCTCACCTCCTAATTATTCTGCCTGAGGTGCTGAAAGCATTTCTTTATGAAGTGTGAAGTTTCAAATGAATCCAATTTCCTGGCATTGGAAACAGTGCCAGGGGCCGCTTATGAGAGACAAAATCTCTTTTTCCTAAAATGAAGAAAATTCCGTTTGTCTATGAGGTCTTCTCCATCTTGAATAACCTAGATTCTTCTGCCACTCATTTACTGGACAACACTGTAACAATGGGAGAGACAAGACCAGGCGTGACCTACAGTTTAACATCTGTCAGAAGACCCTACTCCACTAACTCCAGCCAATGGCCCAATCTGTAAGTGCAGTGCCCGGGAACCACACACACCCGGAGCCACCCTCTTTTCCATCATCAAGTTGTGCAGGATATCTCAGTTGAGATGATAGGGTTTGAAAAATGGTACAGTGTGTATTTCCCCAAGCACAGGGGAAAAGAGGTATATTTAATAAACAATGCTGCCATGATGGACAGCCGCTTGAAGAAAACAAAGCCAGGTCCTTACCTCACTCCATATACAAAAATAAATCCCCAATGGATTTAAATGTAATAAAAGAAGGAAGGCAATTTAGGATTTTGCATTATTTTAGAATTGGGAAGACCTTCATCAATATGATTAAAAAACCTAGAAGACATTAAAAAAAATAATAGGCGTATCTTTTGATTATATAAACGTTTCAAAATCTCGTATAAAAAAAAAATCCCACGAAGAAAGAGTAGGACCACACTTTGGTGCCAGTGATCTTTGGATAATTCCACTCACTGAATTCAGGCAAAAGTAATCATTTAAAATGGCAATGTTGGATCTGAGGTTCTGACACTGCCAGGATAGAGTAAAGCATTATTGAAAACCATAGATACGTTCCACGCTTCCCTGCACTGCCAGGTCTGGCCACCTGTCTCGGGATCTCTCGCCCCGTGATTTTCACAGTTGGCTGTTCTAACAGGCACAGGGGTTACGAGCGAGCCACAAATACTGTTGGAGTATTTATCAGGTATCTCTCAGTCCATGTTTTAAGAATCTCAGAAGTGCTTGGAATTTAACAAGAGTGCATGTGTGTGTGAATTATTTGTGTAACGAAGGAGGGGGAGAAGCATTTAAGCCAGAAATATTTACCCTCAAAACAGCTGTGATAGTATTTTTTTTTTTTACTAAGAATACATTTATTGGTTTAAAAAGTATATAAACATTTAATGAAGATATCCTTCATAAGAAGAATAAGGGAACAAGTGAAAATAAAGAACAGCCATATGGAAATGATGTCTGAGTCCCCCTCCTCCATTCTAGAAGTGAGAGAAATGATAGGGACAGTGATACAACCTTGCAAAGGGATTACTTCAAGTTTTTCACTTTTTTTTTTTAATAAAATGGCATCAATTGCTAAAAGCTTTATGACCTTTGTTATGCTACATAATACTGATACAAAATGTGATAGTACAAAGTTCATTATATATAATATAAGGTTTTAATATATTACATTTGTTTCTACATAAACAGACTATAAATATATGTGCCATAGCATGTTTTATAGTCATGGTTCCCAGCATCTCACACTATGGTACCAAACGAAAAATACATTTTCTTTTTTAAAAAGGAAAGAACAAGGGCAGAAACCAGTAGAAAGAGCTTTACATGTTAAAAGTCTAAGTAGTACAATAGTTGTTGTAACTTTGGCTACAAAGTAATTTTGAAATCTGGCTAATAATTACTCAGAGAGTGAACAAACCAAATCAGCTTTTACTAGGGTGTAGAGGCCAAATGACTAGAATACTGACTGGCTGGGAGGTCAGGAAAATACTGAAGGGAGGGGGAAGGCATGGAGAGGGGAGAAGGAACAAGAGGGTAATATTCTTCCTGAAGCTCGGACACCACAGCTTCATATTGAATCTACTGCATTAAGGCTCAGACATATCACATCAGGACAGACATGTCGGTGTTCATCCAGAAGAAACCAGAAGCTGGTTTACACAGTCAGAAATCTTCAACGCGACAGAGAGGCTGAGTGTCCTTTCTTTGTGGTGTCCTGAATAAAGGATCAGCCTGGGAGACAAGGAGCCAGAGCTGCATCATTTCCTTCCTGGGGCTTGGCCAGGAGACACGTAAGAGTCCGGAAGGAACTCTCATTAGGAGTCGGAAACAGCACAAGGAACTCTCATTTAGCCCAAATGGGAAGAGCACGCAACCTTCTAAAACCAGTCACCTCGTACGAAGCCTTTACGTTTCCTAACAGACCCTATGTCCACCTCCACCGGAGCCAACGCAATGCATGTGCAGGCTCCAGTGCATCCTCAAAGCAAGCCAGCATCTTCCTTTCCATCAATCCATTCCCCACACATAAGACTTGGCTCAGGACCCATCTCCTAAACAAAGCTTCTTAGATGGACTCAGCCCTAAAGGTCTTTCCCATCTTCAACACCTAAAGCACTTCCATTGCCTGGTTTATCTTCTAGTTTTACAAGAGGTGTCAGCTCCCCCGGTACTGCTACTTCTTGGAGGATGAAGCCATTTCTTGAACTTCTTTTGCTGTAACCCCTGGGGTGACCCACATTAGGGGGCATCAGACATGCTTTTTAAATGAATGTTAAAAAGAATAAGGTCAACACCGGGAGAAGACACAAACACATTCTTGGGTCACAAGCATCTTCTCAGGAAATGCCTAGAGGACTGCCTCCCTGCAGTCCGAGGTCCTTGCTTTTGAAATGAAAATCAAATGTGGCTACTTTCTGGTGGTGGAAAGAACAACACTTGAAAATCTGAGCAGCACCTCTCATGTGATTTCCAGGACTGGGGGACGTGGGTGCCCCCTTTTAAACAGGAGGGGAGCTCAGTGTGATCCCAGTGTCAGGCTGGGGAATCTGAGCTGCATTGCCAGCTTGCGGTCCGATCTCTACCAGCTTTAAAAGTTCCGCCTCCTCGCTGGAGTACACAGTGGTGTCCGTGTCATCGGAGTGATACCCCGACTGGTAGCCGCTCGTCTGGTTTGAGCCTTCAGATGCCACAGACTCCTTGCTTTTGCTGGGCATCATTCCACTGCAGAAGAGATGGCAACCAAATGAGTCGGCAGAGAGAAGGGAGTTCTTTTGCATCTTATCCTAACCCCGTTCCCAACCCCGTGTGGGCTGGCATCTTCCTGGAGACACCAGTCCCTCTCCCTCCCACTTGTTCATCAACATAGCAGCCTCACTCAGACAATGTCTATTTTCAGGTACTCGCGTGAATTTGGAGTTTCAGATAAGTCGTCTTATTCAGGTCCAAGTCTTTCAAGCCTGAGATGAGATAAAAGGCAGTTCTCCTGAGTTATGTGAAGGCTCCAACCAGTGGAACCTTTTTATGGCCTTGCAGATTGACAAGTTTGTATACAAGGATAGGAGCCAAAGGGACTCTTTCAGGATGTGGAGCGAAACTGGGATGCTCTGAAAGTCCACTAGTGCTTGCACCACACTGTCAGCTAAGGGATTACAAGGCCCGTGGGTGGTGTTAATAAAGTTCTTGGGCAACTTTAAACCTTAGGAAGTAGAAGCGTGTGTGTGTAATCAAGCCAGACATGTCAAAAAGTGCTTTTTACTCATCAAAACCACATTCTTTGGAAGGACGGTGGAATCGTGACAGACGGTAATCATGTCCAAGCTTAGAAAAAAAGCTTAAAAAGGCTTTCTGTAGCTTGGTGTAGGCTGTGTGGAGCTTAAGCCATTCTGAAGTGTGGGGTTTTTTTGCCCCCTTAGTAGGTGTTTTACCAAGCTATTCATGTTAAAAACTGCAAAAAAAAGGATTTTATTAACTCCGTGTTCATATATGGTTTAAAAGTTATTTCAAATGACGAGATATACATTTTTTCTTTCAATCCAACCTCAGTAAAATGAGCTTAGTGTCTCAGACAATGGCATGGTACCTATTCATTGCTGAACAAATATATTTGAATCAGTGAACGAAACATATGATTGGCTCTCACAGTCTCTCATCCTGGGCCTATGGCAGACAATGAAATGGCACAATGGCACATTTTATTGGGTTTTTTGTTTGTCTGTTTGTTTGTTTTACATGCGCGTCACTCGGTACCAAGGGTGGTCCCGTTTTATCCAACAGTTCGATTACAAGTAGATCAAAGTCTTCTCTATTCTCACCTAGAGTGAACCTGCTAGCAAATAGATAACTACTCCGAATCCCAATATTCTTATAAATACAGAATCTTATTTACTTGTTAAGTTAAAAGCAGGTATATCTACTCAAAACAGCTACGAATTCCTACAGAATCACATGGAAGAAATATTCAAAACCAAATTCAGCATTTTTCCCACAATTAAGTACTTAATAATTCAGCCAAAAAGATTTAAGTATCTTACGCAGATAGATAATGGCTTCTTTATCCATTATATTTCATAAAGACAGGTGTACCCGTTTCTGTTCAAGTTTGAAAATCCTTCAGGGTAGAGTGCACAAAGATTTTAACTATCTCCATAGTTTTAAGGATCACATCCAATGACCTCTGTTTTACTTAGCCAGTACCACACAAACCACTGACCACAGTAAATATGCTCAAAATTCCCCTCGTATTCATAAATTCTCATGAAAACTGACCAAATCCTCTTATTTCAGATTCTTTTTTAGACTTGCCAGGTAATTAGTTTGATTTGTTTCCATTCTTTATTAGTTAGGTTGATGCAAATTTGCCCAACCAAAGAAGACACAAAAAGGGAAAACTCTGCACCTACGCTCAAAGTCCTAGGTTCCTTCCAAAAGTTCCTGTTGAGATTTGTCCTTCTATTTTGGCTGAGCCTTACCTAAAAGATGGGGCTAATTTGCTTCTGTCTTCCAAGGTTTTCAGCTCTTCGGATGCAAGAACCATACCACTGTCCGTCTGGTTGTCCTTTTTAAGAGACAATGAGATGGCACAGTTGATTGTGTACACTGAACAATTACTTAATTAAACTGATTTCCTAACCCACCTATCAGACAACATTCCCACGTTCTGCAGAGGCAGGTAAAGGTAGCATAGCCAGAAACCGTGCAGGCTATAAAAGGAAGTAACTGCTTCCAAGAAATAGATGCAGGCCTGGAAGAAGAGAGAAATTTAGGAAGAAGAAGCCGAGGAGACCCGTTTCTATCCCTCTTTCACAATGATGCTATGTTCGCTTGAGGGGAATTGGGCATGAAGCTGGATTGTCTTGAACCTTAGACCAGGGGCTTTGCATATGGAAAAACCAAGGGCGCCCAATAAGTTCCGTTGCTGTAATGACCCCATCACACATACCCTCAAGGACAGCCTTATAATGAGGCTTCAAGTCTCTAATGCTTAGGTTAATATTTATCTAGCTAATGTTTCACCTTTGGTATTATTTCTAAGACTATTTTTAAAAGATGTGCTTACATCTGGGATTACTTTTACTTCTGGTTCTTCCAACGGGATATCTTCAAATGTTTTTACACTGACAGGCCGGCTCTTTCGCTTACTGTTCTGCAGATACTGACTGCAAAAGAACAAATATTTATGTTTTAGTGGTGGCTGCAGGTTCCACAAGTGATACCTAAGTTCATTATCTTTCAACCGCAAGTTTAATAGCGACCTTCAAACATCCTTTGGGAAAAGAAAAACAAAACAAAAATCTTTCTCTGCTAGCACACACTGAAGGCTTAATTTCCTGTGAAAGTCCATTTAAAAGTATAATATAACTGAGGGGGCATAGATGAGCCCCTTTTCCTTTGAATCGTACTTCTGAGATCCAGGGCTGGACTGAAGACAACAACAGCAGACTCAGCGGTCAGCTGCCTTCTGCTTGGCTTCCTGATTGCCTGTGATTCCTCCACTGAGCTCTCGGCATATTACTGAGTGTTTCACATCTTTCTGGCCACCTCCTAAGCAAGTTTTCTAGACAAGGCCCACAGAACAACCAGTCAATGAAAGATGGGCAGAGGAAACACCTGCAGATCTCACTGAATCTCACCCAGCTCCAGTAAAGGATGCTGAACCCAGCAAGGTCTGGAGACAATCTTCCTCTACATGTAATAGAGGCGCAATGGGTACAGGGGCAGGTGGGCTGAATCTCCTATTGTTAGCCCACAGAGTTGGGGGTGTAGTTCGAGAGTCACAAGGTATTCTATCTATTTCAAAATCTACCACGAACTACACAGACTTGGGAAAGTCACAAATATATTTCTGTGCCCCTACTGCTCCATCTTTAAAATGTACTGGCAAGAGCTTTCCTTTCCTCACTCACAAAGATACCTGGAGGATGAATGGGGTGATCACTGGTGGTTGATAAGGGGGTCTTAGAAAGAATGATGCACCATCAACCAAAGCTTGTTTTCCTCCTTTGAATTCCGAAGGGTACACGTTTCTTTCAGGAGTCCAAAGGATAGGACTTGTCACATCACAACAACACATCACCTGTTCCCTAAGGGTGTTCCTTCCCTACTATGTGACTTTGGGTGAGTCTGATTTTCTGTTAAAACCAGCCCAAGTGGAGAGAAGGAAAGTCCTTTTCATGGGAAGGGAGAGCAAATTCACTCTTCACTCTTATCCCAGCATACTTCCCACTTTAGACGGCCTTCTGGATATATTATATATTCCGTGTGTTTTCGGTGATCAAGTGAAGAGAGGACTCATTTGGGCAAAGAAGGATAATGGAAACTAAATCTCCATCCCCTGCCCCAGGAGGCTGGTTCCTCCTCTTACAAAGAAGAGAGAATGGGGTTCACCAATGACATCCTCACTCAGGAAACTCCACAGGAAAGAGGACATGACATAAAGGAGAGAGAAAAGCCTACTTCTCCTAAGTCCAGTCCCTAAAAGTAGTGGTTACCAAAAATTACTGGTACCATAGTCATTCATTCATTCGTTCACTCATTCAGGAATCCTTTATTGAGACTCTCCCACGTGCCAGGCTCTGTGCTAAATGCTCCTCGACCACTGTCTCATGGCATCTCCACAAATGGTACCTCTCTAGGTGGGTATCATTATCCCAACTTCAGATGAGGAACTAAGACACAGAAAGGTTAAGGAACTTGTCCAAAATCACATAACTGGAATATCTGGATTATTATCTTGAGGGCAATGAGCAGTCACTGAAGGATTTTAAGCATGAGATTGACAAAGTCAGATATGCCCTTTAGAAAGATGACTCTGGGTTGAGGAGGGTAAGGCCAGAGGCCATGAGGCCAATCGGGAGGCTGTTACAATTATCTAGGAGAAAGAAGAGCAGCCTGACTAAAGAAAGGTGATGCCCACACGGTCTGTGGACAGATTCCAGAGGTATTTGAGCTGTAATGCAGCTGCCTTAGAAAGGCCAGCTCCTTGATGGCTGAGCCCAATAATAATAAACATTGCTCGGCCCTTCACAGTTGACAAGGCATTTTCATGGACATCATTGCATCTGCTCTTCACAAAACTACAAAATAGGTTTTCATTATTTCCCATTTGCTAAGGCTTAGGGAGGAAAGAGCTAGAACTGGGGCTCAAACTTAGGTTTCTAGAGCCCACGCAGGGTTGTTTTTGTTTGTTTTTACCTTATTCCACATTGACGCCCTTGGAAAAGCACTAGGAAGGAGAAGGAAGAAGATAGCAGTGAAGTAAAGATTGTCCAAGTCTTTACTGAGCACCTAGTATGCACACAGCCCTGCTCTCTCCCATGTGTACACCGACCATGCGGTGGGGCAGGGGTGGGGGGGGTGGGGGAGGGGGGATAGTGAGGGTGGGAGGGAGGGAGATGCAAGAGGGAGGGGATATGGGGATATATGTACATGTATAGCTGATTCACTTTGTTATACGGCAGAAACGAACACACCACTGTAAAGCAATTATACTCGGATAAAGATGTTAAAAAAAAAATAGACAAAAGGTGCAGAAAGGACAGTTTCATTTCAAGCAGTCTAACATCAGAGCCAAATTCAGGAAAATCTAGCCAGCAGGCTGTCCCAGACATCAATCTACAAGGAGCATTTAAATCATCGCTAGCAATTAACGAAAATGAAAAAAAAAAAAAAAAAAAAAAGCTATGTGCCAGAACCTCTCCCTGGGAGAGAATTGAAAAGAAATCTTTGATAAGCTGCTTGGAGTGGGAGACGAAACTCCCAGGGGAATTGGTGGAGCAACTGCAGATGGTCCCCAAACTGTCCTCCAAGAACGATGAGTCCAATTAAGATGTGTTTTCTTGCAGGAAGCATGCAGACTTGGGGCCAGAGCTGATCCACAGGGGAAGTTAGAGACAAACCTAAGTCTAGACACTAGTGGTCCTTCCTCCTCACCCTTCCCCCACATATCTCTCAGCCCCTTCTCTAAATAAATGCTGAACAAATATTTAAAAAATAGTTTAAAGGGGCAAAAAATCAGGAGGTTGGCTCCCACGGGGATGTCTCTGTCCAGCTCTATTCATAATGCAATGAAATTGAAAATTATGAAGAAGCAAGTGAGAAAGACTCCTTGGCTCTTCTCCTTGACTGGCAACGTGGAAGATAAGGGCACAAGTCCCTTGAGAGGCACCCCAGCCTCACTTCCTCTTCCCCAGGGAAGCAGAACACGAGAGAGCATCCAACTGAAATGTGCTGTGTCCAGATGCCTCGATTCTGCCTCTCCTTTAACCCAGACGATTAAAATGTGAGCGTGGTGCCTTAGTTTTAGTAAAGGCAAAAAGGTGGAGGGGGTCGAGTGGGGATGCAGACAAAAGATTCCAATTTCCATTTTAGTTTTCAAATTACAGCTGGATAAAAGGGAAACTGGACTGGAAAGACCAATTCAAAAATCACAGACAGAAAATAGGAGCCAGGCCTGTGTTGGGACTGTGGTGTCACATTTGTCCACGCCTCTGGGGATACATGTTGGCAGCCCTGTTTCAGATCCAGCATCGCATTTGGCACTTCTCTTACACATATGTGACTTCATTGACTCTCGGCCCCACACGCAAAGCGCCTGAGTAAGCCAAGAGGCTGCCGGCTTGGGTCCTCGCCCCACCTGGTCACGGAAGAACCCAAGGAACACAGCTCACCATCAAATGGCTTTCTGATAACACAGAAGGCAACAGTGTTTCAGGAATAATTACCACACCAGAAGGCCAGCTGAACTTGAACGAGGACTTTTTTTTTTTTTGCGGTACGCGGGCCTCTCACCGCCGTGGCCTCTCCCGTTGCGGAGCACAGGCTCCGGACGCGCAGGCTCAGCGGCCATGGCTCACGGGCCCAGCCGCTCCGCAGCATGTGGGATTCTCCCGGACCGGGGCATAAACCCGTGTCCCCTGCATCGGCAGGCAGACTCTCAACCACTGCGCCACCAGGGAAGCCCGAACGAGGGCTTTTTAAACGTTGGGGTGGAACTATAGGTTTTCATTTCATTCCTCTTTCTCTTTGAGGCCCCCTCCTTGGTATGGGAGAAAACAGCCCTGAGTTAGATATCAGAGGAACTGGATTCATCCCATGTGATTTTAAGCAGCTCACTTAATTGCTATCATTTATTGAGTGTTCTCTAGGTGCCAGGCACTTAGAAACTCATTATACCATGTAATTCTCAAAGTCATCATTTTTGTACAACACCAGTGTCCTTGCCTGGGTCACGGTGAAAATTTGCCCCAGGTCACAGCTGCGAAGGGCAGACTTGGGAATCCAACCCAGTTCCATGTGACTCTAAAATCTGGATCTTTAACCACAATATTGTATTCTCCCCAGGTAACTGCTCTGACACTCACGTTCAACATCTACATCAAAAGATAATAGTATCTACCTTGCCTAACTCTGGCAAAATCTGGTAAGAAAAAGTTCTTTGAAAAATGCTGAAAGTTCTTGACACAAATGGAATGGACAGCTTACGAGTTGGCTTCTTCCCACTCTGAGCTTTCTTCTCTCCCACGGCAGCGTTCCTGCTGCCCTCCCTGTGCGAGTCCACGGGGCAAACTGTCCTGCGTGACTCCCCACCTGCCATCTGGCAACCCGGCCAAAGGCTAGCACTCCGTGGTCCCCCCTGCTGCCACAGCACACTCAAGGGGGCAGGCTGGGCTCATGCAGCCAGGGGTCTGGTTACAGGAGGAAAACACCCAAGACAAAGCAAAGTGAAGCAGTCCCAGGCTTAGTAAAAGGCAATTTTAATATCATATTGTAGAAACCATACCAACTCTTTCCTTATGCACAGGTGCTGGGAGGGAACAAAAAGAAAGCTGCCTTTAGGACCCCTCTACAAATCAGGAAAATACGGCAGTGCATGTGTTTTAAATAAGCCCAGAAGTCCCATTATGCAAATAAAATGCTGAAAATCAGACTTGGGACGGGCTTCTGAAGTTGTGCTGCCCAGTCAAACTCAGGACGCGTCCCCATGGCACACTGTATCCCAGCCAGAGAGGCAAAGGTCTGTTTTCATAAATGCATAGAACTCTTCCTTCCTGAATCTTTCCTAAGCCATATAACTCACATTAATAAAAGAGTACATGGGGATAATTTAAATACAGATGTCTTTGTAAAATTGGTCTCTTTTTCTGGAGATTAACAAACTGTGGCATTCCAGCTATTTGCAGCTGCAGGGCTTAGAATTCTGAAATGAAGAGCTTAGGCAGCAATGTGGACCACAGATGGAAAGAGACTCACCTACCCAGGCGCTCTTGAAGGAGGACCTCTCAGGGCAAAGGGTGAATGTGCAAGTGAAATGCAGCAACTTTATACGATGTCCTTCCTCCATCCCCTTCCCTAAGATGACCTTGAAGCTCCCTCCCCCAGGGGATGTTGACCTTAGACCGTACCTGATTCCTGCTGTGTTGTCATAATGGAATTTGGGGTCACACACTTCCTCTTCCTCCATACAGGAAACAGGTGAGGTAGGCAGAGAGAGTCCCGAATCCTCTTCCATGCTCAAAGTCTCTGATATGGGAAGAACAATGTAGTCTTTGCCATCCTGAAACAATAAACACAGAGTGCTATTGTTATGGCTTCAGTCCTTCAAGAGCCTTTCTATGAAAAACAAAGGCCACTGGGGCTTCTTGTTTATGGGGAATGTAGCTTTCATATCTGAACGTAAAACTTTAAGACAACTTTAAAAATGGCTTGTCAAAAACAAAAGGGCACTCAAAAGCGATGTGTAGATGAAAGTATATTAAAGGATCTAACAAAAAACAAGATGAGTAAGGGGACCACAGAGCACTATGGCTACAATGAAGACAAAACGGGTTGTGGTTACAGATGGAACAACAAAACAGACAGAGCTCCACAGAGCTGAGAAATCGTTTCTTCACATAGTCCTATCTACACGAGCTGGGTCCTTTAAAGGGCATGTCATCCAATTTTAGTGTCTATGCTTCAAGGCAATGGAAAAACTGATGACAGTCTAAAGAAAAGCAGTAAATGTTCAGGAAAATGGGTCTACTGAGAAAAGGTTGCAGAACTTAACATTATTTCATCAAGAGAAAGAAATAAAGGGCAATTTGATACAGAAATAAAGGGCAATTTGATACCTCTAAATGTTTGGAAGGTTTATCGATAAAAATAGATTTGACCCATTGTTCACCACCTGTTCAAAAGAAAAGCAGGAGGAAATTGACTTCCATTCACTGTAGTAAGAGGTGTTGACTGGAGATTAAGTAACTTTCTAAAGGCTACAAGTCTAAAATCCTCCAATGGAAGTTATGAGGGCCTGGGATTTTACAGAGGGAAAAAAAACCCATCAATTTTGCAGGGTTCAGATGTGTTTTTGCTTGAAGAATGTATTTAAAATTCCTTGAAATTCTGTCCACTGTTGATATTCACTTGATCAACTAGGTTTTGGGTTTTTTTTGTTTTTTAGTTTTGTTTGTTGTTTGTTTGCTTTTTTACTTTATAAGAGCCTCTGAAGACACCACAATATACATCAGTAAAAATAAAAGTGATCAGCTCCCAGGTTATGAATTAGGATCTCATCTGTCAAAAAGGTAATTATGACTTTTAGAAAAGCATTACTGCTCAGATCTGGAAGAATATGGCTCCTTGGATTCAGTGGCTGAGAGGACAGTATGGTGGCCATGAGAAGGTCTAGGCAGCAGACGAGCCCTGGACACCTAAGTACTCTCTGTAGAAGCTTCTTGGATGGAGGTCACAAACCTGCTGAGCATTCGCTTGTAACAGATTTCCCAAATGTTCCACCAGCTCTGAAAACGTGGGTCTCTGATTGGGCTCCCCATGCCAGCAGTCAAGCATGGTCTGGTACCTAGAGAAGCAAAACACTGACGTCATTAACCGCCTCTTTCCTCCTGATCTGATGCTGACAATAAGCACTTGAATGAGTAAATATTTATAAAGAGTCCACCATGAGCCAAGATGCTAAAGAGGGATACGGAACTACGTAAAACACAGAACCCTACACTTGGAGCATCAAGTGTGTATCGAAAAGGAAACATCATAAATCAACATCTAGTAAAAACTGACTGGTTAGGGCTTCCCTGGTGGCGCAGTGGTTGAGCGTCCACCTGCCGATGCAGGGGACACGGGTTCTTGTCCCGGTCCGGGAAGATCCCACATGCCGCGGAGCGGCTGGGCCCGTGAGCCACGGCCGCTGAGCCTGTGCGTCCGGAGCCTGTGCTCCGCAACGGGAGAGGCCACAACAGTGAGAGGCCTGCGTACCGCAAAAAAAAAAAAAAACAAAAAACAAACCCTGACTGGTTGGTATAGATAAAGTGCTGTCATTTCAAGAAGGATGACTCGGTGCTTAAGATTATCAAGGAAGACTTCAAGGGAGAAGTACAAACTGGGCCATGAAGGAGGTACCTATAATGGAAAGTCTTCTAGGCAGGGAGAATTTTTGTGAGCAAAGGAGGATAGAGAAATACTTGTAAAGTCTTACATTTCGGGTGTGGTATAATCAGGAGCTCTCATTCTAGTTCCTTCTTTCAATCTCCTACAAAATTCCTCATCAATCTTTACTCCAGGATATGGAGAAGCACCTAGAATAAAACAGGAATGGGGCATTGTTATTTCTTTTTAACATCTTTATTGGAGTATAATTGCTTTACAATGTTGTGTTAGTTTCTGCTGTATAACAAAGTGAATCAGCTATACATATACATATGTTTCCATATCTCCTCCCTCTTGCACCTCCCTCCCACCCTCCCTATCCCATCCCTCTAGGTGGTCACAAAGCACCGAGCTGATCTCCCTGTGCTGTGCGGCTGCTTCCCACTAGCTATCTATTTTACATTTGGTAGTGTATATATGTGCATGCCACTCTCTCACTTCGTCCCAGCTCACCCTTCCCCCTCCCTGTGTCCTCAAGTCCACTCTACGTCAGCGTCTTTATTCCTGTCCTGAGGAGTGGTGCCTTATTGATTTGATTTTCTCTTGCAGAAAGCCCTGAGCCTGATTCTTCAACACCTTCTTCACATATATATCTTTTGTTCCTTTCTTTCTTTCTTTGCTTTTTTAGGTTTTACAACCCAAAGCTTCCAAGTAAGTTTCATCCGATAAAGGTGGAATACAGGAGAGGGAAAGGTGCACTGGGGTCACTGACTTTTATCATTTTATTTGGAGTATGGATGGAGAGACAAAGAGAAGGGACGTACCTAAGGAAAATATTTCCCAGAGCAGGACACCAAAAGACCACACGTCACTCTGAATTGTGTACACCCTGTCAAAAATTGTTTCTGGGGCCATCCATTTCAAAGGGAGGCGAGCCTACAGGGGTAGAAGACAAGGAATGAGAACCCTACTTATCAAATATCTGAAGGAAAAGCTTCCATTGTCCCTGGACACAGGTCCTGAGGCTTGCTGAGAGGAGTTTGAATTCTGCAACTTAACAGATCACTGGGTGCATCTCTGAAACTTACATCTCCTTTTCTGACATAATCTGGGTCTTTATAAATATCCCGGGCCAAGCCAAAGTCACAGATTTTAACCACATTCTTCTCCGACAAGAGGATGTTTCTCGCTGCCAGGTCCCTGTGGATACACTGCAAAAAGAATCGTGTGCATTAGGACTCAACATAACTGATCTCTTCCACATCTGTTGTGACCTCATGCTTTAAAAAAAAAAGAAAAAAAAAAAAACCCACATCAGAAAACCAACTGATTAACAAGCACTGGGTTAAACATCTTTTATCAACTCTTCCGGAAAAAAGTCTGTAAGTTTCATTGAGGCACACATCTGCTTATTCCATAAACAGTCCCAGACTCTGGAATTAAATAGTTATGTTATAGCATGCTGATGGAGTCATAAATAGACTTCTCTTGGACACAATTAAGAATGTGTTTCTGGTCACATCCACACATCCCTTTTGCCTGGCACCATATACGGTTAAAACGTGTTATTCTAAGGAGGCCCTAGAATGGGGTTTATTTTGAATGAATGCACGGAAATCAGAAACAAGGGGCTCTCCTTGGTTTGGTGCCCTTTGTTGGTTTCTCTATTCCATACGTAACCGAAGCTGGACAAGCTCTGAGAAACAATTCCCAGTGGGGCTCACCCTGCTTTCAAAGCGCTGGCTTATCGTGGAGGTCTGTGAAAGCACTCTCAGCCTCTCACTAGTCAAGGGGATTCTCTGGTACACGAAAAAGGAAAAGCGAATTCTCCTTGGCTTTCCTTCTATTCTTTTCTGTTCCTCAGTTTCTCTCTTCTCTGCATCCCCCTACCTTCATGTAACTTCCTACCCTAAGCAGCTTTAACTCCACCTGACAGATTTATAAGAGAACAAGAGTCTCAGGGAACATTGAGAAATGAATGAAAGGCTTAGATGAGAATTCTTATGTCAGTGGAGGAGTGATGTGTGAGCCAGGCATTACGGACCCCTTACACCTCACATCTGTAGAGCACTTTCCTCTGAACGAGGCACAAGGATGTATTGTACGACACAGGAAATATAGCCAATATTTTGTAATAACTGCAAATGGAGTGTAACCTTTAAAAATTCTATTAAAAAAAAATTTTTTTTTTAAAGCACATTGTCTGGCGTGATTGATCAAGACAGGAGACTCCAAAAAACACAGTCCTTCCTACTTTGCCCCGAACCGAAGAGCTTCCTTTTTTAAGCAACCAGGTGGTATTCAAGAAATTCAGCTGGTAGATGCAAGGGAAGTAAAAGGATTCCCCCTCCACCCCTCATTCCCTTCCCCATCAAAGGAACCCTGACTAAATGGCAGGCTCTGGCCTTTAAAAGATAATAAAATAAAATCAGAATCTTCAAGAAGGGCAAAGGGCCTTTCTCTTTGGAAAAATCCTCTAAGATCCCACTTCTCTCCCTTCCCCTTGGAAGAGAGAAGACAAGAGCTCTTGGGCAGAAACCTCGGAGATCCTGAGGCCCTGAAAGCGGTGACAAGCTTTAAACTCCAGAAAAAGGCATGGGTGAGGGATTTCACTCTAATTTAGGAAAAAAACACAAAGTAAAACCTTTAAGTCTTTCTCCCACAGGTAGGCTGCAGCAACTGCATTCTGTCAACTGATAATTTTTCCTGAAACTTAATCTGAATTTTTCTTGTTTAATGTAAAACCATCCATTTTACCCTTTCCGAGGGGTGCCTCCACAGTGTTTACAACCTTTGGAATGTTTGTAACTTGTCAGTATCCACCTCAGCCTTTGTTTGGCCTACTTTTCTAATTTTAGCTCTTTCAATAGTTCTCATCTAAAGCCTGTCCTTCCTGGTTTCTAATTATGCTACTACCAAATACTTTTTGATGGATGGTGATGAATATCAAAGAAATGAAAAACAGACTTGTGCCAAGATATTTGCAAGGCTCAGCCCCTCACCTCTTCTAGGCCATTACTCAAATGCACATTCCCCTAAAGCCTTCCGTGTCCCCTTGGTTTAAAATCAATGTACACAAACACAGAGGCATATGTCCACAGGAACATAACGCTCCTGTATACTCTATAACTCTTTCCTGGTGATTTTTCTCCACAGTACTTACTCCCATCTAGCCTACCAGGCATTTTACTTGTTTATATTGTTTGTTCCACCCACTAGAACATAATCTCTATGAAGGTGGAGAGTTTTGCCTATTTGCTCACACAGTGTCCTTAGCGCTCAGAAGACTGCCTGCATTTAGTAGGTATTTACCACATGAATTAATTTCATGAACTCCTAACACCACTTTAATGAGCAGAAATGGGGCCTCCCAGTAGAGCTCTCTTAACAGTGCTCCAGCAGTGGTGAATGAATCACAGTCCCAAACAAACACCAATGGCTGGCACTGGACACCTCATTTGCAAATCTGTGATGTGAAGAGATACTTTGTCTCACCTTCCGTGATGCCAAAAACTCCATGCCCTTAGCCACTTGGAAGCTGTAACAGATGAGATGCTCCAAGGTCAGGAAGTTCTTGTACACATCTTCAGAAACTGTCAGAAGATGCAGTAGGACAGAGATTGGTATTTCGGCCAGAAACTGTTTATAAGTTTGATAGAGCGATCTTCATTTTAAAAATTGGGAGTTAAATTTCAGGAAATAGAAGCAGACAGAAAATGCTTCTATCTTCTGTAAGTATGCTGAATCCTGGTATATTATTAGCCTTCATCATACCCCTTAGCAAAAATATTGGTTTTTCCATTTTAGCCAAATTGGACGAACAAATCCAGGAGGCAAAATGGAGGAAAAACTGGCATAGATAACAGGGGGGTAAAAGCAGGCTTTTACAAATTTGCTGTTTAAAGTGTTGTGTTTTTTTCATATACCCAGAGGGATAAACAATAGTTTTCATATCAAGAACTCTAAAAATAAAACAACAATATCCAGGGTCATTGAATCTTTTCTCTCCAGGCTTTGTCCTGGGACAAAGGCCAAAGGTCAAACCACAATCTACAATGGCTAACTAAAAAATACCAGAAATATATTTACTTCTCTCACTTTTAAACTGAGAAAGGGCTGTAAACACATTAAATCTGGCCTGTGAGGATGCTCTTTCCTTCAAGGATATGAATGAGAGAAGACAGGAACATCGAGAGGAAGATGAATTTACGTAAATTTGTGGTATTTGCTTCTGGGCAACTAGTACAAAGAAACACTAAGACGTTAATGAGCACTTCAACGTGATCTCTTAACTTCGGTCAGATAAGACAAGACATGGCTTATTTCCTGAAGACAAATACCAGAGCAAATGAAAACTCAGTTGTAATAATAACCTTGTAAGTATTAAAAAGACTACGAAACTTTTTCTCAGTGACTTTCTATGTTCAGGGCTATGTTCAGTGACTTTCTATGTTTCATTATTCAGTCCATGAATAATGAGTGAAACTCTTTCATTTTCCAGATGAAGAAATGGAGGCAAAATTCTGGGCCAATGACCCCTCTCCTCCCACTGACTCCCTCAAGCCCTTGGGTTTCCAGCTCTCTGGCCACCATTTTGTGAGAGAGAGGACGGGGCAGAAGTGGCTCCACTCAGTGTGCACCCAGTTATGTGAGGTCCAGACAACCTCCCCACGCTTTTCTAGACCAAGTTCTAGCCTCACACTGCCTGCTTGGCGTCTATGGGAAAGAAGTCAGTTTTAAGTTCTCTCTGTGGCCTCATGTCCAAGGGAACAGAAGCAGGTTTCTTCCACTACTTCATGATTGAATTCTTCTAAGCTCATGCCTCAAGAAGATCCAAATGTCGGGAAGCCCCATCTCTACCTCCACGGAGCTGTCTCTGCTCCTTCTGAGGGAAGCAGATATACAGTGTGTCCTGAAGCTGGAAGAGGTCCTGAAAGTTAGGCTGGGAACACAGCTCCACTCATAAAGAGCACTAAAATATCACTGGAAGCATAAGTGGATAAAGAAAAGTGTATTGACCAAGACTCTTCTGACGAAATATGGAAGACTTGATAAGCCACTTGGGGTAGAAACAACAGATGCCTACACTGCCTTGGAGAAGGTTGGGTATGATTAACCGAAGGACTTCTGTTGTGCTGGTGAAGCAGACAAGGTGGGACTGAACCGCTGTGGACAATGGGGAGGCTGGATCAAACACCGGAGAGCCTCCTTTGCCCATCCGGAAGATGGCGCTGAGCCTCTCCTGCTGACAAATGTTGAACCAAGACTTGAAGAGCGTTGGTTTGACTGTTTGCCAACTGCTTAGCCCTCCCGGGGGACTGAGATTTCTCAGGCTAGCCATGCTCTGCCTCACCACGTAGCCTGCTGCTTATTTAGACCTTCCGCCCCTCACTTTTGGGGAGACTGAATGAAAGCCTCCTAGAAATTTAGGTCTCTTTCAAATATTAGGTAATACTGGATTTTTCCAGGACAAAATTCATTGTAACACCCTGTCACCTCATCTGTTCCTACAAGAGCATGCATTCGGTGCAGAGGAAGCAAGGGCAGGTACCTTCCTCTTCCTCCACATCACTGAGGGATTTCTCCTCAACAAATCCGGAGCTGGCTGAGCTCTGGCTACTGGTGATGCTGTCCAAGCGGCGTTTAGGATCCACGGTGATTTCCCCAACATATTCTTTCCCTTGCCGGAATCGTGCCCCTTTAGTCTATAACGAAACAGATGAACAAACTCCTTGAACACCAGAAAATCTCTCCAATGTAGTTAAACTATAGAAACAATTGTAACTATTAAAAGAAGATGAGAGACATCAATTTCAGGATCATGGAATCTCTGGGCTGAAATTTGGGGCAAGCGTTCTACATAATAGATTTTCTTCCATAAAGCCTGTCTCTTTTCTAGCTTAGAGATAAGGGCCTTGTTACAAGTTTCACTCAGACACACTTCCAACATTAGGGCACTTTTGACACTGGGACTGACACTCCATAGGGCCACATATGGCCAGGGCAGAGACAGAATAATCCAGAGCTGTCCTTCCACCTGTCATTCCCTACCCTTAATCACACCCACCTTCCCCTCCTTGGCATCATCTATAATGGGTCGGTAGATCAGAGTCACAAAAATAAAACATGAGAAGTATGTGTCCTCCAGAAGGTAAAAGAGGAAGTTACAACAGCCAAGAGGTAACATGAAAAGATTCCTCACAATTTCTTTGCAGAATTTTACCAAAAAACTTAACCTGTACCACTTTGAGTTGTTCTCCATTTTACAGCGTGACCACAGTTGTTAGGAAATGACATACCTTGTAGGGGACAAACTCATTTCTCTTGCTCCTTAAGTAAGTTGACAGGTTTCCAAACTTGCAGAATTCCACAATCACCATGAGTGGCCCTGCAGACAGCACAGCATACCAAGAAGAGAAAATGTACTCGTATTTTCACTCGTTTCTCACCAAGTGTTTAAGATATCAATGAGCTAGAAAATATCACAGAAGAGGCTACACCCTTTCACTGGAAACAGGATCATAGAAATCAGCTGGCTGCAATTCCCTTATATTGTAACTTTTCTTTTTCCAAAAGGCAATTCCACAGAAGATGAACCAAAATTTCAGATGAAAATCCACCCACTTGCTTTTCAACACAATCACCTGAGATGACTCCATTTTAGGGGGCACCACTCTTAAAGTCCTTTGTTTTCAAATTTGGAGGGAAGTTTACTCTTCTCCTCTGAACACCTATTACATAAGTAGCAAACTGTATTATAATGATGTAGCATTTTTTAATTCACGTTCTAGAATAATTTACAGTGTCCATTAAACCTCCATGAAATATATTTATATATAGGAATCTGCCAAAGTTTCCTAAGTTAAGGAAACCAAGGCCATGGGAGTTGGGTGGTTTTCCTCAAATACCAGCAGAAAAGTATATGCCAAAATCCCACAGCCAGAGCCATCTACAGACACTCACCCCCTGGCTTGGTACAGGCACCAAGAAGATTGACCACGTTGAGATGGTGGCCAATATGAATGAGGATCTTGAGTTCAGACATGAGGGCTCGGTGTTCGCTGTGTGTTGCTCCTTCTACAAATATAAACAAAGAGGGAAATCATACATGAGGCATTACCTTAGGAGGATTAACGCCGCACGGTGTGCATCTGTGCGACTTTCCCTCCAGGGGTAGTACAACTGTAACCCAACTGACAGGCTAGCTGCATTAAAAGACAAACATAAATTATATTTTATAATTCTAAATCGAATTCTTTAAGTGCACCCAGAATGTTTGATATTTGAAGGAAGCCACTGTGAGGTCTTTTGCAAAGTGGAGAATACATCTGCAAATGAAATCATGCCCAGATTCTCCCCTTTTACAAAACTGGATTCTCACATATCAGGTTTACTATGCTTCTTAGGGCCTGATTATTTCAGTGCTCCCTCGTAAGGAAGCAACACCATGTATTGCTCATGCGTTAGGGGCTATGCTGGAGTTCCCGCCAATCTGTGCCGAGCAGGAGACTTAACAAGGGCCGGCTGCCAAAGCCAGCTGGCACATGAGGCCGATGAGGCTAAGACTGTGAGTTTGATCCTGTACAGACTGGTACACTTCCCTCTAACTCACAGACGTGGTCCACACCTCAGGCCCCGATGAGCCACCTCAAAAGTGCATACTCCTCGGCCACAAGGGAGAAAAGGCAAAAGGAGAGAGATCCCTTCAAAATGCACAAGACCTATTGGCGAAGGGTCAGTAGCACTGTCTCCATCAATGAAAGCACATCAGAATTCTAGCAAAGAGCTTTATACGCGTCACCCCCCCCCGAAATTAAAACGGCAAGACCAGAATTCCATTACGATTAGGCTTGACAGTTGTTTATGAAACTTTTCATTTTAAAAATGTCCCCCTTAATCCTTTTTTTCCCAGCACAACCATTCTTATTTTGCGTATTGCCTTTTATATGTGAGAATCTTTTCCATATTCCAATTCTAGGGAACATGCTGGTTTTTGCATGCTGCTATTTTTACTCATTACATCAAATTTCTTTTTCCGTTTCTTGATGGTCTGTAATTATCTTACTAATGCACTATAGTACACTAAGAAAACAGTTTTGATGTAACCAAGGTATTTTTTTCCTATAGCCGGACTACTAAATATAGTTGTACAAGCTGTGATCTGTGCAAGGGCTCCCAGGCAAGGTGGGGCGGTAGGGGAGCTCAGATCCATCCCAACTTTGCCTGCCAGGCTGTGGACCCTGACATGAGTCTATAAAAGAGGAAATTTTTATCTAGTTTGTACAAAGGCATCGTATAGTCTGGCTGCATGTTTGGCTCGTGGGCCCACCTAGCCACAGAGCCACTGATACAAGCCTTTCATCATGTTTAAAGATGGGATGAAACAGATAGAGGGATACATCACCATAGAATTTTGCTTTTACCTTTCAACATTTTGACAGCCACTGTCTTGCAGGTTGCTGTCTTGTCAATTCCAAAGGCATCTGCTTCAATCACTTGCCCAAAGGCACCACGGCCAAGAGGCTTACCTAGAGTCAACAACAAAACAGATTTGGACTATTTCACCACCAAAGCGATAGGCAAAGATTCTGACTTGATAGGGTGACCATACATCCCAGTTTATCGTGGACAGTACAGTTGACCCCCTTGTCCTGGCTTAATGATTTAATACCTCTCTCTTTACCCTCTAAATGTCCTGCTTTGGGTGATTATACAGGGACCCTACTTCTAAGTGACTAAAATGGACGATTACTCAAATTCAAGAGATGGGATGCATTTTCTGAACCAGGATCCAACATTTAAATAGACTAGATTTGTCCCCAGCCTAAAAGAGGAAGAGATGGCCTGGCAAACCCAATATCAAATTAATATCACTTGAAAACACACCTAGTTTCAGCCGGTCTCTGGGGAATTCCCATTTGCTGGCATCATAAGGCAGGCGTTCACAGTGCTCATCCAGGGGGAGTTCGTCTGGATCCATGACGATGGATAAGTAGCCCGTCTTCAGTTCCCCTCCACTGGCCTGGAAAGCATTGCTCTTTCCGGTCACACACACCCTGTTGTCTGGCTGTTGTTCTCTGTGCTTGTTATTGTTGTTTATAGAAGCCCCATTCTTGGTGTCTCTTTTTCTAAATGGCTCATAGCGTGTGAGAGTAGTCCTATTATAATTCTGCTCCCAGTGTCCCCTCGACCCCCAAATGAGCTCAGAATTTAATTCTTAAATCTTAATTACACTAGACAGTCCAAGCCCATTTCTTCTCTTGTTGCTTCTATCAATTAAAGCCCAGTGGTCTAGCCAAAAGCAAGTGGGTAAGAAGGTTATTGTATAGAAATAAAATTGTGCCTGTTGAGCCAATAACAATGGGAAGAATCAACTCAAAGAACCCCAGTCAGCTTTCATTAATCATGAAAACCAACGTGCAAGGGACGGAAGGGAAATGATTTCGTTACCCGCTTAACGGTCCGTAGAACGATGACAAGAAGTAGCCAGAAGAACATGGCAATCACTGCAGTGCCGACTAGAATAATGACTTCCAAGTTTGTCTTTTCCTGGGCACCTGGAAAGACACAAATGAATGAGCATCAACAACTGGAAACTCATACCTTTTGATATAAAATAACAAAGTTCCACACTAAAGCAAAATCTCAATCTTACCAACTCAGGAAAATTCTAGACAATAATAGTCACAAACCTCTAACTTGAATGGAGTTTATAATATTCTTAATGGATAATTTCAAGTTTGCAAAACATTGCTCATGAAAACTTCCAACAGTAAAATTCTAAAGTAATTAAGAGAGAAATATTAATGTCCTAAAAGACAAACAGAAAGCATTTGGAAGAAGAGCAGACTTTGATGGGAAAAAAAAGCCAGATCATGTTCTATAGAGAAGAAAAGTATTCTATTTGGGGAAAATAAACGTTTGGTTTTATGCTGTTGGTCTATATTTTGATCTGTATGGAGTTTGCGGAAGGACTTTTTAAGAAAACAAGTAGGGAAATAAATGCAGTCCTTTGGCCAGAGAGCAATTAGTGACTGGGCACCTACGAGATGCTCATCACTTTAGATATGTCATGTTACTCAGTCTTCTCGATAACCCTCAGTTTTCAGATGGAGAAGCAAGCTCAGAGAGGTTAAGCTACTTCATCAAGGGCACACAGAAAGTTGATGGAATGGTCAAGAGTTAAACAAGGTCTGTCCAACACTGGCTAACATTTCACTACCCCATCCTTGTGTGGCAGGAGCCTCAGTGAGGAAAGTGAAAGAGCTGAGGTGAGTGCCTCAGGCGTGGCCTGGCAGTATGAGTTTAAACATACTCAGGAAAGGAAAGAGAAGAGAAAAAGCTGGAGGTCAGCAAGGAAAGCTGCAGATGTTCAGGACTCCAGAGGACAGCTCTGAGTGGGGAAAATTAAGCCCAGAGGAGGCTTTCAACCAAGAGTGATTAGCACAGTGGTGATAAGGAAGCAATTATCACTTAGGCTCTCCCATTGGATGAGTGCAGTGTGAATCAAACTGGGCCACAAGCTGTGAGAGTGGCTCAGGCAGCCTCAAGAAGACGGAAAGACAAGTAATTAATTAGTTAGCAAAATAAGAGTTATAGTTGAGAGACAAGCACCAAGTACGCTTGGAAGTAGATTTTGTTTCTCTGGTGGTCTTACTGAAGGAATTCTCTATTTATACATAGAGATTTAAAAGTCTGTTTGTTCATAGTAAAAAGTTCAAAGATTCAACTGTCTATATAAGTTGGTGCATTAATATTCCCATATGAACATTTGGGAAAGCGGCAGGAGCATTAAATATTTACCTCTTCCTTTCTTAGTATTCTCTTCTGGTGAGAAGTAAATACAATCTCTGTGCCAAGGTTACCTAGTTAGGCCTCTTGGTAACCAGCTGCAGACAGCTAACAGAGCTGAGGCAAAGCATGGGAGAGAACTGGAAGTCTCCCTTAGGATTTTGCCTAAAACATGTAGCACTTTGAAAGTGACAAAACCACCATGTCACTTGAAATCTTTATTTGCAAGTACAGTTTACAAAATGGTAATAAGCCTATAGATTGGAAAAGAAGTCAAGGTATTGAGATGTAATCCTTGGCAACATAGATTTGACAGACTAAAGGAACTAAAATCTAGTCTTTGAGAGACAAATTAGGATGAGTGCATAGAAATCCATCAGTTCCTCCATCTATCACCACCCCTCTCTTTTCCCCTTGCATACCATTCCTTCATCAACATAATACAGTTTCACTGTCCCCTGATGGGTTATTTTTTAAAAGACATAGGAATACACTTTTGAAGATAAAATATTCTGTCACAAATTCACCTTTCCCATCTGAGAAAATGCCAGATTTCACATCATTCCTGCATACACATTTAGATAAGAACCCAAATTTTCTATATCAGAGAAGCAATGGTCTATTGTTCACAAATGAATGTTAATTACCTTTAGTCCAATAAAAACTATGAACCTTTGTGACTATCTAGATAGCACCGACTGACTTTCATGACTAGGCAGCAATTCTACCTAATAAATATAGAGGCATAATTTTCGTAGCAAGTTAATTAAGCCATTCATATGAAGAAAGAATCAGGGAGAGGAGGACATTCCACCCGCCTGGCTAAGAATTTTTCCACAGTGAGAACTGCGGGGATAGAAATGTGATGAGAGCAGAATTAAAATAACATTAATTATGTTTTCTGGTTAAAATAACATATACTTATAGTAGAAAACATACGAAGTACAAAGAATATTAAAACCACCCATAACCCTCCTGCCCAAAGTATATGAGTATATATAAGATACAAGCTAATTTTTTTTTTTTTTTTTTTTTTTTGCAGTACGCGGGCCTCTCACTGCTGTGGCCTCTTCCGTTGCGGAGCACAGGCTCCGGACGTGCAGGCTCAGCGGCCATGGCTCACGGGCCCAGCCGCTCCACAGCATGTGGGATCTTCCCGGACTGGGGCACGAACCCGTGTCCCCTGCATCGGCAGGTGGACTCTCAACCACTGCGCCACCAGGGAAGCCCAGATACAACCTAATTTTTTTTTTTTTTTTTTGTGGTACGCGGGCCTCTCTAATTTTTAAAAACTACCTGATGGTCTATGAATTCCCACTGACCTTCCACTATGAAAAACGCCTCCACTTTTGCACACCCGAGAACACTGCATGCCTGGCAGGTGTACAGGCCTTCATCCTCCTTCCTCACCCTGCGGATAGTTAGGTTCCGGTTCCCATCTTTTAGCACGATGCCTGAGAAAGGGGGAAATTGATGGTTTTTATTTATGATGTGGTCTGGTAGAGTTTTTCAGGACAAAAATCTTTTTAATGTAAATGTTTCCCTTTATCTTGGGCTATTATCTAACTCTAAAAAGAGTCATACAGGGTCAACTGCTGTCTCAGCTCCCCTGGCTTCCACGAGAATTCAGCAGGCTCTGAATACTCGGGTTCCGAGTCTATGAGATGAGCCAGACCATGGGCAGTAATATTGCTTTCTGTTCTACCTAAAACAAATCAAGAAACCATATGGATTTTATACTGTATGACACTTCTATGTGGAATCTAAAAAATAAAACAAACTAGTGGATATAACAGAAAAGAAACAGACTCACAGATATAGAGAACAAACTAGTGGTGACCAGTGGGGAGAGGGGACAGGGGAGAGGGAAGCAAGATAGGGGTAGGGGATTAAGAGGTACAAACTACTAAGTATAAAATAAATAAGCTACAAGGATATATTGTACAGCACAGGGGATACAGTCAATATTTTATAACTGTAAATGGAGAATAATCTTTAAAAATTGAGAATCACTATGCTGTCCACCTGCAACTTAAATAATATCGTACATCGATATACCTTAATAAAAATAAATAAATGAGTAAATAAATAATTTTTTTAAGAAAGAAATAATATGGATTTTAGTTAATATCTCTAGGAAGATTTTGCAGCCAAAGAGAGACCGACATGCTCTATTCACCTGAATCTTCCACAAGCGTCTCATTATCTTTAAACCACGTAATCTGTGGAGGGGGATTCCCAGACGCTGTGCAGGAAACTTCGATGGTTTCACCAATACTTGTTGTCTGGTTCTCCAGGTTTCCTGTGATTGTGGGTGCCATGCGCTCTATGCACAGGCACACAAAAAAATCATAGGTCATTTAGTTATAAGTTTTGAAGTGGTTTTCATATCAGTAAACTATTAAACCATTTAGTAAACTGTTAATTTACTAAGCCAAAAATACACAGAGGTTGATAACTGGAGCATTGTTCATGGCGTAAAGTTAAATGAAACAAGTCAGTCAGTTCAGACAGATCACTGCATCTCTTTGAACATTCATATTAGTGATTCAAGCTGGTAATCACATCGCAAAATAAAAGTTGTCACCCTTGACTTACCTCCAAATAGATAAATAAATTCTAGCCAGTGACACACAAGAATTCTGCCATGTTTCTCTTGGAAAGTACATAACTTTAGTGTAATTCAACAAAGAATGCCTTATATTTATTTGACACTTTTTACAAAACTCATTTGTCCTATTTCTGTTTTTCACTATCAACCCTATGGTGGGCAGTATTAGCCTTATTTTGCAGATGAAAGGGGTTAAACAACTTACCCCAGTCCTTATAACTAAGTAAACAGTTGAACTCAGAATTTCCACTAAAACACAGACAAAACAATGATAACCTAAGGAAAGTCAAAGATTTTTAAAAAATGAAGCCCATAGGTACTCATTTAAATGTACAGGACAACTTTAGATTTAACCTTTCCTACAAATCATCAGAGTGCTGTCGAACTATCTTGTCCAAACCAACTGAACATCGAAAAGAATCCTTCTGAGAGAATCCACTTCAACATCTAGCAAAATTAGATTACCTCAATGGTGAACTACGCTGGGGCTTCAGCAAATGGACTCTAGTCTATTTCCAAGAATAATTTTTGGAAAACAACTTGGGAGTCCTTAGAGAGCAAACCAGCTCATTGTGAGCATGTATTTCCTGGGCACGGCAAAGCCAGGAACCTCCTTCACATCTCTTTCTGAATTTTTTCACTAGCTTGAAACCAGACTGGTCACCAAGATGAACAGAAAAACCATGATCATATATGGGGTGTGATTTGAAGGGCCTTGGGATGACTTCACTCGAAAACATCTCTTCTTCTGACACCAGAGTCTCAACACTAGCAAAATCTGTCCTAGTGCCTGTTTGAAAATACCCCTTAAAATATGTCAAGGCCTTTGAAAATATTATTCCTCTAAAACTCTGGTATAAATTAGTTTATCTGGGCAGTTTCCCCTTCCCGACAGTTAAAAAAAAAAAAAACAGAACACATGCACCCTAGAAACTAGGAAGGGACACTAGGGAGAGGAGAAAATGGAAGGAGATAGCACAGAGAAACTCCCCAAATTTGACTGATTTCCCCAGTGACAGAGCCGTGTCTGCACGGATTTTGTGCAAGGCACGGGGTTAGAGGAGGTGTAGAGAGTGACTTGGTGTGGGACTTACAAAGCTTTCTTGCACTAAAATGCTCATTTCATTGACCGTGAGCTGTACCACAGAGGTACAGGGCACTGAGTGCAGCATCCCTCCCAGAGGCTCTCACAGGTCTTAAACAACCCCATCACCACACTCTTCAGGCAGCAGATGTCTTATCAAGCACGCAGTATGTGCCACTATGTTCTATGCCTGGAGCTCAGCAAGGAGTAAAACAGAAACAACCCCTTTCCTCATGGACACAGAGACCTCACTGTACCCCACAGCCCAGCAGTTGTCTGTATTCTCACTCTGTCCACCACTACGAACTTCCGGCACCCTCCTAGCTCATGGTAGGCATTCACAAGTATGTGTCTATTTAAATAACTGAATGCTCAAGAATGAGGCAGAAACTTCCCTGGTTTAGGGGAATCCCTTGCAGATAATAGTGAGTGACCCCACCATCAGGGCTGGAAAGAATGCGGTTATTTTCTCTTTTTAATACATCACTTCACCACGATTAGCTTCCTTCTGACTTGAGGACTTTCCGCAAGATAAGTGCTCACCCGGTCTACTTCATAAGCTGCTAGAGGACAATCTTCACACAGCCCCTGAAAGCATTACATTTACGGCACCCCAACTGCTTCTGGATGGTCCAGAGTTACCTCCCTACCTAGGACTGTAAGCTGCCTGGCCACGCAATGTCTTTTCTTGGTCTTCCTGTCCTGAGCAAAGCAGATGTAGTCTCCTTGGTCCTGCAAGGATGCATTCTGCAACTCCATGATCAAAATGTCATTTGTGCTATTAGAGATCATCGTGGCGTTCATTCTCCAAAGAGCATCCAAGTTCTTGCAAACAGGTGTGGGCAGCTCTCCCACGTGGATGGGCAGAGCCTGCGGGCCAAGTTTGTACCACGTGAGGTTCTCAAACATAGTTCGGTCCGCGGAGCACCACAGAGACACGCTCTCCTGCTCGGTGGGCTGGGTGCCGGGTTGCAAAGTGATTTCAAAACCCTCTGAAATGTAAAACGCATGCTTAGAAGACAGTGATTTAACTTGGGCAGCACACTGTTGCTTCCTTGCTGCCTTCAGTCTGCGATAAAGCACCAAGAGAGGTGAAGCTCTGGCATTCCCAGACGATGGGATACAAGGAGACAACCAAACTGGACAGTTCCAGATTCAAAATGTATTATTTTGCCAAAATACATTATTTGGAAATGTAAATGAATTACTCAGATATATATGAAATCTCCACTTTGAGCTCTAAGCACGGTTTTTAAGATTTAATCCCCCCCCCAATTCAAAGCAGATAATTATAACTTGGGATTTAAAAAATTAATTCCTCACTAATATATAACACTCACTGACAGGAAAGCTATGTTTATTACAGTGAATTAGCTCAGACTGAAATATTTTATTCCATCCAGTCAGCTAAAGCTGAGCCATGGAATTAAGATGAACAGAGTCGGTAGTATTGGGAAGGCACTGCTCCAATGTCATTACAATTGCCTCCCCAACACCCAACCTTGTCAGCTGTTCAACAGCAAGTGCATAAACGTTGACTGAACCTCGCTAAGCCAGGCACTGTGCTGTACTGTGATGACAAAGACAAAAATACCACGCAGGACTTGAGCTTCAAAAGCACGTGTGAACCCATGCTCCCTCTCCTGTGAAGTCAGATGTACTGATTTCACGTGAGCCCAGGAGCTACCTGAGGAACTCTCCTTTATGAACAAAAGCATCAATTAGCCATCCAACTCCCCTTCCTAAGGCCATGCCACTCATGGGAATGGCCAGGACAACAGAGTATCAGACAGCCCAGCCCCTGGAGAGCACTTACTGGTCACGTGGAAGGAGATAACCCTCTCTCCTCTCCCAGCTTTGTTCACCGCTTCACATTTGTACAAAGCGGATACATTGGCTGCTTGGATAACAAGGGTACTTACAGTCTGTGAAAAAAAACAAATCCCAGGCCATAAACAATGGAGGCTGTGTTTATGCACGTGCATTCAGACTAAAAGTCAGCATCCCCACCACTGCTGCGACCTGCCTACTCCATTCAGACTGCAGCACTGACCGCGCACGCCCAAATCTGTGCAATTATAGTTACACTGTTGCAGCTCACATATCACATAAAACGAGCTTTGGAAACCACGGAATAAAGAATGTGTTTTAATACAACATTACATACCTTGTCTCATTTTCATGTTTATAAAATCAGAATTACCATACATCCCATGTACAGAGTTAATGACATACGTGTTTTATTTTTCTCTGATACAGTAAGTCAATGATGTTTCTAAAAGTTAATGGTGTTTTCAAACTGACTTAACATGCTAGTATTTTATCATCCAGTTTATTTGATGATCAATCGCCCATATTCCTCACACATTGATATTATTTTACCCTCCTTTCACTCCATCCTTCCATAAAAGAGAGACAGATTTTCAAATTAAAGAACTTCAAACTCACTTTGTTTTTTCCTTCAATTAGGGCAAATTGATTTTTGTTGACTTCGATATTGTTTCCCCCCTGGAAGTCCTCCACGTTTCTCCATTCTTTACAGGTATGTGGGTTTGTCGTTAAGGCAGCTTGGCTATAAGAAAGAGGTAACAGGTGATATCGTGACTTAATTTTTCTCTAATTCATATCAATAGCAAGGAAAGGAGTCAGACTTTGGTTATTACGTTCTTAGAACTAACTTCCAATGCACCCTACCACGTTACAAGACTTGGCGCCAATTAAAAATAGGCCTCAGCAATGAAGGAAAAGGTTCTAGGTAGATTCATTCAGGATACAGGAGGGAAGCAGCTATTCTGGGAACAAACCTCCATTCATAAATTGGATCGACAAGACAATTCAAGTTAATTTAGTTCAAAGGAAGGCAAGGAAACTAAGAAGCCATTGGGCTTCTTAATCTCCCTGGGACTGTGGCCTTTGTGTAGGAAATGGTCAGCATCTGAGGAAGAAACTAATAGAGGCCATCTCAAAAACAACAACAGGAAGTGAACTGCTTAGGGTGGTGGTGGGTGACTTGTTGTTTTTTTCCTAAGGATGTCTGGACTTGTGTTAGGACCTGATAAGCCGGGCCTGAGGCTCCGAGGTCCTTGCATCCATCAGCACTTCCCTTGAGATGTACCTTCTCACAGATAAGGAGACTGTGGTATTCACCGGTTGATTGACATACGGAGAAAAACCAAAGACTGGCAATTAACAAAGTGAGCAAAGAAACTGCATTCAGAGAGATGGACATCAGGGCCAACCTGAAGAGAGAGCTAGCTAATCTCAAAGCAGGATATCCCAAGGAACGACATCTCCTAAAGACGAAAGCACAGAGAAAGACAGAAGGAGATTAAGAGTACCACTTGAGGAATAACCTTCTTAGAGATAGTCTTCTTGGCTTAGAATGGTGTCATATCGTAGCTTGGCTATGTCCATCAACAGAGGAATAGATAAAGAAGATGTGGTACATATATAGAGCGGAATACTACACTGCCATATAAAGAATGAAATAATGCCATTTGCAGCAACATGGATGGACCTAGAGGTTATCATACTAAGTAAGCCAGACGAAAACAAATACTGTATGATATCACTTACGTGTGGAATCTAAAAATAAAACAAATGAATAAATATTTTTTTAAATGCAAAAGAGCAGGAAAAAAAGGATGTGGCCCTACTCACATGGGCTGGTAGGTACACTCTGTTTCCAGCTGCCAGTACCACTGGATGTGACTCGGGGGAGGAACGGCATAGACCGTGCACGTCAGCGTTTGGGAGGTGCCATACTGGTAAGAGTCCACGGGAGAGATCAGAGATTTCTCACCAATCTGGGGTGGGACTGGAGATGGGAAAGACAGCTTTTGAATTGTCAATCAGCTTTGAGGAATGGAAAGTAGAAGTTTTCAGCAATTAAAACCTGTGTTTTTCCAAGCATAGAATTTTTGTCCCCATTTGCTTTTTCAAAGAACATCTAGATTTGGAGACAGGACACCTGACTTCTAGTGATACTCATGATAACAATAATAATAAACTAGTAAGTTGAGTGACTTTGTGCCAGTCTCGCCACCCTGTGCCTCACCTTTTTCTCATCTACATTACGGAGATTGTTCTCCTAATCCTCCCAATTTCACAAGATCAGACAAGGCTCCAGGAAGAAAAGAGTTGTGAATAATACAGTGAGTACATGTATTATGTACTGAGTATTGTTCTAAGTGCTTTACATCAATTAATTCATTTAATCCTCACAGCCACTGCTATTGTCCTCCACTTTACACATGGGAAAAATTAAAAAGTGAAATGACTTGCCCAAGGTCACCCACCATGCCTGCTTCTCCATCTCTCCCTCCTTCTTCCCCTTCCTTCCTTTCTCCCCTCCTCTCTCCCATCCTTTCTTGTTTTCTTCCCTTCCTCCCTCCATTCCTTCCGTGTCTTTTCCTCCTTCTCTCCCTTTTTTCTCTCTTTCTTTTTTAGGCTCCAAAGTCATTAATGTGAAACTATCTTCTCATCACTACCAACCTAAAGCCTCAGATTATAGTTTCAAACCTTGACTTCTTTCTTTATCTTCGTTTTATAGAGCAGGGTAAATGCTAGGGTGAATCAAACATTTAGTGACTTCCTGGATGAATGAGATAGAGTTATTCACTGTCCATTTTTACATCTTTATTTCTTGTTCCTTTCCTTCTCCCCACCCTACTTTTCAGCTTCCCAGCTTCTCTATACTCCCCAAACTCCTACACCCAAGTGGCTCCTAAGTCACATTTCTGGAACCTGTTATCTTTAAAATACTCCCCGAAGCTGATGTCCCCGCAAAGAAACGAAGCCAAGCTCAGAAGACATACAGAGCTTGGCAGGATATACAGGGAAGCACCTTAATGTCACATGAGAAGATCCTGAAGTTTTAATCTGCCATGACAGTAGAAAGCACAAAGAATTACAACAGCGAGGCATTTCCCAACCTGTGTTTGGAGCAAGATATTAATGGATGTATGCGGGAGGGGTGCTCTGGTCAAATAAGTTTGTTAAACCTTGGCTACTCTATGTCTCCCACCCACCATTGGAGAATGGCAATATACTACGTCCATCAACTTAGCATCTCCCACATTTATTTGACCATGATGTCCTTTTCCTCCCCACCCGGAGTACTTATTGTAAATAAGTATCTTTCAGTTTGGAAAAATAAAATTCAAACCATTCTTAAATCAAAAACTTAATATCTCCCCCCTTATAGCCTCAGAGTCAGATCCCAGACTCCTGTTGAAAAAAAAATTAAAACACTTCCAACCAGCCAACAGTGTCCACCTGCAAAAGCCTTCTGCATTGGAATCTGCCTGTGCATCACTGATACATCAGCTCCCAAATCAAACTAGTAGCTTCCCACAAAATTCAAGAAGAGTCTTAAACATTTGCATGCCAGGAGCACAATTCAAAGGTACTGCAACTGGAGCCTGATGACTGTCCCTGTGGGCACTCTTATGTCACAGCATTTAGCCATCGGCTGAACCATCTACTTTAGGCTCGAGTTTGACCACCAACTGCTTCATTCGCATGGCCTCTTAAGCAAACGTGTCCAGAGCATACTGCCCCACACCTCACTTCAGCCGCACTGTCCTGGATCATTTTTATACACCAGAGCTACTTATGATGTAAGTGAGGCAGAGACACCAAAGGAATGGTGGCCTGGCTGTTCAGGAGGACATAATCATACTCTTTATAATAGATAAAGAGAAGGAAAACTGAATGGACTCACCATTCACAACCAGAGATACCACGTGGCTCTGTTTCTCCTTTGAAATGGGATTGGTAAGGATGACAGTGTAATTTCCTGTATCTTTTTCACTCACTTCCATAATAGTCAGTACGTGCCCCACTTTAATTGTGTGATTGGACTCAATGGGTCTTCCATTTTTATACCTGTGGGGAAAAACAAATCCCAGAAATGAGTCCAATCTAAGGATTTGCTTTCACGTGGAACAAGGCTTTGCATTTATTTCCAGTCGTTACCATTTTATTTCTGGAGGAGGGTAACCAAGGCACTTCACAGGGACTCTGACACGGTCTCCCACGGTGGCTTCCACCAAAGATTCCATGCCACTACCGAAAGCAACAAAAGGTTTTTCTGGAAGAAAATAAAAATAATTTTTCTCATAAATGGCAACTTCTTATAAACGGCCATTTGGTTTAGTTTTTCATTTCAAGTGAAGAGTCAAAGACCTTGGAGGTCTGAGTCACTGCTGTTCAGAGAATCCCCATCTCACCCTTCTACAGGTCCCACTCCAGGTTCTCCCTCACCTGTGGTCTCTGCGTTAGCTTTTCTCTCTCCCCCAGTCTGCTCCACAAGTCTACCGAGCACTCAAATCTCACTCAATTCAAGCATTTGCTTCTCTGTGAAGCTTTCCCTACGTCTCCTCTGCTCCCATGACACCCTATACATACCTCCCATGTGCCCCAGGACTCAGTCCTCGGACCTCTTGTCTTTACCAACACCTTCCTCTTGTCAATTACACATTCCTCCTAAATCTATATCTCCTGCCCCTGACTTCCCTGGGTTCTAGGTTAATATATTAAAGTCTCCACTTGGATATTTAGTGGGCATCTCCAAATGAAGCCACCCAACCCTGTGTCCTATTCCTCTTCCTACCTTCCCTATCTCGGTTGAGAAAACTACCGTTCACTCAGTTGCTCATGCTAAAAACGCAAAGGTCATCTTCCGTTCTTTTCCTCTTATATCCCACAGCCAGGGAATCGATAGGCAAACCCTACTGGTTCTATCTTCAAAAATACATCAGAATCAGGTCACTTCTGACCACCTCCACTTCTACCACCCTTGTCTAAGCCACCCACCATCTCTCACCAGGATGACTGCAATTAGCCTTCTAACTAGTCTCTCTACTTCTGCCCTTACTTCCCTAAAGTATTTCACATTAAAATAACCCACACAGTGATCCTATAAAAACATAAGCCAGAGCATGTCTCTCTCTGCTCAAAACCCTTCTATGCATTCCCATATTATAAAATCCAAACCCTTATGAAGGCCTATAAGTTGGATGCCATACAAATTATCATCTAAACTGAGACATTTATGTGAGTGAAAGAGAATAAATGGGAAATTAAGTTATTTTCTCAAAGCCCCACAGAAAGTAACTAAATACAGGTTTCCCCAATTGCAAGGCCCATGCTTACTCAGGGAAGCCTCTCAGCCTTGCGATCAAATGAAAATTTAAAAATGATCTTAGATAATAACCCTCTGCTTATTATAGTGATAATAATAATAGCAACAACAAGTAATATGTAGTGAGCCCTTACTACATCAGCTCATCTCATCTTTAAAGTTGGGATTTGAACCCAAGCTATGCTCTTGACCTCGAGGTCAAATGGCCTTCCTGGCAAGAGCTCAAAAACATCTTCTGAATGAGCAAAATAGGAATCACTAGCTGACCTAAATTTATTTAAATCATCTCACTTTGCAAGGCAGAGCATAATTCCAAAGGAAATCTTAGCTTACCGTGGACCCTGATGAATGTGCTGTTCCTCTTGGTCATGAGTCCACTGGAAGCGGCACAGGTGTACCACCCTTGGTCACTCCGGGTTACACTATCTATAGTCAAGGTGCTCAAAAACTTCTTCATCTCACTCCCAGACTGGGTTTTTAGGTCCCGGTTTACAAGTTTCTTATGCTGATGCTGAAAAAGAGTTTAGTGAACTTCCAAAGTCCAGAATAACATTCCCTGGTATCTTCTAGACACCCATAAAAGTCTTGGCCTTTGGTGAACACTATTTAATGCTAATAATAGATACTTCTGAACTTTTATCATCATGCTGATGACAAATACATTTGGTTTCAGGAGAAATAAATAGAATCAACCGAATCAGGCATTTTCAAACCTCACATAATGGGAATGAGATCAATGTAAACTGCAGAAACCCAAGGAAATATGACCACTGTTTAAGGAGAAGTGTGTCTCATGCCACCTCTTGAAAAGAAATTCCCTTAAAAGGAAAATAGATCAAGGACTTTGGAGAACAGAGAAATAATGCAACCTAGAAAGACATAATCCCCTAAAGAAAACGAATCTTCACAGCCTGGACAGAGTTCTTGGTTTTGCATCTTTTTTTTTCCATGAGTGCTGTATGTCCTACAGTTCTCTTAAAATGTGTGTGTGTGTATGTTAGTGTAAGTTAAGGCCCTTACATTTTATCTGGCCAAAGAGGTCCCTATCTCTCTCAAGCAAACTTCGTTGGAGCTTATTATCAAAGTATTTGGAGGTCTGGCTTTGAATCGTTAGTGTTACCTTCAAAGAAGGGTATTCCCAGTTGAAGTCAATCCCCACATTTAGTTCAGTTCTTGCTGTACAATTTAAGACAAGCTTCTCTCCAACAGACAGCTCAACTCCGTGAGGGGGGCTCAGAACCACATCATAAATCTTGTACCCTGGAGCAAGTACATTGGAAAAACAGAAAGTGAGAGGGAAACCAAAATCTATAACTTGGCACACATTTTTTCAGACATGATGCAACTTCAAAATGTGTCACATCATTTTTCCCTGAGGGCCTCCCCAAACCTTGGTTAACTCCCAGGAAAATGGTCTACAGAGATCCACAAAGCAGCCCTACATGGATCTCAAAGATGTTGTAGCCCAGTGGACAGAAAAGCAGTAAAATCTGAGAGGTCAATAGTCAATGCGGCCGGCTTTAGAAAGCTACCAAACTTTCCATAAAATAGGTATAATTAAAAGACTTGATGCCAAGCAATGCTCTGAACATTGAATTTTCCAAACAATATGCTCCCATAACAGAACTCTTATTCATCCTTGGTCTTGGTAAGGAAGGAGAAAAACCTCAGTTGCACATAGGTTTACTGGGTAGAGAAGAGCGGATGTAGTGAACTGTTTAACAACAAATCTTGAAATAATATATTTCTCAATATCTCTTGTCCTCCAGAATCTTAATATAAGAAGCTAATCTTTATTGTCTGACATTAATGATACAGAAAGGAATTGTCCTCTTACCTACAACCACAACTATGTACATAATAGACTGGTAACTTTCATCATTAATTTTTGCTTCACAGAAGACCATGCCAGCATAGCTGATCATGTAGCTGGGAATAGTGAAGCCTTTCTTGCTGTCCCAGGAAATTCTGTTACCATCAGGAACAAACCTCTTTTCTGGATACCTCTGGGTAGAAAAAGAAATATCAAATATTTAATCAAGTGCTATCCAAAAGTAAAAACCATGAACACTAAAGAATTCATCTTATTTTAAGAATACAAATTGGTTTTATTTCTTGTCGTTTTGACCCTTCCTAAAGTTTCCTTTAAAACTCATTGTTGACTTAATGTTATATAATGCATGTAATATATATATATTTATAAAATATATAATGTTATAAACAGGCTACCCATCTTAATACTAGCTTAATATTATGAAAGGGTAAGAGATGAAGAAAGAAGATGTAACTTACTGCACAAAGGGACACATTGAGGTTTGAAATGGTCCCCAGACACGGAATCACCACAGTTTTGTTTTTGTTCTCAGTGATGTACACAACTCCATGTTGGTCGCTGACAGAAGCAATAAACGGAGATCTGTAATCTAGAAGAAAATGTAATTCCATTAGTTAATGGCATTTACTGGAAAAGTGGGTCATCTTTCAGGTTCATAAACTCTAACCAGAGAAGTAAACTATTGGGAAAGACATTTCACACTAGGCAAAGGAATCCAGAGGTAGGTCTGCTGGTAAATATCTGGCTCCAAGGTTATGCTACAGGAGGGGGGGTGTGTATGTGTGAAAAATCTGGAAGAGAAATCCCAGAATGAGACTGGCTCCTTTTGCACTGATGATCAAGTAGAGTGTACTCTATAGGTTCCACATTTAAGCAGATTGATCACTACAGTTTTTTCAAAGTGAGGGAGCACATGTCTTCATTTTCATATACATTTTCATATGCACTATACATCTTTCATGTACATAAGTTTTAAAGTAAATTTAAAGTTAAACCTGTATAGTTTACCTACTGAGTTTTTTGATGTTAAAAACTTCATGTTCTCTCTCTTAAGGCAAACAGTGTAACTGTCATGAAAATAGGTTAATGGCTCCCAAAGATTCTTTAAAGTAAAGAAATGACTAACGATTTTTTAATTCAACAATTCAAGACAAAGTTTCACATGAGTATTTTAAGATTGTGAAGACTAGATATAAGATTCTTTATATAATAATGTAGAATAGTTAAATTGTTTATGTTTCCTGTTTAATTGCATTTAGTTTAAGATTCAGCAATCATTAATATCTTCAATGACAAAAGCCTGAAAAGCCACCATGGCAAAGACTGAGAAAAAAACAAAAGAGATTTTAATGCCATTCAAACACTGTTCGTATGATGTTAACACGCTGCTGGGAAACGACTCCTTTTCCCAGAGATAGAGTTGATGGGTGTGAAGCCATGCCTGAAATCTCAGAGAGATAATGGTTCATGCCACTCTCCCCAACACACCTGACCAAGCATTTTCAGAGCTCTTCAGGATGTTTGGTTCAAGGAAAGAAAGAGTTAATTAAACCAAAGGGGAGAAAAGCAGCTAATTCCCTACAACAGCAGAAGTTTGATTTCCCTCCCAGCTGGACAGCACAGAAAGGCAGCCAATCCAGCCACCACATGCCATAGTCATTATCTTACGAGACCAAGACCCACTTCCCAGCTCCATCCATTGCTGGAGGGAATGGGGTCAGAAGACTAAGGAAGTAAGGTGGGGACCAGAGGGGATATTAAAGGACCATCCATAGGGAATACTTCAATGTTTTCTTTTCCACTGTTAAACTTCATGACCAAAATCTTGGACAACTCACCTCCTAGAACGCCAGGCTTAGACAGGAAGCAGAACTTGATGGTATATTCAGAGACAGGCAGTGTACAAATAAACAGTGCTGGGGATTGCTACTTCTTCATATTACCTACCTTTCATCTGCAGGCTATGAAATATTACATAGCTTGCTTACAGAGCAAGTCTTTGGAAGCTAAATTAACCCCTTGACGTAAGACTAAAGCTATTCAGTAAATCAATTCTATTTCAGTATCCCAAGAAGAGGAAATAAACAAAAGAAACCCAAACAACCACCCATCCTCTCAAAATAAAATATTTACTGTAACTCATGAAATGAATTTTCACATGTCTCCAGGTTTCCTGACTTGGGGAGAAGGAAATAACGAGATATTATGGGAGAGGTTCATCTTGTAGTATTTCCAGACAGCCTGAAAGCAGGAAATCCTTGCAATCTTCTGAGAAAGCCTGATCTCCCAAGACTGCCAGATCAAAAGGAGCCAGAAATTCTCGAAGATCTGGGCCTCGTCTCTTTCAACTTCTGCAGAGGGGAGGAGAGCACAAAATTCTACCTTGGACTGTGCTTACCCTGGGCAAAAGTAATTCTCAAATATTGTGCAATCCAGGAGTGACATACGTTATTCTGATGTGGTCCCCATTCTTCCCTTGCACTGACCATACTGCACTATTGAAACGCAAATGGAGATGTGCAAGTGTGTCTCCCAAAGCTGATGAAATTCCTGTTCTGTAAAAGATGCTTCTGGAAAAAAGTCTAAGCCATCTTCACCTGCTTCAAATTCTCTAGGATGTACAGAGGTATGTAAATGTATATATAAAATGTCTAAAAAGCTCATCTTTACTGAAAAGAAAAATATTTAGTATATCTAAGCAAAATATTACTATAGACTTATACCCACCCAAGTTATATGATTCATATCTCATTAGTTAAGTCAGGTTTTCTCAAGTTAGCATAAGATTTTTGAAACAGGAAGGAAAGAATAATTCAGATTATAAATGCTAAATACGTGTGACATGGAGTTTACCCTACATGGATGTTAAGTTGGCCTCCACAGTGTAAATCCCAAATTGCAAACTATAGAAAGATGGAGCGTGTCATCCAAGATCTCAGACCACACAAGCAAAGGAAACACTGTCCTCCAAAGGCCTTTTGAGACAGTGACTTTATTTGCACAAGTGTATGGAAATTGTTTTTTATAAAGTGTAAGTGGGAAAAGAAAAGTTCCTATGAACAAAAAAAGCTCCAGAGCCCTTGGCTGACTCCCTGTGCATTCTTGGGGAAATCTCCAAATCTGCTGTAGATAACCTATCTCTCCACAGAAACCTCTCCATAATTCTCCCCTGAATCTTCCTTTTCGAGGATTTCAGGGGTTTTTTTCTCAAACATCAGAAGACTTCTTATAAATCTCCATTGCCAACTGTGAACACAGATTTCCCTTAGAAACAAAGATCAGAACCAAACTAATTGGGCAATAGAGATGTAGCAAGGCCCAAACTGCAGAACAAATCACTGAGTCTTGTACTCAGAGGAGGCCTTGGGAGAGAAGAATTTTGTAGATGCCTGTTGGCAGAGAGCCTTTAGAGCGAGCCTTTGTTGTCCGGATTCTTCTTTGCACCTATTGTGTTTTGTAACTGGTAAATTAACGTGGGAAGTGAATTCCATTTAACCACTTACCTTGAACATACACATAGACGACGGAGGCCATGTCAGTGTCCTGGTAGAAGCACTTGTAGGCTCCAGTATCATTTCCGATCACTTTTGGAATGGTGAGCATCTTACATAAGGCACTGTCACTGCAATCCGTCACCTCCACTCTTTTCTCAGAGCCGCTCTGATTGTTGGGCCAAAGCCAGTCCAAGTCCCTCTGACCCCTGAAAAATTCATCCCAAGCAAGTATTTAAGTGAAATGCCTATGAGGCTGTTTCTAAGAAAATAGAAGGTTTAGTTCTCAAGCTTATACAAACTCCTCAACAGATAGATTCATAGTCTTCTACCAACAATGACAGATTATACGGACAAATGACAAAAAGTCAGAGTCTCAGCTTCAGAAATCACTTATAAGGATTCCCGAGTTTTCTATTACTTATTTTATTCAACCAACAAATATTTATTAAGCATGTGCTATGTGTCAAACGTTGTTAAGACTGGGAATACAGCAGTGAACAAATCAGATAAAAATCATTGCCTTCATGGAACTTGAGTCTAGTTGGAGGAGACAGGCAGTAAAAAAGTAAGTAAACTTCAATAAAGCTGAAACTTTTAAAAAGTAAGTAAAATATGTTGTATAAAAGGTGGTGATAAATACTATGAAGAAAGTCTAGAAGAGGCAAAGAAACAAGTGAAGAGTTCTAGAGGGAGGGGGCTTGGTGAAGTGGGCCATATAGATATCAGGAGGAACAGAGTTTCAGGCAGAGGGAACAGCCAATGTCAAGGCCCTGGGGTGGGTGCCTATCTGGAGTATTCGGGGAATGGCAAGGAAGCCAGAGTAGCTAGAGAAGAGTGGGCAGTCGGGAGAGTAAGAGGTGAGGTTAGGAAGGGAGGGGATGCAAACTGTCTAAGGGCCTCGTGGGACCTTGGAAGGATGGCATTAAAGCACAGATTACTTTCATTGCAGCATTTCTCTACAAAGCCCCAAGGAAGACAGTCAACATCAAGAAGAATGTAACATCACTGACCCTTCTTTAAAGAACTTGAAATTTCCATGGAGTTGCAGTTACATTAATGAAGTTACTTTTAACACACTCCATTGTTTTTCTGGGGACATAAGAGGAGTATATATAGAATCTTGGGGAATTTTAAATAACCTTTGTTGTTAAGGGTGGGTAAGAGGAAAATCTGCTGAGAAATGCATCTTGAAGTAGCAAAGCTAGGCAAACAGCACCTGTTACTATGTTTTTTCCCAAGGGTTGGGTATTGGTGCCCTACCCTTGATAAGGCAACTAGGGTATCCTTTACACTCGGCAAGCTAAAACAGATCTGTGTCACTGTGCTGAACACTTGGCATTCATCAAGCAAAAACAAGGGCAACAAGCTCCCCAAGGTTCTTTGTGGACCATCAGCACTGTTCTCAGGGGGCAAGATCACCTCTACCCACCACTTCTGCCAAAACCACACCGGTCCCAAGAAGCCTCTGGCTCTGTCATGCATAATCACTACATTAAACCCTAAAGTCTTCTACTTTTCTCCCTGAGGTAGGGGCTGGAAAGCAAAATTTAGACGCCTCCTCATCTTGTCAAAGAGGCCTATTTCCCCAGCTAGCAAAAATCAAGAGCATGACTTCTTGCTAGCTGGTGAAAGAGACATGCCAGAACCTCAGGTCAGAGCTTGACAGGCACTCAGCAATATTAATGACTGAATATAAAATTGCAACTACAGTCAGAATTTTACCATAAAATAAAGTTCTTGAAAAGTGCTAAACAGATGTCTAAGAGCCATTCTGAGTATAACAAATATGTCCCCAAACTTCAACTCTAAAGATTTCATTTATTCATTCAATATTTATTGAATGTGTATTACATAATATACGCTAGGTGCTATACTGGTTATTAGGGTGTGTGCGTGTGTGTGTGTGTGTGTGTGTGTGTGTGTGTGTGTTGGCAGAGGGTAGTAGGAAAAAAATGCCAGCAAAATTGTACAGAATTTTCCAGAGAAGACCTTCCTCATGTTTTCATTATTACGTTAGCTCTTAGAAACCTCACTACTTATACACAATTATGAAGACTCTATTGTAATTCTGCTGTATGGAAATTATTTTTTCTTTAATAAACAATGATATTTGACACAGGAAATCTGAATCTAAAATGTATCCTTACCTGCAAGTAATTTGAAGCGTTGTGTTAGCCATAATTGTAAGTATGTCTTTTTTTATGCTGAGCCTGGGTGGATCAAGAGAAACGCTAGACAAACCTAGAAACAAATTAAATAAATGAATATCATTGCCACTCAGACCCAATAGGAAACACCTTCCATAAACAATGCACACCCTATACTTTAAAAGACCTCTTCAGCAATTCATTGTGTAAAACTTGTGAATTTACTTTTCACCATTCCCAGTAAAAGTTCACAAGCTGTGTCATAACAGGAAGAATGGGCAGATGGTCATAAACCAACACAACAGTTCTGCAATTCATTGAGCGAGGGTGGAGTTCCTGTTTTCCTGCATTGCCAACTTCAAGGTCTTACAAAAGGATATGGGACATTGAAACCAAATGAACCTTCATCTGATGATCTCACTCCCCTGGGAAAGGACCCACTGACATTTCTTATAAAACATAGGATGCACACATTTGACTAAATTGCTGATTAATGAATACTACTTAGAGAGATGTCTATATAGTTCATCCATGTACTTTGAGGGGGGTGGGAATGTCCATGACATTGTCTCATTTTCCTTTATCAATTTTCTAGTGCACTTCCTCTGGTAACTGAACTGCCAAGGTTGAAAGACTGTACATTAAAACTAGATGAGAGGAACTGAGGAAAGAAACATGTTCCCATGTCATATAACATGCATATACTTTCCTTCAGAAAACAGAACTTAAAAAGGGTAATGCAGGACTTCCCTGGTAGTTCAGTGGTTAAGAATCTGCCTGCTAGTGCAGGGGACATGAGTTTGATCCCTGCTCTGGGAAGATCCCACATGCCGCGGAGCAACTAAGCCTGTGCACCACAACTACTTAGCCCCCGCTCTAGAGCCCGCGAGCCACCACTACTGAGACCACATGCTTCAGCTACTGAAGCCCGTGCACCTAGAGCCCATGCTCTGCAACAAGAGAAGCCATGGCAGCGAGAAGCCTGTGCACCACAATGAAGAGTAGTCCCTGCTCGCCGCAACTAGAGAAAGCTTGCACACAGCTACGAAGACCCAGCGCAGTCGGAAATAAATAATAAAATTAAAGAAAAAATAAGTTAAAGAAAGGGTAATGCTAATGAATTACAACTGGGGAATCTCAACTTACTGCTCAAAGCGCTGAGCTTGTCCTGACACCAAGCTTGGAACACAGGAAAAGTGTCTACCTAAATATACCATGGGACAGATTCCTTGCCATGGGTCACTCTACAGCAAGAAGACTGAGTTCTCTGCCAACTAAATGCAAAGAACTACCAGGTGTTGATAAAGCATCAGAGAAAGAAAAACTGTCCACCATGTCAGGGTCTTAACTCATATCTAGATCTTCAAAACACCACCTTAAAAAGTGATTGATGCTGGGTAAGCACCCAAGCTTCTTACGATCCTTAACTCACATCCACTAAGAACAAATGACTCTCTAGGCCTAAACTGGGATTGACATTGCTGGGCAAATAAGAGTATTAGCAAATATGAAAGAGTATGAGTAAATAGAGTACGAGCAAATATCCAGTGTAAATATGCACAGCATTGAATCTGTGGACCCCAACGTGAACAGCTGCAGGCAGAATGAACAGCTGATGACTCGTGTTCTCATACGCTCACTCAGATGTGGAAAACAGGTTGCTGTAGATTTGTTAATCAATATTAAAAAAATTTTTTTTAACTGGAAATTACTTTATATCAATAAATCTCAGGAACTAACTGGCGTTGGAACTGCCATGGGTTTGGGGCAGTGGTTCTTAAACTTTAGCACGTGTCAGAAGATGCCTAGGCCTACAAATCTGCATTTGTAGGTGACGCGGTCATACATGGTCTACGGGCCACTGTTGGATGGCTATTGGTCTGGGTGGTCATGCTCAGTTAATCAACAGAGCACTTTTCAATATGAAGGAAATAACTGCTCCCGAAGTAGGCAAACAATAAAGCAAAGTGTTCAAAAGCAAAAGAAAAGGCTTCCAATCATGGAGCCCCATTGTGTGTCACAGAAGGAAAATGAAAATAATTCATTTGGATGAGCACAGATATCAAACTTGACTGGGAAACACTAGGTTGAGAAACATGTCAAAAACAGTAACTTAATACAATTCCTATGATGACCCAAATGAGAAAGAACCCATTATTTGGGCACATTCATGTGAGAAAAAAATGGTAGTAAAGACTAAGCTCTAATTAAGCCAAGCTCACCCCACCACAAAAATAAAAGATTCTTGAACCTCTCCTGTAAATCACTGCCACAGATTATCTCACACTCTAGACACACTTTCCAATGTTAAAAAAAAAAAAAGGTTCTCCATTCATAGGGAGCCAAAACAACACCATACTATTCTAGAGACATGTCTCCAACAAAAAACTATTCAACAAGGCTATCAATAATGATAACTTCAAATTCATATACGTAGACCAACACTCAATTTCTTTTTGCTCCAATAAGCTTCATTCATTTTCACTGACAAGTTTGAGCTCTGCTCTTCAGAAAGTTCTAAAGAAATAACTCTAAGAAGTACATAAGCTGCTACTCAATAAAAAGCTCTTCTATGTTCAAATTCCATAGCCAAAATTAATTCATTTGTGCACTATTACCCTTCCAGCTCAAAGACAGGAAGGAAAAACAACAGTGCCTCTGTCTCTAGAATTTGATGGCATCAATTATAGCCCAATCCAATTAAGCAAGTCACACACTCCAAAAGGGCAACCTCATCATTATATTCAGGGCAGCCCGATTACGGTTACTACTGCTGTGCTATGAAACACCCCAGGCTTAAAAGCAACTCACTTCTTTGTGGGATACAGAACAAACCACAAGTTCCAGAGCTTCATTCTCTCACCATAAAGGGGAAGAGACAGGTCTTGTCAGGGACAAATGAGTGTTCCTGGTGGAGCTGGCCTGGATGAACCAAGTCGTTATTCAGAAAATTCAGTAACTATAGACAGATGATCTTGTTACTATACATGTGTGTGGGTGTCTTTAAAAAAAAAAAAAAAGACATGTGATTCTTTAATTTATAAGGAATTTTCACCTGAATCATTTTACCTTTTCTTCCTTTTCCACCCTCTCCCCTTTCTCACCCTCCAAAGAGTGGAAATCTGTAAATCAACAAACTGGCTACAGGAAAGAGATTAGAGAGAGATGAGAAAGAGAGAGATAAACAGAGAAGGAAAGAGGGATGGGGGAGAGAGAGAATTTATTGCACCAAGGGCATGCGTATTCCTAATCTTGAAGGAGAGTGAAATTTTAGACGACAAGGAGAGTGGCGAGTGGCGCCCAATCTAGGTACCAAAACCTTCAGAGCAAGTTTTCAGAACGTGAACTTCTGACCTGTGCTTACCCGAAAGACCAAAGCGCTTTGAAAGATGTTAAACTGTTTTACATGAGAAGGTGACTATTACTTAGAGACACTTCGGGAAGCTGTCACAGCCCCAGGTCCAAGGCCAATTCCCCTTTCTCTCTGCGAGGAGAGCGGCGTCCTGCACCAGGAAGAAGGAAAAGTTTCCCTCTCCCCTAACCCCACCTTATACATTGGGTGTGTATGTGAGTTCGAACCAAAAGGGAACAGTAGACCGGGTTCCCGGTTCGACCCCTACAGAGGCAGAGCTACGCGCACGCTGCCGTCTGCCGAGCCGGCTCGCGGCCCCCTAAGGGCTTCCTTCCCCGCGTCCTGGCTAGGATGGTGCGCGCAGCCGGACAACGTTTCACCGCCTGTTCCCGCCCGCGGGGGCACCTCCTGCCTGCCAGCCACAGGCGCTTTCCCACTCCCGCCTAAGAGCACGGGTGTATCGGCTCTGCAGGACACGCTCCAGCCCAGGCCCTGTCGGAGGCCAGAATCGCGGAAATGGAACTGGGCTCAGGAGACCACCAACTCGCTGCGTAATCTTAGGCCAGTCACTGAGCTTCAGTTTCCTCTTTGGTAAATGAAAAAACACAGTGTGAAGTCACTTTCACCTCTCCAGCTCTATGACTCCCAGTTAGGTCCGGCCTCCAGGTCCTCTCCGCATCCCTATCTCTCCGCCCGTACCCGACCTCTCCGCTTTCCTCCTAGGGAGTGGGCTCCTTACCCACAGAGGCAGCCCGGGTCTCCACGCAGAGCCACAGAGCAAAGGCCAGCAGCGCCTTGCTCTCCATCCCGCACCTCGCGCCGGGCGCAGTGCCCAGAACTCGACCGGCGGTTCTCTCTCCCTGGTCCTGCTCCCCGAACAAGGCGCGGAGGTGGAATGCGCGCCGCCGCGCAGGGCTCCGACGCTCTCAGGGCGAGGGTGCCCCGGCTTCGGCCGCGGCTGCAGGGGCGTCTGCGGGTGCCAGCAGGAGAGGGTATCCCGACTGCCAGACAGCTTAGGGCTTTCTGTAGCGGGCAAGTGATACCCCGTGCGGGCAGACGAAACGCAACCGTATACCTCCGGCTCTCCCGGGGTCCCGGGATTCAGTGCTGGGTGGGGAGCCAGAGCCGAAACTCTAGAACGCGGGGGCGGGGCTATGCGGGGCGGGGCTTCCCTTCGCAGCCGGCCCCGCCCCTCAGCCGGGTTCTGTGAGTGGACCCGGTGCTTCCCACGCCCACTACATCTCCCCATCTCCCCACTTGCACCGGACTGCGTCTGGCCCGGAGTGGCCCGAGGGTGAACGTTCCGGGCGCAACCACTCCATTTCTGAAAGAAAATGTAGCCCATAACGGGTTCTGAGCCACTCCAAGTTTCAGTCGGTGGCTGCCCTCCCGCCCCGAGATGTTGGGGAGCAACACTGGGAGTGCTGCGAGGGACACTGCGCCCTCAGGAGGAGCGCCAAAGTTTGGGACGGTCTTGGCTCTGCGCGCCTCTGAAGTGGCTGGGGCACAGGCTGAGGATCAGCGGCAGGCTGAAGAAACGAGGCAGAAGCGGATACTGAGCAGAGGCGAATGCAGGATCGCAAACTGTGACTACAGCCAGTATGAGTGTTTTGCTTGGCCAGCACAGCTGTAGTTTAAAAATCTGAAACTGAATGCCTTTAGTCCGAATATTCACTTGCCCAGCTCTCCAAAGTTCCCACTATTTCCTCTTACACCTGACGGCTTCAATTGTTTTTAAGTTACCTGCCTCGCCCCCCAAAGCATTTAAATTTGAGACCCTCCCCCTCTTACCTGGCTTTCACCAAAAACCTACCTCAGGCCTCCGGGGAGCTGGGAGTACCCAGGGCTCTCGAATATCCGCGGCGCGTGTGGGTTTCCTTGAGAAAAGATTTTGTCCACCGGGTTACCCGACCAGGAGTCCGTCGCTTGACGCTTCCCGGGCATTTTCAGAGCACAGCTTCCAGCCAAGCTCCCCTTAAGCCGCGGGGAAGGAGGCCCGCCGCGGCGGGCTTCCCTGGAGACGCAATGAAGCAAAGCCCAGACCCTGTCTCACTTTGACAATGAGACAATGAGTTACTGGCCAGACGCTGGGCACCCAGAACACTCTGTACCAAACCTCCCAACTCTCTCAGCAGGTGTAGATTCCTTGTGGCTCTGTAGACTCTCTGTTTCCTTTCTAACTACATTTGTTCTCCTTTTTTCTCCATCTGTCCCCACACCTGGGAAGTGACAGATGTCCCCTAACTTCATTAAATGGGATCTTCCAGATCCCTCCGTCTCTTACTTCGCAGGTGCTTTTAAATGACAACTTAAAGGACCATCCTTCAGGGAGATGAAGAGGTACAAATATTTTATTTCTACATCTAGTCCAAACTCCTCCTCCTGAAATACACATTAATGTAAAGTGTTTCTTCTCTTCTCTTTTTTTTTTTTGCGGTATGCGGGCCTCTCACTGTTGTGGCCTCTCCCGTTGCGGAGCACAGGCTCCGGACGCGCAGGCTCAGCGGCCATGGCTCACGGGCCCAGCCGCTCCGCGGCACGTGGGATCTTCCCGGACCGGGGCACGAACCCGTGTCCCCTGCATCGGCAGGCGGACTCTCAACCACTGTGCCACCAGGGAAGCCCTAAAAAATCTTTTTAGTATGAAAAGGTTTAGAATGTAAAGTCCTTCCTTCGGCAGAGGCAGGCATTTTTACCTTTCCTTTTTTCCCAAGCAAATTCTATGCACATATAGGTATATCATGCTCCTCCTTCCACAAAGGGTACCCTTGGTATAAATACTGCTTGAGTGTTGGCTTTTTTCACTTTAAAATATAACTTGGAGGTCATTCTACATCAAACGTTAGGGCTCCATCTTGTTCCTTTTCATCGTGGCATGGTGTTGCACTGTATAGATGCACTAATATTTAATCTAGGAGGTATTCGTCAGGGCCAGGGGTATACTTAAAAGAAACTCCTCTCTTCCTGCAAGTAAACTTAGCAAGGAAAACAGGATGGGCTCTGGCAAAGCTGGATAAGGGGGAGGGAGATGGAACCTGGTTTGGAGCAGGCAGTTTTTCTCCATCTCCATCTCCAAACAATTCTTCTCTCTCAGCTTTATTTACAATTCATGACACTTCCTCTTCCACGTCTCACTTAAGAAGATAGTGTCTCCTCTGAATGCAAACCAGAACCTGCAGGCCCATGGTAATAGCCCCCTTTAGAAGTCTTGGAGGAAATGATGCGTCTTTGATGGCCACAAGACCAGAATTTGGCAGGGTCTCAATGAAATCAGTCTACCACATTCCCTCCCACACAGCACTAAGAAGTACCTTGTGTTCATGAAAAATGACAAAGTCTGGTGGGGTTTTTTTTGTTTTCTTTCTTTCTTTTTTTTTTTTTTTTAAGTCTGTTCCATGTGCAACACCCTCCCATTACCTGGCACTGCTGCAAAGGAGTGATTTGTGAGTTAATCAGACAGTACAGGTAAGATCACCATCTATCAAAGTAGGCAAGTGTGTTCAGTGCCCCGTAAATGGTATTCAGACACCTTTGGGGGTGAAGCAGCCAAGAGTGGTGCTAAGTACACAGGGGCCACACTGGCTGGGCTTGCCTCCCAGGTCTACCGCTTTACTATCCACATGATCTTGACCAACTTACTGGTTGCATATCTATGAAACACAAAATATGATAATAGAACCTTCTCCCTAGGGTTTTTGCAGGAATTGAATGAGTTACTGCACATAAAGCCTGACCCAATACCTAGTAATCACAAGCACCTAGCACATAGTAAGCACCCAGTGCACACTGGGAAACACTGTGCAAAGATTAATTATACTATCTCCTTCATGTTGCTAAGATCTGAATGGTAAATAAGGCTCATTTCTTCAACAACAGTTTCTGGTCCTACTACGTGCTAGATATTACAGGAGAGACTAGGGTTACAGTGGTGAACGTGAGCAGAAATGAGCAGTCCTCACAATAGCTCCACCCAAGGCAAATTTAACTTAATCACAGAGTGCTCTGTATCTCCAGCTGCTTCATCGGGCTTTGTGCACAAAGAATATAAATTGTTCATATCATCAAAGCATACTGCATAAATTACACTCCACAGTGCCAACTTTTGTTCCATTGCCACCAGTATTTTGGACTTCATATCTTAAAAAAGTAAATACGAAGGCTAGCAAAAGGTTAATAACTGAGGAAGTTGGATGATGAGTACATAAAGGTTCATTTTACTATTCTCTCTACAGTTACACATTTAAAATTTTCCATGATTAAAAAAACCTGTTTTAAGTAACTATAATCAAAGTGCTGGCCGGTTTTGTATAATACCATTGACTTTTCCATAGTTGGTCTTGACATTACCTCTGGGAAATGGTTGAAGCAGAGAGGCAAGTGGATGGGAACTTGCACTTTTTACTTCATGTATTTCTATGGCATTTTGTCAAAATGAGAAAGTGTAACTTTGACAAATAAAATATATGGATCAAGATTCAACTCTCCCTTCTAGTGGCTGTTATAGTTTTCAAGTATTGCCATTTGTTGATTACGTATTTGCATGTCACTTTCTCCTGTTTACTTCACTTAATTTGTTTCCAATATTTGTTTATGCTCTAACTTACCAGAGCCCTGACTACCTTGCCAGATGTTGGCTGGATTTCATAGCCCATTGTACTCATGACGATCATGCACTGGGAGATCCTGAGCACCCTTTATCTCTAATTATCCACCTTCCTTACACACCTATGTGTATTTTTCTCTCTGTGTGACTTATTTTTAACTTAAACTTAAAACATTTTTGTATGTTCAAGGAAAAGAAGGTTTTGTTACCACAAAGCCAGGCTCGCCTTGGATGTTTCTATCAGTGTTTGGCTTCATTCATCAAGTCTTACATTCTAATAAATATAAAACGAACTCCCCATTCTTTTGGTGAGACAAATGAAACAGAACTTCATTACTTGCCACCTGCACAAGAAAAATCTCAGTTACTATATAAATGTGCATGCCTATGTACCCTCCCCAAACTCACCCATATAGTTGCTTGCTATATCTCATAAGGATAAATATAACAATTTTGTAAATTTATTTTTGGCTATGTTGGGTCTTCGTTTCTGTGCGAGGGCTTTCTCTAGTTGTGGCAAGCGGGGGCCACTCTTCATCGCAGTGCACGGGCCTCTCACCGTCGCGGCCTCTCTTGTTGCGGAGCACAGGCTCCAGACGCGCAGGCTCAGTAGTTGTGGTTCACGGGCCCAGTTGCTCCGCGGCATGTGGGGTCTTCCCTGACCAGGGCTCGAACCTGTATCCCCTGCATTGGCAGGCAGATTCTCAACCACTGCGCCACCAGGGAAGCCCAAAATACAACAATTTTAAAAAGTGGAAAGCATGCAGGGAATTTAAGTAACCAACTGAAAATCCACATAACACCAGAGAAGGATGTTAGAAAATAATAAAAGTAGCCAACACTCACGGAGCACATTCTGTGAGCAGGCACTGTTCTGAATGCTTCGCTGCATCCTTTGCTTCATCCTTGCAACATCCCATGACGGCAGCAAGCACTGTTAGCAATTCTCCATGAAGAAGAAGAGTGAAGACAAGGAATTGCTTATCCTTAAGTAAATGTTCCTTTGCCTTCCTAAAAGTCTTGCAAAAAAGAAAAAAAAAGTTGTTTTATCTCTTTGCAAACGATCAATGCATAGTTTTCTCACCATTAGTTAATGATTGGTTAAAAATCAAGACACTGCTTTTTTTTTTATAATAATAATAAGAAGTCGATTTTTGGAGCACTTACTATATGCCAGGCATTTTCTTTCGCTTAACTTATTGTAATGTTTACAATAACTCAATGAAGATATTATAATTATTTTCATATGGGGGTGGGGGATGAGATTTGAAGGTTTAAGTAACTTTTCCAAAGTCCCACAACTAAAAGTAGTGGAATCAGGACTTAAAAGCAGAGAGGTAGTAAACATCCAAGACAGATTCCTCCAAGCATATAGTTTCTTTCTTTCTTTTTTTTTTTAAGGGAATAGTTTAATATTTTGATTTAACATGCTTCCCTTCTTTTTTTTTAAACATCTTTATTGGAGTATAATTCAAGCACATAGTTTCTTTTTTTTTTTTTTTTTGATGGTACGCGGGCCTCTCACTGTTGTGGCCCCTCCCGTTGTGGAGCACAGGCTCCGGACGTGCAGGCTCAGCGACAATGTCTCACGGGCCCAGCCGCTCCGCGGCATGTGGGATCTTCCCGGACCGGGGCACGAACCCGTGTCCCCTGCATCGGCAAGCGGACTCTCAACCACTGCGCCACCAGGGAAGCCCCAAGCACATAGTTTCTTGATGAGGACTGGTCTCCTTCAAGGGGTGAGGCTGAGTCAATAGATGCCATTGGCTCCCTCAGCCTCTCCATGATTATGGCTTCCATTTTCCTAGGTGGATGGAAGGCCAAGGGTGACTTAGGAGAATCACTCTGCGACAATCAAGGCAGAATTAAAGGCAGGTAACTAGATCTCCCTCTCCCCCGCCCCAGGAACCCCAGCCCAACTGGATCTTCACCTCCTTACCCCTTCAAAGAGAAGCAGTTGCTCCTATGTACATAATCACTTGGGCATTTGGGGTATTTGTTTTCTGCCATGGATTTTTTTTTTGTCCTTTAGTGTCTTAGAAAACTTTTATTTGACCTTCAATACCCAGCTCAAATGTCCTTCCCAAGTAAAGTTTTAGCTTTTTATTCAACTGCCTTCTTCAATTGAGATCCTCCCAGAAAAAACAGGCAGAGGTTACATCTTACTCGAGCAGGTGGTTGTGTAGAAGGATGGTGGTTAAGGTATAATAAGAATGGTGAAATGCATGATGTTGATGCTTATTTAGTAAAATGTACCCTGTACATTACATACTTATCATGATATGTGTAGTTAAATACAGCTATCATCAAAAATACTGTGGGGTTCAAATGATATGCACTAGCTATGTAAAATGTACCTTACAAATCATTCTTAAATTCACATTTAAATAACAGTCATACACTTAATAAATATATCCAGAGCTATACTGAATTTATACTTTATCCTAGACCAATTAATTTGGACTATTTTGTTATTCACAGAGCCAGGAAATTACTTTCTTTTTCCTATATACACACAGCACTTTTATGATATGATATATGATAATATGACTACGTTTATGTGAATGTTTCTCCCTCAAAAGCAGGAGTTTAGGTCAAATCTATTTTGTATTTTCAATGCCTAGCACAGCCTCTGTGCATCCTCTCTTCTCAATACTTTGATAAAGTTCAAATTATTTTTATTATTTCCATTTCTGCTGTTCTTTGTTTCTTCTTCACTTTTTTCCCCCCTCAGAATCACATGCCTCTTGGGTATCCATCACAATTACCTTTACAGGAAGCAACTTACTGGAATAAATAGAACTATACAACATCAACATAGACACAGAGTGAAAAAGTTCTTAATTTATTAATCAGTGGAGATTGGAGTTTTGTTTTTTTTATTTTGAGTAACAAAGAAAAAGAAAAAGAGGATTTATAAGGTTTGCATGTGCTATACAAAAAATGTGTGTCCCGAATTTTATGTCTGTGCCCTTTGCAGGTTGTAACCATTTTCCAGTGAATTAATGTCATCTCCCCTCTTAAAAGTTTCTCAAGTTTTCAAGGAACTGAACAGTGCAAAAACAAATTCTTTTGTTTCCTAGAGAATTATTATAAGTCACTCATCCCTCACAGAAGAATATATCCACTTCCAGTTTAGGTGTATTAGTATTCAGTGCTTTTCACATTTCTCCAGAATAAAGATAGCATTTTCCACTAGTGTTGCTTCACCAGCAATGACAGCTAATCAATGGGAGCAGAAAAGTTTTATGGTCTTTGTATAGAAATTTAGTTTCCAGAGTTTCCAAAACATTGGTGAGGAGTCCCTTGAGGCACAAATAAAAATTCTCTTTCTGTGTGTTTCTGAACATTCATTTCTCATACGTTACTGCTTTGGTGAACATAATAAAACCAAGCAGAACTCAGCAAAGAACACCTCACACAGAGAGACAGTTTTAAATAAAGTAAAAAATACAACTTCAGATCTAACTGATAATCATCCCAAAATTAGTCAGGCTGGTTATAGGCAGATGAAAGGCCATAAGGGAGTCATTTCATGCATCTGACCACATGATATAAATAGAAGTTCCAGATGTAGAGAAAATGAGTCTTGTAACAAAGCAACACATAGAAAATATTAGACACTAAAATGGTCTTTGGATTGTATACAAAAACACTTAGATTTCCTTATCCTAAGAAATAAGGACCTTGACCTTGCTTCTTCCTAAAGCTACTTGGTTGTTGGTTACTTTTACCATTCCTCATTGTAAAAGTTCTGGAAAGTGGGCTTCCCTGGTGGTGCAGTGGTTGAGAGTCGGCCTGCCGATGCAGGGGACACGGGTTCGTGCCCTGGTCCGGGAGGATCCCACATGCCGTGGAGCGCCTGGGCCCGTGAGCCATGGCCGCTGAGCCTTGCGCGTCTGGAGCCTGTGCTCCGCAACGGGAGAGGCCACAACAGTGAGAGACCTGCGTACAGAAAAAAGAAAAAAAAAAGTTCCGGAAAGAGAGAGGTGACCCCGCATCTTCTCTTCTCAAATACAATAGCTTCTTCTCAGTTTTGACTCTGCCCAGCATCTCCAGCACATCCATTCCATTGTCCACCCCATCCTAAAGCTCTGTCTTTGCTTGATTCTCATTACACTGTACACGCCTACCTCTCCAGCCAATGCCTTTCACTGGCTTAAGCTCCTTTGCTCAACCTTAAACATAGGGAATCTCCAAATCATTCTTGGTCATCATCCTTTTTCCTCTTCCATGACTCTCTCAGGGACCTCATTCCCCCTGTGCCTTCGACTGTCTTCTTTATGGGGATAACATGCAAAGTTGTGCTTTCCAGCTCTGGTTTCTACCCTAGCTCCAGACTCTAACCTCCAGCCCTTCCTGGATATCTGCCTGTGTACATCCCACCAGGCTCTGAAATTCAAAGTGTACAAAACTGAGCACTGTTTCTCTTACTCCTGTACTGCCTCCTGCAGCACCCTCAAGCGCAGTCCTTCCAAGTGCTTATACTCCATACCTTGCAGCTGTGTTACTCCCCTGATGTTTTTCTCCCACCCAAACCAATCTTGTCTACATTCTTTATATCTCTCATATCTATCCCCTATTTTCATTCACCAGACTGCCCTGATTCATGACCATTTTGCCTTTGTCCTGGAATTTTCCAATCCATCCATCACTCTGCTGCCAAAGTTATCTCCCTAAAACACAAGGTTCATCTGTCCTTTATCTTTGACAGTTGGCATTTGCACACAGCATAAAGCCCCAAATCCTAAGCCTAGTGTTCAAAGCTTCATTCCTCGCCTGCTTCCTGTTTTTCCAGCTTATCTTCTAGTATACCATAGACATACTCTATATTCCAGCCATATAGAGTCCACTGGCCACTTCCAAAAAATGCTTTTTACTCTCTCGTCTCCAGGCTTTGCCCAATATATGTTCTCTTTGCTTAGAATGTACTTTATTCCAAGATCTGCCTATAGGAGACTGGCCTCCCTTCAAAACCAGGCCCCAAGAAGTCTCTTCAATCCCTACTGCTGCACCCCTGGCCAACTGAATTACTCGTTCCCTACCTGCAATAGTTAGGATTCCTTGGATTGTAAGCAACAGAAAAAACCAACTCTATCTGGCTTAAATGTATAGGATCATGCTGCTGTAAGTTCTGGGCTGATTTCAGATAGTTTTATCTAGAATCTCAGTGTGTCATCCTGCTATTTTTCTGTATAAGTTTCTCAATTCTGCCCTCAGGCTCACTGTAAAAAAAAAAAAAAAAAAAAAAAAAGGCTGTATATCTTCACACCACACTCTCCACAGAAAATCCTTTGCCAGAAGCTCTTGAGAAAAACTGAGGAAGACTCTGTCCTCAGCAAACATTCTCTTGCGTCTCATTTGCTCATCCTTATACCACTTACTAGGGCAGTATCTTAGTCCATTTAGGCTGCTATAACAAGACACCACAGACTGGGTGGCATACAAACAACAGAAACTTATTTCTCACAATTCTGGAGGCTGGAAGTCTGAGATCAGGGTGCCAGCATGGTTGAGTGAGGGCCCTTTTTGAAGTTGCAGACTTCTTATTGTATCCTCACATGGCAAAAAAGGCTGGGGAGCTCTGTGGGGTCTCTTTTATAACAGCACTGATCTCATTCATGAGGGCTCCACCCTCATGACCTAATCACCTATCAAAGGCTGCATCTACTAATACCATCACCTTCCGGGTTACGATTTCAACATATGAATGTTGGGGGACACAAACATTTAGACCATAGTAGACAAGAAGGATGCCAGTAAGGTTAGGTTAATCAGAGTCCACACCTGCAATTAGAAGTGGGGTCAATAACTTCAAAACCACATCACTGAAATGCGGAAGGGACTGTTTCTCAAAGAAAAATCTGAAGGTTTTTATAGAAAGTAGGAGGATATGAATGTTAAGGAGACAATCAACTAATGACTACTATATTCCCCATATTCCAAGAATGCATTATTCTATATCTGTTGTAGCTATATGATATCCTGCTTTATATCAGATTTATTTGGTCTGTGTATCTGTCTTCTTCATTATATTGTGAGATTGAGGACCAGTTTAGTGTAGCTTTCATAGCTGTTTTCTCTAACCTTCCAATTAATTGAAGACAAACCTTTTTGGTCTTCTGGAAATATTCCCCTTTCTTCCAATGTTATCATCATAATGTATCATAAAAATAACTAACATTTAATAAATCAGGCCCTGTTGTAAGCACTTTACATGTGTTGACTCCCTTAATCCTCAACACTGTCTTACAAAGTAGGTACTATTATTATCTTCACTTCCTAGATGTGGAAACTAAGGCTCAGAGAGGTTAAGTAACTTGCCCACTGCCATGTAGCTTGCATGTGGTAGAGCCAGGATTTGAGCCAAAGCAGGATGAATCCAAAGCTACACTCTAAAGCAGATTCGTGCTAGTTCATCTCTCAAAAAATACACCTCTTGGTAAAACAGTCACTAAAAAGCTACTGCTTGTCTTTCATCCCTCCCATCCCAAGCATCACTCAATATTGCCAATTCTCCTTTCCTAACACATTTGTTCTTTCTAATTTATTCTTATATTAAACTGACCATCAAGTTCTGACCATCTCTTGGCTCAACTTCTAGAATAATACATTTGAAAATCAATCAATCTCATGTGTTGACCCCAAACTATCCTCCTAGTCTCTACACTCTTCTTCCTGACCTGATCTCCAATATCAAATAGTTACTGTCTTTCACCTCATAATCATGTACCATGAGGAACTGATGTTGGGTCATATTTGGAGTTGCTCCTGACAATGATTCTTATGAGACTGCAAGTCAACTAACTCCTTGATGCTGTCCCTCCCAGGAAACGGAACTCACAGAACTATAGGGGCCCTTAAGAGATTATTCAACTCAGTCTCCTGTCTTTAGTCAACAAGTCATTAGCCACTAAAGACAGGTCTTGATTATTTGCCTCTTGAAGAAGTACTGAAAAGATTCTTCACAACCACACTCAGCAGCACAGAATGTCTTCTAGCATGTGACTGTGGCAGAGTCTTCCCAAGATGTCAACACCATGAGGTCTCACCTCACACTCTGTACCCAGAAACCTGCTAGAGTACCAGAGTCCTGCTCCTTGAGTACAGATGGCAGATTTCTGAGCAATCCCTATTCATTCAGCTAATTATTAATTTACTTTTTAGTAGCAAGTGAATTATGACATATCTATGCGAACACCAGAATTTTAGACTCTCTAAAAGTAGTTGAACTAGATATACTGTTCATGTTTTTATTAGAGGCTTTATTGGACATTTATTAGTCTTATTTATAAATTTATTAAATTATTTTATCCACTTTTTTATTTATTAGATAATTTATTTATTAACAACAAAACAGAGATTCCCAATCCTGACTACACATTAGACTCTCCTGGGTCTGGGGAGCTTTGAAAAAATACTGGTACCTGGAGCCATCGTACATCAATTAAATCAGAATCTCTGCGAGGAAAACCTGACCAACAGATTTTTGGTTTTGCATTCGAATGTGATTCTAATGTGCAGCCAGAGCAGAGAAACATCACGTTAAACTCTTGTTCATGAGAACAGAAAAGATCCTTCTGAAACTTTGAAATGAAGACATTATAGCTTCAGGACTATTTCATGCATCGGGTACTATACTCACAGTGAGATTTCTAAAAAGTATAAGAATATGTGAGAAATTTTAAAAGTATAACTCATAAGAACAAACTTATTCTTAGCAAACTCAACGTTATTAAAAATACTTTTAAATATTTTTCAACCAAAAAAATATGTGAGATGGCAGTACATTTTAATGTGTTCGCCATGATTCAGGGTGAGTCTTCCAAAAGTAAGAGCACCTACAACATAAAAAGATCTTAAAGCCTCCTCCATAGAGTATTTCAAATTTTAATTCAATATTTACAGCTTGAAATGTTCCTAGCTACTGCTGAAGTAAATGTCAAGCAAGTAAAAGAGTCTGAAGTCAACAGTCTGGTAACAACAATTCATTTTGATACAAAGAATTACAGCTTCAAAAAGAAGATAAGCTTTTTATGTGTATTGAGGCAACTCTCCCATTCTTTCTGAGTTATGCCTTTCAATAAATGCTATTCTGAATTAAAGAACTGCCTGGGGGAGGTTGGGAAGGAGGAAGACACCCAAATTGAGTTTCAAGAAAGATGAATTATCTAAATCAGTTTCTCTGATCTAGAAACACTGCTGAATGCAATGCAGTATGTGACATTATCTTTCACCCTTCCTTAGCTCCTAAAATCAAAAGCCAAATTCCAATGAATTGGAGTGACATGTAGCACTAGCTCTTATATTCAATTACAAGAATTCTTCAGGGTCTAAAAATGAGGACCCCAGACTACAAACATCCCTAAAATTCTTTATGAGCTCGTTTCAAAAAGTTGGAAAATGTCTTTATGTGTATGCTTGTGTACAGAAAACAGACTGAAGATATACACATCAGAATTTAACAGTGGTTATTTGAGAAAAATACGAGGACTTAAATGATCTTCAAGAATCACAGAATACTTTTTACACACATATGCAGAAAAGAAAATTGTTATATATACACTACCAAATGTAAAATAGCTAGGTAGTGGGAAGCAGCTGCTTCTCACAGGGAGACCAGTTCAGTGCTTTGTGACCACCTAGAGGGGTGGGATAGGGAGGGTGGGAGGGAGATGCAAGAGGGAGGGGATATGGGCATATATGTATACATATAGCTGATCCACTCTGTTGTACAGCAGAAACTAACACAACATTGTAAAGCAATTATACTCCAATAAAGATTTTTTTTTAATTAATTAATTAAATTAAATTTTAAAAAAAAGAAAAAATTGTTGAAGGGCACACATGAAACTTAAAAATAATTACTCCTGAGGACCAGGATGGAAATGGTAGATAGAAGAGGTTTCATTTATTACTCTATGCTCTTTTATATTTTTTAGTATTTTCATTGATAATTGATCATTTAAAATCATAATTTAAATAATAATAAACATGATATATTTTGGATATTTAGAAAGCTATTAAAGGCCATCCTCATCCTCTCTAATTTGAAGGTATCTTTATTAACATCTCATTTGCCCAGGTGGGTAAGAGAATATGAACAGAAGTGTTTGCCCTTCTCTCTCCTGCTTAGAGGGCATGGAGTAGTTCTCCTGGAATACTCCGTGTTTCCTCATGGGTTTCATGGTGGTGCCAAAGCAGGAGCTTGACCCCAGAGAAGCCATAACTTATCAATATTAATTCATTTAAAAAGCTCAAATGAATTATATACCTGCTGTGCAAAATGTTTCCTTATACATTATCTCGTTTTCTCTTCAAAATAATCCTATGAGACTTGGAAATTTCAAGTATCTTTGACAGCCCTCATAGTGAGTAAATGGAAGTGCCAGATTTAAATCTACAACTTTCTGGCTTCACAAACCAGTGTCCTACAATGGAAAGAAATTCAAATCGTGAAACAATCAGGAAATTTGAACAGTAAGTGGATATCCATCTAAGTTGGTAACATTTCTGCTGATATAATCCTTCTTAAAACTCTGTAGTTCTACAACTCTTCTTGAGATTCACTCTATTAGTCAAAGTCCACATCCGCAAATCTCTTTGAGGCAAGTGTTTCTCTACCTTGGGCTTCTGCTGAAACTGCTGGAGGACGATGGCTCCCCAGGTATCTTAGAAACTCAATTGCTTGACCAAATAATCCTAAGACAAGATCTTTAATCTTTCTGCTAAACTTTCTGCCTCCAGGATCAAAGATTTTCCTTCTAGCCCTCACTGGCAGGCTTCTCAAATGCCATCATGATTTTGCTAACAACCTCATCAATATTCTTTTTTTTACATATAATTTCTTCCACACATACATACTGTAATAGTTTAAATTTTTTGTATGGAGAAGTTTCAAGATACAGGGTTTGGTCCACATTACTTTTTTTTTTTAATTTTGCATTGATCAATTGCAATTTTTCACTGATGCCTGTTCAACTCTTCAGCATACGTCCTTTCTTCATAATAAGCTCCTAAATAACTATTCCCGTGACTGAAAAGGGGGAAAATCCTTCAAAATATATCCCTCATAACTGTGAAGGGGGAAGAATCTTCAAAATATAATAGGTGATTTTTCACATATATATAAAATAATACCTTACGTGTGAAGGCTGCCATTGTTTTTTTTAATCGATTTCCTATGGAGTAACGTACTGTATTTAGTTTCAAATGGCTTGTTCTAAAGATATTTTCCTCTTCCAGTTTCCCATATTTGTTTGAAGGGGAAGTACAATGATGTAGTGGACGAGTGGGAGCTCTGGCGCCAGATGAACCGAGATTAGAATCTCAGCTCTGCTACGTGGGCAATTTTAACTGTGCTCAGCCCCAATTTTCTTTTTTAAATTTTATTCTATTTAAAAAAAATTTACTGTGGTAAGAACACTGAACATGAGCTTTATCCTCTTCATAGATGCTTTAAGTGTAGAATATAGTATTATTATCTACAGGCACAATGTACAGCAGACCTCTAGAACTTATTCATCCTGCATAACTGAAACTTAATTCTACCAAACATTTAAAGAAGAATTAACACCAATCCTTCTAAATTTTTCCAAAAAAAAAAAAATTGTAGAGGAGAGAACATTTCCAAACTTATTTTATTAAGTTAGCATTACTCTGATACTAAAGCCAGACAAAGACACCACAAGAAAAGAAAACTGCAGGCCAATATCCCTGATGAACATTGATGCAAAAATCCTCAACAAAATACTAGGAAACTGAATTCAACAGCACATTAAAAGGATCATACACCATAACCAAGTGGGACTGATCCCTGGGATGCGTGCATGGCTCAACATATGAAAATCAATTAATGTGATACACCACATTAACAGAATGAAGGATGAAAATCACATGATCATCTCTTCAATATCCCTTAGGTTTTCACTAACAAGCTTCTCAAAGTTCTTACAGCCTCTTGCAACTGCTGCACTTGAAAGCCACTCCCACATTTATAAATGTTTATTGTGGCGACACCTCACTTCCAGGTACCAAAACCTGTGCTAGTTTTCTATTGCCACATAACAAATTACTCCAAAGTCTAGTGGCTTCAAACCATAGGCGTTTATTATTGCGGAGTCTTTGTGGTTCAGGAGTGTGGGAGCAGTTTAGCTGGGTCTTTCTAGTTCCAGGTCTCTCTTAAGGTTACAGACAAGATGTCAGCCTGGGATGCAGTCATGTGAAGGCTTGATTAGGGCTGAAAAATCCATCTCTAGTGTGATTCACTTGCATGACTATGGCAGAAGAATTCAGATCCTCATTGAACGTTGGGAGTCTCCATAGGGCTAGGGCTACTTGTGCCCTCAGATGTGGAAGTTGTTTTTCCCAGAGCAAGTGATCCAAGATAGCAAGGTGGAAGCCACAGTGTCTTTTATGACCTAGAACTGGAAGTCATATATGACCATGTCCACAATATCCTATTATACAGTTCAGCCCTATTCACAGTCTGAGGACGTTAATACCCAGGGTTTAAATACAGGAGACAGAGGTCATTGGGGATCATCAAGGATTTGACTGTAATTTCTCTTATTAGTGTTATATAGTTTTCAGCATTCAAATCTTCACCATATTTTGATAGATTTACCCCAAAGTATTTCGTGTTCATTGATGCCACTGTAAGTTCTAATTTCCAATTGTTTTTTTTGCCACTATATAAAAATACAATTATTTTTTGTATTATCCTAGTAACCTGTGCCCTTGTTAGGCTCACATATAAGTTCTAGTAGCTTTTTGGTAGATTCTTTAGGATTTTCTTTGTAGACAATCATGTTTCTGTGAATAAAGACAATTTTATTTCTTCCTTTCTAATCTGTATGCTTTTCATTTGTTGGCTTCTTATATAGGCTACAATCTCCAATATAATGTCAAATAGAAGTGATAAGAGTAGACATCCTTGCCTCAAATCCATGCTTGAGAAGAAAGCAGGCAGTCCCTCATCATTAAGTATGACATTATAAGTTTTGCATAGATTCCTTTTATCAGGCTGAAGAAACTCCTTTCTAGTCCTAACTTATTAGACGTTATTATGAATGTTGAATTTTGTCAAATGCTTTTTCTGAATCTGTTGAGATGATCCTATGGTTGTTCTGGCAAATTGCATTTATTGATTTTTGAATGTTGAACCAAACTTGCATCCCTGGGAGAAACCACACTTGGACATGATATGTTATCTTTTCTATATATAGCTAGATTTGGTTTGATAATAAAATTTTTTTAAATCCATGTTTAGGAGGGATATTGGTCTACAGTTTACTTTCCTTGTAATAACATTTTCTGGTTTTTTTTTAAACCATGGTAAATGATTTAGTTGGGAAGGGTTCCCTTCTCTTCTATTTTTCTGGGCCATATATATTTACAGGTGAAATGATACCATCATCTTGGATTTGCTTAAAAATAATTTGGAATGAAGGGAGGGATGGATGTGAATACAGATAAAATGAGATAGGCCAGGAGTTGATAATTATTGAAGTTTAGCAATAGGTATATTTTCAATATAAAATTGAAAATTTTCAATAATAAAATATTTTCTCTTAGAAATGTGTCCTTTCCACAGCTCTATTCTACTTTCTAGTGAATATGGTAGAGAAAAGGGTGCCCTAAAATTTCACCAAGAGTAAAGCAGAAGCCCAGATGCTGAGAGTTCCCAAATCGTTTTAAAGACTGTCCTGACCATTAGCATCCAAATGTGTACTAAGAGGAGAGTAGGATAAATCAATTATAGCTTCAGTTTAGATGTAGGATTTATGACAGTCTTAATTTCTTGGCTATTTCTCCAACTTAGCTTTGAAAAATTCTATCCTGCAATGCAATGGTTGTCAAACCTTAATGTGCACGAAAATCACCTGGAGGGCTTCTTAAAACACAGATTGTTTAAGGCAGTGAAACTATTCTATGTGATACTGTAATGGTGGATTCATGTCATATATTTGTCAAAACTCATAGAACGTACACCCCTAAGAATGAACCTAATGTGAACTAGGGACTTTGGGTGATCATGATGTGTCAATGCAGTTTCATCAGCTATAACACATGTACCACTCTGGCAGGGGATGATGTTGAATATAATTAATCCCCCAACTGTAACTATCAATATCTCCCACCAGAGGCTGTAATGGGTGGACAGGGGGTATGTGGGAACTCTCTGTACTTTCTGCCCAGTTTTGAGGTGAACCTAACACTGCTCTAAGAAAATAAAGTCTAATTAAAAATCAACAACAAGGACACAGGTTGTTAGACTCCATCCTCAGAGTTTCTCATGCAGTAGATGTGGGGTAGAGCCGAAAAATCTGCATGTCTAACAAGTGCCCGGGTGATAATGGTGATGTTGATCCAACAACCATGAGAGAACTTCTGCTTTAATATAAAGCCTCAGATTTCAGAAATTCCAGCTTTCTCACAATTTACATCCTGGATCCAATCCAAATAGAATATTATTTAGTTCACAAGCTACACTGACTCTCAATTCTGTTTGTTTCATTTTGCCAAACTTTGTTTGAATACCAACCATGTACCAGGTCTTCTGCTAGCCTCTGGAGATACAGGACAAGGATACATATTAATGCATTGTCCCTGACACTGAAGGTTTTATAGTCTGATGTCCTTATCTTTAATCCTGTTTATTAATTTTATAGAATATGTTGTTTAATTTTTATCTAAGCTGTTTCATTTGTAGTAGATTATTTTTACATTTATTGTGGTAAATTAAATTAACATTTGAGTTCAGCTGGTAGTATAAAATATTACAGGTTTTTTTTCTACATCTTGGTCTTACAGCCCAAGTGCTCCTAAGCTTCTCCCAGAAGAGACCTTAGAAATCATCTTATTCGTTCACCCACCCCCATTTTACAGTTGAGGAAACAGAAGCCCAGAAAGATGTGACAACTTTCCCAGGGTCACCAAGGTAGTAAGTGACAGAGCTAGAACTAAATCCAAGTCATTGGACTCTGAATATGGTAATCTTCCCATGACATCTGGCCTCATGACTTAAATTCCAACAACAAGGAAAATTATGGATTCCCATATCTAGGAAATAATTCACAAATTTCAGTGGAATTTCATGATTACATTAAATTATTGATGATCTTTGTGAATTAAAGGAGACAATGTGGAGAGAAAAAGAAGAAAGACTGGAGTAGTGGTGGTCATTGTCACGATGGCATTAGTAGTGCAGTAAAGTGTAGCAGTAATAGATGACTTCTTATGTGCTGTGTACTGTGACTTTCTTAGAACATTCACTCTTCTTAATAACCCCATGAGATATGTACAATTATTACGCCCATTTTACAGATGAGGAAACTGAAGCACAAAGAAGTATAGTAGTTTGTCCAAAGAGACATGGCATTTGCACTAAATTCTGTCTAATGGTCTTGAATATAATTAATCCCCCAACTGTAACTAAATTCTGCTAGGAGGAAAATTTAAGTAAGATTTAACCACTGTATAAAGTTTCACAGTTCTTCAAAGCCCCCAATCCCTTTTGGATAGCTTAACAACCTTCCAAGACTGAACCAGGAATAGAAAATATAAACAGACCAATCACAAGCACTGAAATTCAGACTGTGATTAAAAATCTTCCAACAAACAAAAGCCCAGGACCAGATGGCTTCACAGGCAAATTCTATCAAACATTTAGAGAAGAGTTAACACCTATCCTTATCAAACTCTTCCAAAACATAGCAGAGGGAGGAACACTCCCAAACTCATTCTACGAGGCCACCATCACCCTGATACCAAAACCAGACAAAGATGTCACAAAGAAAGAAAACTACAGGCCAATATCACTGATGAAAATAGATGCAAAAATCCTCAACAAAATACTAGCCAACAGAACCTAACAGCACATTAAAAGGATCATACACCATGATCAAGTGGGGTGTATCCCAGGAATGCAAGGATTCTTCAATATAAGCAAATAAATCAACGTGATAAACCATGTTAACAAATTGAAGGAGAAAAACCATATGACCAGCTCAACAGATGCAGAAAAAGATTTTGACAAAGTTAAACACCCATTTAAAAAAAAACCCCTCCAGAAAGTAGGCATAGAGGGAACTTGCCTCAACATAATAAAGGCCATATATGACAAACCCACAGCCAACATCATCCTCAATGGTGAAAAACTAAGATCAGGAACAAGATAAGGTTGTCCACTCTCACCACTATTATTCAACAAAGTTTTGGAAGTTTTAGCCACAGCAATCAGAGAAGAAAAAGAAAGAAAAGGAATCCAAATCAGAAAAGAAGAAGTACAGCTGTCACTGTTTGCAGATGACATGATACTATACAAAGAAAATCCTAAAGATGCTACCAGAAGACTGCTAGAGCTACTCAATGAATTTGGTAAAGTAGCAGGATACAGAATTAATGCACAGAAATCTCTTGCATTCCTATACACTAATGATGAAAAATCTGAAATAGAAATTAAGGAAACACTCCCATTTACCACTGCAACAAAAAGAAAATAATACCTAGAAATAAACCTACCGAAGAAGACAAAAGACCTGTATGCTGAAAACTGTAAGACATTGATGAAAGAAATTAAAGATGATACAAAGAGATGGAGAGATATACCATGTCCTTGGATTGGAAGAATCAACCTTGTGAAAATGACTCTACTACCCAAAGCAATCTACAGATTCATTGCAATCCCTATCAAACTACCAATGAAACTTTTCACAGAACTAGAACAAAAAATTTCACAATTCGTATAGAAACACAAAAGACCCCAAATAGCCAAAGCAATCTTGAGAAACAAAAACAGAGCTGGAGGAATCAGGCTCCGTGACTTCAGACAAAGCTACAGTAATCAAGACAGTATGGTACTGGCACAAAAATAGCAATACAGATCAATGGAACAGGATAGAAAGCCGAGAGATAAACCCACACACATATGGTCACGTTATTTTTGATAAAGGAGGCAAGAATATACAATGGAGAAAAGACAGCCTCTTCAATAAGTGGTGCTGGGAAAACTGGACAGTTACATGTAAAAGAATGAAATTAGAACACTCCCTAACACCATACACAAAAATAAACTCAAAATCGATTAAAGACCTAAATGTAAGGCCAGACACTATAACTCTTAGAGGAAAACATAGGCAGAACACTCTATGACATAAATCACAGCAAGATCCTTTTTGACTCACCTCCTAGAGAAATGGAAATAAGAACAAAGATAAACAAATGGGACCTAATGAAACTTAAAAGGTTTTCACAGCAAAGGAAAACATAAACAAGATGAAAAGACAACCCTCAGAATGGGAGAAAATATTTGCAAATGAAGCAACTGACAAAGGATTAATCTCCAAAATTTACAAGCAGCTCATGTAGCTCAATATCAAAAAAAAACAAACAACCCATTCCAAAAATGGGCAGAAGACCTAAATAGACATTTCTCCAAAGAAGATATACAGATTGCCAACAAACACATGAAAGGATGTTCAACATCACTAATCATTAGAGAAATGCAAACCAAAGCTACAATGAGGTATCACCTCACACTAGTCAGAATGGCCCTCTTCAAAAAATCTACAAACAATACATGCTGGAGAGGGTGTGGAGAAAAGGGAACCCTCTTGCACTGTTGGTGGGAATGTGAATTGATACAGCCACTATGGAGAACAGTATGGAGGTTCCTTAAAAAACTAAAAATAGAACTACCATATGACCCAGCAATACCAGTACTGGGCATATACCCTGAGAAAACCATAATTCAAAAAGAGTCATGTACCAAAATGTTCATTGCAGCTCTATTTACAATAGCCCGGAGATGGAAACAACCTAAGTGTCCATCAACGGATGAATGGATAAAGAAGATGTGGCACATATATACAATGGAATATTACTCAGCCATGAAAAGAAACAAAATTGAGTTATTTGTAGTGAGGTGGATGGACCTAGAGTCTGTCATACAGAGTGAAGTAAGTCAGAAAGAGAAAAACAAATACCGTATGCTAACATATATATATGTGGAATCTAAAAAAAATAAAAATAAAAAGGTTCTGAAGAACATAGGGGCAGGACAGGAATAAAGACGTAGATGTGGAGAATGGACTTGAGGACACGGGGAGTGGGATGGGTAAGCTGGGACAAAGTGAGAGAGAGGCATGGACATATATACACTACCAAATGTAAAACAGATAGCTAGTGGAAAGCAGTCACATAGCACAGGGAGATCAGCTCAATGCTTTGTGACCACCCCTCGCCAAAAAAATCTCAGTGAGATGGTTGAAAAAAAGAAAATTTAAAATTCTTTCTTCTATGCCTGTTAGATAGAAATTTAACAACTCTATCCATATGAATAGGTCAAATATTAAATAAAAATGTTCTTTCAGCAACTGGAGTTCATAAATGGGTGAATAAGCTTCATTGGAGTGTCAGGTACACACACAGACATAGACACGTACACACACAACACCCTCATTCAATTTCATGTATAAGCAAACATTACCTTATGCCCTTGGGAATTATTTTTAGCAATCTTTAGCCAAACTGGTTTTGCTTGGCAAACTATAACCCCTACAGGTGGCACCTATTCTCTGTGAAGTGTTTCCTTTTCCCAGAACTGAGACTTTGGCACCACGTACCTCCTTACCCTTTTTGACATCTGTTTCTACTTATGTGCCAGCTGAGGCCCCCTGACCTGTGAAAGGAAACAAAACAAAGGTTCATGGTCATTGTCTACCAAAATGCCATGTTTTGGTCCACCCAGACCTTGGAAACACAGATTAGGAAACGGGATGCCAAGCGTTGGGCCACCTTACTAAGGGGCTGTGGAAAAAAATATTTCCCTTATTCATCAGATTGTGTTAGATAAAAAAATAAGTCAGGAGTCTAGAGCCTAGAGAAGTCAATTTACAAGTGACTAAGTATTCACTACCATTTCCAAAGCATTGCATATTGCTTCAGAGGTGCTACAAGGGATATAGAGAGGACCGAGCTTGCCTTGAAGGGGTTTATAAGATTACAAGCAAGTCAAAAAACATACCTTAGAAAGTCAATCTGTAAGGCTAAATACACAGCATGTCAAATTTATAAGACAAACAATTAGTATCATAGGCATTTCTTAGAAGGAACAAAAACTGAGAGTTGGAAAGGATAGGAAAACCTCAGCGGTGGTAAGACTCGAAGAAGAAAAAAATTACTTATTTTGTGACCAATGAAATCACTTTCTTTTAAATACTTTACCAGGATAAAAATTACCAAGTCACATCTCTCCTAAGAGCTGAACTAAGTGACACCCAAGAAAATCCTTGTCCATATTTCATAAATATATTTCCTTTTGCTTCTCTTCTTTTCCTACAGTCAGCTTCCAATTATCTGTAGCATTTGAGGATAGAGACTAAAGAGGACAAACCTAGGGACATGTCATACCCTTTATTTTTGCCTTCAGGCTCTGTTTCCAGTTTTCAAAACTTTGCTTTTGAAAACTTAGGTAACAAGAACCAAAGTGTAATGATTTGAAGACATAAGTGCACAAGTCTGCAAAGTTGCCTATAACAAGGATATTCATTGCAATGTTAGATGATTAAAAGGTTTTGAAAACAACCTTAATATTCATCAATAAGGATACTGCAAATGGAAAAGATCAAACTGCCAAGCAGTAATGTCTCGTATGATCCCATTTAGTTAAAACAAAAAAGGACATCTGTACCTCATGAATGCCCCTCATACACCAATCATTTCCAGGAGGCAATGTGAGAAACTGTTAACAATGTGATATTTGTGAGAGCAGTAACTGACTTTTATTTTTTTAATATTTTCAGTGCTGGTGGAGTTTTTAAAAGTATATCACATTTATACTTTAAAAATAGTTTAATCTACATGTACATATTGACATTTTTGTTTTTCAAATATTCTTCTTTGTCAATGAATGACCTAGAGATATCCACTCAAAGTGAGGCAGAATGTTAACAGAAGGTTCATAAAAATGAAACATTAGGGCTTCCCTGGTGGCGCAGTGGTTGAGTGTCCGCCTGCCGATGCAGGGCACACAGGTTCGTGCCCCGGTCCGGGAAGACCCCACATGCCGCGGAGGGGCTAGGCCTGTGAGCCATGGCCACTGAGCCTGCGCGTCCGGAGCCTGTGTTCCGCAACGGGACAGGCCACAACACTGAGAGGCCCGCGTACCGCAAAAAAAAAAAAAAAGAAACATTAGGCATGAAGAATGGTCACTACACACAGATTTTTTTTTATTTCAGGATATGGGTCATTCCCTTACAGAAAATCAAAATTTCCTCAAGCAATAGATGGATGAATATTTTGACTTTTAGGCACTAATAAATAGTTGAAAACCTCAGAAGCTTGAGTTCCATAGCTGAAAAAAATGTGCTCATAGAACTAACCATAAAATGTGAGAGACTAATGGTTTAAGAAGTGGGAAACATGTTGCTATGATGGTCTCTTAGCTGATGACATTCTGTGACAGCTGCCAGCCTTGAGCAAGATTGAGGAGTTCCAGATGTCCAAGTGGCCTTTCTCCTTTGCCTGCTGGAGATCCGAACAGGGCAGCTGGATGGCCATGAACTCTGTGTGGGGGATGAGGAGCTAAGTGGGAGAGGCTCAGCCCGTTCTGCTGATGCACTGGTTCAGGGAAAGTTAGATGACACAGCCCTTTGCCTTCCTCTTGGCTTGAATAAAATCAGGAAAAGTGGCTTAGACTCAGTACTTTCTCTGCTCTCCTCAGGGTCCACATGTTTCCTGACCCTTGACCTTTTTTTCTGTTCAGGGGCAGTCACCTGCACATGGGCTTAGCTGACGATGACATCCTGCCCATCTCTATGTCCTGGACCCATCATTGTGCTTCATCAGGCTGCCCATGTCTTCTGCGGGTGATTTGCTTCATGTCCAGCCATCATATGATCACACCATCACTTAACTACACCATCACCTAACCATACCACCAAGCTGGGGGTATTTTGTTTAAGAGGAACAAAACTTTTTGGAGGATGTCTCTGTAAAACCAACTAGCTAATTAATTTACACAGTTAAACATAACACCCAGGAAATTAGTTGGACCTCCTTAATTTTTAAGAGCATATAATGGCCAAACCTTTGAAGCTGGTGATAAAACATCACTCAACACTGGCTGTTCAATCCTTTCTTTCCTTCTAAATAATGATATACAAATTTGGGGTCTCCAAACACAGGAATGGGTCTGCACTGCATCCATCTGTCTGGTTACATCCTACAGGAAGTAAGATGTGTGTCATAAATCCCCAATCATAATATAGTGGAAAGAACACTGAACTCAGAGTCAGAAAACCTGATTTCAATACCAATTCTGCCACTCACATACTCTGGAAGAAATAAGGGAGAGGATCTTCTTTAGCAAAATAAAGGAGAGGATCACTAACGTTATGGAATGTTTTGTTCCGTGGATCAGTGGCCAGCTAGGGGGATGGATTATACCAGGTTGCTTTTTCTACTCCATCCAGAGATCTACAATCAGGCCATCACACAATGTCCTGGAATGAGACAATTCTCCCTCATTCTGGTAAGGAATCAGAATCAGTTACATTACCCGTCAATTACGCTATTCTCTGAAAATCTCAGTGTGTTTTCATAAATTATATTGTACCTCAATGATGTAAATAGAAAACTGGGTTAATTTTCTCTATTGTGGCTTGAGAACCTTAGTGTGACAGACAGATAGATGGAAGATGGTAGGTAGGTAGATAGATAGAAAGATAGATAAATAGCTGATAGATAAACATAGGTGATGGGACGGTAGGTAATGGAGAGATGGGTAGACAGAATTGAGGTTCTTGAGCATGGTCTCTAGAGTCAGGCTACCTTGGTTCAAATTACAGCACCACACCTTTCTGACTGCATCACCGTAAGCAAATTACTTCACCTATCTGTGACTCAGTTAACTTAATGGCAAAATTCAGATAGTAACGATAGTACTTACTTCATCAGGATTAAGATTATTCATGGAAAGTTTTTAGCATATGCTAGACAAATAATGTGCTCCATAAATGTTAACAATTGATATTGTTTAGGAAATAGTGTATATGTTAGTCTTTCACCACCATTCCAACCACCCTCCCTCTAACACACACCCAGAGGTAACCACTGCTAGCAGTTTGGTTTGTGTTTTTCTTTTATATACATAGATATGTGTACACAAACACACATCTTTTGTGTTATCACTTCCAAAAGTGGACTGTACAAAATACATTGTTTTGAGACTTGATTTTTTTGTTGTTTAGCTATATGTCTTGTAGAGCTTTCCCCATACCAGATATAGACAATATCAATACACCAGAATATGTAAATTCATGTCCCTATGGATGGGCATTTAAGTGGTCTCAAATTTCCAGTGGATGTCCTTTAGTATATCTTTTTTCTCATGTATGACTATGTTTGTAAGACAGATTACTCTCTTGCTGAGTCATAAGGTATGTGCACTGAAATGTTTTACATACACTGCTGTTTCATTCCCTAAAAGGACATTATCAATTTATATTCCCATGAACAATTTATGAGCATGTCTGTTTTTCCACACCTTTTCCAACACTGAATATTGTTAATTTTAAAATCTGCCAAAAATAAAATAAAATCTGCCAATCTGGACAGGAATAAAGACACAGACGTAGAGAATGGACTTGAGGACACGGAGAGGGGGAAGGGTAAACTGGGACAAAGTGAGAGAGTGGCATGGACATATATACACTACCAAAGGTAAAATAGCTAGCTAGTGGGAAGCAGCTGCATAGCACAGGGAGATCAGCTCAGTGCTTTGTGACCACCTAGAGGGGTGGGATAGGGAAGGTGGGAGGGAGACACAAGAGGGAGGGGATATGGGGATATATGTATACGTATAGCTGATTCACTTTGTTATAAAGCAGAAACTAACACACCATTGTAAAGCAATTATACTCCAATAAAGATGTTAAAAAAAAAAACCTGTCAATCTGATGGGCAAAATATGGTATTTTATTTTAATTTACAACTCCATGATTAATTTTGAGATTAAGCAGACTTTGTTAAACCTTTATTGTGTTTTACCTTTTCTCTCAATCATTTATCTGAAAACGTTCCCAGTAAGTGTGAACAAGGCACTGTAAACATCCAGCTGGTCACGTGATCACTATCCTGGGTACCCATTTTCTCATGTTAGCACCAAGGAAGGTTAACAAAGAGGAGAGAAGTTTTCTATTAGATAATTGCATCTTTATTCTTTGCTATTTTTTGTATTTTGTTCCTTCTATCATTTGACTTCAAAATCTAAAAACTGAAATTGGTACTATTCTAAAAATGCTATCTTATGAATAGTTTGCTCAATTACGTGGGAAAAATCAAATAAAACCTAAATGTTCCTATCATAGCAAATTTCCTTTAAAATCTCAATGTCAACACTCATTGTTAATGCGAACATGGGGGAAAAGGGTATTCTCAAACAGCGCTGGTAGAAATCCTATGTGCTGCAGTCTTTAAAGGAAGCAGTCTGTTAAACCATCTATTAAAATTTGAAGTATGTGTACCCTTTTGCCCCAGAATTCACTCCTTGGAATCTAACTATAGATATGATAGCACTTGACTGAAAGGTCATATGTACTAGGTCAGTGCTCAGTTTTCAATGTGAATATGAATCTCCTGGGGATCTTGTTAAAATGCAAAATCTAATTCAGTAGGGCAGGCTGGAACCTGAGTGTCTGTATGTCTATAAAGCTCCCTGGCACGCTGCCAGTTCATGGACCACACCTGAGGAGCAAGGATGTTTACTGTAGCACCGTTTATTCAAAAATTAAATTAAAACCAGAAACAATGAGTGAACATTCATTGATAGGCTCAATAAGTTATAAAACACCCATATCACTGAGTATTCTGCAGACATTTAAAATAAAAATAAAAGTACACTGGTTGATTTGGAGGAAATTCCACAAGCAATGTGCAGAAAAATAGTATAAGATGATCCCATTTTTATAAAATAGTGATCAAAATTCCCTTTGCGTATGTGTGTATATGTAGGATTATATTATCATGGAGAAAACATGAGAGAATTTTTTTTTAGGTTATTAGTATTAATTACCTCGTGAAGGGGATGAAGGTAATGTGAGAAGGAGGCATAAGATAGCATAGAAAAGGGAAAAGAAAATCCAAAAATTTATACTAAATCGTATGTTTAAAATAATATTAATGGAAACTAATGTATATGTATGAGTACATGTGTAAAGAAATTTTAAACATTTAAGATAAAAAAGTTAAATAAAAAATAACAACATTTAACAAAAAAATCAAAATCTAGGTTCTTCCCTCCCACTAATTAGCTTTTTGAGTTTGGTCTCCCACTAACAGAGATGACTTAAATATCTCTAGTAATTTCTATGATCCCATCTAGTTCTAAATTCTATGTTTTGGAAAACATTCTGACAGTTCCTCAAAAGGCTAAGCCTAGAGTTACCAGCAATTCCACTTACAGGTATATACTCAGGAGAAATGAAAATGTATGTCCACCCAAAAACTTGTACAAGAATGTTAACAGCAGCATTATTAATAATAGCCAAAAAGTGGAAACATCCCAAATGCCCATGGACTGCTGAACGGATAAAGAAAAAGTGGTTTATCCATGCAATGGACTATCATTCGGCAATGAAAAGGAATGAGGTACTGATACATGCTACCACATGGATGAAAGTTGAAAACATTATGCTAAATGAAAGAAGCCAGTCACAAAGGACCACATATTATATGATTCCATTTATATGAAATGTCCAGAATAGGCAAATCTATAGAGACAGAAAGTAGATTAATGGTTGCCAGGGGCTGGGGTGGAAGGTGGGAGCAGGGAGTGGGGTGGTGGGAAGATTAAGTTGGGGTGGGGAGGGGAGGGTGATGGCTAAAGGGTATGGATTTCCTTGGGGAGAAATAAAACTCTAAAATTGATTGTGGTGATGGTTGCATATATATCTACAAAGATAACTAAAACCCATTGAATTGTACACTTCAGGTGGCTGAATTGTATGGTAAATGAATCATACCTCAATAAAACTGTTTAAAAAATTCTATGACTAAAAATAAATTTTCTAATGTGAAAGAGCAAGTAACTCCCTCCATTTCTTGAGATTGTTCCTAATATTGGACTTTTGACTTTTTCTCCTAGAAAAGTAAAAAAGATCTTAACTTCTACTTTACCAGGAATTTTTATTCATTTTTAATAGTTTCTGGTGCTCATGTCAATCTAATAAAAGGATATAATGGTTCCACTCTACATTAATGCTCACTAACCTTAAATGGACGTTTGCATTCCTACTTTTTCTTTCTCATTCTCCAGGAAACCTTCTCTAAGCTGTCTTTACTTCCTTCGAACCCTTTACTCCAACATTATGGGAAAAAGAAAAGCCATCAGTTGGAATGCCTCACCTCCCATTATCTATCATGTCGACCTACCTACATCTGTTCCTGTCCTATTTTTGTTTCTTCTGACCCCAAAATATCCCTTCTTCTGTGCTTTGGAACCCATCCTTTGCCACTTTCTTAGGACTTCAGGCTGGTCCCTGGAGTCACTGAAGTTTATGATGCTTGCCTTAAATTAATCGTGTGGTGTATATCCTTCATACTTTCTACACTCATAGAATATAAACCTATTTACCATATTTAAAGCTCTTAATATTCTTTTTTATAAAATAAAAGGGATCACAGAGTTAAGATGTTCTTTTTAGTAGCTATATGGTATTCCATTATATGAATGAGCTATAACGTATTCAAGTATTCCTTGATAGGCATTTGGATTGTCTAGAGCCCCCTGGTAAATAATTCTGCAATATACAACTTTGTAAGTAAATCCATATGTCTGGTGCTTTTGTTTCTTTGGGCTCAATTCATAGTCGTATACTGCTAGGTCATAGCTTATGTCAATTTACATTTCAATGGGTACAGACATGTTTTAACAATTCCTAGAAAGTTTCAGCAATTCATCTCCCAACAATATATAAGGGTATCCTTCCCCCTAGCTCTGGCCTATATTGAATGCTATCAATATATTTTAAACTCTGATATCAAATATTTTAAACTCTGATCAATTTAATGGGCCAAAACAAAAGGTCATTTCATTGTTACTTGCATTTCTTGAGTACTAGAGAAGTTAAAAACATAGACCTCTGGCAAGATAATATCTCAAAATGTTAGTTTACATGGTTTCCGTGTTCTCTCCCTGGTACCTTTGAACTCTGATGGTTATTTTTCTATCACCCCAGCCCCAAGCCCACTCTAAGCTGCAACAGAGACTCAAAGAAGCCTCAGGCCCAAGTGTAGAACAGGAAGACTTTAATGCGTTTGCTCTCGCAAAGGCTAGATAGGACTCCGGCTTGAAGATGGAAATTGGAGGCAGAAGACCCATCCTAACTAGGGGCAGAGAAAGGGATGGGAAGGATTCCAGGTCACAAAGTAGGAAGGAGAAATATCTTCTGCTCAGAGGACCAGGAAGCAGAGCAGCAGGAAATCACTGCCAGGTAGCTTTTCAGCGTTCACTTTCAACGACTCACTCCCCAGGTACTGACAGCCCTCCACCCAAGAGTCCTGGACTCTCTGAACATAGGATAAGGAATTTTAACATCTTGAAAGGTGATAGGGGTGGAAGGTGGGGTGATGGAGAAAAGAAATCAGGGTGGAGGAGGAAGAACTTAAAGGAAAACCTTAGTTCCCTGACCAAAGCAAAACCAAACAGAACTGGGAGTTTCCCTAAAAGCCTATTAGCACCGTACACGTTGCCACTGTTATCTATTTATTTATTGTCCATTTGCATTTTATCGTCTCTGAATTGCCAATCCATATCCTTTTCAACTGGACTTTTCTAAAAATGTCATTTTATAAAACTTCTTTGTAGAGTACAAACACTTTTTCTGTGAAATGTAGTGCAAATATATTTCCTTTTTGGTAACCACTGAACTTTTGATTTTGCTCATGGTATCCTGTCAACAGAAATTTGGGGTTTTGTTTTTAATGTTGTCAGATCAATATTTTTCTTTATTTTTTCTGGAATTTCTATCTTGCTTAAGAAAGTCACTCCAATTTCAAGATTATATAACTGTTTTTCTGCATTTTCTTTTTATAGTGCATGTTATAAAGATGTTATTTTATGCAGTTAGATTTTTAATCCAGCTGGAATTTCAGTCTTTATACTATAGCATAACCCAGGTAATGATCTGATTTTATTGCCTGGGTTCAAATCCTGACTCCACCACTTCTTAGCTGTGTGACTTTGAACCAGTTACTAAACCTCCCTATGTTTCATTTCTTTCATCTACAAATGGGGATAAAAACAGTTTTGATGTCAAAAGGCTGTATTGAGGATTGAGTTAATACATGAAAAGACCTTAGAATAGTATCTGGCACACAGTAAATGCTCACTAAGTGCTAGCTGCTAACTGACCCAGTGGAAAAATCCTGCCACCATTTTTTTTTAACACCTTTATTGGAGTATAATTGCTTTACAATGGTGCACTGTTTCTGCTTTATAACAAATTGAATCAGTTATACATATACATATGTTCCCATATCTCTTCCCTCTTACATCTCCCTCCTTGCCACCCTCCCTATCCCACCCCTCCAGGCAGTCACAAAGCACCGAGCTGATCTCCCTGTGCTATGCAGCTGCTTCCCACTAGCTATCGATTTCACATTTGGTAGTGTATATATATGTCCATGCCACTCTCTCATTTCGTCCCAGCTTACCCTTCCCCCTCCCCGTGTGCTGCCATCATTTAAGCAATTTTTTAGTCAAAAAATGCCGCTTTTAGCAATATAAAGTCAGCATATATATTTAGATCTGTTCCAGATTCTCTTGTGTTCCACTGATCTATATATGAATACCATATTGTTGGGTTTTTTTTTTAACATCTTTATTGGAGTATAATTGCTTTACAATGGTGTGTTAGTTTCTGCTTTATAACAAAGTGAATCAGTTATACATATACATATGTCCCCATACCTCCTCCTGCTTGCAGCTCCCTCCCTCCGACCCTCCCTATCCCACCCCTCCAGGCGGTCACAAAGCACAGAGCTGATCTCCCTGTGATATGCGGCTGCTTCCCACTAGCTATCTATTTTACGTTTGGTAGTGTATATGTCCATGCCACTCTCTCAGTTTGTCACAGCTTACCCTTCCCCCTCCCCATATCCTCAAGTCCATTCTCTGGTAGGTCTGTGTCTTTCTTCCCGTCTTACCCCTAGGTTCTTCGTGACATTTTTTTTCTTATATTCCATATATATGTGTTAGCATACGGTATTTGTCTTTCTCTGCCTGACTTACTTCACTCTGTATGACAGACTCCAGGTCTATCCACCTCACTACAAATAACTCAATTTCATTTCTTTGTACGGCTGAGTAATATTCCATTGTATATATGTGCCACATCTTCTTTATCCATTCATACATTGATGGACACTTAGGCTGCTTCCATGTCCTGGCTATTGTAAATAGAGCTGCAATGAACATTTTGGTACATGACTCTTTTTGAATTATGGTTTTCTCAGGGTATATGCCCAGTAGTGGGATTGCTGGGTCGTATGGTAGTTTTTTTTAGTTTTTTAAGGAACCTCCATACTGTTCTCCATAGTGGCTATATCAATTTACATTCCCACCAACCGTGCAAGAGGGTTCCCTTTTCTCCACACCCTCTCCAGCATTTATTGTCTGTAGATTTTTTGATGATGGCTATTCTGACTAGTGTGAGGTGTACCTCACTGTAGTTTTGATTTGCATTTCTCTAATGATTAGTGATGTTGAGCATTCTTCCATGTGTTTCTTGGCCATCCATATGTCTTCTTTGGAGAAATGTCTATTTAGGTCTTCTGCCCATTTTTGGATTGGGTTGTTTGTTTTTCTGATATTGAGCTGCATGAGCTGCTTGTAAATTTTGGAGATTAATCCTTTGTCAGTTGCCTCATTTGAAAATATTTTCTCCCATTCTGAGGGTTGCCTTTTCGTCTTGTTTATGTTTTCCTTTGCTGTGCAAAACCTTTTAAGTTTCATTAGGTCCCGTTTGTTTATTTTTATTTCCATTTTCTAGGAGGTGGGTCAAAAAGGATCTTGCTGTGATTTATGTCACAGAGTGTTCTGCCTATGTTTTCCTCTCAAGAGTTTTATAGTCTCTGGCCTTACATTTAGGTCTTTAATCCATTTTGAGTTTATTTTTGTGTATGGTGTTAGGGAGTGTTCTAATTTCATTCTTTCACTTGCAGTCCAGTTTTCCCAGCACCACTTACTGAAGAGGCTGTCTTTTCTCCATTGTATATTCTTGCCTCCTTTATCAAAAATAACGTGACCATATGTGTGTGGGTTTATCTCTCAGCTTTCTATCCTGTTCCATTGATCTATATTTCTGTTTTTGTGGCAGTACCATACTGTCTTGATTACTGTAGCTTTGTCTGAAGTCACGGAGCCTGATTCCTCCAGCTCTATTTTTGTTTCTCAAGATTGCTTTGGCTATTTGGGGTCTTTTGTGTTTCTATACGAATTGTGAAATTTTTTGTTCTAGTTCTGTGAAAAGTGTCATTGGTAGTTTGATAGGGATTGCACTGAATCTGTAGATTGCTTTGGGTAGTATAGTCATTTTCACAAGGTTGATTCTTCCAATCCAAGAACATGGTATATCTCTCCGTCTCTTTGTATCATCTTTAATTTCTTTCATCAGTGTCTTACAGTTTTCAGCATACAGGTCTTTTGTCTCCTTCGGTAGGTTTATTCCTAGGTATTATATTCTTCTTGTTGCAGTGGTAAATGGGAGTGTTTCCTTAATTTCTATTTCAGATTTTTCATCATTAGTGTATAGGAATGCAAGAGATTTCTGTGCATTAATTCTGTATCCTGCTACTTTACCAAATTCATTGATTCGCTCTAGTAGTTTTCTGGTAGAGTCTTTAGGATTTTCTATGTAGAGTATCATGTCATCTGCAAACAGTGACAGCTTCACTTCTTTTCCGATATGGATTCCTTTTCTTTCTTTTTCTTCTCTGATTGCTGTGGCTAAAACTTCCAAAACTTTGTTGAATAATAGTGGTGAGAGTGGGCAACCTTGTCTTGTTCCTCATCTTAGTGAAAATGGTTTCAGTTTTTCACCATTGAGGACGATGTTGCCTGTGGGTTCGTCATATATGGCCTTTATTATGTTGAGGTAAGTTCCCGCTATGCCTACTTTCTGCAGGGTTTTTATCATAAATGGGTGTTGAATTTTGTCGAAAGCTTTCTCTGCATCTATTGAGATGATCATATGGTTCTTCTCCTTCAATTTGTTAGTATGGTTTATCACGTTGATTGATTTGCATATATTGAAGAATCCTTGCATTCCTGGGATACACCCCACTAGATCATGGTGTATGATCTTTTTAATGTGCTGTTGGATTCTGTTTGCTAGTATTTTGTTGAGGATTTTTGCATCTATTTTCATCAGTGATATTGGCCTGTAGTTTTCTTTCTTTGTGACATCTTTGTCTGGTTTTGGTATCAGGGTGATGGTGGCCTCGTAGAATGAGTTTGGGAGTGTTCCTCCCTCTGCTGTATTTTGGAAGAGTTTGATAAGGATAGGTGTTAACTCTTTTCTAAATGTTTGATAGAATTTGCCTGTGAAGCCATCTCGTCCTGGGCTTTGTTTGCTGGAAGATTTTTAATCACAGTCTGAATTTCAGTGCTTGTGATTGGTCTGTTTATATTTTCTATTTCTTATTGTTTTATTATCGGCTTTACAACAAATTTTAAAATCTGGTGGGGCAAGTCCCTCTCCCTAATCTTCTTTTTCAAAACTTTCTTGGTGATTTTCCATAGTATTTATGTAAATAAACTTTAAAGTAATATTGTCCTAAAATATTCATCTCTACAAACTTAAAATTTTTTAAAAATAATTTTGGAAGGAAGAATAGAACTAAGATACCAGCTTCACCCTGTCTGGAAGGGAACTAGTACCAAACTAGTACAGAACTACTACCAAAAGTGGAGATGAAGTCTATCATGATTTCCTCAAAGGCACTCACAACTTTTGACATAGGATGCAAATTCCAGAAGTTGCTGGGGGGTAGGGGGGCGATCCCATTCATTCATTCATTCAAACAAATTCCACTATTTCACTATGCATTGCTCCATTACGGAAATCCAAAAGTTTACACCTGCAAGAGGACATACAGGCAAAACAAGTCACTTAGAGGCAACTGTCACACCAAATTGTCCTTAATCTGGAGAAATGCTAGCTTCTCCCAACACCCTACCCATTCGGAACAACACAAGGATTCGTATGTGTTTACTTTAAACTGTGTTTGGCATGTATGCTTTCTAGGATAAAATAGTTTATCTGGATTTGCAAAATCATTTCCTGTCGTTCCAAGATCAAGCACCATCTTGACTGTAAACATGTATTCTTCTGTCTGCCCGAGCAACTTAGAGGGCACCAATTCAGGTTTCCCTTCCGATCGTGACCAGGAAGAGGCCCAATAAATATTTCAAACATAAAAGGATTGTTATAACAAAGCGGTCTTAAAATCCTCCTGGGTTATCCGAACAGCTTTCCGTTTCATTTTGTTTTCACCTCTACCCCCCTCCTGAAACTGGAAGAGGATTTTTTCCTCGGGATGAAACAGAAGTTTATTCACAGAAGGGATGAGATTAGAAAAGAAAATGAACAACAAAAGCAACCAAAAATAGTGGGACTCTCATAAGTAAAGGTATAGATATGAAGGGGGAGATGTGAAGAAGCTGATCTGACCACAGGCCAGCCTTGGTAATCCCTGTTCAGGATGTACCTCTTGATAGCAAGCAATTCCTGCCTCAATGACAACTCCATGTATTTGTGTTATAAACACAAACCCATCAAAGCATGTATTACACACACCTTACTGTCACATGGCAAATGGTGCCTGGCTTCCAAGATAAGCTTTATGGAGAGTGAAGAGGAAGGGACAAGAGAAAAAGGTGAGAGGCCTAGGGAAAAACACTTCCCTTAATCCTTTGATGTCACCAAAGCGATCAGTGATGAAAGAAGCATCATTCTTACGCCCCTCCCCCATCCCTAGACAGAAACTAGAGGCTAAATATCATCCAAGATGGCTCTCCCTTAAGGAGATGACTTTCTATGGACCTCAAACCAAAACCCAAAGCAAAGGACAGTGGATGCATTGGCTGGTCATAGCTGCAAGACATTTCTCCAACTTTATTTCTTCAAAGTTGCTCACAATGAGGGCCATTCTGAACTATTCTAAGAGACTTTATTCTCTTAATCTTCTGTAGATTAAAGAAGGGAAATGCTAACCCCCTTGAAATTGTTACAGAAGCCTGACAGCCCAAGGTAATTTATGAGATAAGGTTTAAATTTACAAAAAGTCTAAGTCGACAGTGGAGTATTTAGCTAAATTAGGGATAACAATATCTGGCCCAATAGAAACAAATCACAGCACAACAAAAGCATCTGGACAATTAATCAAGTCAAAGATACATATTATGTAATTATTTTAGGCTTAGTTCTGTGAAAAACACTGAGTGGAGGGGCTTAGGAAAGAGCCACACAATCTCTCTGCTCTAAGGACTGTCCTTCCTGTTAGAATAATACTTAGGCAATAAATTAAAGTAATATGAGGCAATATACGATTACACTTTTAAAACTATGCAGGAACCATACAGGCAAATAGACTTCCATCAGGGAGAAAATAGTTCTTTGGATTTAACTGCAATGAAATTATAATGTAGAACTCAAGCTACAGGGTCAGTTCTTTAAATTATAAATTATTTTAGTTAAAGTATGCTTCTTTACCTTAAAATACACCTTTGGGCTTTTTCCTCGTCCAAACTATTATGTAGTTGTTTGCAGAAGGATTTTTCTCTCTTTAGAGTTCTCAAGTTTATGTACATATTTAATATATTTAGCTTTATTCAACTATTTGAAAATAACCTAACCTGAAATAGCATAAATAATAAAATTGTATTCTCCCCCTTGAATAAAGTCAGTCTCAGCTTGAACTGTGAAGCCCCCCATTAAACCACTGAATAGTGTTTGATTACAATTCTAAATAAGAATAAATTAGGTATAGGAAATAATTTGGAAACAAAGCCAATTATTCATCATCATAACAGGTATTTTCCATAGTAAAAAATGGAAGGTCAACAGGCAATCATGCAGAAAATGAACTGAACAGTTGAAGATGACATGTCAGTAATATATACCCAACCCTCCCAAAAGCCACTGACAAAATCCTAAAGGAGGCTCACGTGATTCAGACCAGTTGTCCACACTGATCAAATTCTATAGACAGCTCTTTACAACAGGAGTCATTCAATAAATATTTATCAAATTGAACTGAATATTCAAGTCTCCACTTTAAGCAGTTATACCCTAAATCATGAGATGAATCAGAAAGCATGGGGAGGAGTGAATTTGAAATTCATTTAATAAGAGCTAAGGTTTAAAAGACAACCCTCAGAATGGGAGAAAACATTTGCAAATGAAGCAACTGACAAAGGATTAATCTCCAAAATTTACAAGCAGCTCATGCAGCTCAATAACAAAAAAACAAACAACCCCATCCAAAAATGGGCAGAAGACCTAAATAGACATTTCTCCAAAGAAGATATACAGAATGCCAACAAACACATGAAAGAATGCTCAACATCATTAATCATTAGAGAAATGCAAATCAAAACTACAATGAGATATCATCTCACACCAGTCAGAATGGCCATCATCAAAAAATCTATAAACAATAAATGCTGGAGAGGGTGTGGAGAAAAGGGGACACTCTTGCATTGCTGGTGGGAATGTGAAATGGTTCAGCCACTATGGAGAACAGTATGGAGGTTCCTTAAAGAACTACAAATAGAATTACCATATGACCCAGCAATCCCAGTACTGGGCATATACCCTGAGAAAACCAAAATTCAAAACGAGTCATGTACCAAAATGTTCATTGCAGCTCTATTTACAATAGCCCGGAGATGGAAACAACCTAAGCACCCATCATCGGATGAATGGATAAAGAAGATGTGGCACATATATACAATGGAATATTACTCAGCCTTAAAAAGAAATGAAATTGAGCTATTTGTAATGAGATGGATAGACCTAGAGTCTGTCATACAGAGTGAAGTAAGTCAGAAAGAAAAGGACAAATACCGTATGCTAACACATATATATGGAATTTAAGGGAAAAAAATGTCATGAAGAACCTAGGGGTAAGACAGGAATAAAGACGCAAACCTACTGGACAACGGACTTGAGGATATGGGGAGGGGGAAGGGTGAGTTTTGATAGGGCGAGAGAGAGTCATGGACATATACACACTAACAAACATAGTAAGGTAGATAGCTGGGGGGAAGCAGCCGCAAGGCACAGGGATATTGGCTCGGTGCTTTGTGACAGCCTGGAAGGGTGGGATGGGGAGAGTGGGAGGGAGGGAGACGCAAGAGGGAAGACATATGGGAACATATGTATATGTATAGCTGATTCACTTTGTTATAAAGCAGAAACTAACACACCATTGTAAAGCAATTATACCCCAATAAAGATGTTTAAAAAAAAAAAAAAAGAGCTAAGGTTTATACAATACTTGATCATTCTGAACTTTCACTCAGAAATTGCCTCAGTTGCCCCTAAACAGAACCCTGTGATGTAGCTAAGAGGTTAATGTCAGCCTCACATTAGCAAAGAAGAAACTAAGACTCAGGCAAGTTAAATGACTGCTCACCTGAAGTCGCCCCACAAGCAAAGCAGCTTGCTGACACCAACACCCAAGCTGGCTGAGCTGCAAAAGCAGCCCTGCCTGTGCATATGTAACTCAGTTCATCAGAAGTGCGTACACATGAGATGTTTTTACTTTTTCAAATAACTGCCACCAACTACTCTGTGGACAACCTCCTTTGCCCTTTTCCAGCTGGTAAGTGCCTCCCGTAATCACATCTCAGGCCGATTCCCTAACTTCCCACCCCTTTTTGGTTAATCAACGTCTCATTTCAGTTAGCTCCCTTCCTTCCCAGAGCAGGCAGCCGACGGTGACTCTGGGCATGGAGTTGGCGCGGAGTGGGAGGGCATTCCGTGCACATCGGTCCCCTTTCGTGGGCCAGCAGGGTTGCGGGTTCCTGGGACCTCGTGGAGGCCTCGGCAGGACCTGCCGAGGGGGGTTTCTGCCTGGGGGCCCCGGGCGGATGTCCCGGAGCCCGGTCTGATCTCGGTGGAGGGTGCCACTGTGGGCCAGGAAACGCGCCTCTCCCACTTGGCTTCTGCGACGCCCAGCAAGCCGGCAGCCTGCGCTCCTCGGCCTCCAGCTCTGGACCCCGCGGCCCTCGTCCGGGATGGAGCCTCCTCCGCACCCCTGGCCTCCCGGTCACCCCTTCCCTCCCCTTCTCCCTGGGCTCTTGCACGCGCTTCCAGGCGGGGCAGAAGATGCCAGTCTCCCCTACTTTCAGACTCCCACGAAATTCAGATCGAGATCTTTTGGAGACGCACTCTCCCCCCAGGGTCTGGGAAGAAGAAACAGCGAAGGAGCACGCCCAACCCCTCCACTGGTCCTCTTTCCCATTTCGCACCGTGCAAGACCCCGGACACCTCCTGGCTGAGTCCCTATACCCGCCCTGGAAGCAACTTTGTCTGCATTACTTCTGAACTCACTAGTACTGATCTTTATCTCCTGTACCCCAGCGCTACCAGGTAACTTCTGAAGGTAGAAAAAGATCTCAGGAAATGTCCCCATACCGACAATATGCTAGTGTGTGTGGACGTGGACGTTGGCTTGAAGTAGAGGTGTTTACCTTTCCCCATTTATTGCTTTAGCTTTGATTCTAGGCTTCACCACGTGCCTTGCAAAAAACAGGCTCTCAACAAATTGTTATTTTTTTCCTAATGTATGTGACTCTCATCTAGATGAGTTTTGTAAAACCTGCTTTTAAAGAACTTGACATAATTGCATTCATTTTTTTATACTCTACATTTTTATACCTTTCACTGTGGATGTGAAGTGGCCTTTATAATAGTGAATAAACTTTTGTGACTCTTTAAGTTAAAAATAATTGCATCAGGTGTTATTAAAGTTAGTATAATGTAAACGACAAGTTCCAGGATATGTATACAGTGTTACTCAAATGACAAAGTTACAAGAGCTATTAAAACTTCACTCCAATCACAGTACTGTAAACTTTCACTCCCATAGCCCTTCCTGTGTGTCAGGCTCTGTTCTAAATGTTTTAGGAATGCGAACTCAGTTTTAAGTGTTAAATCACATAGTCATTTAGAATCTTTGGGGATAGACAACCTTAGATCTCCATTTTACAGATGAGAAAACAGAGGCTAAGGTCTCATGGCTAGAAAGAGAACAAGATTTGACTCCAGGGTTTGTACCTCTTAACCACTACACAGTATTGTCTCTCTGACTTTATACTTCTGGAAAATAAAAAAACAACTTCTTACTCGGATTTCTGTCAGCTCTAGTCATAGAACTGCTAGCATTTATGAAAGCTTTACACTTTTACAAAACCACTGCATAAGAGCTTTAAGAGCATCATGTCACTTAACCTCAAATTCTGCTACCCCCAAGCCCACCCACAAGCCAGATGCAACCCCATTTTACAAATGTGAAAACTGCATCTCCAAGATGTTACATTCCTTGGCTAAGGTCAAAACATTAGTAAATGTCAAAGCCAGGCCACAAACCCAGGTTGGCCTGACACCAGAGTCTGTGCTCTAAACCACAACACTTTGGGTCCTATTCAAAGTGAACTAAATTAGGTTTAAACCCAACCCAACATCCAGCCACCTGGAACAATCACCTATGTTATTATCAAGTCAGAGGTTGCAAATGGATGACTTCTGGGTTCCAGGCCCTCTGGTGAAGCGTGTAAGATCCAACAGCTCAGAGCGCATGCTGCACGTGCACAGGACCCTCAGATGGAGCTGAACGGTGACAGCTCCCTTGAATCATGCAAGCAAGTGCTCAGGCCCCACCCAGTCCACTTCACCCAACTCTGCCAGCTTCCTGGCACCTGCAGGCACTTGAGTTCCCAATCCCTAATCTAGAGATGCTCAGGCCAGTGCTGGGTCTCATATGACCATTGCAAACTGGTGCGGAATATGAAATAAATTCTTACAAATTGAGCATAGTTTTCTACCATATAAAGCAGACATTTGGAGTGAGGAAGTTCCAATTTTTATGCCCCCTTGTCATTAGGCCAACTCTATTTCACAATCCCACATCAAGGGTCTAAGAGATGGCTCTTGGCAACAGATGGGTGGCACTAACTCTGTTCTCTCGGGAAAATGATTCTCCTAACATAGGGCTAAAGTCAACCTCCATTTGCACGTGTGGTCTCCGCAGTCTTATGTCTCTCTCTGTAGATTGTCATCATACAGCTACATAATCCTTCCAAGCCTTCTCTTTTCCTCAGGACCTGGAGGGTAAGGATAGGCTGTATTGTCAGCATGATTCATGTGTTAACATGGGGAGGTGCTCATCTGAAAAGAGAAACTTGGCTTCCAGGAGCTCCAGATAAGACATAGGATGTGCTGAGCAAAGGCAAAAGAGGGAGAAGGGACACCTAGTCTCTGCAAACAGAGATCCGCTGAACATGATAAGGCTGGACGGACAGGGGATTTCTACACGAACGCTGGCTATCTGAACACCATGTGGCTGTCAGAAACATATTTGGGAGCAAGGAAAAGAATAATACGATTCCTCATCCTGACACATTTTGGAAACTAGCCAACAGTCTCATCACTGAGATATCTTTCTTTTTTCGACACCAGGAAGATTAACAGAAGAGTCTGACATTTTATTTCTCTAGGCTATAAATTTGTATACGGATAGATTCTTCCTTTCTGGGTACAGAATACTTAGAATTCAAGTTATTACTGACTTAACAACAACAACAAAAGACTTATTTGTTTAGATAACAAACATCCAAGTGGTTCTGGCTGTAAGTGCAGCTGGATTCAGATACTCATATGGTGTCATCAGGAATTAGTATCCATCCCTGGCTCTGCTTTCCTTTATGTTGGATTTCTTCTCTGGCAGGCTCCCCTCCTGTGGTAGCAGGATGACTTCCAGAAGCTCTGGGCGTATGTGCTGCCAGTTTAGCAATCCCACGGATTTGAGCAAGAGGCTCAGGCTTGCCTCTGTCTGATCTGGCATTGGTCAAGGGCCAGCCCCAGAATTAGCTACTGTGACCGGAGGGATGTGGTGTTATTGGTTGAAACTGAGTTCCCACCAGAGCCAGGAGGTAGTGCCCTCTCCAACCAAACCATAAGATCAGGGTCAGGGAGATGTGATTTTCCCGCAGAAAGAGATGGACCCTGTGGAGACGAAGGGCACTGGGCAGGCAGACCACAGATGGCCTCGATAGTATTCTTCACTCAGAGCTTGGGGAGGCTTCATTAATTCATTTTCCCCCTGGTCCTTTTTTCAGTAGTGCGTTCCTTAGCTTCTCAGTTGAACCCACAAATAAACCAGAAAAGTAAAAATTATTATTTTCATTAGATTGCTCCACCAAATACAATAAAACAGGAGCCAGTATATCAACAAAGGAACTCTTTTCATGAGATTTCCTGGCTAGTCTTACAGACCCAGTAGTTATCTCCAGGTAATAATAAGCATCAAAACGTTATGCACCCAAACTCCCACGTATTAATTCTGAGGCTCCACATTACTGGTATAGAGCCAACTCTTAATTATTAAATGCATGGAATATGAGAAACCATGGATAAAACCCAAAGGCTTGCTTTAGCCAACAGATTCAGTCTCTTTCCCAGATAAACCTTCCCCCCAGCTGCAGGGAGCAACTGCGCTAATTTGACTTTCACATCTGGTGGAACTACTCCCACACATACCTAGATAGGTCATACACTCCTCTACACACTTCACAGAGTCTGATTAATTCCTATCAACTTACCCCAAATGCAAAAGGGGAGCATTTTATCATTTTGGCAAAAAGACTCAATTAACCGAGACTCAAAAAGCCAATGGTGAAAATCAAGTCCAAAAGGTGACATTTTAAACTGAATTCCTTCCTGCCCTACCCCCATCTCCAAGTTGGCCAACGTTCTCAACCCTCTTTCCTCCCATCCTCATAACAAAAAAAATCACTTCTTTCTCCTCTGTCTTTAATTATTCGCTAAGTTTCTGTAACCACCGAAGCATAAACAGATCACCGGGGAGAGGCTGTAGACAAGAAATGGCAAAGGTAGAAGATAGAACCTTGAAGGCAGGAGGAAGAAGAGAAGCCAGCTGGTCAGAGATGCTGGATGGGCCGTGGAGGGGATTTTCTGAATGGAGGGCAACTCAGAAGGGGCTGCCTGTGGCATCCCACTTAGTGGTCAATTTCATGAAATTCTCACCCCATTCACTCCAACTGCCAGATAACCTCCTTGTAATCTTCAGAAGCCTTCTCCATACTCTGTTTCAGAAATCTCTTGCATGTTGAACCCAGTCTGATTGCTAACAAACTTTCCATTCCTTTTTGAAAAAATTAATTAATTTATTTTTGGCTGTGTTGGGTCTTCACTGCTGCGCGCAGGCTTCCTCTAGTTGCGGTGAGCGGGGGCTACCCTTCATTGCGGTGCGCGGGTTTCTCATTGTCGTGGCTTCTCTTGTTGAGGAGCACGGGCTCTAGGCGCACAGGCTTCAGTAGTTGTGGCACGTGGGCTCAGTAGTTGTGGCGTGCAGGCTCTAGAGCTCAGGCTCAGCAGTTGTGGCTCACAGGGCTTAGTTGCTCCGCAGCATGTGGGATCTTCCCGGGCCAGGGCTCGAACGCGTGTCCCCTGCCTTGGCAGGTGGACCCTTAACCACTGCGCCACCAGGGAAGCCCCCAAACTGTCCACTCTTGATGTTGATTTGTGCTGCTGCCTCAGCTCCCTGCTAACATTGACTCAGGCCTCCTGTGGGCCAGGCACAATGTCAAATGCTGGGCGTGAATTATTTGATTCAGTCCTCACAATACTTCCACAGAATGAGATATTCTTGTTATCCCCACTTTCCAGATGAGGAAATTTGGCTTAACTTGCCCAAGGTTAACCTATTAGTAAGTGGCAGAGCAGTGACATGACACGAAAATGCAGAGAAGAAAGAAGGGACCTAGAAAATCCACATATTGCCTAATCTGTTGTTCCACGATCAGACTATGTTTATGTTTTTAAGTAAAGCTATGATCCTCTTTTTAGAACGCCCAATAAGCAAACACTTGATATAAAAATTGTATAGACTGTATTCATTGATGTAAGGCATGTTAAAACGTGAGGAATAATTAAAACTACAGGGCGGATTGGATGAAGGTGGTCAAAAGGTACAAACTTCCAGTTATAAGTAAATACTAGGGATGTACAATGTGGTTAACATAATATATATATATTATAATGTACAACATGGTTAATATAACTAATACTGCTATATATTATATACTGCTCTTAGCAGAAAATCCTAAGAGTTCTCATCATGAGGAAAAAATTGTTTTTCTTATTCTTTTATTTTGTATCTATATGAGATAATGGATATTCACTAAACTTGTAGCAATTATTTCATGATGTATGTAACTCAAATCATTATGCTGTACATCTTAAACTTATACAGTGCTGTATGTCAATTATATCTCAATAAAACTGGAAGAAAAAATAACTTTAATTCAAATTTTATATAATCTATTCTTTGACCCAGCAATCCCACTTGTAGGAGATAACACTTCAGACAGAAAAGCAAAAGGACATAAAGATATATGTACAGAGGTATTTATTAAGCATTGAAATAACGAAGAAGAAATAAATTGGAAAGGCTGACTAAGCTATGGTCCCTCCATGGCACAGTGCCTGCAAATGTGAGCGGTAGAGTGAGCTGTGTGGGTGACAGAGCCGAACTGACTGAGCTGGGGTCCTGGAGGCACTAATGTTTATGATCCTGGGCAAATCACGCAGCCTCTCAAGGCCTCAGGCTCCTCCCTCTGTTACATGGGAATGAGAAAAGTGGTTACCTCAGAGGTTGTTGTGAGCATTAAAGTTAGTTAATACTTGGAAATGCTTAGAAGAATAAATAGCACATAACAAACTTTGTTAAATGTCAACTATTTTGTAACCATTTTTAAAAAAGAAAAATTCTAAGTGCTAATGTAGAGAATCAAGTAAAAAACAGCAAACTGCATCCCATTCTGTTTAAGAAAGAAGGGGTGTGTGTGTGTGTATAATTACACAGTTAAGAAATGAGAGGAATGTACACCTTGTTTCTTCACAATGTTACCTCAGGGACATGAAATGAGAGAGCTGAAGAAGATACTCTTCTTATATAATTTGTTGAAGTGGTAAGATTATGAATGATTTTTTTTTCTTTATCATCTTTAAATATTTTTCAAAGAAATAAAACGTTACTGTTACTTCAATCTCATGCTCCATTGGAAAGGGACCTTCTCCTTTCCTAGGAACCCCTACAAAACAGACGCTAAGGCTCCTGGTTCTCTAAAGGGTCTGAGGAGCTAGAAAGAAGGGCTCCAGAGCGGTTTGTCAACATGTCACAAAGCCCAGGAAAAGTCATGCATTCGCTGGTAAGAAGGCAGCTTAGCATACCTTAAGCATCGTTTGTCTCTTCTCCTGCCCCAGATTACATTAATTCAGCGCGATCACACGGATTACATCAGGCTGGTGAGGCATTCAGAGGGGTAGTTTTATTTTTTACAAATCACGATTAATTATAGAAAGAAAAACAACTTGGCTTAATAAACGTTGCTAGTCATACAAGGTCTTTCAAAACAGAATTCAGTGGATTAAAAGATGGAAGACCAACAGGCAACAGACCTGCGCTGTCTGCTACCGTTTTTAAGACATTTCAAAAACCTCTAGGACATTTCCTTTACCGAAGCAAATGAAAGCATTCTCTCTTGGCTGTTCCTGACGGATACTAAGAACTCCTTCAAGGCTTCGAGTCAGGCAGCAGTTTTTGCCAGTTAACTATGTGATGGTCTCCAGGTCCAGTGTAACCTTGCCCTAATCTCTCACTTATTTCCACCAGATAGGGAGTAGTCAATAATACACTTCAGCTGAACTGTCCCTCTCTCCGAAGTTACCTATGGCCCCTCTCTCCGCTGTGGCCATGGCCTCAGCCTCTGCCGGTGAAGCCCAGCATGTCTGAATGTTTAGTCATCACTTCAGAGCCACTCTTCCAGGAAAAGCCTATTGTTCCTGCACTTCCTGATCACTTACTTCCTGTCATTTTTTTTCCAAAAGGGAAAGAATAAAGACCCTTCTAAAATCACAGAAGATTCTGCTCAACTTCACAACTGCAGTTTATTGGATTATAATTATTTACTTGATTTGGAGGCATCTAAATATGCCAGTACTAGCCTACCCTACTCAATAGTGTCCCTGAGCCATGGGCAACTTCCACATGAGTCCCTAGTACAAGTGTAGTCACCTTTTCACTCACAAGTCCATGTGGCTTGCAAATTATTTTGCTCCAAGACATCAAAGACAGCTTGTAAGAGTCTCCAGCTTATCAATACTGCCCCATGACCCATTTGATGAAGAAGATAATCAGGTACAGAAAGGGTCAACCTCTCCCCTGGCTGGAGAGGAGGTGGCAGGCACATGAAAACCTGGAAATGCCTCCCCTCCCCTCTGCTCCTGCCCTTCCCTGACTCACACAAAGATAATAACTGGGTCAGAAAACTGAGCTTACTGCCTAGACAGACTGAGTCATTGGGAGGGGGAAAACAAAGAGGTGAGGGCTCAGGAAACCAAGAACCTGGGTTTGAATCCTGGCATGCATACACACACACACACACACACACAAATGCACACATACATGTACATACACACATGTATACACATACACACACTTGTTTAAGGGCTTGCTGTGTGCCAGGCACTGTGCTATTTATATACACCACCTCAATTAATTTTGACACCCCTCCATAGGGTAGGTACTTTTATTCTCCCAATTTTACATATAAATACACTTGTCCAAGTTCACACAGCTAGTAAGGTAGTTCACTCACGCTAGTCTGACAGCAAAGTTGCACCATTAACCCCTCTATTTGCTGTGTGATTTCTGTGAGTCACCTAACCATGCTGAACCTCAGTGCCCTCATCTGTAAAATGGGAATCATAAAGCCTATAAAATCTGCTTCCATATTGTATTGAGAATTAAATGAATTTATGTATATAAAGTATTCACCACACACAAAGGTTCATTTCTCCTCCTTATCTCAGCTTCAGTTTGCTTCTAGGTAAAATGCTTGTATCACCAGGTTATTGTAAGAATTGAATGAGGAAATATGTGAAAATGCTTTGGAAACGATAATTTGCTACATAAAATTAGTAATCATTATTCTTAGATATATTTTAAACTAAGATACTTGACCAGGTAGTCTAAACTAACCATAGAGTTTGCCAATTATCAGATTGGCAAAGATCCAAATGTTTGATACTACACGTGTTAGGGAGGTAAGGGGCCTGAGCAAACTTATGGGTGTATAAGTTGTCACATCCTCTCAGGAGACAAACTGGCCAACATTTGTCAAAATTAAAAATGTAAATAAATATTATTTGATCTAGCTTATCCAACTGCATCAGTGTGATAATATAAAAGGCTATTTATTATAGCATCATCTGTAAAAAGTGGGCAGAAGAAAACTCGAAACAATCTAAGTGTCCTCCACTTTTGGGCTGAAACATAATGCAAGCTGCAAATGTGAGCCACATATGTTAATTTAAAATTTTCTAGTTGTTACAAAGAAAGTAAAAAGAAACGGGTAAAATGCACTTAAGAATATCCAAAATATTATCACTTCAACATGCAATCTATACAAAAATTATTTATGAGATATTTTTCATGCTCTCTTTCATACGTCTTTAAAATCTGGTGTGTGTTTTACACTTACAGCGCATCTCAGTTTGGACTAGCTACATTTTGTGTGTTCAGTGCAGCTATATACGCATCGGCACATACGGCAGGGTGTCCTTACTGGACATCGCAGGTCCTCAAAAAACTGATAACAGCACAAGAAACTGATAACAACAACAGTTACCTCTGGAAAGAAAACCTCTCTGGGGATGGGGGTAAAAGGGAGAATTAATTTTCACTCTATACCTTTTCACGTTCTCTTAATTTCATGCCTTGTGCATGCATTGCCTTTTCAGAATAAAAAGAGTAAACTAATTTTTACGGCAACTCTTTACAGTAACTTCTTAATCACCTTGGTATACAAATAGAGACAGATGATTCATACAACATGAAGACAATTATCGGCGATGAATGACTCTCCTATTCCCTTTACTCCTGTCATCGTTTAGTAATTTAAAGGATTTAAAGGATCTGTCAGAGAGGTGACAGTAGAGCCACGGCTTGCCACCAGGAGAATGGTGTCAGGCTGGGGAAACATTTCTAAAGTATGGAAATCAGTCAAATTAGAAAGGCGAGGGGGTTGTAACTAAGTTATAGCCAAGTTAAGTGGAATTCACAATGATCCTACCTGGTGGGGATTCTCTCAAACATTCCCACCGTGAGCTCAGAGAAGCCTCACGGCAGGTCACAGAACAGGAAATGGCGGGGTGCACACGAAGGCAAAGACAGGAAGAGGGAACAGGAAGGACAGGTGAAGAAAGATGAGGTTTCCATAAACAGGAAACAACCATATGGCCTCTTTACCTCTTAAATTTTATGTGGAGACAAGCAGAGAACCCCACTCCCAACCAGGAGACAGGACCTGCCTTCTCCCATCTGGATTAATCCTGGTAAATATTCAACTAGACTCAAGTGAAGTAAATAATCTTCCTCCGATTCCTTCACAGTGGGGTAACGTGGGGTTCCTGAGGGAGAAAAAGAGCAAGGTGGATTGGTTGGTTGAAGGGAAGGGGACAATGAATGTGCCATGGAGATTTTATGGAAGTCAGGGGGACATGGGATCCAGGAGAGCAGTACCAAGAAAACAGTTACGGCTGTGCACAAAGATTTACCCACCAGGACATTTATCAAAGCATCGTTCATGATCCGGAAACACTGAAGACAGCCTCAGTGTTTTCATTTGGGGATTATTTGTGATATAAATCAGGGGAAAAGAAAATTATAAAACAATAGGACACTATAATTCCACTCTTAAAAATAATTATACATACACATATATATACACCTACACGCACATGTGACCGGACTGGACGTGTATTTATTAAAATAAAAAGGGAAAAGGTGGGACTCTGGATATTAATTTTTCCTTTTAGCTCACCTGTATTTTCCAGATTTTTCAACAACGAGCACACGTTCATTAGCAATAATATAGAGTGGAGTCAAAAATGTATCTCACAACCATTGGATACACAGAGAAGAGGTAACTTCCTTATTTGATCTGTAACTAACCCATTCTTCTTTACAATAACCACTTATTAGAGGGAAAACATTACCTTTTCATCCTTTCTACTTTAAAACATAGTTCAATTCAGTACATTAAATAGCCCCTCTAATATATTCATTATCCAGTATGGTAGTCACTAGCCACTTGTGGCTATCTAATTTTAAATGTTAATTAGTTCATATTTAAAATTCAGTTCTCCACACAGCTGTATGATTTGATTTCCCTTTGAATTCTTTAAAATAATTCTCAAAAAACTACAAAACAAAGTTTATTTTCACTGCCCTTTACTCAGAAATATTTTAGCTCTCTTCCTAGATATCCTTAGAGATAAAATAATTAAAAGTTGATTTTTATCTTGAATGTGTTGATTTAAAAAATGTAAAAGTACACATACAAAAGAATAAAGACTCAAAGATTATATACAAATAACTTTATGTTAGGGTGTAAGGATTATGAGTGGTACTGTTTCCTATTTCAATAAATTCTCCTTTTATATTGTTAAATTGTTTTTTTACAATAAAAATAATGGCTAAAAATGAAAAATAATTCATTGCCTCAGAGTCACTAGCCACATCTTAAGTGTTTAATAGCCACACGTGGCTCATAGCTACCATATAGGACATTTAGAACAGCCACAGCATTGCAGAATGTTCCATTAGACAGTACCACTCCAGATAATGCTCAGTCTCAGATTTCTGAGCCATTCACCTCCTCCCTGGCTGATAGGGACTGGGTGAGGTCTGGAGGGGGTCTGCATGTGTGGAGAAAGGGATGTGACTTCCCCTCCCCCAGGAGCCAGGTGGCCTGGTGCTGGTCTTCAGTGAGTTCAGGCTACGTCAACTTTGGGGTCCCTCGGCAGCCTTCGGGTTCCCATACAAACATCCCTCCCTCAAATTCCTGGCTTCGGGGCCTTACAGAGGCCAAGTCTCTATTCATTCCACTGACGTGGTCCTCCAGTCCATAAGCAGGCCTGAGAGGGGTCAAGAGGAGGCCTGCCAACCTCCCACAGCTGACCACCTTCTGAGACCTACTCTGCAGCCTAGGCCCACCAGATTCTCTAGATTGCCTGCCACTCCAGCCTTAGCACCTCAAGAAACTGGGAACCCTATTCCACCAGAAGCCTCCCTCAGATATCAGGTCCGAAGGCCGCCCGGTTTTTCCAGAGTCTGATGCACTGAGGGCCTCTCTCAGGAGACTACAATTGTCCCAGGCTTTGCCCACAAAGCAGGGCTCAGACTCCCTGAAACTACTCTGGCTGCATTTAACACAAATCCTCCGTCAGAAGTTTCAACCCAGAGCAGAGTGGACAGGTTCCTGCTTCTCCTCTCTCTCCCTTTTCTCTCTTGCCCACTTCTCTTCTTCCCATTGCTGCTTGGGGTAGAAAGGAGTGGGATATTCATTTACTACCCAGTGTTATATGGCAGAGTTACTAACCAGGCTTTCTCATCCCTAGTCAAAAAAGCAGGGCCTTTTCCTTTGTGTATTTTAGGGGGAAATGAAGGAATTTAGAAAAGCCCTCCTCAAAACAACGGCTCTCTGTAGGCAGAATGCAATTTTATTTGCCATGTCAGGAGGGATTGTTACTTGCACCTTTGTCTTTGCACTTTATACATAAGATTTCTAATCTCCACACCCTCCCCTCGTGTTTTCCCACCCCACCCACCCAGGCAGATGAATGCCCTGCCTGTCCCACCAGGGTCAAGGTCATTTCTTCAGAAAGATGAATACTAAAAAGCACACGAAGAAGTTCCAAATCATCATACCAGCTACGATGAGGAGGAAAAATGTTCATTAAAATGTTTTATTATGATTGTTGGCTTTGACTAATCAGAAACTGTCTTTAGAGAGGAGGTAATTACCAAGGTCACATTTTTGGATGTAATATGGGAGAGGTCAAAGATGCTTTAAAAAAAAGGATATTAAAGACTTGACACCCCAAATCTTCACCACATTACTAGCTCTGTGACACTGAGTAAGTTGTTTTACCTCTCTTGGCCTCAGTTTCCTCATCCATAAAATGGAAATAATAATCATGCTATCATGCATTATTGTGAGAATTAAATGAGATTGCGTATGTAAAGCACGATGTCTACAACACAGTAGCCATTCAGGAAATATCCCATGATAATCCTACAACTAAAAAGAATAAAGAAAACAACATCAGCAGAGGAAATCTTATAACAAAGAGTAATAGAAATAGCCTAATTCCTGCTTTTTGGCCCAGGATTATGGTCTAAAATGGTGATAAGTGTAACCATTAAAGTAAACTTCAGATATCTCCAGAGAAGGGGAACTCACTACTTCCAAAGGCAACTTATGTTCTTCTTTTGAGTACTGATGGTTCTAATTCTCTTCCTTACATTATGTGTTACTTTCTCTCATTACAACTTTTCCCTCATTTATTCTTAAAAAAAAAATCCATGATAATTCAAATAACACAGGAGTTTGTAACATAAAGTATTATGAAAGTTTGCAAAGAAAGACGTTAAAGTTCTCCCACTACACTCCGCCAAATTCTACTCTCCAAAGTATCTCCTCTTGACAGTGGTTTTTGCATTCAGCGTACTCAGACGTTTTCTATGTGTACACAAATTTATATATGTGTGCATTTTTATATAAATGGGATAGTCTATACATACTTCTGCCACCAGCTTTTTTTTTTTTTTTTTTTTTTTATACTTTTTGCTGTGCTGGGTCTTTGTTGCTGCTGCATGGGGGCTTTCTCTAGTTGCAGCGAGTAGGGGCTACTATTCGCTGTGGTGTGCAGTCTTCTCATTGCGGTGGCTTCTTTTATTGCGGAGCATGGGCTTTAGGCGCGCGGGCTTCAGTTGTGGCTCATGGGCTCTAGAGCACAGGCTCAGTAGTTGTAGCACACGGGCTTAGTTGCTCCATGGCACGTGGGATCTTCCCAGACCAGGGCTCAAACCCATGTCCCCCACATAGGCAGGCGGATTCTTAACCACTGCCCCACCAGGGAAGTCCTAGTGACATATTTTTTAAGGAAAAAAAAAAAGTATCAGGGAAATAGTACCAAAATTCTAACCAGCACCTACTATGTGCCAGTCACCATACCAGGATTTTGTTTGCCAATTTTATTGAGATATAATTGACATACAGCACTATATAAGTTTAAGGTGTACAGCATAATTATTTAACTTACATACATCATGAAATGATTATCACAATAAGTTTAGTGAACATCCATCATCTCATGTAGATATGTAATTAAAAAAATAGAAAAGAAATTATTTTCCTTGTGATGAGAACTCTTAGGATTTACTTTCTTAATAACTTTCACATATAATGTACAGCAGTGTGAATTACCTTTATCACGTTGTCCATTACATCCTTAAATAAATGGAACCTAATTAAACTTAACAAGCTTTTGTGCAGCAAACGAAACCATAAAAAAGACAAAAAGACAACCCTCAGAATGGGAGAAGATATTTGTAAATGAAGCAACTGACAAAGGATTAATCTCCAAAATATACAAGCAGCACATGCAGCTCAATATCAGAAAAACAAACAAACCAATCAAAAAATGGGCGGAAGACCTAAATAGACATTTCTCCAAAGAAGACGTATAGATGGCCAATAAACACATGAAAAGATGCTCAACATCCCTAATTATTAGAGAAATGGAAATCAAAACCACAGTGAGGTATCACCTCACACCAGTCAGAATGGCCATCATCAAAAAATCTACAAACAATAAATGCTGGAGAGGGTATGGAGAAAAGGGAACCCTCTTACACTGTTGGTGGGAATGTAAATTGATACAGCCACTTTGGAGAAGAGTATGGAGGTTCCCTAAAAAACTAAAAGTAGAACTACCGTATGACCCAGCAATTCCACTACTGGGCATATACCCTGAGAAAAACATAGTTCAAAGAGATACATGTACCCCATGTATTTACAGTAGCTAGGACATGGAAGCAACCTAAATGTCCATTGACAGATGAATGGATAAAGAAGATGTGGTACATACATACAATGGACTATTACTTAGCCATAAAAAGGAAAGAAATTAGGTCATTTGTAGTGATGTGGAGGAACCTAGAGTCTGTTATAGCAAGTGAAGCAAGTCAGAAAGAGAAAAACGAATATCGTATATTAACGCATATATATGGAATCTAGAAAAATGGTATTGATGAACCTATTTGTGGGGCAGGAAAAGAGATGCAGACGTAGAGAATGGATTTGTGGACACAGGAGGGGAAGGGGAGGGTGGGACAAATTGAGAGAGTAGCACTGACATGTATATACTACCATGTATAAAATACATAGCTAGTAGAGAGCTGCTGTATAGAACAGGTAGCTCAGCTTGGTGCTCTGTGATGACCTAGAGGGGTGGGATGGCGGGGTGGGAGGGAGACTCAAGAGTTAGGGGATATATGTATACATATAGCTGATTCACTTCACTGTACAGCAGAGACTAACACAACATTGTAAAGCAATTATACTCCAATAAAAAAATAGAAAATATTTTTTCCTTGTGATAAGAACTCTTAGGATTTACTTTCTTAGTAACTTCCACGTATAATGTACAGCAGTGTTAATTAGTTTTATCATGTTGTCCATTATATCCTTAGTAATTATTCATCTTATAACTGGAAGTTTGTACTTTTTGACTACCTTCATCTAATTCCCCTCCCCACACCCCTGCAACTCTATGTTAATTCCTGGTACACAACATAGTGATACAATATTTCTATACATTTCAAAATTATTACCATGCTATATCTCGTTGTTTTTTTTTTTTTTGCGGTGCGCGGGCCTCTCACTGTTGTGGCCTCTCCTGTTGTGGAGCACAGGCTCCGGACATGAAGGCTCAGCGGCCATGGCTCACGGGCCCAGCCGCTCCGCGGCATGTGGGATCTTCCCAGACTGGGGCACGAACCTGTGTCCCCTGCATCGGCAGGCAGACTCTCAACCACTGCGCCACCAGGGAAGCCCTCGTTGTCATTTTTCATCATACAAAGATATTACATAATCATTGACTATACTCCCCACACTGTGTATTTCATACCTGTGACTCATTTATTTTGTAATTAAAACTTTATGCCTCTTAATCTCCCTCACCTATTTCTCTCTTCCTCCCATCCTCCTCCCCTCTGGCAACCACCTGTTTGTTCTCTGTAACTCTATCTCTGTTTCTGTTTAATTATTTTTTAAAATAAATTTATTTACTTTATTCATTTATTTTTGGCTGCGATGGGTCTTCATTGCTGCGCGCAGGCTTTCTCTAGTTGCGGCAAGCGGGGGCTACTCTTCGTTGCGGTGTGTGGGCTTCTCACTGCGGTGGCTTCTCTTGTTGCAGAGCACGAACTCTAGGCTCACAGGCTCAGTAGTTGTGGTGCACGGGCTTAGTTGCTCCGAGGCATGTAGGATCCTCCTGGACCAGGGCTCAAACCCGCATCCCCTGCACTGGCAGGTGGATAGTTAACCACTGCACCACCAGGGAAGCCCTGTTTAGTTATGTTTGTTCAGTTGTTTTGTCTTTTTGATTCCACATTTAAGTGAAATCGTATAGTATTTATCATTCTCTGTCTGACATTTCACTTATAATATTCTCTAGGCCCACCCATGTTGTTACAAATGGCAAGATTTCATTCCTTTTATGGCTGAGTAATATTCCATTGCATATATATATGTATATATATATATATATATATATATATATACCACATCTTCATTATCAATCTATCAACTGATGGGCACTTAGGTTGCTTCCATACTTTGGTTAATGTAAATAATACTGCCACGAACATAGGGCTCCATATATCTTTTCAAGTTAGCATTTTTGTTTTCTTCAGGTAAATACCCAGAAGTGGAATTGCTGGATTGTATGGTAGTTCTATTTTAATTTTCTTGAGGAATCCCCACACTGTATTCCATAGGGGCTGTAGAAATTTACATTCCCACCAACAGTGCACAAGGGTTCCCTTTTCTCCACACACACATATTTTTATTCAATTAATATTAATTGAGCATTTACTATAGGTCAGCCACTGTGTTATGTGCTTAGGAGACCATCCCTGTCCTCAAACAGTTCACCAATCGACTGACCAACAAATTGGTGGGCTCAATATTCTCATCCTATTTCAGGATCTATGGGGATACATAGGAGGAAGATACATAGGCAGAAATGGAGCCTCAGAAAAGTATATTTTCCCAAAGTCACAAAATGAGTAAGTAGGAGAGTAGGATTCCGATTCCTTGCCTCACACCCAGGAATCACACAGCAACTGCTCTTCCCTAGCGTAGAGCTTGGCACTAGGAAGCCTTTCTCCTTACTGTTGCCTTGGGGGTGATTTAAACTACAAGGGCATGTTCCATGTATGGATCTCAGGCTGAGTCACATCGCAGCAAACTGGCCGACTGACTACTCAGGTTTCCTTTCCTTGGTGTTTTCTTATCTGTCTCCCACCAATGGCTTAGCTTCTATGGGTGACTGGGGTCAGGAAGTGGCATACAGTCTCTGTTTTTATTCTCTGTGTGGAAATTTTCTAATTATAGGTCACACAGAGAGTTTCCATTCTCCCCCATGGCACTTCACTCTGTTTATGTAACTTAATAAGCTAAGACCCAGAGCTTTCTTTTAAAAAAGACTTAAACCATGAAGCTTTTAATGAGGAATCAAACTCATTCCCTTATCTTTCTGATTAGTGAATAGCCATCGTCTGTTATCTGCTTAGTCTATAGCTGAAATTACGGTCTCCCCTCTGGTCGGGATTTTATAGTCTGATTGCGCCTTAAGCTTCCTGTGTAAGCCATCAGGGGAAGTAAGAACATTAACTACAGCCACCAGCACCACCAAGAAATAGATTCACATACAGTCCTCTAAAACACCAGCCTTCATAGAATAAATAGATGATAGAGCACAGCACCAAGAAACGAGTTATAGTTCAGGATGGATAGACATAGCATGGCATCTGATGCAACTGAAGGTGCCCATTTAAGAGCATAAAGGGGAGTGAGATTTCAAACAATCGTTATGCTTTGGAGAACACATGCTGAAGGCCAGCAACCAGACAGCTTTATTTTAATTATGTGGCCATTTCTTCCCTAATTTAACTGCCTAAAGAGAAATTCTAAAAGTATGCCAGCTCAGTCTAGGATCTACTGGAAACGTATTCAGTAATAGTAACTTTTAGGCAAAACTTTTAGCAACAAATCAGTCCCACAGAACAAAATGAAAAAGAAGATCTCACAAAAACACATTTTTAAGCCAAATTTTTTAAAGTCAAAAAACAACGATGGAGGAAAGATTCTGCTCTCTCCCTGCCAGCAGTGTGTAAACAGAAATCTTTTTTGCAGAACCTCTCAACAATGGAAGCTGAAAAGGAAATATAAAAGAAGTGGGATTTTGGTAGAAGACTCTGACCTTGAAGAGCTACACTAATATTAACTATTATAAAATTAACTTTTTAATTATCCTCTAGGCGCTGCAGAACACACTTAAATGAAGGGAAATGAATTTATGAAAAACGCTGCCAAGTAGGATCAAAGAAGGGGCTTGCTTTTCAGGAAGCAAACAGCACTGAAGCAGGCATGCAGGTCCCAGAAAGACAAGAATTAACTGACCCCAGGAAAGTCACCGAGCTTGGCTGAAGTGGCAACAGTAGCAGTCTTACCACTAAAACTTTTCTTACCTTCCTCCTTGACAAGGTGAGGAGTGGATGAGGTACCATGTGGTATGTTCCTGACACAGAGCCTGGCACAAAAATCGATGTCATCACCATCATCGTTATTGCTATTATTTGGGAATTCCCAAACAATGTTCATTTAGAAGATAATTGAAACCAGATAAACAGACATTTTCCAGCCTTTGGTTTCTTTGCCAATTTTGTTTTAATCCACGTTCCATTTTGATAAATGGAAAAAATATTACCCAGTGTCTCAACCAGAGTTTATTTAGTATGTTCCCCTGTATGGGAATATCCCTAAGAATCCCTGAAGAGTCTATCTTCCAGGCAGGAAATTTTGTTGAGCTTTACTTTTTTGTTGATTATGTAATGAAAAGAATACACATTTTCTATTGTTCCGTATAATACAGAATATTTCATGTATAGAGTCATACACTGCTTTATATATTACTTAATATATTTTCATACTGAACATGTTTTTCCCAAGCATACACAGCTATTTTCTCCCCTCCTCAATGCCCCTCACCAAGCCCTTCATAAAAATCACTGCTTTAGGGCTTCCCTGGTGGCGCAGTGGTTGAGAGTCCACCTGCCGATGCAGGGGACGCGGGTTCGTGCCCCGGTCCGGGAAGATCCCACATGCCGCGGAGCGGCTGGGCCCGTGAGCCATGGCCGCTGAGCCTGCGCGTCCGGAGTCTGTGCTCCGCAATGGGAGAGGCCACAACAGTGAGAGGCCCACATACCGCAAAAAAAAAAAAAATCACTGCTTTAGAACTTAGCCTAGGAGAATTATTCCATCTGTAATACATATTGCAGAGTGGTTTTCTGAAAGAAGTGGGACTTCAGGAGCTTGCTAAATTCCTGTGAACTGAAGGCAGAAAATATTCAGAAACATAAGGCTAATGTGCAGAAAAGGTGGAGGATTATTATATTGATTATATAGACAGGTTAAAGATAAATAGGATGCTCTTTAGCCCTTCAACAAAATGAAATTGGTCACCCGAGCCACCAAAGCCTTAAGAATGGGTGAATAATAATAATATTCAAGCGAATATTAATAATAGGTGAATCCAAGTATATTTTAATGTCATTGCCAGGTCCACCACCAGCCCACACAGTGCATTTAGGCAAATTAGGAAAGCACACCCATTCCTCAAAGCACTACTTTCACCTTCTGAAAGATCATTGTAAGGTATTGATTTTTTTAAGAACAAGAAACTTAACTCCCATCTACTTTTTTTTTTTTTTTTTTTTTTTTTGCGGTACGCGGGCCTCTCACTGTTGTGGCCTCTCCCGCTGCGGAGCACAGGCTCCGGACGCACAGGCTCAGCGGCCATAGGCTCACGGGCCCAGCCGCTCCGCGGCATGTGGGATCCTCCCAGACCGGGGCGTGAACCCGCGTCCCCTGCATTGGCAGGCGGACTCCCAACCACTGCGCCACCAGGGAAGCCCCTCCCATCTACTTTTAAAGTGTCAACGTAAGTTTGCACAACTCTACGATGTCTGTGATGTGAATGATGCTCCATGAAAGGTCCTTTGTTCAGTCTACAACTAAAGCTCAATGACACACAGCTCCCCTGGAATTCACTTGTTTAAGTCATCACCCCAACCATGAGGAGCTGTGTCTGTTTTATGTATGTTCAGTTCATCTAGCTCAGCTCCTCGTACATAGTAGGTTCTCAATATATATATCCATTGAATGACTGATTGAATGAATGAATGAAAGTTCCTCCTTTAATACAAGAGTCTACTACAGAAGTGAAAACTAAGGGGAATGTACATTGGTGCAGCTGCTGTGGAAAGCAGTATGGAGGTTTCTCAAAGAACTAAAAATAGAACTACCATATGATCCAGCAATTCGATTCCTGGGTATATATCCCCCCCAAAATGAAAACACTAATTCAAAAAGATACATGCACCCCAATGTTCATAGCAGCACTATTTACAATAGCCATGCTGTGGAAGCAACCTAAGTGTCCATCAACAGATGAATGGATAAAGAAGATGTGGTATATATATATACAATGGAATATTACTCAGTCATAAAACAGAAGGAAAATTTTCCAATTGCAATAGCGTGGATGGATTTGGAGGGTATTATGCTAAGTGAAATAAGTCAGACAGAGAAAAATAAATACTGTATGATATCACTTAAATGTGAAATCTAAAAAATAAAACAAACTAGTGAATACAACAAAAAAGAAACAGACTCACAGATACAGAGAACAAACTAGTGGTGACCAGTGGGGAGTAGGAAGGGGGAAGGGCAAGATAGGGATGTGGATAAAGAAGTACAAACTATTATGTATAAAATAAATAAGCATATGTTCTATAATACAGAATACAGCCAATATTTTATAAGTATAAATTGAGTATAACCTTTAAAAATTATGAATCACTATATTATACACCTGTAACTTATAAAATATTGTTCATCAACTATACCTCAATTTAAAAAAATCAAAAAAAGTGAAAACTAAGCATGGCTAATGTTCACTGACCACCTTCTCTGTATCAGGCCCTATGCTAAGCTCAGACATGCATTCGTAGGAAAACCCTGTGAAGTAGGTACTATTTCTCTCCACACCCGCAAAGGCTTAAAGAGGTTAAGTAACTTACTGATGTCATTCCACTTATAAGTCACAAACCACGTGACCACCATAATCACATTCCTCACCACTCCACTGGCAAGTTGGTCTGGGGTCTGCATTGCCCCAAGCAGCTTCTACACCTGTTGCAAACATAGAGTTCCCTTGTGTGGCCAGTCCAAGGAAGAGGAGGCACCAGAGAATCCAAGGTCTGACTTCCTTTTCTGTCTATAGAGGCAAAACTATCCTCTATATGCAACTCAGGCCAGTAAAGAGGTCACACAATATTCCTGGTCCTGGCCTGTATGCCCAAGACTCACCTTTGAAATCAGTTAGCAGCAATTCCTTCAGCTACAGAATAACAGGCCCTTTTGTCATCTGTGGGTGCAACACCCAGGCCCATAGCACATTCTGAAATTTCCTGGCCACTAGATGGCACCGAAACTCAAATGTCACAAAACTATTTAGAATCCTTCTCCCGCCATATTTTAATTGAGATAACAAAAACAACATAGTAGCAGCATTATTAAGCACTTACTATGCCTCTACAAGCATTATCTCATCTAATCCTCAGAGCAACTCCATGGAGTCGATCCCTTACTAATTCCACATTACAAATGAAGAAACTGAGCTTTAGAGAGGCAACTATCTTGAACAAGGTCCCATGGCTAGAAAGAGTCAGAGCAGGGACTTTAATGTAAGCCACTGGACTTTCCACGGTTCTTACCACTGTTCTGCTTCCTCCCATGCTATCATCGTCCGGACGCTCAGCTGCTAAGCACAGGTTCAATACGACCACAGGTTATTTTGAAACTCCTCTTGGGAAATCCTCTCTCAAGAGGAAGGACGAAAAACCCCATTCAACCCACATACGCACGTCAGGCACAAGCTAAGATTCAAACGGACTGGAGCTGTTTACTCAAGGGCGCAACCTCAAAAGGGCATTATCCTGGTGGTGGGAAAAAAGGGATCCGGCCTGTGGTGCAATGAAGCAAAGTGGGCTGGGTGCCGCTACAGGGTCTCACGTGTTAGAGGAGCCCTGGCAGATGGCCTGAAGGTGAGCCCTGGCTCTCCCTTACCATCACGGGATCTAGAAGAGGTCCTTAGCTACTCCAGCTTTCGTACTAAAAGGGGTAAATGATGCATGTGCTGTCTCCTTTGCCAGGTAAAAATAAAAATGCGTAAAAGTCTTCACGCTTGATGTAGTTCAGTGGTAAGTACAGTATCATTCTAAGCCTTCTCGACTCCTTTTCAGCTAAGCAACCTCTTTTTTGACCTTCCTGAAGCCGGTCTTCTCTTTTCACAACCCAAGTCTGTTTCCAGAAAAGTATTCTTAAAGAACAGGTCTTACCAGATCTGCTCCTGCCACCCCCAGCCACTGATTCTCTCCCCAATTTCAAACACAGTGACCTTCCACCCAGGCCTTCCACCGCCCACTTCCAATCGGCCTCTCCTTCCTCATCTCTCCCACCTTAGGCCCCTCCTTTACTTTATGCGTCAGACAGACTAGATTCTCTGCGATGCTCAAACATGCTCCTGATTTCCCGACCTCTGTGTCTCAGCTGTTCCCTCCACCTGTCTGTGGTTGGCCTTCGATTAGAGCTCGTGATCTTCCTTTAAGGAATGACTCCCCTGGCACTGCACTGGCCAAGAGGTGGACACATGATCCAAGTCATACCTATCAGGCCCTCTTACCTTGAAATTTGTACCTTGAGAGGAGTAACCCAACCCTATAGTGTTGGAGTTGACCCATCCTACAGACCACGCTCTGAAAAAAAGTCGGCCACCAGTCTCCATACATCAATCCACAGTGCCTATTCCCTTAGAGGTTCAGTTTTTATTTTAATTCAGGAGCTACTCCCACAATCCCCAATAGATTCCTCTCTTTTCCTTCCCCCCTTCCCTTTTCAATTAGCCATAGTCCATCTCTGCTGCTTGCAGCCACCAAACAGTCCTTCAAAATTCTGTTCAAATGGCAACTCCTTCATGAAGCCTCATCTCAAGCACATTAGAGCAGTCACTTGTATACATTTTTATTTCCCCTCTAGGTGATTTACTCAGATTCAAGGACTGGGGCTTGTTCATCTTTATATCCCCAAGAGCCCCCAAGTATAGTGCCCAGCACTTTGTCCTTTCTTGGTAAACAGTATTTGTAGACTTGGCTGGCAAGCCATTGAAGGAGCAGAATTTAAAGCAACAGATAGGATTTGGTGGAATTTTAATTCTGTATTCCGTAGTGTTCAAACATGTTGTTAGGTAATTGAATTTGTTTTAATATAGGAATCATCTGTCCGAATTCTACAGCCATTACCACATTTTCCAGAATGCCCAGGGGCTACAGTGAATTTGAAAGTGCTGCTCAGAGATTTCTGACTCTTTGTCCTGTTTCTCTCCCTGCTGAAATGTCAGGCCTCTGGCAGCTGCCACCATCAAATCCCAAACAAGCATGTGAATAACAATGGGAAGTGTGACAATTCCCTAGGGTTTTTGTTTTTTTTTTTTAAACCTTCACAGGAAGAGCTTGACTATGAAGAAATCTATGTTTAGACTGTTGTCTTTTGTATCTAGTTTAGTAAACTGCATTTCAAGGCCCCTAGGATGCAAGTTATACTCATTATATGCAAAAACAATTTCCCCTTCAACATGATTTTCACATCAGAATGATAAAGGGAAATCAAAAAGTAAGAACCATTGTAGTACGAAACGGACCCACAGTTAATATGAGTACAATTAAACTGCTGAAGTATGTGTGTGTGTGTGTGTGTGTGTGTGTGTGTGTGTATATATATACTATTTTTATATATAAATACTACAAAGCCAAGCATGATTTTTGCTATCTCTATCATGAAATGGTGTTTCTTCTCTCTTTCCAGATTTGAGACCATTTTGAAGCAAAGGAAGAGGGAGGGAGAAAAGAAGTTGACAACAAGGTTTCTGAGCCAACTGCTCCTTCCCCTCCCCACCAAGAAGTCAGCTATGTAGAAGTCCTGATGGCAGCAGCCATCTAGCAGAAGTGTAGGAAGAGTTTTAGATCTACTGTAAATATTAGATCACCGCTGCCCTAAGTTATGTCTTATCTACTTTCAATAATTACGCTGAACACCCATCACAGCAAGAATGAAAAATCATCACAAAAAAACGATTTCCCAATATAGCCATATTTCAAAGGTTGTCCCATAACACAGAAAAGAATAACGTTGAACCTGACCTAAGGTCAGTAGAATCCAAGGACATTATCCACACAAAAGCAAAATGTACAGTCTGGGAAGATGGAGTAGAGATACTTTTCCCTACTCCTCCCATTAACTATATCTAAGAACCCAGACATTATATATAAAACAAATATTAAAAGACTCTGAAAGGTGAAGAGAAGAAGGCAGATTGAGAGGAAGGAAGGAAATAATAAAGATAAGAGTAGAAGTCAATGAAATTAAAAATGGAAAAAACAGTAGAGAAAAACAACAAAACAGAGAGCTAATGCTTTGAAAAGATCAGTAAAATTGACAAACCTCTAGAAAACTAACAAAGAAAAAAGACAGAAGACAAAAAATGCCAATGTAAGTATCAGAAATGATAAAGGGATATCACTACAAACTTTGCAGACATCGAAAGGAGAATAAGGGAAGACTACAAACAACCCTACACACATTTAACCACCTAGACAAAATAGACCAACTCCTTGAAAAACACAAACTACCACAATTCATACAACATGAAAGAGATAATTGGAATAGTATCCATATAACTATTAAGGAAACTGAGTCCACAATTTAAAAACTCCCAACAAAAAAATCTCCAGGCCCAGATGGTTTCACTGGTAGAGAATTCTATCAAACATTTAAAAAGTAATTAATACCAATTCTATAAAACCTCTTCCTAGGAAATAGAAAAGAAGGAAATTCCTCCCAATTCATTTTATAAAGCTAGCATTACTCTGATATCAAAATGAGAAAAAGACAGTACAATAAAAGAAAACTACAGACCACTATCCTTCATGAATAAAAGCAAACATCATTAACAAAATATTAGCAAATAGAATTCAACAATATATACGAAGAATTATACATCATGTCCAAGTGGGGTTTATTCCAGGGATGAAAGCCAGTTCAATACTTGAAAATTCATCAATGTAATCTACCATATTAACAGGCTAAGGAAGAAAAATCACATGATCATACCAATCAATACAAAAAAGCATTTGACAAAATTCAATACACGTTAAACACTCTCAGAAAAATAATAGAGGAAATTCCTCAGCTTGATAAAAAGCATCTATCAAAACTTGCAACTAACATTATACTTAATGGAAAGACAATGCTTTTCCTCTAAGATCAGGAGCAAGGTAGGATGTCCACTCTTAGCACTCTTATTCAACATAGTGCTGGAAGTTGTAGCCAGTGCAGTAAGGCATGAAAAGGAAACAAAGCACATACACACCATAAAGGAAGAAATAAAACTGTCCCTATTTTCATATGACATAATTGTCAACATAGAAAATCCCAAGAAGTCTACAAAAAATATCCCAGACCTAATAAGTGAGTTCAGCAAGGTCACAGAATACAAGATAAGCAAACTAAACTCAATCATACTTCTATATACTAGCAATAAACACACTAAAACGTTAAAAATATAGTTCCATTTACAATCACTCAAATAAAATGAAATGCTTAGGTATAAATATAACAAAAGATGTACAAAACTTCCATCATGAAAACTACACAACACTGATGAAAGAAATTAAAGATCTAAATAGACAGAAAGACACACCATGCTCATGGATTGGGAAACCACTACAGTCAAGATGTCAATTTTTTCCAAATTGATATACTGGTTTAATGAAATTCCTAGCAAAATTCCAGCAAGATTGTTTTGTAAATACAGATTATTTTAAAATCTATATGGAAAGGCAAAGGAACTAGAATAGTTAAAACAATTTTTAGAAAGAATAAAGTGGGAGGTTTAGTCTACCCAATTTCAAGACATGATATAGCTATAGTAATAAAGACTGTGAGGTATTGTCACAGGGACAGACATATAGATCAATGTAGCAGAACAGAGAACCCAGAAATAGATCCACATGAATATGCCCAACTGGTTTTTAACAAAGGTGCAAAAAGTTCAATGGAAGAAAGATAGCCTTTTCAAGATGCTGGATAAATTGGACATCCCAAGGGAAGGGAAGGGAAGGGAAAGAGAAAAGAAAAAAAAATCTTAACCTAAGTCTCATACCTGATATCAAAAAACAACTCAAAGTGGATCATAGACTGAAATGTAAAACATAAAACTTAGGAGAAAAGGGAGGAATCTGATACACAAAAAGTTGACACAGAAAATTAACTACTACTTTGGCATAATGCACCAATATAGCTGCTGAAACTCAGCCATCATGCCTCATTCTAAGAAGCAGGAAGGAGGAAATGGGCAAGGACAAAGGGAGTGTGACAGTTTCTATTTCTCTTAAGGAATTTTCCTGGCAATCCTAACTGATATCTTCTGCTTACAGCTCAGGTGGAAACTGTACTATTTTAATTGGGAAAACCAATTAAAAAGTAACTTGTTGGGAAAAAGTTACTTGTTCCAGATAATCTAGGCCCCAGAGTGACTCTTTATATTTATCCTGCTTGGGGTCCATAGCACTTCTGTATCAGTGGCTTGACATCTTCCATCAGTTTCAGGGAACTCTGATCATTATTTAAATACTGAGTTTGCTCTATTCTCTCTTTCCTCTCCTGACAGTCCAGTCATACACGGGTTACCTCTTTACATTATGTCCCTGTCTCTCTTACATTCAATTTTGTATTTTCTTCTCTTGATTCCTCAGTCCAGATATTTTCTTCTGATCTATATTTTTTGGTTTTGTTTGTTTGTTTTGCTCTAATGTGCTTTTTTAACCCAACGTATTGCATTCTTAATTTCCATTATTGAAATTTTCAGTTGTAAAAATACTGTTTAGCTTTATTTCATGCTTTCCGGTTCTCTATGGAAATTTTCCACCTTGTCATCTTATCTCTTGAACATATCATTTAAAACCCTTTGTCTGCTACCTCAAATATCAGGTTATTTTGTTGGTCTATATTTATTGCCTGGAGTTTTTTCCCCTTGATTTTTGATCATTTGGTTTTGTTTGCTAGTATGCCTGGTAAATTGCCAGACATTGGGGATAAAAACCTATGGAGATAATTTGAGGCTCTGTGTGATATTACAGTCCTCCAGAGATGATTTACTTTGCTTCTGGCAGGTATGCAGAGTAAGAACAGATCACCTTAATCCAACTGATCTGGTGTGATAAAGGATTTTGTTTTTTGTGAAGGCTGTCTATTTCTACTTCATCCTTACTCCTAGGATGCAATCTTTTGGGGATTCCAAATGAAAGCCTGGAATGTTTTGTTTCAAGAGTCCCACCTTCTTGGTAGGCCATAGATTTCAATATTGTTTCTCCAGCTATAACACTGGTAGAAACTCAGCCTTTTAGCCACCATTTTCTGTTCAGCTTTTTCATGTTTCATCTGCCATTTGTGAATTACCCAATGCCTTAAGAGAGAAACTGGCAACAAAAGTTGGGTTCATTTTTGTGTTTCTCTTCTTTCCAGCATCTTGGCCCCTCAACCTCTGTCTTGGTAACTCTCAGATGTCTTCAAATATTTATTTTTAAAAATTTTATCCATTATTTCTAATTGTTGTCAGTTGAAGAATTAATCAGTTTACCAGAAGCAACCTGATTGATGAATTTTGAATAATTGCCCTAGAATGAATCATAATCTCATAACCTACATTTGTCAAATTGACCCACTGACTGCCAAATCTCCACCTCACTTCGTGCTAAACAGCCTTTCCCTCATGCTGCAAGGTGTTTTAGAACATTGTGACATTTTTTGAGTTAACAGAGAACAAGAGGTATTACATATATGCTAAGTTGGTACGGTACATTAACTCATCTAAATTAATTTTCGAATAAGTCATTTTATCCTAAGTCTGAACTTTCATTTTACTTTGAGTCTGAGAACCCCACTTTGTTCTAGAAACAGAGATGCATACACTTTAGCAATGTGTGAAATATAAAACATTCTGCTGCTTCTAAAATAGCACTCAGATTACTTCATTTATCTAGTCCTTCTCACATGCAAGGCATTGTGCTTTTTGGGTTGTGAGAAAAGATTACAGACCAAAGAACTTTAGATCTGAAAGAAACTCAGAGATCATCTAATCAGACTCATTCATTTTGCAGAACACTTATTTGTCCTGAAACAAGATCTCTCTGGCTTTTTAACTCCTGTTCAATGCTCTTTTCATTGAAAAGATTCCTCTCTATCTCTCTCCCCTTATCCACTATGGACTCAAACTTTTAAAAAGACTTTACTAAATAAAATATAATTCTGAAATGATGATTCACGTAATCCTAATATAAGAAAGGCATATTTTTTCTATCAGGCTTTTAAAAGTTATGAACATAGCTCAAAAAAAAAAAGACCCATTACTGAGGAATTTAACAGTATAAGAAATTGTCTCTTCCTCATGGATGGATCTAGAGACTGTCACACAGAGTGAAGTAAGTCAGAAAGAGAAAAACAAATATCGTATATTAATGCATACATGTGCAATCTGAAAAACTTGGTATAGACGATCTTATTTACAAAGTAGAAATAGAGACACAGATGTAGAGAACAAACATATGGATACCAAGGGGAAAAGGAGGGGTGGGATGAATTGGGAGATTAAGATTGACATATATACACTATTGACACTATGTATAAAGTAGATAACTAATGAGAACCTACTGTATAGCACAGGGAACTCTACTCAATGCTCTATGGTGACTTAATTGAGAAGGAAACCCAAAAAGGAGGGGATATATATATGCGGATAGCTGATTCACTTTGCTGTACAGTATAAACTAACACAATATTGTAAAGCAACTATACTCCAATTAAAAAAAAAAAAAAGAAATTGTCCCCTCCTGCCAGAAGTTTACAATCTCTATGTAGAAAGACATATAAATGAAGGATCATACTCTAAGGCAGAATACATTTACTTTAGATATGTGATATGTGATACACACATAAATCACATTAGTTATGTAACACAATCGTGTATGTGATATATATGATTAAGGTGGTCATGTTATGTCTGTCTCCCCTGATAGATTAGGATCCCCTTGAGGGTAGAAATTCTGGCTTTTCACTGTCAGCCCCAGCTGGAGGTCTGCAACACAGCAAACCGTTAAATAAATGAGATCTTTTAAATCTATACAACTGGTCACAGGAGGATAGAAAATTCTGAACTGAAATCATTGAGTGAAAACATCATGAAGATGCAGGTTGAGGTAGACTTCCGTTAACATCTGAGCCAAAGTGGATAGAATTTAGGTAGCCTGCTATCTGGGGTAGGATGCTGTATTTATTAGTCTCTAATTGCGGCTGAAACCAATGACCACAAACCTAGTGGATTAAAACAACATAAATTTTTTACAGTTCTGAGGTCAGAAGTCTGAAATGAGTCTTCCAGGGCTAAAATCATTATTTTGGCAGAGTGCTGTTCTTTCTAGAGGCTCTAGGAAAGAACGTTTCCTTGCCTTTTCCATCTTCTAAAGTTCATCTAAGTTCCTTGGTTTGTGGTCCCTTCCTTCCTTCATCTTCAAAGTACATCCCTTGAACCTCTGCTTCTTTCATCACTTCTCCTTTTTCTGCCTTTGATCCTCTTGCTTCCCTCTTATAAGGACCATTGTGATGACACTGGGTACAGATGGATAATCCAGGATCATCTCCCCATCTTAAGATCCTTAACTAAACCACAGCTGCAAAGTCCCTTTTTTCATGTAAGTTAACATATTCACAGGTTCTGGGGATTGGGATGCCGACATATTCGGAGGCCCATTATTCTACCAACCACTGATGTTTCAGCAAAGGTCTAATGCAGTGGCCTTGAACCAGCGACATCAGCATCACCTGGTAATTTGTTAGAAATGCAAATTCTCAGCCCTCATCCCAGACCTATTGAATCAGAAACTCTGATGAGGCCCAGCAATCTGGCTAGAGCAAGCCCTCCAGGTGATTCTGACGCACACTAAACCACTTTGAGAGACACTGTCAGAGCGTCTGGGGAAAGGCAAAGCAGGTGCAGAGGTCTTGTGAGTAGACAGACTTCACGGGGACAGAGGATTCCTAGAGCATAATAAGAACATGGATGGACTCAGCATGGAGAACCTGGAATCTCAGGCAAAGGGTTACATACAGGTAGATTTCTGTCTCCAAATATGAATTTGGTGGCCTTCCTACACATTTCACAAAAAGAAATAATGTACCTAACTGAAAATCCTCATTCATTTCATGAGGCATAAAATTAATCTGTTCCATTCATATATTTAAAAGACTGATCTAGAAAAATATTTTTTTTTTACTTTTAAAAAGGTAAATCAAGGGACTTGCCTGGCGGTCCAGTGGTTAGGATTCTGCGCTTCCACTGCAGAGGGTGCGGGTTCAATCCCTGGTCAGGGAAATAAGATCCCACATGCAGCATGGCCAAAAAACTGTTTTTAAACTAAAAATAAAATAAAATAAAATGTAAATCAAAAGTTTATTCTAAAAATTTCCAGATTAAAGACATAATTTCGTACATACACAAAATAAATAAAATACAGAAATATTCGAAGGATTAGTTAATAATATTTTCATTCCAGAACGTCTTCCTCAAATTAGCTGTAATTCATCAGCAATTTTACCATTTTCATTTTTTCCTCTAACAAGCAGTACACTGAGGAATTCTTAACAACAGTGTAATCTCTAGAAGGCTGGGCCCTCCGAAGAATCACAGGTGACTTCCCAGGAGGGTTGATTAAGAGCAGAGGACAACTGCCTTTCCAAAGGCAGAGAAGTGGGGCCATTTCGAATTGTGCTCTCCCAGAGGCAAACAGGAAACAGGAAGCTCTCTGCCAGCCATTCTTACCCTGCCCCAGAGCAGGAAAAGCAGTGGCAGGAGCCATATCAGTTACTTTGACCCAGCCCAGGAAACAAGATGGCTTATTCATCTGCAGACCTGGGCTGCTAGGTAGAGCGCAGACAGCACCTGCAATCCACTGCAACTCTCCCTGACAGCCAGATAACATTCACTCAGTTTTAATACTGAGGAAATGAAGAGGAATGTATACTCAAAACACATTTATTAGGCTTTAAACAAAAGGGAAGATAGTTTTGTCAACTGGCAGTAAACAAGCAGAAGATAAGCTATACACCTTCCATCTGCAGAAGTCTTTTGCTGGGCCCCAAACTCCTCTGGGTGAACACCACCCTAAATCAACACAGCACTCAACTATAAGAACTCAAAATGAGCAGAAACAGTAAGATGAGTTACAATGCCTCCTAGCAAATGTAACAATAATGAGAGAAGCTATCCATGCTTCCACATATGTAGTGCTGTACCTAGCCTTCTGGACTGGGTATAGTAGCGCACCCACAGCTTAAAAAAGTAGTGTTAGCATTTCTTCACAAGATCTAACAATACTCCAGAATAAACCTCAGTTTAGAAATAGAAGAGAGGTAAGTGTTGAATGTGTCAAAATATACCGATATATAAGTATCATCATGATTAAACATTTTCAAACGAAAAGGATCTACATAAGATCTACATCACACAGGCATAGTATAAGTGATCCATGCTTTGAGATCTATTTGTAGAAGAAAAAAGGAGCAAAGTTCAAGTCATATAGCAGGTGCTGTTAATTAACTCAAATGCTGGGTTCTGACTGGGGCCAAGTCAAACCAAATGGTCATATGATTTAAGACATTTCCAAATGTGTTTTTTCTCCAACCTTCTCCATTAGCAATGGCATCAGCAACCCAGGCACCCAAAGGAGAACACATTGAGCCATTCCTGTCTTTACCCTCTCCTTTACTATCTTCCCCACGCTCTTCATGCACACACACAGTTTTAGTCACTTGAGACCCTATCTCATACTAACTCTGAAATGCCCTCACCTCTACCTCCCTCCATTCCCAGTGCCCTACTTTTGGCCCCAATCACCTTTCTCTCTGGACTACGAACGCTGCCTCTTGACTCACGTCCAACTCCTTAAAACCTTGACCAGAAGGGGCAAACCCCTTCAACACAACAGGCCAAATGTCCCTCTTGTGTGCATCTCATTCTCCCAGGAAAAATCAATGGTTCCCTCATCAATGTTTCCATCCCACTCTCTTTTGGTTTTAACATAATCATTGTATAAAATTATTTTATTGAGATTTAACTTACATACAGCAAAGGGCACGAATTTTAAGGGTACTGCTTGATTAATTTTTACATATGTGTACAACCTGTAGCCACCACCCAGATCAAGATATCAAACATTCCAGCAGCTCCTCAAAGTTCTCTTGTACCCCCTCCCAGTCAATACTTTGCCACCCGAAGGTAACCACTATTCTAACATCTGTCACACTAGATTAATTTGCCTGTCTATAAGTTGTATATAGATGGAATCACACAGTATGCACTCTTCTATGTGGTATTCTATTTTATGAACGTACCACATTTTATTTATCCATTCTGTGAATGGATATTTGGGGTGCTTCAATTTGGGGGCGGTTATAATTAAAGCTGTCATGAAAATTATTGTACGTATCTTTTTTGTGGACTTATGCACTACTTCTGTTGGGTATATACTCAGAAGTAGAATTGCTAGGTCATAGCAATATATACATATACATATATATGTTTTACATGAGCATGCACTGGTAAACAGTCTTCCAAAGTGTTTGTACTTAAAACTTTCTATATCTCTGAATTATTCCAACATTCACACTATCTTATGGTTAGTGCTTTATGTGTCTATTCTCCAGTTACACTTGGGCTCCTTGAACATAGGCTCCAACATGCTCAATATATAGCTTATAGTTATAATTAAATATTTATATTACATACAATAAAAAATTAAATGCATTCATACAGCATGATGGGGGAGGAGGGCTTAGGAATCTTATGTTTACCTCCCTTCCGGACCCAGCGCAGGAGTGACACATGCCTATCCTAGCGCTGTCAACACCTCAGTCACCCAAAGCAAGGTGGAATATTCAAATCAGTTCCCAACATCCCCCAGTCCCCACAGAGTTGCCCAAAAGCCCACTTGCATCTATCTGCCTGGTATTACTGGGTTTTAAACATGCTGATATGTATTTTGTCCATGATTAAACTTCTGGAAAATTTAACAGGCTAGAAAACCTCCAACGTTCAGCTCTCTTTTTCCCCTGTAACTTTGTGCAGATTCATTCTGAAATATGCTAAGGAAACCGTACTCATTAACTATCCATCCTGCTTTTAAAGTGGAATTAATTGGTGCTGAAGTCCTCCACCTCAACCCAGAGATAGAAAAGGCCTCCCAGAGTAACACCCCCAAAAGGTGCACATCCCTTGATCTGTTTGCGCAGATGGCGGGTATTAGTTACACAAACACATGGAAAGAAGATAGGATTACGGTAGGAAGTCCTCTAGCTCTCCCTGAAAGTGAATTTCTTGTCCTTCCTGTTTTTGCTTCTGAGTCTCAAATTTTTCACTGCTCTTATATCTCTGCGAGTGTCATGGCAGGAACCACTTTCTACTCCTTCTCACAGGGACTATTTTCTGCATTTTGATGTCGCTTTTAACAAAACATTGGTTCCAGACAGTTCCAGAAACCACATCCAAAAGAAGCCCTCTGCAAACCTGAAACTGTAACCCTCCCCGAGTTAGAAGTAAAACAAAATTCCTAAAGATAAAGCTTCATAAAACTATGCAAAATGGAAGATATATATTGCTATTATTTTCCTTCACCTCAAGAAGTAAAATTAAAATGTTCTTTTGGGGTTTCCCTGGTGGCACCATGGTTGAGAGTCCGCCTGGCGATGCAGGGGACAGGGGTTCGTGCCCCGGTCCAGGAGGATCCCACATGCCGCAGAGCGGCTAGGCCCGTGAGCCGTGGCCGCTGAGCCTGTGCGTCCGGAGCCTGTGCTCCGCAACGGGAGAGGCCACAACAGTGAGAGGCCCGCGTACCGCAAAAAAGAAAAAAAATGTTCTTTTGACTTTAAATAAGGATTTTCTCTTTTTTAAGCATTATTTAAATGCTTTTTATTTATTTATTTATTTAGGCTGTGCCAGGTCTTAGTTGCAGCATGAGGGATCTTTAGTTGCAGCATGTGGACTTCTTAGTTACGGCACGCATGTAGGATCTAGTTCCCTCACCAGGGATGGAACCCAGGCCCCCTGTATCGGGAGTGAAGAGTCTACCCTATGGATGACCAGGGAAGTTCCAGGATTTTTTTTTTAATTGAGAGAAACTCGGTGTGTCTGAGTTAGTCGCTTATTGCTATCCTATTCAATAGGAGAGGTTTCATGGGAAAAATTCTGATCTGGCAGCAGGCAGACATTCTGTGCAATAGAGGCACCTCATTTGTCTATCTGAAGAGATGCTTCTAAAATGAGTCCAACAACTAAGGCTTTTGACCGGCCTTCACCTCTCGCTGCCCCCTTTCAAAATCACAGTAAAATGACAGCTACTAGAATTCACTGAAACCTGGCAAACACTGTTATTTACCCTGGGCCAGGGGTCAAGTTACCATGGGCAGAACAGGATGCACAGTGTAATAATCTGGCTACTTCCTTAGGAAAACCTCAGGCAGTTTAAATAAAGTTATTTGTCCTGTGACATTTTTGTAGGTTTTACAAACGTCCCACCCACTCCTCCCTGACAAGTCGTTATGCCACTTACCCCTCAGGACTCCCGATAGAGATGGCACATAATCTCCAACTTCTTTTATAACGCCTTTTTATTTAAATATCAAAAAATAGTGGCAAAGGAAATACAGATATTGAGGTGCTTTAATTATCATTTAAAAAAAGATATGTAATTCATAGTTGTCTGAATGTTTCCTACAAATTCCAACCCAAGGAACCTTCCTCTCTTTAACCTCTTTTACCTTAGATATCACTTCCTTCATCTCTTACTGCTGCACCTATCTCTATCTTTTCCTCACCCTCCTTCCCCCCAACATACACACACACACACACACACACATGTACATGCGCACACACGCGCGCACACACACGCGTGCACACACGCACACACATACACACACACACTTTCCTGCTTTGGAATGCTTATCCCCACATTGCCAGGACACCACATGTAACTGATGATGATCTGAACACCTCAGGATATATAACTGTTCAACCCAACATGTTGGTCTCTTGTGAGTACCACCCTGCACCACACAAGTACCCCCTTTACATATCCCTTCTAGGTCCAAGGCACGAGGAGACAGCAGAGTTCACACTGTCATCCAATGACTCAGCCATGGAATAATTACAATTCTACCAGGCACCGTATTTTTAAAAATAAACTTGACACAGAAATGTTAAAAACAATAGCAGCATTAAGTCTAGTAATGATGATTATAATAAATTACACATAATCCTACACCACTAATACTAATTTTACTTTGCATATTTAACTTTACAAAACTGAATATACTGCCTGTGCACGTTCATTTCACATTCGTCTTTTTCCACTTAACATTATGCTAAACATTTTCGTATGTTTCCACAGTCTCCACATTTCATTTTTATAATGGCTGTGCAGTATTTTTACCTAAAATTCACTTAATTCTGTCACCAGTAACGTTAGCCGGATACGTTGTCTATTCTAAGACTATACCACTAAGTTGGTTAACTTGATATACAATAAAAATAAATTTATCAAAATATTAATAAACAGTCGCTCTAGGGGATGGGACACTGGGTAATTTTTCTTCTTTCTGCTTTTGTACTTCCTAAATTTTCTATAATGAACATGTATCTTTTTATTTTAAGACTTTATTTAATAATAATAGCTACCACTTACCAAGTGTTTACTATATAGCAGGCACTCTTCTAAATCCTTTATACAATATTCCACCTTCTAACATTTAATCCTTATAACTACCCTAAAAAATAAATACTATTACTCTTCTCATTTTATAGATGAGGAAATTGAGGCACAGAGTAATTAAGGAAGTTACACAAAGTTACAGAGCCAATAAGTAGAGTAGCGAGGATTTTAACTCAGGCAGTGCAACTCAGAGTCTACGCTCTTGCCATATATGCTATACTTAAAAAAAAAAAAAAAATAGAGTGTGCTTTCTAAATATATTTAAGGTGTAACCATTTTAAAATAGTCCACTGGCTGGCTTCATGTTGCAATGGGACTTCATTATGCTTTTGGTATTTTGAGATTGCTACGCGCCCAGTGTAGCACCATCTGTTATCACCATCACCACCACGATCATCATCATCACTATCAATCGTAATACTACCATCACTTAAAACCCTTTATTGGGCTTTCCCGGTGGTGCAGTGGTTAAGAATCCCCCTGCCAATGCAGGGGACACGGGTTCAAGTCCTGGTCCAGGAAGATCCCACATGCCACAGAGCAACTAAGCCCGTGCGCCACAACTACTGAGCCTGTGCTCTAGAGCCCACAAGCCACAACTACTTAACCCATGTGCCACAGCTACTGAAGCCTGTGTGCCTAGAGCCTGTGCTCTGCAACGAGAAGCCACCGCAATGAGAAGCCTGTGCACCTCAATAAAGAGTAGCCCGCGCACAGCAACAAAGACCCAACACAGCCAAAAATAAATTAATTAAACAGAAAAAAAAAACCCTTTATTAAGGTTTTAGCATGTGCAGAACACTGTACCAGGCACTTGGGGAAATACAAAGTATGTAAAATACATGTTCTTTACTCTTGAGAATACCAGAGATAGTCTGAGAACAGCTTCAAAATGAAAAGGCAGTAAGTAAGTATCCATGAACTGAAAATTTACATAAATATCTGGAAATTATAGGCAAAAAATAAAAACTTCTTCTACCTAAAATACAAAAATAATTGAAGATAATGCAAAATGAAGGGCTTTTATTTATTTAGGATAATAGCTTCAGATCTCTTTTCCACCTTACACATATAAAGTTTTACAAAGAAAAAAAATGAAGATAAAAGTAAGCTGCCTAAAAATATACAAATCAATTTTCACTGCAAAGTAAAGGAGGTGTTACAGTGGAGGATTCCTGGACTGAATGTCAATATTATGACATAGTGTGAGTGTGTTTTGTGTTTGGTAATTGCAATCATTGTTGCTTTTGTTGTGGTCATCCATTTACAAAGCTTGGTGTCGGTTTATTTATCTCTTGTAAAAATAAAATACAGTGTGTGTGTGTGTGTGTGTGTGTGGAAAAGAAATGCAAAAAAAAAAAAAGTAAGCTGCCTATACTGCACCGTTCTTTATGATATTTTCAGCCTGGATCACAATATTCCCTAGTTCTATGTCAAATTAAAAATAACTATTTTCATATGTAATATGTAATTGTGTACAACAAGCTTAATGAAATAAGATTCTGACACTTTATCTTCCAAAATATTCTAAATACCATTAGCAAAAGGAAGTTTCTAGTTCTAATCAGTAGGTTGCAAGTCTAAAATTAAGTAATGGCTCTGTCAGTTTATTCAAATGAATGTGCTTGGCTCATATAACCTACCTTGCATTTTTGAAACCCACCTGATTTATTTGATATAATACACTAAAAGTATACATATATTTTGAAGAATAAAAAGCTTCTACTTTGTACTAATTAATATTTTTAAAGATTTTATATATGTACATTTACCTTCAAAATAAATACTAAAGCCAAACTAATTAAAATGAGGCTTAAGCTACATGGCATAGGGAGATCAGCTAGGTGTTTTGTGACCACCTAGAGGGGTGGGATAAGGAGGGTGGGAGGGAGATGCAAGAGGGAGGGGATATGGGGATACACATATGCATGTGGCTGATTCACTCTGTTATACAGCAGAAACTAACACAACACCGTAAAGCAATTATATTCCAATAGAGATGTTAAAAAATAAATAAATTAATTAATTAAAATGAGGCTTAGAAGATGGCCTTAGGAAACTATTTTAGCAGATAATAAAAATAATTTGTCTGTAGTATATAAATTGTATATAAAATGTTTTTCTGAAACACTTGAAGGTGCTTAATTATGATTTGTACTCTCAAGCACTTTAAATATCTTCATGACATCTTGTTTAGACTATTAAATTATTTGGCAATCCTTTTTTTCATAGATACAAAAGTAAACTTCCATGAATTTGGAACCCATGGTGTCCAATTAATGAGAATGTCTTCAGATTAGAGTAAAATCCCAATCATATTAGACTTCTCCGTCATTTCTCAACTCAGACTTTGTAGATATCCTTGACCCTGGTTCTAGTGAAACCTCCTTAAGTGGAGCAGATTTATTTTACTTTTATATCAGCTGAGTATTCCTTTTGATTTTTCCTGACAATTTGTTTTTTGCTGTGACTTTAATCTTCACCAATCCATACGGCCAGCTTCTCATTTATTCCATTTATAAATCCCAACAAAATAATGTCTTTCAGGTTTTATACATATTAAAATTTAGTGGTGCCCTTAATTCAACAAGTTTCCTTTCTGTGAAAAACTGGAAGTTTTTTGAGAAATATCCAACCTCACATACTCATTTTTTAAATAATTTTTAAACTTTAAAGGCTGGGGAATATGATTTCTCATATGGGAATAAAGCTTAAAAATAAAAACAAAAAAGTCCTGGGTTCACAATTACCCCTTAGATAAAGTCTTAGTATTTCACTTAGTATTCAAAGTCCATAACTTGGCCCCTGATCTGCCTTCCTAGTCTTACCTTCCACTCCATCTCAAAACTATTCTCTTCGATACTTAAGTTCAAGCTATTATTCCAGGGTCCTCAACTGTAAAATGGGTTAATAACCTTTATTTCTGCTAGTTGTAGAATTTAATGTAAATTAAGCACAAACGTACCTAGTATGGAGACTAGGACATGGTAATTGTTCAAAAAATGGGAGGAGGCGTGGAAGTCACACAGAGTTGGGCCTAAATCTCAGAGAACTGCTCACGGTAACACTACTCTTTCTGAGCCTCAGTTCAGTTTCCTCATCTATAAAATATAATTATACTATTAGAAAGGGTTCAACATAAAGCACTTAGCACAGAAGCTGGCACAGGCTGAACGCAGACACACATTATGAGTGAATAAATGAATGCTACTATCCTCCAAGGAAAGCAACAGAAACAGACATAGACTTCCAGAGATTCCCTTTAAATCCCCTGAGATCAGTTCCCCTCTCCAAATAAGACAACATGGGCCCTTGGAAGGCAGAGGCAAAGCAACTTCATTGGAATTGCCTTCCAAAATTTATTCTAGAAATTGGCTTTGCTCAGAATAGCTGATCTGAAATCTGGCTGCCTGTGAGTACTGAGTTTTGGCACAGTTAAAAACGAACAGTGAGATACCTTGGTCAAAGCTGGCCTAGACAATTACATGAAACAATTATCAGACAGATTAATCCATTTATAAAGTTTACAAGGGCAATTCTTATCTCTATCAGACCTTCTATCCTTGGTTACCTCTCCATGGAGAAGGAGAAATGACAAAGCTAAATAAAGTAAAAGGTACCTCCTTGTTTTTTGAAATAAATAAGAAACATTAAATTTGCCAGTTTTTAAGTTTAGAATCAAAAGCTTAAGAGTTTATGTAATAAACACAATGTACTCTTAAAATGGAAACTTCATTTCTCTATCAGAGTCCCAAGAGACAGACATTTGGTATCAAGAAGCAGGGGAAAAGGTAAGCAGCTAGTCAAATGAGGGCGAAGAGAGGAAAAGACAGCATCCGAGGGGAGGAGAAAGAGGAACTGAAGGAAGAAAAAGGGAAAAAGAAATGACCATGGAAGAAATAATAAATTCATCTAACAAAGAGGTGAAGTTCCGATGGTGAGGAATCAGATCCAACAGGGAAAGGAAAGAAAATGAAGTACCCAAAGCCCAGAACTCAGTACTTTCACATTTGTAATTATGACTCTTATATTTCAGATGAGGAAAATAAACGGTGACTAAATCAACTTTACAGAGTGATTAGGAAAAAATTCAGCCAATTCTCTCACAACGTAAGAAAAAAGAAGGCAAAGAAAACAACCCACTACATTATGTCATTTGACCCTCACTCACGGTCTTTATCTCATCAGCAGTATGTCAATGAGAAGGGTTTGTTTGAATCAAATACAGTTGTGGGAGAACACACCTCGGCTCTCCCATGTGTTGGCAAAGACAAGATCATTCCTTGTTCATCTTTGTCCTCTTGAACAGTGGCTTATACATAATAGCTACATCATGAAAGTTAGTTGAATTTAACCGAATAGATTATATATTACTAAAGAGTGTCCATATTCAATTTTTTATAACAACAAACAAAGGCTTAAGGCTTTAGATATGGCAAACTCTCATCTTCCAATCAAGGACCCCAGAAAATATCCAAACTCCTCTCCTGCCTCTGGCTTCCTGCCATGAGTTGTTGGTGCCGTCAGGATGAATAAAGTTAACAGAATTCTTCTTATAAAAAATAGATGCAGGGCTTCCCTGGTGGCGCAGTGGTTGAGAGTCCGCCTGCCGATGCAGGCGACACGGGTTCGTGCCCCGGTCCGGGAAGATCCCACATGCCGCGGACTGGCTGGGCCCGCGAGCCATGGCCGCTGAGCTTGCGCATCCGGAGCCTGTGCTCCGCAACGGGAGAGGCCACAACAGTGAGAAGCCCGCGTATCGCAAAAAAAAAACAAAAAACGATGCAGGAAAACCACGCTCCTGGTGCATCTTATTATCTAAACCTTAATTGCATGTAGTGTTTTATATCCTTGGTTATTTGCCTATGATTCTATGTCTGGTTCTTCAAAATGAATTGTGGCTTTTTAAGTCTTTTTCCTTCCATGTATCCCCCAGGCAGACCGGCAAACTCTAGGGGTTCAATAAATGCTTCTGGATAGTAACAGTCTAACACAGAATTTAGAAAGGTCCTTCCTCTTTCTGTCTGCTTTTTAAAAAATTATATTATGACCCTCATTCTGCAAGTGTTTCTGGCAATCAACCTTTTTTAAACTAAAGGGAAGAATTGAGTAGATTAGGTTAATAAAATAGTCTTGAGTTCCTTTTGTTGTCCTGGTTTAGGCTTTTCTTATCTCTTGTTTGGATAAGCTCCTTACCTGGTTTCTCTGCCCTCGACTTCTTCCCTTGACTCATCCTTTACATTGCTGCCAGGACAGTGTTTGTAAAACACAACTTAGTTCAGGTCGCTGTCCTCCTCAGAAAACTTTAACGGCTCTCTCTTACCTGCAGAATAAAAGTTCAGATGTCCTTGGTATAGTATTCAACACCTTCCAAAGTTCAACACCAGCCTTCTTTTCCTACCTCAATACCTTAACTCTATCCATCTGCCCCATATTCCAAGCTCAACTGACTGTTAGCTGAATATGTTGCATTTTCAAGCCTCAGTATCATGCTCATTTCATTTCTTCAGCCTAGATTGCCCTTCTCTATTCTTCATCTACCAAAGTCCAACTCATCCTCTAAGACTCAAGTTAAGTTTCACCTCTCTACAAGACCACCACAGAGATCCCCCAAGTAGAATGAATTGTTCCTTTTCTGGGTTCCCACTGTATTATATGCCACTAATAAATACTTAATTTCTATGTATTTCTATAATGGTTGGTTGTATAATGGTTGTCTTTGCTCCTACTCTAGAAGTTCCTTGAAAGCTGGCATCAGGAATTTATTATTTTCATGTGTTTCCTTCACAGTGGTGAGCCCAAGGTCTTGCACAGAGACTGATAAATGAAAATGAATGAATGAGTGAATGACAGAATGTAGTCAGGGAACCATCAGCAGCTCCTTAAGCAATCGAGTGAGACACTGGAAGTTTCTGATGGAACACTCGCCTCAGCCCTTTCAGAGACGAGAGAGCAAATCGGTGAGCTTAACTGACAATACATATTTGGCTCAAAATGACGGAAAGGCGTCCCCCGGTGAAGATGATGGCTCATCTTTAGGGCTGGTCTCCTTAAATATTAAATGAAAGAAGGCTGTTTTCCCCTCCTTTTGCCTCCACCTTGTGTTGTGGTTGCCCTTGGCCCAATTTGCTCAGTGCCCAGCAAATGGGAGGTGCTTAGGAAACACTTGTCCCAGCTTCTGCCTGGGCCTGAAGCTCAGTTGGCAGTGATGCTCAGACCAAGAGGTTCTGTGTTTTCCTCTGCAGGTCAGGATCCCAGTGCCAGGCACTGACACAGCTGCCACATACCAGAAGAAATGCTGCACAGAAATGAAGGACTCAGGAAAGTGGTGGAGAGTGTGGAGGAGACCAGGACAGGGGGCAGCGATAGCAAAAGCTAACGGAGATTCCTTGCTGAGGGCTGATGGGCTGTGGAACTTTCCATTTGGAGGCTGACTCCTATGGCTGGCTCCTGAGCACACTCCCTGTGGCCTCTGGTGACTCTTGGCAAGCCAAGGACTTGGATCTCAGCTTAAGCGAAGCCTTCCCTTGCTGGAACCAAATGTATTCGACACCATGTGGGAAATTAAGTTTGTTTTCAACCACTCACCATACCTTGTTGTTGTGAGCCTTGGTGAGCAAAAAGGGGGTTGAGTGGAAGGTTGGAGAAATGGGATGTCTTTAACTCTCTTACTGTGTCAATAGAGTGTGGCGTTTTTAAGAGTATTTATTTTAGCAATCTTAAAATTGATGTGACTTGGGGGCTTCCCTGGTGGCGCAGTGGTTGAGAGTCTGCCTGCCGATGCAGGGGACACGGGTTCATGCCCCGGTCCGGGAAGATCCCACATGCCGCGGAGCGGCTGGGCCCATGAGCCATGGCTGCTGGGCCTGAGCGTCCGGAGCCTGTGCTCCGCAACGGGAGAGCCCACAACAGTGAGAGGCCCGCGTACCGCAAAAAAAAAAAAAAAAAAATTGATGTGACTTAAGAGAGGATTTCCAACAGGACAGTGCCAAGTGAAATCATGATCATATTAAGATCAAGACGGTCAGGGGATTCACAACAATATGGCAGCACGGATAAGAAGCTTAGGCCCTCTGCCCAGTTAAACCAATCTGAGTGTAAAAGGGAAAGAGTAACTCCTGTTCTAGATTGTAGAATTTTGACTATAAGTAATTAAATTTACAAGAAACAAACACCCTATTAAACAGCCCCATGACTCCCCGATTATGGGGGAGTGGCTGCTCCTGCTTCCTCCAAACAGACCTGGAAAATAGATCCTCATGAGGCAGCAGAAAGGAAGACGCTTAACAGAACTCATGATCAAAGTATCTAGCTGCCTGTTTGGGGAAGCTCTCCAGGCTGTGTTTACCAACTCCCTGCCTCCCTTCCTCCTTAACACAGAAGAATAACAAAGTGGAATCCTGAAGTGCATTTCAGAAAACTCTGTGAAAATTTCAGGATTAAAATCAGGGACAGTCAGAGCTATAGAAACAATCAAGGGACTAGGTCAAGATGGATGCTGACACAGAGGCCCAGGAAATGTGGGAGACAAGATCCACCATGTAAGGGGGAAAAAAAAATAGGCTTCTTAAATATTTTGACTGATATTTCCCCAAAACCTTTGGGAGCTATAGTTATATATTTAGATGAGTGTTTTCCCTCTCATTAAGGAAGACAAGTCATCTACAAAAATAACCACAGGAGGCAACAGAGGGAGGTAAGTTCTCTAAGATTTATATGTAATTTGTGTTTGATGCACAAAGGGAGAGACTTTCCTAGCCGGGGGAGTGAAGATGACTTCGTGGCAGGGGTAAGGGGGCACATGGACTGTATCTTCAATGATTTTGACAAGCAGAGGTGAGGAAGGGCATTCAAGGAGAAGAGAATGTGAATAAAGGCATAGAGACAGTTCAGATTGGTTGATGGGTAAGGTTTGTGATTTATGAGAGTAATGCAGAATAATGGAAAGGTGAGCTGGGACCAAATCATGAAAGGCCTTTAGCACAATAAGCCTTGAGCACAAGAAGCTTGGGCTGTACTCAGGAAGCAATATGGAGTCATTGAAGGTTCATGGGTAGTAGAGCCATGAAAGCTATGAGTTTTTGATTGGTTGATTATTTGCTTATTTTCCAGGTGAGAAGGCAGGGATAGACTGGACCAGGGAGGAGAAGGAGGCAGAAAGACCATTTGGGAGACTATTGTAATAATCTGGTGAAAGGGGATGACGGTTTGAACTAGAGAAATAGAAACATCTGATGATGCTACTGACACTGATGGTCTGGAATAAGCAAAGAGACCTTTAAAGTGATTAAATCAAGCAGAACTGTCAGTGTGAGCATCTCAGTGGGACCCAAAATGTTTTTGCAGTTCATGGAACTAAAAGACAAAGTCCACAGTGATTGGTTTTCTGAAAGGCTAACATGGCTATTCATGGGACAGCCAAATATCCACTCTCTATTGGGAAAACAGGCATTCTGGAAGCCACAGGCCTACAGGAGCATCTTCGAACATAAAACATAATAAATGCATTAAGAAACAGATGGTTAAATAAAGAACTATCCTAGAATTCATAAAAGGGGAAGTACCAGTGACCTATAATATTTTTTAAAAATATAAACCTCATTGCCACCAACTCTGATTCCTCACTGCCTTCCAGAAGAGACCCAGGAATAGTGGTTTCCCAGCTCCGACCACAGGGGGTGGGTGGAGGAATAAGTAAAAGAAGAAGGGAGGAAAGGAGAATGTCCAGGGGGAAAGAGGGCTAAAGCTGACTCAGGTAGGCTAAAAGGGCACAATGAGAATAGTAAAAAAAAAAAAAAAGAAAAAAAGGAAAAAAAAGTTTGCATCATAATCTGGACTCTGAGAATGTTTGCAGTCAGCTACTAGTAAGACTGCATTTTTTCCTGGCAATGAACTGTGCATGCATGCCTCCTCTGACGTTACAGACTGTAACACAAGGTTACATGTAGAATGTGAAATAAACTGCTAAATGTTCAGAAAATAAAATCTCCTATTTTACATACAGCAAAAAATATTCTATCTCTAGGAAATGACGCTAAGGAAATAGTAATTGTGATTTGTAAATATTTTTGTTTATATTATTGAAAATTGGAAGTAACGCAAAAGTCCATAATTGGGGATTTCTTAAATAACTTTTAGTTCATCCATACAATGAAATACTATGTAGCCATTTAAAAGTATGCTGCAAAACATTATGTAGTGGCTTGGAAATTAGTCTGTTATACATTAATTGGAAAATTTGTGAGCAAAGCAATATATGAAATACAGTATCATTTTGAAAAATATATTGATATATGATTGAAAAACTATACGATATACCATGGCTAAAGTTAACCATGCATATCTCTGAGGGGTAAAGTAATGAGTGATAGTTATTTCTTTCTATCCTTTTAAATAAAGTTTCTATAACAAACATTTACTACCATAATAAGAAAAAGGGATATTTTAAAAATAGAACTGGTTAATAGGCCTCATCACTATAATTATCATAACAAATATTTGTTGAGCACCTCCTATGGGCCAGGCACTGAGCTAGGTGACCGGAAATCAGGCAATATCCCTGCTCTTGTGGGACTTACCACTTAGAAGATTTCATTTTTATTGCTTAGTCAGTTAAAGTGGGGAAGGTTAAGTGCCTTTATATCAAGACTCCATTCGTTGCAAAAAAACAACATCCAGTTCAAATTGGCATTAGCAAAAATGAAAATTCAGGAGTTCACAAAACTGAAGTCCATGGGTCACTGACTTCACACATTGCTAAATCATTTGGAATCTTCAGAACTTGATATCTCATGAAATTTCAGCCTACTTTTCTTTGTGATCACTTCATTATCAGTAAGGCTTTCCTGATAGTGTTACGATGGCTGCCTACCACTCCAGACTTGTATCCAAGGTCCCCAACAACCACAACAGAAAAACAGATACTAGTTTTCCAACAGTTTAAAAAAAAAAAAAAAAAAAAAAAAAAAAGGATTGAGTCCAGTTGGTTCTAACAATATCATGTGGCAGCCCTTGCACCACTCACCATGGCCCGAGGAGCATAATGCCCTGATCGGCCAATCCTAGGTTCATATAACCTCCGCTGGAAATGGACCAAGAGCAGAAGAGACATTGTCCCGAAAGAAAATCACAAGGCTGTTACCAGAACAAAATATGGATGCTGAGATGGTAAAACAACTGAGATGTCCACTATGGCCTTGCGGTAGAAGCCCAGAGGCAAGATGAACAGATCGGAGTCCTGGCTTCAAAGGATGAAACTTCATCTGAAACACCAAGCTGCATTTTGACACTGTATCTGATGCAAGCAGATGATGTGAATGTCACCAGGAACTTTTACTTTTAGACTGACATCAACCTAATTGTAGATATATTTTGAAAACATATGTATATTTTGCTGTAAGAATTCTGATCTCATACATATTACAAATAAACAGAGAATCAAGCATGCTAGAAATCTGCTCGTCTGACAGACGATGTGAGGGGGACCCAAAGTCTTGTTGCTACTTAACAGCAAGGCCTAACTCATCTCTATACTCCCAGTGTTTCCGCTGCACCTTGAGGACTCTACCCCACATAACTCCAGCCAACGATAACTCCTCAGACTTTTAAGATTTCACTGTGAATGAAGCACACTTAAAACTTTAATAGATCAGCTCGTAAACACCTCATTTTTGTTCTGGCTGAAGATTAAACAGTGCCTATCCATAGGGATAACTAGCAGAGTGGCAACACATGTCCCCCGTTTATTCCCAAAGCTCACTTTAAGGAAGTTCTTCCTTTATTAATTATTGTTCATAAGTATTTTAACATTTCAAATCTCGCACTTAATACTAAGAAACCAGGCTTGCCAAATACACTCACAGTAGAAGATCTGTCACTCTATACCTAGTTCTGCCCTCTGCTAAACTCATCTCTCCATAACTGGGAACAAGACTAATATTCAAATCTAGGACCTGGTTACATGGAAGGCACTGGGTTTTGGGGAAAAGATCAAGATCCAGCAACTAGGATTGGGCACAAGATCAGAACTGGTCCGACAGAAAGTCTGATTTGATGCTGAGCGAGTGAATCTAAGTCACTGCCCTTAATAGCTTCCTTTCCACCTGTGCACTTGGGCAAAGATCCTATAAGCAGCTGTATCTACGATTCCACGGTTCAGGAACTTCCTCCAGCTTCCACCTCCCATTCTTTACTTTGAACCCTATTGTTTTGGTCTGGTTTCCCTTGTTCCTTCCTGTTTCCTTGAACCTGGATTTTCCCTCTTTGCCTATTCTCTTTAGGTTGATAACTGAGTTGCCCGGTTTGCCTTGCTCCATCTTGGACCTCCAATGATATGCTCTGCAGCCCTTGGCAAGCCCTTCCTACCCTTCCCTGAATGTAGCCATGGTGATTCCAGCTGGGCTGGAGCAGCCTGTGTCCAGTGACCTGGCCTCTTGCTTGCCTGGGAAGAGAGACTGGACACTGAGCTCTCTTGGATGGAGTTCCTGGTGTCCCTTTTAGTCTAAGATGAGGACTGAACACATCTTCATCAGGGGAACTCAGTGACAAATACTAATTGAGCACCTCCTATGTGCCAGGCACTACCCTATGTGCTGAGAATACAGCAGAGAATCAAATAAGGTCTCTGATCTCAGGGAGTTTAGAATCTAGATAGAGGGTGGGAAAGACAAATGTATGAACAATTAAGACAAAATAATAATTACAAGTCGGGTTAGGATTATGCTCTAATGAAAATAAAACAGGGTGGCATAGACAGATTCTGGGGTGATTAGGGAAGACCTCTTGAGGGGAAATATGAGTGACAATAAGGAGGAAGCCTTGGGAAGATTTGGAAGAAGAGAGTTTTGTAGAAGAGGGAGCAACAGATATAAAGGCTTTGAGGCAGGAATGAGCTTGCCATCTTCCAGGGATGGAAAAAAGACCAGCGAGGTTGGAGTCACAATTGACAAATAAATAATTTGCTTTAAACATGAAAGTGGGCTCAAAAAGTCAGCTTAAAAACATGCCAATTTTTCCTCCCAATTCAACCAGATTTGCAACATAAATATGATGCATAATTGTACACGTTTGTATGGGCACAAATCTTATTGGCAGTTCTGGTAAATAAATGTAGGATCAGTTGAGTCTCCTTGACGCCTATCACAACTGTGAACACTGCCTCTGATAACATTGTTTTGTCACTTTTCACTCCCACCAGCAAAGAAGACAGATAAATGGCTTCCTGAGACAAATGGTCCCACTTTCCAAGGCCTGGGGCTCTGAAGGAAGGAGATGTGAGCCTTGGAACATTTCTCAGGGTGCCTCCTTGAAGAGTTCATGGCCACAACCTCTCTGAGTCTGCTTCAGAAGGAGCTGTGGCGTTAATTCTTCTGAAAAATTATATTTTGTTTGCAGTCCATTAAAATTTCAAAAGACTTATGAAATGAATTCCAGACTATGCGCCATTGCAATCTGCAACAGAAAATACCTGATTATAGCAATAATAGGAATTTAAAGTGAAAAATACCTTATGTTTTGCCTGTATCGCACCACAGTGCCCTAGAAAAGACAAAAATGTACCCTTTCTGGGAGTGGATTCTTATGCAGGTAATATTCTTTCCAGGTATAACAGCTGTGGAGGGTTGAATCGTAGTCCCCGCAAAATTCATGTCCAATCAAAACCTCAGAATGTGATCTTATTTAGACATAGGGTCTTTGCAGAGGAAATTATTTAAGATGAAGTCACACTGGATCAGGGCGGGGCCTAAATTCAATGACTGGTGTCTTTATAAAAGAAAAGAGAGGGAGATTCACACACACATACACACACGGAGGCAGGCCGTGTGAAACCAGAGGCAGAGATTGTAGTGATGCAGTTATAAACCAAGGAACACCAAGGATTGCCGGGTAAGCACCAGAAGCTAGCAGAGGCAAGGAAGGATTCATTCCTACAGACTTCAGAAGGAGCAAGGCCCCCTAACACCTTGCTTTCAGACTTCTAGCCTCCAGAACTGTGAGAGGACAAATGTCTGTAGTTTTAAGCCACCCAGTTTGTGGTAATTTGTTACGGCAGCCCTAGGAAACTAATATGCCAGTCGTGGGCACCTTTGCCCCAGCACTGGAAGAGAGGGAAACTACAAGGTATTGGGAAATCAACTGAATCTACATTAGCAAAGTAGAAAATTCAGTACTTATTTGATGAATTTGACTACCAACAATTTTGGAAGAGTGACTTAAATTGGACAGGGGTTAAAAGTTGGGGCTTTGGAATCAGAAAGTCTGGATTGGGCCTTAACTGTATCCTTCACCTTGTTCAAGTTACTAAACTCTAAGCCCCAGCTTTTCACACGTAAAATGGGAACTTACCCCATAAGGTGGCTGTGAGATTTAGAGGGGGCACCTCTGTGTAGAGTTTGGCAAGTGCCCATCCCATAGTAAGTCCCCACTAAAGCGTAGCTGCTATATCATTATTATGTTGTTATCATTCTTCCATCTTCAGAAACACCTCCTATCCTTGAAGGAAGGAATGAGTGGTTATAGTCAGATGTGCTTTTAGAGTCCAGTCCTCTTCTGTCCTTTGTTCAGCTACTACTCAGCAGGACCCATCTACAAACTAAAAGCACTCAATGTTCACCAGTTCTGAATGAGAGACAGCCTCGCTATGTTCATGGTGAGCCCAGACTCCCCCCAAACATATTTTTAAACAATTTCTTGCCTGTCTTAAGATATAAATATTTTTCAAAAACATGGGTTCTCAGGACCACAATATTTTCAACAACAATATTTATTGAAAGCTCATCATTTGCCAGGCATTTCCCAAAGGTCACCTCATGCAGACCTTACCACAGCCCTGCAAACCAGGTGATAATCATCTGGTTTTACATATGAGGAGGCTGAGACCCAGAGAAACTTCTGAGGATTCCAGACTGACTCGAAATTAAAGCAAGAAATAGAAGGAATGTTGGAGAAGACGTGGGGCGGTGGGCAGGGATGCTGTCGCAAACACTCATCTTTCCAAAAGGCAGAAGGAAGTACAGACGGGAGAGCCAGAGCTAGGCACCGCCTGGGCTCCGGTCTGGGCTCCGGTCTGGGCTCCGGTCTGGGCTCCACCCTCACCCGGCGGAGTGAAGCACTGTTTCTCTCTGGGCCTCAGTTTCCCTACCTGTGAAACAGGGAAAGTGAACTAGATGATCTCTAATAACACATTCTGCTGTTAACCAAGATCAAGATTTTAAAAAAAGAATCAAAATCATAAAATCAAAATCTTCTGATATGCAGCCTCACGAATCTTAGGCAATTTTTTTAAGCAACATAACGTGGAAAAAAGATGAAAGATGCTGAGGTTGAAGTTTTCCAAACGAATTCATAATATTTACAATACGGTATTGTAATTTTAGTTTTCATAACACTGATCCTACTCCTTTATTTCTGTAGTTAGCTCATATCAAAACAAAAGCTGGGGCATTTTTCACTAAAATCCTATTTTTTTTCTTTTTTGGTAGGAAATTCTGAGTAATAGAAAAAAAAAATAATTCTTCACATTTAAATAGTATCTTTGATCTGAGGCCTTCCTGTATGGTATTTTTATAAGCCATATGTGTTATTATTTTTTTTGGTAGGTCACATTAAAGTCCTAGGATGTCTAGACCACTGATATTATGGGAGCTCTTCAAAGTAACACAATGACATTTAATAATAAACTCAGCTTTTTCTTCAGTTGTACCTTACATCCAGGAAGTGCTGAACCTTTTAGTTTTAAACAATGTTTCATCACCCTATGTATTTTAGTTTTTCAGCCACAAAAACTGAATCCAGGCAAATTCTAAAGAAGAATCCATATATTTGTGATGTTTATTAGTAGCAGTAGCAAGTAATTATGAGGTGTCTACTCTGTTCTTGGTCATCGTTCCAAGTGTATTACACGTGTTAACTCATTTAAGCCCCTCAACCCTATGAGGTAGGTTATGATGCCCCCATTTTACAGATGAGGAAACTAAGGCAGAGAGAAGAGAGTAACCTGGTTCAAGAGCTGACCACTGGTCACTCACAGAGCTGGGACTTGACTCCAGCAGTCTGGCTCCAGAGCCCACAGTCATCACCTCCGCCCTCATGCGGGGAAACTGAGGCTCATTAAAGGTTAGTAACCAGAACATTTTCCCTAAATTCCCATATACTCACTCCCCCATGGTAACATTCCATCAGCATGCCCGCTCAAGAAAGAAATAAAAAGCTCTCTCCATCAGTATCGTTGACATTACTCTTTTGTACCTGATAGTAAATGCTTCAGCTGTCAGATACTGGATCCTCACATATATTAAAACATACAGCAAGAAAGAGCAAAGTGTATGCTAGTCTTAATTTCTGAGCAGATTGAGTTTCACATCAAATATTTCATCTTCTTCCAATATATAATCCAATTACTTCCAAATCCCCATTATTATTTTCATTGTATATTCATGCATTGCAAGAAATTAAAAAAAAAAAAACACCTGAAAAACCTTCAGGAATGGGTCAAATCCATTTTTGAACCACTTACTGCTATTTTTTATTGGATTACTTGAGGTCACATTGGTTAAAACTGCTATCATCTGTGAAACATTTTAAATCCCTTGACTCAGAAGCACACTGGTCAAACTTGATTTTTAGTGAGTTCTTTTACCAGACATTACCTTACCCCTACGATGTCACCTCTAGCTCAGGGAAACAGACTTATTTTCTCCCTCAGAGGAAGACGGAATGACCTTTGAAGCTGATGTAACCACAATTAAGGAGCAGTGATAATGACTGCTCTAGAATCATTCTTTATGAAACTTGTAAGGACACAGAGTTTAGCAGCAAAGCAAGCTTCTGGGTTATTTAATTATTTTAAATTTATTTGATCACTTATTTCTTTATTTCATGCCTTGCTCCACCAAGGATTCAAAGTTCATCCTTTTTTTTCTTTTAAGGTATGCTGCTTAAGAATTTTTATCTTCCAAGTGACAGATTTATTCATAGCTATAGGCAATGCTTCCCTTATTTTTCTGACGTTCTTCCACTCTTATGGCAGGTAAGATCTTAGATCCCCAAAAATATGAATGTTCCTCCCAACAGAATCCCTCTCCAACTCCGCCCCCCCACCACCAATTTCCTAGGTATCTCTTTAAAGGAGTCCAGAAATTAAATTTAGAACTATTAGGCCAAGCACAATAAAACAACAAAAAAAGGTTATTTAGTGTGTGGAAATTGGCTTTATCTCTCATGCACTTGCTTCTTTTATTAAGGAATCCATGAGGCCTACCTTCTCCCCATATGCCAAAAAGGGCTGACATCAGTTTGAGGCATTCAAAGTTATCAAGGGGTGTGAGGGGAGGAGGGGCGCCAGGAGGAGGGGGCGGACTGGCGGGCTTGCAGAGCCCAGCCATGTCATAAGCATTCTTTCCAAAGGAAACCAAGCTAAAAGGCTGATAAACCCCAATCTCTCTTCACAGCTTGCCTTCGGAGCCCCTTAATGCAACTCCCTCATTTGTTCATCAGCACTTTATGAGAAAATAAACAAAAACACGGCCTGTTTCCTCATTGTCAGCACATCAGAACACTTCCTGCTCAGAGAGGCCACCAACCCACCCGAAGAGTCAGGGGCCCACTCTCTATTTTGCCTCAACTTTTTAACAGCTCGTTTTCTAAGCTGAATTCCAAGGGCCTAATCAAATCTGAAGCCCCCTCTGGGTGGATTAGATGTCCTAGATTCCAATGCTCTGCAGGACAGGAGGCTCCCCTGGAAGGATCAGTGAGTGGGTGAGCTACACTGAAACCACGAGGTTGCTTCCTGTTTCTCCATTCTTATTTTACCTTAAAAAAAAATTTTAAAGTGGGCTAAGGAAAAGGAGAAACGCTTAAAATAAATAACTTTTCACCGAATCACCAGTTCTATAAGGTACTGTAAATTCTATAGCTGTTGTAACATTCTCCAATCAATTCAATCCTTCCAGATTTTTCACTAAATCTGATGAAAAAAAGCAAGCAGGAAAGAAAGGGAAAGGAAGGAGAGGAGAGGAGATGGGAGGGGAGGGGAGGGGAAGGAAGGAAAGGGAAGGGAAGAGAAGGGATAGTCACTGAAAATATAAGAGCTGTTGGGTTATGACTCTTATGTTTAAATTCCCAACGGGCTAAACAGTGCCCTGAGATAGTCCTAGCACTGATATCTCCTTCTTGAAAAGATGTGAACATTTGAAAAGGAGAAGCACAGAGAGTTTAGCTGGAGGGTGCGGCCAAGATTCTGGATGGATGCTGGAATGCTCCAGTGGCTCCGAGGTGTGGTGGGTTCCCACCATGCCAACTTTTAGGGGTCTGGAACTTAAAATGCACGAGTACTGTGGAGCTGCAGTTCAGGCCACAGGCTCCGGAGCCTGCCTTCTTGGGTTCACACTGTAACCCCAGCACATGCTATCTCTGAGAACTTAGATGAGTTCCTTAAACTCTCTAAGCCTCCCTGTCTGCCTCACAGGGTGATTATGACGATTAAGTGAGGTGGTGGATGGAAAGAGCAGGGGCCTGGGCCACTGGGCTAAAGAAATGTTTACTGTTAAATATCAGATGACATGCATGACTTCCAACATTTCTTACACTGTGCAGATTATGGGCATAATCCTAAGGGGCTGTTTTTCTTTAAGAAAAAAAGAAAGAAAGAAAATACAGACACAGTGGAAACTAACTTTAATATATTTGCTAAGGAGTAGAATTCAGGGTAAGTTGCATCTACCTTAGAACCCACGCAATGGGGGCTTTATTATCACAAAACAAAGGCTTCGTTTAGAAACAAAGCAAACTCTTGGCATGAGCCTGGGGCCCTAGCATACTTTGGAACCAAAATCCTAGAGAAATAAGTGAAGATTGCCACTGACTGTGTAATCATGTGCTCTTGGACAAGACACTTAACCTCTTGGTGTTCTCATCTAAAAAAAAAAATGAGCTGGACGAAAAGGTATCAAAACTCCTGAGAGGTCTCATTTCACCCTAATGTTCTATAATTCTACTTAATGCCATGAACTGTCTGAAGTAGAATAAAACCAGATGATGAGAGTAATAGCCCCCAAGCTCTCACAGCCTAGGATAAACAATTTAGCACTATATCGTTTAGACTCCCATGAATATGCTATTGTGAAAGTCTTTTAGTCTTTTCTCCCCATCTAGGTTAAAAACTCTTTGAAGACAGAGATCATGCATCATTCTTCTCATTCTTCATTGTCCTCTGCCCAGCATTAAACACACAGTAGCCATCAGGAATGTGCGTAAGTAGAGCCTAATTCCAAAAGCCACCCACGATAAGACTTCATAGGCATAATTCCGTAATCCATCCATGTTATAACTTCATGGTCATGCTGGATACCTGTTGCTCAATCACAGCAACTTAACCCAAAATAGGCATCAGTGAGAACAGCCAGGCATGTGACTCAGTAAATCATATTTCTAGCCTTTCATTTGTTCACAAATATGTATTTAATAACAGTGATTATCAGGCACTGTCCTAGACATCAGGGATGCTCTACGCCCCCATCACAACCCTGAAGGTTCTCACGTAGACAATGTGGAAATCACATATGTGCACCAGTGGAGCATAACTAGAAACCGAACTGGGTCAACAACCCTTTTTTCTCAATCTATGCCCCCCCCCCATTCCAGATGAAGGGGCTTCCCAGTTCATCCCTGGAGTTTTATTAGTATTTACTATGTCAACAGGTACAGTATTCCTAAGTTTAAAAAAAAACAAGCATGCATTTACAGGGCTTTGTACAGGTCTAAAACCTAGTGTTTATCAACAATATTTTGATCTTTCTTAAAGCGGAAATATAATACTGCAGACTGGCAACACTTATTCCGAGAAGCCTTCTGAACTTAGCATTTCCTGCTGCTGTGTTTCTGGTCTTAAGTACATCAGCAAAATACTCTGTGGTCTGTAGATTATCTGTAAACCAACTGACAGGTATCCAATGCAGACCATGCAAGGACATTACTTCGCCCCTATCGCTGCCCTCAGATGATGTTGTGAAAAGTAAAAGTTCATCAGATGCGACCGGGTTCACGATGGACCCGCACTGTGAATTCCTAAGGCTGAAAGGCCGATTGCAATTTATCACTCCTCCTGCTTATCAGCCATAGAGCGGCTTTCCTCCATTTAAATAGCAGCCGGCTTCCCTCCTATGGCTCCATCCCTGTTGCCAAGGTTCTCTAAATGCTAATGAGGAGATAGAGAACACTCTGTGATCTTGTAAAGTGCTCACCCAGCAATTTGGCAAAAACAGAGTGTAAACATCATGCCTGGATACCTGCATTTGTTGGTCAAGGATCAATGCAGAAATGACCACCACAGAGGCTGTGTCTGCCACCACAAAAAGAAACAGAATATTCAAATGTTTTTCTAGAAGTTTCAGATGTGTTGAACATAATACTAGGAAAACCGATATACTTATATCGATGATTATTTGTGGCAATAAACAAGGACAGGGGATTGAAATTATAATTCTCACAAACTTAAGCATATTATATGAAGACATAACTTGGTTCTATGGAAAATTTTTTTTTTTTTTTTTTTTGCGGTACACAGGCCACTCACTGTTGTGGCCTCTCCCATTGCAGAGCACAGGCTCCGGACATGCAGGCTCAGCGGCCATGGCTCACGGGTCCAGCCGCTCGGCGGCATGTGGGATCTTCCCGGACCGGGGCACGAACCTGCGTCCCCTGCATTGGCAGGCGGACTCTCAACCACTGCGCCACCAGGGAAGCCCTGGAAAATATTTGAGATAGGAATATGTGAACGGATCCAAACGATGTGAATAATAGCATCTGGATGCTTAGTTAGCAAATAAGAGAATCAGCAATACTATGTTTGACAGCTGCTGTGGTTTCCTGGATAGGAAAATCAACTTGGAATTGAGAGGTCTCTGTTTGATTCAATAAATGTTCATTGAGAGCATTCCCAGCTTCATCACAAATAACAATGAGTGAACATTACAAAGTCATACCTAATCCCTAAGTCTTCAGTGAAAGGATCCAGGCTGAATAGGTTTGTTAAGGCTCTGAGTCATCAGCAGTATTTATAAGAAGTATGCAAGATAATCAACCAACAGATTAGTCACTTGAAAGCTAGAACAGAATCCTGTGTGATGACTTCTTTGAAAACTCACCTGCAAATTTTAGATATACCTCAAGTGTCGCAGAATCTCAGAGCTGGAAGCATCCTCAAGAGGTCACAAAATGAAGTAACACTTGACACATAGCCATATGTAAGTAAACCCACCCAGACAGAACAATTAGGAAATCATAAGGGACCTGAAACTGCGCAGAAATCAAGATGAGATGATTCCCAGAAGGAAGCAACAAAGATAAAATGCTGAGCCAGGATTACAAAATCAAAGTTAACCTCAAAACCATCAGAGAAATATGTCCTCTTGGGAACGCTTGTAATTTCAATTCAGCATAACATCTTTTGAATTTTTATTCATTAATGTCAAGCCTGGTTTTAAACTTAATGGCTAAGGGTCAAGTTCAGACACAAAAAGCATAGGCGTGCAAGTAGATACAACCTGACGTGTTTATCTTTTCAGCACACACTTTCTGCTGCAGGCGTGTGCCAGATGTAGCAGCAGCTGTAGGAAGTTGTTTATCTACCCTCTTGACCTTTGTGAAGTGTTAGGAGATGGTAAAAATCATGTTTTTAAATTATAGGCGTCTCCTTTTAAACTAGCATCTTCTTAGCATCAGTCAAAACACATCAATAAAGGCATAAGAAGGTCAAGAAGATACGATTGCGTCCCAATGATATCTGTAAAAACATACTTCTGCAATGATTTACAATGCAACAAGGGCTCTCTGCTTATTTCCAAATTCACTTCATTTATTCAACATTCAGTAAATATTTATTGCACTCCTACTGTCTGCTAGGCACAATTAAAAACTGCAAATCAAATGAATTCTAATACCTGTAATATTTGTGCCTTGCCTGAATTTCTACAAATGTCATTTGTGCTTTGCAAATTTATCCTTTAAATTTTTCAAAATCTATTAATATTCCAAGGATGAAAGATGCCTCAAAATCTTTAGGTGTACTTATTAAGAAAACATTATTGGGGGGGGCGGTTCACAGCCAAATGTAAAGATTTCAGAGGCAAATGCCACATCCTTCTTACAGAGAAGGGCGCTTTGGCCAAGCTTCAGGGCCACACAGCTTCTGTACTGATGGGTCACCATTCAGGTCTGGAGGGATTACACTAAATGCAAGTGGGACTGATCTATCAACCTAATCACTCATGAGAAATAATAACAATGTCATTAGCTAAGTTTCCAAAACAACCTAGTTCCTGCTTGAAAGTCAATCCCTCAGAAGCATGCTAAGACTTACTTTTGTTATGACATTTGGATGAAGTCACAAAAGTTCCTTTGGTCTTTCTCTGTCAACGTCAACGTCCTCTGGGGAAACCAGTGTGGTGATATCAAAAAACAAAAGGAAACAAATCAGAGTCTCCAAAGAGAAAGACGCAAACAACAATTATTTTTAAGAAACCCGGTTAGTTTTTCATTTTGGCCAAGGAATAATTAGAAAATATACTTACTGCTTTCCCCAAAAGGTCAGCTTACAACCAAAATCAAAATGTATTCTCATACTTCTTTGAATCATGGTTATTGATTTGCCAGAATTCTCCTAACCCAATAAAATATTTGTAAACATGGACATTCACATTAAACGATATTTAGACATATTTAGTATGTGTATATAATTTAATTATATAGGTACAGATAAATTCTTTGGGACTCTAAGTTAGAGAACTGACACAAAGTTTTATTTGTCTTTGAGATGTGTACACATACGTGTGTCTATGCATGGCTGCATGTGTGTGTTGGCAAGGATTGACAGATATGGCCCTTGCCTTCAAGGAGCTCTTAATCTAGTAGTTGCATGTTACATCTGGTTCACTTGACATGATTTTCTCTGACAATCTTTGTTTATATAGTAAAAGGCCATTCATTCACTGAGCAGTGATAGGGTATAAGATTTTGAATTTTCATCTTTCACAACGGGCTGTCTTGTTTTCCATTCAGTTAGCCTTAAATTGAAGTCAGCCTTAAAACTCTCTGAGTCTCAACGTTTTGCTATCACTTCAACTTGCCTTAGAGAGATGACATAAGTCTTTCAAAACAACACTTTTTAAGCATTCTGAGGCAATGACAACCTGTTGGACTGAATTTCCAGTTGCGCAAATTGTAGCTGCTCCATCTGAGGGAATGACTGTGGTCATTCCACAAAGAAACATGAAATAAATTCTGAAAATATTTTCAGATGTCAAAGAATGAGACTATCATTCAATCACTCAATAAATATGGCCTAGATATCTACTTGGTGCTAGTTGTTGCACCAGAAAATTGCTTCCAAATGTCCTCTTCACTCACTTCAGAGCCACAGTAAATCACGATGACCAAGTCTTGGCCATGGTCATAGAAAAACAGCCCAAATTGCTGTCCTATGAAATTTTTCTTAGGATTCCTATGAGTGTGTTGATGGGGACAATGTTGAGTGTTACCGAAGGCAAAAAATATGTGTATGACTGGAGTGATATATAGACTATTCATAGGGTGTGATTTATATAAATATGGTGTGATTTTAGAAAAAAGTTAATGGTCCCTATGACACCAAAAGCACAGACAACAAAAGAAGAAAATAACTAAACAGGACTATATCAAAAGTCCAAACATCTGTGCCAAAAGACACAATCAACAGAGTGAAAAGTCAAACCACGGAACAGAAGAAAATACCTGCAAATCATAGATCTGGTAAGAGGTTATTATCTAGAATAAACAAATAAATCCTACAACTCAACAACAAAAAACAAACAACCCAATTAAAAAATGGGCAAAGAATTTGAATAGACATTTCTCCAAAGGAGATGTACAAATGGCCAATAAGCATACGAAAAGATGCTCAGCCTCACTAACCATTAGAGAAATAGAAATCAAAACCACAATGACATACCACTTTATACCCATTAGGATGGCTATCAAATAAACAGAAAATAACAAGTGTTGAAAAGGATGTGGAGAAACTGGAATCTTTGTGCACCAGTGATGGGAATGTAAAGTGGTTCATCCCTGACAGAAAATAATATGGTAGTTTTTCTAAAAAATGAAAAATAGAACTACCATATGATCCAGCAATTCTACTTCTGGGTATATATTCAAAAGAATTGAGAGCAGGGTCTCAAATATTTATACACCCACAACCATAGCAGCATTATGCACAATAGCCAAAAGGTAGAAGCAACCCAAATGTCCATCAATGGATGAATGGATAACTAAAATGTGGTATATACATACAATAGAATAGTATTTAGCCTTAAAAAGGAAGAAAATTCTGACAGGTGCTATAACATGGATGAACCTTGAGGACATTATGCCAAGTGAAATACACTAGTCACAAAAAACAAATACCATATGATTCTACTTATGTGAGGTATCTAGAGTCATAGAGACAGAAAGCAGAATGGTGGTCTTCAGGAGCTGCAGAGTAGAGAGAAATGGCAAGTTGTTTAATGGGTATAGAGTTTCAGATAAGCAAGAATAAAGGCGTTCTGGAGATCTGTTTCACAATAATGTGAATATACTGAACACTTCTGAACTGTACACTTAAAATGTTAAGACGGTAAATTTCATGCTACGTGTATTTTATCACAATTAAAAATAATGGTAATAAGTGAATGATCCCAATGCAATTTTACAAAGTTGATTTCTTTAAACAAATACTGTTCTCAATGTTTTTAAAATCTGCTATGTATCAACTGGAGTCCACATAGGGCCAGCAACCCAAAGGGAATATGGAGTCCTAAATCTAAGACAAAGTCAGCAAGCATCTCTCCTCACAATTGATAATAGTAAAAATACCACACGACAGAAGGGATCTGGGAACAACTGATAATTGAATTATTCAGGGTTCACCAGAGAAACAAAACCAATAGGATACATAGAGGGAGATTTATTTTAAGGAGATGGCTCACAACTGGCTCATAATTGTGAGGCTGTCAGGTCCAGAATCTATAGGGCAGGCTGCAGGCAGGAAATTCTGGCAAGAGTTGATGTAGTCTTGAGTCCAAAGCCCAGAAACTCGGGCAGGGTTTCTATGTTACAGTCTCAAGGCAGAATTCCTTCCTCTTTAGGGGACCTCCATCTTTGGCTTTAAGACCTTTGACTGATTAGATGAGGCCCACCCCATCACAGAGGATCATCTTCTTATTCAACATCTACTGATATAAAATGTTAATCTCACTTAATAAGAATCTCATTTAAATGTTAATCAGTTAAAACTTAATGTTAATCTCATCTAAAAAGTACCTTCACAGCAACATCTACACTGGTACTGTAACCTAGCTAAGCTCACAAATAAAATTAACCAACACAGTTACGACACAGATTTTCTTTTAAACGAACCTATCTGTATTTGTATAAGTGAATTTCTAATTCCAAGTAGTGAACTTGGGAAATTATACACTATTTCATTGATGCTTTCTTTGTTCTCTTTTGCTAAGTCTCTGTCTGTACAAGGCAGAGCCCAACCCAAGCAAAAAAAGAAAATTAATCTTTTTGCTTATAGTAAATTTTTAAAATAGCCCAAATGCTATTATTCAGTTTATTTAATTATTTAGTTAAAATAACTTTGTTCCAAAGAAGTTGGGACCATTTCTAAAAATCAAACTCACTTTCAAAGTTGAAAATCTACCACCTTTGAGAATTCTTAAAAGCATGTGTCACTAGAAACCACAGCACAGGTGGCATTTAAAAAACTGATTCAAATATCAGCATCACTGGATTTAGTGTAACGCTCCCAAAGGTAAAATCTTCCAAAAGCTGCCCTCACTCTTCCAGATGTATAAGCTCTGGTCATTTATACTTAAACCTTTGAGCTAAATTGTAACTATGAAGTTGCAGTACTGGGAATTGTGATGTGAAAGAATATCATAATAACAAATATAAAAGATCTCAATCACCCTGTTCATGATAGGGAAAACTATCTATAGGAATGTGATTAAACAAATGATAGTACTAACTTAAATGGATAGAATACTGTGTAGCTGTCTATAATGGGATAGGCAGGGACAGGAAATGTACAGTCTCCATTCAGGCAGTGAAACTTCTAAGATTTGTATGCAACTTTTGCATGCATGTTCACTTTTCTAGGGCAAGAGACCCTAACTCTGAATCAATGTCTTATAACCCCCCAAAAAAGTTAGGAAACAGTGTAGTAGAAGAATATTTAATGTAATGGTAAAATGTTCAACTTATGTTGCTAAGTGAAAAGGCAAAATATTAAAGAGCTCATACAGTACTTAAAACATTTTGATGTACGCTTTGTAAGTAATAGTGGAAAAATATACACCAAAATGTTAGTGGGAATAATCTCTCAGTAGTGGGATTACGTATAATTTTTGTTGTTATTGTCTTATTTTGTTTTGCTGTTGGCTTGTCTGTATTTTCTCAAGTTTCTACAATGATATGTATTGCTTTTATAAAGAAGAAAAAGTAAAAATTTAAGTTGGAAATGAAAAGTTGGAGAATGATTTGTCAGTATGTCATCAACACAGTTCAGACTACATGAGTTCTAATTCTAGTCAACTGATCCTTGTTGATATTAATAGTAATAAAGTTGCAATTATAATGATAATAATAACAAACCATTTTATAAAAACCTGTGCAAATGAGCCCCCTGTTACTTGATTGGGCCTGGTATGTGTCTAAATATAAATCAATTAGCTGGAATTTGGGTTTATAAATTAGTTTAGTGTGAATGTAGTTGACACAAATCAATCTCTCATCCATGTGTGGGAAGAAAATCAAATTTCTGAACTTGCAAAATTAAAGTACCCATATAGTTGTACCTGTGATTCTCTTATGATCCCTCAAGTTTGAAAAAGGTATAAGATACTTACAGAAAATAATGGCAGTCTCTCTCAAAAGAATCAGATTCATGAATAGATTAACTCCATTTTTAAACTGTGTATCTCTTTCTAACTTTTTCTTAAAATGTTGGTATTATCACCTATCTGCTAGCAAATATTAGCAGCTAACAAAACAAATGATAAAATAGCAAATAAATATTAATAAACAATACCTAGTTCAATAGCTCATTGTTATTTTTTCACAGACAATAATGTTTTAGGTTCTGCATCAGTTTGGGACCTCCAGGAAATGGGACTTCCAGGAAACAGAAACATAACAGATTTACTGGGGGAAATGTTTATGAAGGACAAAGGGGAGTGGGGGCAGGAGTAGCCCAAGAGCAACTCAGACCGTGTTTCTAGAGAGGGAGGGAAGGAGGACATGGTACAAGAGCCTCAGACTGCAGTGACCTCTGTGAAGGTTTCAGCCAGACTTGTGGGCGCCTCAGAGAGACGACTGCCCATTGAGAAGTTTCACATTGAACAAAAATGACCCAGCTCTAGTACCTCCATTATGCCCAGTCATTAGCTGGGGAGAACGTGGCCTCAGGGTGAAGGCCAGAGCAGACCCCAAAGGTGCAAGAGCTGACAGCTCACTGTTTTCCTGCAGCAGGCTCTCTCTTGAAGGGAGAGCTGAGTAGCATATTTAGGTCGTTGCCACAGGTTGATTTGTTTTATAATCATACACGTAGATTTATTTTTTGCTACTAAAATTGTTCTTTGTTCTTGTGTTGGAATTAAATATACCATTCTGCCCCCATGTCCCAAAAAAGAGCATGATATTCCTAATTGAAGTCTACAACAACTATGATTTCCAGGTGTGTTACCACTTTAACAATTTTGAGACTCTATTCTGATTTCAAGTCAGAAGATTTGGACTCAAATCCTAGCTTCACCACTTTCTACCTATAATGTCTTGAGCAAGACACCTGACCTTGTTGAACCTCAGTTTCCTTATCTCTAAAGTGGGAATATCCATGCCTTACTCCAGAGAATCGTTTTAAAGACTAAATATAATAACACATGTGAACCCCCCTGGCATATAGAAAGTGCTAAATAAATGTTTGTTTTTAGAATGGAAAACAACAACCCTAACAGGTACTATTGCATGTAGCTTGTCAACATTCCCTTACTTTACCTGGACAAGTTACCTAACTCTTACAAGCCTCAGTTTCCTCATCTATAAAATAGAATAATAGTTCTCCCTATGGCACTGAGTTACTGAAATGATTAAATAATGTAAAGAGAGGATTTATCACATTAACTGACACACAAGAAGTCCTCAGCAAATGGGATTAGTAAATAATTAGGATTACTTACTATCAGTAAGTAATTCATTTTAATTTTGAAGTTCAGAAAAATTCGATTTATTATATTATAGATTACATGACAAACTCAGTCTCATAGGAACTAATAATATCTCAATTGTTATTCTCAGACTTGACCTTTCCTTTGAAGTAAGTGCACACAAATACCCCTACTGTCGGCCCTTGGTATCTGTGGGTTTCATGGATTGACTGAATCCACAGATCAGAGGGCTGACTGTATTAACTGTATGACACCATTTTATATGTAAGGGACCTGAACATCTGAGGATTCTGGTATCCACAGGGACCCCTGGAACCAATCCCCCACAGATACTGAGGGACACTGTACTTGCCAAAGATGACCCAATGCTGTACGATAATAACTAGACAGAGATAACAAGCCGCCTTACTTTCTTGATCATTTGTTTTCAAATTCACTCCTCTGACAGAAAGACATGCTTAGTTTTTTCCACATAGATTTTGACATCTGTTAGTCATGGATTATTATTATTACCATTAAAAATAATAACAACAATGATTTTTTTTTACCTGAAAGCCTCAATTTCTTTTAGGTATTTTTCTCTAGTTTGGGAGCTTCAGCTGGACACTTAAAACATAAATTGGTACTTCAGTTTTAATCAGAAACTGGCTGAGGTAGAATCCAGGGCCTAAGCATTTTAAAGCCTAGTTATTCAGAATCCAGGTAGGGCCTAAATCCATTCAGTTTTAGGCAGAAACTTGCTGAGGTAGAATCCAGGGCCTAAGCATTTTAAAGCCTAGTTAATCAGAAGAGGGGGGCTTCCGGCAAGATGGCGGAATAGTAAGACGTGGAGATCACCTCCCTCCCCACAGACACACCAGAAATACATCTACACGTGAAACAACTCCTACAGAACACCTACTGAACACTGGCTGAAGACCTCAGACCTCCCAAAAGGCAAGCAACTCCCCACGTACCTGGGTAGGGCAAAAGTAAAAAGAATAAACAGACACAAAAAGATAGGAACGGTACCTGCACCAATGGGAGGGAGCCGTGAAGGAGTAATGGTTTCCACACACTAGGAAGCACCTTCGCCGGTGGAGACTGCGGGTGGTACTGGGGGAAAGCATCGGAGCTGCGGAGGAGAGCACAGCAACAGGGGTGCGGGGGGCAAAGCGGAGGGATTCCCACAGAGAGGATCAGGGCCGACTGGCACTCACCAGGCCGAGGCTTGTCTGCTCACCCGCCGGGGCGGGCGGGGCTGGGAGGTAAGGCTCGGGTTTCCGCCGGAGCGCCAGGAGAGGACTGGGGTTGGCGGCGTGAACACATCCTAAAGGGGACTAGTGCGCCACAGCTGGCCGGGAGGGAGTCCAGGGAAAAGTCGAGACCTGCCGAAGAGGCAAGAGACTTTTTCTTCCCTCTTTGTTTCCTGGTGCACCAGGAGAGGGGATTAAGACCGCTGCTTAAAGGAGCTCCAGAGACGGCCGCGAGCCGCGGCTAAAAGCGCGGACCCCAGAGACAGGCATGAGATGCTAAGGCTGCTGCTGCCGCCACCAAGAAGCCTGTGTGCGAGCACAGGTCACTATCCACACCCCCTTCCAGGGAGCCTGTGCAGCCCGCCACTGCCAGGGTCGCGGGATCCAGGGACAACTCCCCCGGGAGAGAACGCACGGCGCGCCTCAGGCTGGTGCAACGTCACGCCGGCCTCTGCCGCCGCAGGCCCGCCCTGCACTCCGTGCCCCTCCCTCCCCCCCGCCCCCGGCCTGAGTGAGTCAGAGCCCCCGAATCAGCGGCTCCTTTAACCCTGTCCTGTCTGAGCAAAGAACAGATGCCCTCCAGCGACCTACACGCAGAAGCGGGGCCAAATCCAAAGGTAAGCCCCAGGGAGCTGTGAGAACAAAGAAGAGAAAGGGAAATCTATCCCAGCAGCCTCAGAAGCAGCGGATTAAAGCTCCACAATCAACTTGATGTACTCTGCATCTGTGGAATACATGAATACACAACCAATCATCCCAAATTAAGGAGGTGGGGTTTGAGAGCAAGATTTATTATTTTTTTTCTCTTTTCCTCTTTTTGTGAGTGTGTATGTGTATGCTTCTGTGTCAGATTATGTCTGTATAGCTTTGCTTCCACCATTTGTCCTAGGGTTCTATCCGGTTTTTTTTTCTTAATAATTATTTTTTTATTTTAATAACTTTATTATATTTTATCTTACTTTATTTTACTTTATCTTCTTTCTTTTCTTCCTTCCTTCCTTCCTTTCTCCCTCCCTCCCTCCTTTCTGTCTTTCTTTCTACTTCTACTAATTCTTTCTTTCTACTTTTTCTCCCTTTTATTCTGAGCCATGTGGATGAAAAGCTCTTGGTGCTGCAGTCAGGAGTCAGTGCTGTGCCTCTGAGGTGGGAGAGCCAACTTCAGGACACTGGTCCACAAGAGACCTCCCAGCTCCACATAATATCAAACGGCGAAAATCTCCCAGAGATCACCATCTCAACACCAGCACCCAGCTTCACTCAACAACCAGCAAGCTACACTGCTGGACATCCTATGCCAAACAACTAGCAAGACAGGAACACAGCCCCACCCATTAGCAGAGAGGCTGCCTAAAATCATAATAAGGCCACAGACACCCCAAAACACACCACCAGACGTGGACCTGCCCACCAGAAAGACAAGATCCAGCCTCATCCACCAGAACACAGGCACTAGTCCCCTCCACCAGGAAGCCTACACAACCCACTGAACCAACCTTAGCCACTAGGGACAGACACCAAAAACAATGGGAATTACGAACCTGCAGCCTGCAAAAAGGAGACCCCAAACACAGTAAGATAAGCAAAATGGGAAGACAGAAAAACACACAGCAGATGAAGGAGCAAGATAAAAACACACCAGACCTATCAAATGAAGAGGAAATACGCAGTCTACCTGAAAAAGAATTCAGAATAATGATAGTAAAGATGATACAAAATCTTGGAAATAGAATGGGCAAAATGCAAGAAACATTTAACAAGGACCTAGAAGAACTAAAGATGAAACAAAACAACAATGAACAACACAATAAATGAAATTAAAAATACTCTAGATGGGATCAATACCAGAATATCTGAGGCAGAAGAACAGAAAAGTGACCTGGAAGATAAAATAGTGGAAATAACTACTGCAGATCAGAATAAGGAAAAAAGATGAAAAGAACTGAGGACAGTCTCAGAGACTTCTGGGACAACATTAAACGCACCAACATTCGAATTATAGGGTTTCCAGAAGATGAAGAAAAAAAGAAAGGGACTGAGAAAATATTTGAAGAGATTATAGTTGAAAACTTCCCTAATGTGGGAAAGGAAATAGTTAATCAAGTCCAGGAAGCACAGAGAGTCCCATACAAGATAAATCCAAGGAGAAATATGCCAAGACACATATTAATCAAACTGTCAAAAATTAAATACAAAGAAAACATATTAAAAGCAGCAAGGGAAAAACAAAAAATAACACAAAAGGGAATCCCCATAAGGTTAACAGCTGATCTTTCAGCAGAAACTCTGCAAGCCAGAAGGGACTGGCAGGACATATTTAAAGTGATGAAGGAGAAAAACCTGCAACCAAGATTACTCTACCCAGCAAGGATCTCATTCAGATTTGATGGAGAAATTAAAACCTTTACAGACAAGCAAAAGCTGAGAGAGTTCAGCACCACCAAACCAGCTTTACAGCAACTGCTAAAGGAACTTCTCTAGGCAAGAAACACAAGAGAAGGAAAAGACCTACAATAACGAACCCAAAACAATTAAGAAAATGGTCATAGGAACATACATATCGATAATTACCTTAAAAGTAAATGGACTAAATGCTCCCTCCAAAAGACACAGATTGGCTGAATGGATACAAAAACAAGACCCATATATTTGCTGTCTACAAGAGACCCACTTCAGACCTAGAGACACATACAGACTGAAAGTAAGGGGATGGAAAAAGATATTTCATGCAAATGGAAACCAAAAGAAAGCTGAAGTAGCAATTCTCATATCAGACAAAATAGACTTTAAAATAAAGACTATTAGAAGAGACAAAGAAGGACACTACATAATGGTCAAGGGATCGATCCAAGAAGATATAACAATTGTAAATATTTATGCATCCAACATAGGAGCACCTCAATACATAAGGCAAATACTAACAGCCATAAAAGGGGAAATCGACAGTAACACATTCATAGTAGGGGACTTTAACACCCCACTTTCTCCAATGGGCAGATCATCCAAAATGAAAATAAATAAGGAAACACAAGCTTTAAATGATACATTAAACAAGATGGACTTAATTGATATTTATAGGACATTCCATCCAAAAACAACAGAATACACATTTTTCTCAAGTGCTCATGGAACATTCTCCAGGATAGATCATATCTTGGGTCATAAGCCTTAGTAAATTTAAGAAAATTGAAATTGTTTCAAGTATCTTTTCTGACCACAACGCTATGAGACTAGGTATCAATTACAGGAAAAGATCTGTAAAAAATACAAACACATGGAGGCTAAACAATACACTACTTAATAATGAACTGATCATTGAAGAAATCAAAGAGGAAATAAAAACATACATAGAAACAAACAACAATGGAGACACGACGACCCAAAATCTATGGGACGCAGCAAAAGCAGTTCTAAGAGGGAAGTTTATAGCAATACAATCCTACCTTAAGAAACAGGAAACATCTCAAATAAACAACCTAACCTTGCACCTAAAGCAAATAGAGGAAGAAGAACACAAAAACCCCAAAGCTAGCAGAAGGAAAGAAATCATGAAGATCAGATCACAAATAAATGAAAAAGAAATGAGGGAAATGATAGCAAAGATCAATAAAACTAAAAGCTTGTTCTTTGAGAAGATAAACAAAATTGATAAACCATTAGCCACACTCATCAAGAAAAAAAGGGAGAAGACTCAAATAAATAGAATTAGAAATGAAAAAGGAGAAGTAACAACTGACACTGCAGAAATACAAAAGATCATGAGAGATTACTACAAGCAACTCTATGCCAGTAAAATGGACAACCTGGAAGAAATGGACAAATTCTTAGAAATGCACAGCCGCCAAGACTGAATCAGGAAGAAATAGAAAATATGAACAGACCAATCACAAGCACTGAAATTGAAACTGTGATTTAAAATCTTCCAACATACAAAAGCCCAGGACCAGATGGCTTCACAGGAGAATTCTATCAAACATTTAGAGAAGAGCTAACACCTATCCTTCTCAAACTCTTCCAAATATAGCTGAGGGAGGAACACTCCCAAACTCATTCTACGAGGCCACCATCACCCTGATACCAAAACCAGACAAAGATGTCACAAAGAAAGAAAACTACAGGCCAGTATCACTGATAAACATAGATGCAAAAATCCTCAATAAAATACTAGCAAACAGAATCCAACAGCACATTAAAAGGATCATACACCATGATCAAGTGGGGTTTATTTCAGGAATGCAAGAAATCTTCAATATATGCAAAACAATCAATGTGAGAAACCATATTATCAGATTGAAGGAGAAAAACCATATGATCATCTCAATAGATGCAGAGAAAGCTTTCGAGAAAATTCAACACCCATTTATGATAAAAAAAAAAAAAAAAACCCTGCCGATAGTAGGCATAGCGGGAACTTTCCTCAACATAATAAAGGCCATATATGACAAACCCACAGCCAACATCGTCCTCAATGGTGAAAAACTGAAAGCATTTCCACTAAGATCAGGAACAAGACAAGGTTGCCCACTCTCACCACTCTTATTCAACATAGTTTTGGAAGTTTTAGCCACAGCATCAGAGAAGAAAAGGAAATAAAAGGAATCCAAATCGGAAAAGAAGAAGTAAAGCTGTCACTGTTTGCAGATGACATGATACTGTACATAGAGACTCCTAAAGGTGCTACCAGAAAACTACTAGAGCTAATCAATGAATTTGGTAAAGTAGCAGGATACAAAATTAATGCACAGAAATCTCTGGCATTCCTATACACTAAGGATGAAAAATCTGAAAGTGAAATCAAGAAAACACTCCCATTTACCATTGCAACAAAAAGAATAAAATGTCTAGGAATAAACCTACCTAAGGAGACAAAATACCTGTATGCAGAAAATTATAAGACACTGATGAAAGAAATTAAAGATGATACAAATAGAGATATACCATGTTCTTGGATTGGAAGAATCAACATTGTGAAAATGACTCTACTACCCAAAGCAATCTATAGATTCAATGCAATCCCTATCAAACTACCACTGGTATTTTTCACAGAACTAGAACAAAAAATTTCACAATTTGTATGGAAACACAAAAGACCCCGAATAGCCAAAGCAATCTTGAGAACGAAAAACGGGAGCTGGAGGAATCAGGTTCCCTGACTTCAGACTGTACTACAAAGCTACAGTAATCAAGACAGTATGGTACTGGCACAAAAACAGAAAGATAGATCAATGGAACAGGATAGAAAGCCCAGAGATAAACCCACGCACATATGGTCACATCTTTGATAAAGGAGGCAGGAATGTACAGTGGAGAAAGGACAGCCTCTTCAATAAGTGGTGCTGGGAAAACTGGACAGGTACATGTAAAAGTATGAGATTAGAACACTCCCTAACACCATACACAAAAATAAGCTCAAAATGGATTAAAGACCTAAATGTAAGGCCAGACACTATAAAACTCTCAGAGGAAAACATAGGCAGAGCACTCTGTGACATAAATCACAGCAAGATCATTTCTGCCCCACCTCCCAGAAAAATGGAAACAAAAATAAACAAATGGGACCTAATAAAACTTCAAAGCTTTTGCACAGCAAAGGAAACCATAAACAAGACCAAAAGACAACCCTCAGAATGGGAGAAAATATTTGTAAATGAAGCAACTGACAAAGGATTAATCTCCAAAATTTATAAGCAGCTCACGCAGCTCAATAACAAAAAAACAAAGAACCCTATCCAAAAATGGGCAGAAGACCTAAATAGACATTTCTCCAAAGAAGATATACAGACTGCCAGCAAACACATGAAAGAACGCTCAACAGCATTAATCATTAGAGAAATGCAAATCAAAACTACAATGAGATATCATCTCACACCAGTCAGAATGGCCACCATCAAAAAATCTAGAAACAATAAATGCTGGAGAGGGTGTGGAGAAAAGGGAACCCTCTTGTACTGTTGGTGGGAATGTAAATTGATAAAGCCACTGTGCAGAACAGTATGGAGGTTCCTTAAAAACTACAAATAGAACTACCATATGACCCAGCAATCCCACTACCGGGCATATACCCTGAGAAAACCATAATTCAAAAAGAGTCATGTACCAAAATGTTCATTGCAGCTCTATTTACAATAGCCCAGAGATGGAAACAACCTAAGTGTCCATCATTGGATGAATGGATAAAGAAGATGTGGCACATATATACAATGGAATATTACGTAGCCATAAAAAGAAACGAAATTGAGCTATTTATAATGAGGTGGATAGACCTGGAGTCTCTCATACAGAGTGAAGTAAGTCAGAAAGAGAAAGACAGATACCGTATGCTAACACATATATATGGAATTTAAGAAAAAAAATGTCATGAAGGACCTAAAGACACAGACCTACTAGAGAATGGATTTGAGGATATGGAGAGGGGGAAGGGTAAGCTGTGACAAAGAAAGAGAGAGGCATGGACATATATACACTACCAAACGTAAGGTAGATAGCTAGTGGGAAGCAGCCGCATAGCACAGGGAGATCAGCTCGGTGCTTTGTGACCGCCTGGAGGGGTGGGATAGGGAGGGTGGGACGGAGGGAGACTTAAGAGGGAAGAGATATGGGAACATATGTATATGTATAACTGATTCACTTTGTTATAAAGCAGAAACTAACATACCTTTGTAAAGCAATTATACTCCAATAAAGATGTAAAAAAAACAACAACAAAAAAACATAAATTGGATCTATTTTTCCTTCTGTTCATCTATCAATTTTCCCCTGCCAGTTTATCACTTGAAACTTCAGAGAGTTAGGGACAGGGGAATATTGGGGGTAGGGGGCAGAATGGTTTAAAATAAAGAAAGACCATAGAAACATATATTCTATAATCACTTGAAAGTAGGATGAGGATAGAACAGGAAATAGCAATGGAAGCCTCCAAAGCCAGAACTACAAACTTTCACCTTGACCACTGAGTACTGGAAAATGAAAGATGATTATAGATAAGTCATGTCTTTTTCCATGTATTTCACAGATTGACAGTTCCAGACTTCACGTGGCTAGTAGACCAGACAAGGCTAATCTCTAGACTCCAGGGGGGAAACCTTTCTTTCAAAATTGGAAAAAACAAAAAACAAAAACAAAGGAAATCTCATTATGTTCAGTCTTTAAGCTCTTGGGTAAAATTGTCAATAAAACATGCTTGTTCCTGATAAGGAAATCAATTTGATTAAAAGTGCACTAAGACCATAAGTTTTTCCCTCCTAGAGCCAGTAAGCCATCACCCCTTAGTGAGTAATGATTTTCCATACTAATCAACAGAGCTTAAATACAGCAACTAACTCAAACATAAGCCTTTTATTAAATTAGTTATTGATTCAAAAATCTATTACTCAAAATCTAGATTTTCAAATTTTTATTCCAAATGTATAATTTTCCACCATCACAGACACCAAGAATTCAGAAATATGGATCACCGTTGACAAACATACAACAGAATTATACCATTACAAAGCACAGATAATTTTTCATGAAGTAAGAGTCAGGACTCATCTTTCATTCCACACCCCAGGCTATGAAATTCAATTACCTGGCCCTCTGTCTCAGATAGATAATAAGAATGTGGGCTTTGTCTCCAGACATAAAAAGGAAAAAGAAGCAGCTAGAACTACAGAGGTTGATGCAAGTTTAAAACCTCGTGATCGAAGTCGACTTGATGAGCAGAAGAAGCCACAGTTGGTTTGAGTGACTGGCAGATGTGTATCATTCTTTCATTCTATTATCAGACATTTATGGTGTGCCAACTGTATGCCAAGCTCATGTGGAGCCGAACAGTGTTAACCACAGTGCAGAGTTTCAGGCAACCCAAAAAAACTATCATTCAAGTAACCAGTGTGCTGCTGATAAATAGTTTGATTCATGGTAACTGGTCCCTGGGATTTTTCTGCTGTAAACTGTCAAAAAATAAGTCACTGCCCCCCCACCCCCGCTCCCCCATATCTCAGATGATAAAATTTTCTTCAAGATTTCTGTGGTTTAGATTTCTTTCAGGTACAAATTGAAGACCTAAACCAGATGTGTTTCTATCAAAGACAAAGAAACAAAGCTAAATGAAATATAGCAATCTTTCTCCTTATCTGTCGCACCCCTACATGCAGATTCCTAGTGTGCATAAAATTCCCAACATAAGTCACTTGACCCTCTCTTCTAAGTCATGTCCTGACTGAAAAAAAAAAAAAAAAAAAAAAAACAAATCTATGGGGAGGAAGGAGGTAGGTTAGGTACAGAGCACACCGCTCAGAGAGCTAAGGTTTCAATGCGATTTTGTTGTTGAAGCTTGGCATCTACAGTATGGGCATGGGAGGAGGTAGGATTCCTGGTGGTCATGGTGCACCCCCAGGTCCCAGCATGAACATAATTACAGGAGCTGTAAAGTCACAGGAAAATGTTTGCTATTCTGGAAAGCCTCGCTCATCTTGGCATTTCAACAAACCCTAGTATATGTTTGCTTCCCTTTTATGGAAACAGCATAATGCTCTTAGCCACAAGTCATTAAGAGACCACAGAGGACAATTTTAGTGTCAGTTTTCATTTTCATCCCAATGACCCTCATTCTTGTCATCTTTATACATCAATTACCCACTCAATTCCCTCTGCCCGTCAGATCAGGAAAAGCAATTCCCTGGAGGAAACTGAAGGAAAAGCAAAACTGATAGGGCATTTGAAGAAGAGATGAGATCAAAATGGGTGAAGAGAAGGTTCATATTCCCTCAACCCAAGAAATAATCAGGTCAACTCAGAAAATCCACCCTTCAGTTAAAATCTGTGGCAAAAATAGGACAAGGCAGCTTTGCCACAAAGTTTGCATGTCTGGCTTCCAGGGGATCTGGTAGGTTAGGACTGGTAGAAAAAAGACTAAGACAAAAATAAAGAAAAATGTAATTAATGGCTGTGTTTAGAAGACACTTTCCATAAAACCATTAATTTCAATAATTATTTAGTCCGTGCTTAGTAAATGCCAGGTACCACATTAAGTCTTTTACACAGATCATCACATTTAATTCTCACAGAAATCCTATGAGGACTGTACTATTATTGTCTCCATTTTACAGATAAGCACACTGATATACACAGAAGGGAAGGAACTTGCACGAGGTCAAGACGCTAATAAGGTCCAGATTCTAACTCCCAAGCTCCAGTGGTCACCTCGAGCCTAGGAGTCTGGCCTCTCCCCAGAGGAATTGTTCCAGTTATCTTCTGCTATGTAATAAACCACCTTAAACATAATGGCTTAAAACTCTATAATTTATTCTTCTTTCTCATGGTTCTGTGGGTTAAGTGAGCTCAGTGAGGCAGTCTTTGCTTAAGGTCTCTCATATAGTTACGGTCATATGTGATGGCTGGGCCAGAAGTTATCTGACTGCATTGGCCATTTAAATGATGGGGCTGGGCTGCATATCCAAGATGGTGCACTCACATGGCTGCCAAGTGATGCTGGCTGTCAGCTGGGAGGCCAGGGAGGGCTACTGGCAGAGCACCGATACATGACCATACACGTAACTTAGGTCTTTCATGGCAGGTGGGTTCCAACAGGGAGAGTTCTGAAAAGGGAGCATCGTAAGAACAAGGATTCCACAAAAACCAAGCAGAGGTTGCAAAGTTTCTTATGATCTAGTCTCAGAGGTTCTGAAGCATCATTTCCACCAAATTCTATTGGTCAACAGTGAGTACGAGGCAGGGCCAGATTCAAGGGGAGAATACCATGAAGGATATGAATTCTAAGAGCTGTTGGGTTGATCTTTGGAGACTAACTACTATTGTCATATCTGTGAAGCACAAATCTTTATGTTGCCCTCTTGGGAAGAAGCAAAAGAAGGGAGTCTGGCCCCCATGAGGCTCTGGGAATGGGGAAGTTCTTACAGAGATGTTAAGCCAGCTACATTACTAAGAAGCAGACATGAAAACAATAACAAGAGAAGCAAACACCAGTTACAGACACAAATTTTCAATCACACAAATAATGAACTCCTCAGTGTCCTCCCCAAAGCACTGCCCTAAGGATAGTCTTCTGAAGGCCTCATATGTTTTGTGGAATACATGTGATTTCTTCTTTTTTAACTTATCCTCCCTTTATGTATCCTACTGACTTAGAGGCATTATGGTGTGAAATTCAAATTCAGACTCTTACCAGTACTCTGAGTCCTCAGGTAAGACTTAACTCCTCTGACATTCTGTTTCCTCATCTAAATAACAGGAATAATAATATCTGCATCTATAGCTGAGCATAAGTATATCTCTCTACGTCACTGATACACACAGTCATTGTATAATTCAGATCCTCTTCTCTAAATCTCACAATTACAAAATAGAAAAAAAATCTGAATTACATTTATATCTCATTTTATAAATTAAGAAAACAAAGAGGAATTAAATTACTTATTAAGAACTTCAGGAGATCAGCAGCCCCGAAACTCTAGCCCCTAGGGATCTTCCCTGGTCCACTTTGCTCAGTAATGGGGCCTCTGCCCGGCAAGGTATCTAGGAACATATGGTCCTAATAGTTCTATACCTAGACAGGAAGATCATATGAGGCAGGTATAGAAGGAGAGAAAAGTCATAGCACAAAGATTATTTTCATTAATAATGAAAATAATTAAGTACCTGTCTCAGAGTAGACATATAATAACACCTGTTGGGTGGATGGGTGGGTGGATGGATGGACAGACAGTTGGAAGGGTTTTAGTTGTAAATGTTTTTCCTCCTGTGGTATCAGAAGATGGAATCTCACTTCCACCTCAGGAAGTTCCCAGCCATTCCATACTCCTTAAGCAGAGAGAGCAGCAGACCATCTCTTTCTTCCCCGCAAATGGTCTTTCTACCTCGATTTGTTCTCTCGACACGTATTTTCTTCTGTCGTTCTCCACCTGCCATAGAATATTTAAAAGGAGAGACCAACAGCCAATGGAGATAATTGTGGGCTCTTACGCTATGGAGGGGGAGCTTCCCTTTCCTCTTTGTTTAATTCTGAGAATGTGGTCCTATCCTCCAGTTTCTACATCTGGCATCAGGCCTAGTGTCAAAACTGTGGAAGTTTTCCCCTAGCAGGCTGTTCTTATATCAGAAGAGGTTGAGTAGGACTTTTCCTGTTGCCCTGGAATAGGGACAGTGTTCATGGCCGAGGACAAAAAAGGACCTAAATACACCACCCGTTAAAGTGAGCTGACAAAGGGCTTTCTGAAAATCGCCAGAACTACTGATTTTCTACTACCATTACCAACATCACCCCAACCTCCCCACCCCCTACATGCACAGAACCTTTTCCAAGGTAATCTAAAAGAAAGAGAGGGGATACAGAGCTGGAATTGAGGTCTACCAACCTCATGGGTTCTTGGGGAGAAATATTTTTAGACTATGCTGGAGAGGTGTGCTTCCCCATTCCTCATAAAGCCAAGAGATGGGCAGTTTGCAAGATAATCACGTTTAGAGACTGAGGGTATATGAAAAAGGGGAAGCTGGCACCTCACCCTTACAATCTTCAGTCCCATCCTGGGATTGCCATACGAGTAGAGTGTTGTAAGGTGTCTCCTGGGAGAGCTTGATGTACCTGACATGCTTCCCCTAGAGTTTGGAGACATCCGTGAATGTAGAGCTTGGTGTCTCATGCTCTTCCGGAGATTTATGAAGGCAAAATCCTTGCTAGGAAGAAGATGGAGGCAACCTATGAGAGGTTTCTCAAGAGTGCTCTAGCGGTTCCCACGGCTACTGCACAGGACATAGAGTTATAGGAGCACGGAGTTAGACGGAGGAGCAGAATTGGGGGGCTGCTCAAGGGGCTTTCAGGTGAAGGGAAGTGAACCCATTTACCCTAGGGTTACCCCTTCCCCTGAGAAAGGGCTGGAAGCATGAATCACTGTTGGGAGCAAAGGAAGACACAGCTACCCTCTCTAAGTTCGTCCTCAACAATAGAAAGGTCCAAAAGAAGATGAACAACAGCCTTAGATTTTCAATCACAGCCTCTTTTACAGAGACTGACACACAGCAGCAGAAAGATCCAAATGAAGCCAGACCCAACCAGAAGACAAGCAGGATTCCTTCCCACCCCTGACTCAGGCCCAGGAATCTAAGATCTTGGTCCTCCGTCCCTTCTCCTTGGCCCCAACCCAAGAAGGTTCTAGTGGTTCTCAACCAGGGCAGAATGGCTCCTGTTGGAGGTGTTTGGGAAAGTGTTATACGTCATAAAGACTGAAAGGTGCTATGGGAATCTGTGTGGAGGTCAAGGGGGAAAGTGTTAAGTATTCTGAAATGTACAGAACAGTTCTATGCTAAGAATTGTCCAACCCCCAAATGACAAGATGACTCCCTATAGAAAAACATACTGGTTGACCCAGGAAAGGGTCAGACGACTGTAGACTGTAGACTGTTTCTCCTCCATTGCCACCCTACTCCTGCCTATCAGCCCCCTCTCTATTCCAAAGTGCTGGATTTGTGGGAAAGTGAAAAGACAGTTTATACACTCCTGCCCCAGATCTCCCAAGCCTCAGCTCAAACCCGTGGTTGGGACGAGGGAGGAGATTAGAGTTAAACTGAGTCTGAGGTTCTGAGATTGACACTTTAAACCACAATGGACTGAAATTTTTATCACCGAAAGAGAGCAGAGAGCTATGGAATCTGCCAAAGATGCTAAAGGGTGGGGAATGGGAATTCAGCTGAATACTTCAGAAATCAGTCACTGGAAGAAACACAAACACTTCATGTTTATACCCCACTTCGTTACAACTCCTCAGTTGCCTCCTCCATAAAGGGGGGTAGGGTCCTGGTTTTCAAACACGCAAAGGAAGGAAGGTCACGGAGAATGTTTCTGTCTGCCTCACTGACCACTGCAGATAAGCCATTGCTGCTCACCCCGCTTGGAAGCATTACATCCTGTTTCCGCCACGGGCTCTGGGTGGAGCCCAGGGGTTGCCATCTAGGGCTGTGGCAGTTGGATGGAAAGCACATCGGAAGCCTGGTAGGGGTGCCGGCCCACGGCACAGATGCTGCACTCCTGCTAAGGTAACAATGGGTAAGGAATAATCATGAGATGGGTTTTCCTCTCCCCCTGCCATGGCAGGTGCTTGATGTCAGAGCCCACTGCCAAATGACCCAAGAGGGAAATGCCCAGGTCAGGAGAGGCTGGGCTGGGATGAGGAGGCCTGGGGAGCATGTACCTCTCGTACACATCAGACATTGCTCTGTCAGGGCTGCCTCAGCTCACACACAATGTACGGCTCAAACCCCATCTTTCCTTAGGATTCTTCCTAACTCCCTTCCTCTCACTCCCTTTCATCCACATTTAGAGAAACAAATAATTGGAAAGTGCCCCTATTAATACCACATCAAAAATACCTCACCTAATAAAAAATACCAGTTGGTATAGACATTTTCAGGACAATTTAGCAATATCTATTAAATTTTAGTTGTGCTCACCCTCTAACCCAATGCTTCTTCTAGGTATTCATCCTGTGGGCGTATCATTCATAGCTGTATTCCCTGTGCTTCGAGGCCTAGAACCGTACCAGGTATATATATGTTGAGCAGTGGATGCTCCATAAAAATGTGTTAAATATTAAACAAATGAACATACAATTAAAAAATAAATTGGCAAGCAGAACAACACATAAGTTATGATTTCACCTAGGCTTATAAAAAGCACAAATTATATCTTCCCTGCTGTTCAAGAAAAAATATTGTAAACTTTTTCAGTTCACAGCACATCATCAGAGGTACAGAAGTTGGCATGCTCTCTGAGCACCATTGTCTCTTACCTTATTCTATTGTGCCTCTTCTTCCCCATCACATCCTCACTCCCATTCCCTGCCCACTCTAATGTGTATAGTAAATCTTTGCATCTGTATGTATTCCTGAAAGATAATGTTTTTACACACGTATTCTTATTTTTCATATTGCAAAGGATACTGCATAAATCTTATTCACTTTCTTCCCTTTTTCACTATGTTTTAAAGCTCAATCCATGTTAAACCATAGGTACATCTAGTTCATTGAATTGTGACTGCATTATAGTATATACTCCATACTAGACGTCCACCTTGGTTTACTTATTCTCATTGCAATAGACAAAGTCCCTTCCAACTGCCTACCACCACAAACGACTGCAAAAAAAAAATAATTCTCCTATGCTGTCTCCGTAGACCTGTGCAAGAGTCTCTCTGGGGCATATGACTAGAGAGGGAATCGTGTAGTAGAGAATATGTATTCTTCTCAGTTTCACTACGGAGCCACAGACTGGTTTCCAGAATGGCTGTGACAGCTTACCTTCCCGTCAGAAGCACATAAAAGTTTATCTTTCCCCGTGTGAAATTGTCTGACCGACACTTGGAGTTACCAAGCCTTGCAATTTTTTGTTCATTTTATCACTGTAAAGTGGTATCTCATTGCTCAATTTGCAGTTCTCATTTCAAGATTCATGTTCCTTTGTAGGTGATCTGCTTTCTCTTTCTGGAAGATCTTAGAATTTTTAATCCTTGTCTCAGAGGAGCTTTACTTTCACTTGTTTTTTTTTTTCCTTTGACCACACCCTGCATGCTTGCGGGATCTTAGTTTCCTGACCAGGGATTGAACCCACGCCCTTGGCAGTGAAAGCACAGAGTCCTAACCTCTGGACCACCAGGGAATTCCCTTTTTTTCTTTTTTTAATTTTCACTTTAATATATCTGATTGATGGGTGTCCTATTCTCAATGATCTTGAAGAGTGATAAGTGGCAGAGATTATCCACACATTTATTAACGGTGAACAGACAGATCTGAGAAGGCATTCATCTTCCATGCAAACTGCTTGCCTCATGCCGAAATTCCTTCTACAAGATCTTAGTCCAGCACTAACTGGGTCTCTGTCTGGTATGCCCAGTTGCCCACTCTGAGAGAATTCCTACCATAATGATGGACATTTCAGCTTTTTTTCCCATCTTCCTTAGGTTGAGTTCAAATACTTGTCCCAGCACAGCGGCTGGTACACAGTAGGTCTCGGTAAATAAGTGCTTCCTTCCCTTCCTATTTTTCGATCCACTGCCTTGGGTTACAAATCCTTTACATATCTGAAAACAGCCACCATGTATCTCTTAGTGTTCTCTTCTTCCAGCTTAATATCTGCTGCCCACAATACACCTCGCACATCAGGTTTTTTAAACCATCAGCTTCCTATTGGTTCTTTTAGCAAACACACTGATTTGAAAGTCTCCTAGTATCAGTTGAAATGTGGTGACCTGGACCTCCAGGTAAATTCTAAACAGAACAAAGCACAGTAGGTCTATGACCTCCTACAATTCCCCTGTAATTCTATTTTGCCAGATAAGAACACTTTCCCTTCTTAGTAGTAGCAGCAGCCGCCTGATGACTTGCTGAACTTGAGGTCAGCTCAATCCCCCAGGCCTTTCTCACACGAATGGTTGCTTATACCCATGGAATTTATTTTGGGGACCGCTTAGATGGTTTCAGAGTGCAAACTGGAATCAAAATCTGTGGCAGGTGTTCTCCTCCAATTTAATTAATTTAACATCTGATTTTTCTCCCTTCTTTCCTCCTTTCAGCTGCGGTATGGTTGATCAAACTATAGAACTAAATAGACCAGGGTTCAAATCCTGCCTCTGCTTCTTCCTAATCCTGTAGCCTTTGAAAAATGCTTTATTCCCTATGAATTTTTGTTGCTTTGATTGCCTTGGAAATAATAACCTTTACTTCATAGTAGTGTGAAGTGCTATAAAAGTTAAATGAGATCTAATATTATAAAACATCAGACACATAGAAGCCCCTCAGCATGCTAGTTCCCTTCTTCATACTCCTTGCCTTTCCTGCCTGGATCTCAAAAGGGAAGAGAAAGCACCCAATTCCTCCCAGATATGTCTAGACTCCTGATTCCCACAACAAAACATACCCATCTGCTTTCATACTCCCTCAACTCTGTGCTCTCTGGTACAAAACATATTAACTGACCCCAGATGATGCAGGAAGAAGTCCCAGTGGATCGAGGTGTTCCTCTTCCAGGTGACATTTGCAGCCTCACAGAAGTTTCCTAGATTCTCAATGCCTTAATGCTTTTAGGATCAAGGTCAGAGTGTTAGGGTACAAAGTCAGGCAGACGGGATTCTTCCCAACCTTGGTGGTTTGATGTTGGCACAGTGTGGCCGTGATATGGCTCAGTGGGAGACGGCAGAGATGGGGGCAGCAGACTGAAGAGCCACACTGGGCCAGTGGCCACCACCGATGTGAGGAGCTCTGTGGGGCTCTCACATCAGCTACTACTGCACAGGCCTCTGGCCACATGTTTGCAATCACACATGAGGTTGCCCTGCACATTATCAGAAACTCTTGAGGGGGAGATGGAGGTCTGCAGCAAATTGTTTCTGCGGTCCTTGACAGTCCCTTCAGCCCACCAGATTCTGTACAGTTCCGTGCAACATCAGATTCCAACTCAAGCTCCTACCAAAGCATCCCCAGCTTTTCTGCTCAGGGATTTTCTCCAAAACCAAGGAAGATGACTGAGCCTGCATGTAGCCACAGCCCAGAAGAGAAAGAGAAATAACACCTCCCAAAGCAACCCTCAACAGTTGGGGTCCCGGGGTCAGTGGATAAATGCCCCAGCTTCCTGCCCATTAAAAAATTATTTTGAGGTGCTTTCTACAAATTTCTTCAGAGCCCCAGTTGCCCACAGCAGCAATCAGCTCAATAAAATACCTGTACTGGATTTTCTTCCTTTCCTGTTTCATCCTCCCTACTTCCTCATTGTGCTTCCTGGGATTATCTCTCCCAAACTACCTGTACCATGGTTTGTGTCTCACTCTGCCATTGGAGCTACTCAACCGAGGTCTTACATCAGCTAGAGCAGGGGTCCCCAACCCCCTGGCCGCGGACCGGTAGCAGTCCACGGTCTGTTAGGAACCGAACTGCCTATTAGGAGGTGAGCAGCGGGCAAAGCTTCATCTTCCGTTCCCCATCTCTCCCCATCGCTCGCATTACCTCCTGAACCATCCCTCTCCACACCGCCCCCCCACCCCCGTCAGTGGAAAAATTGTCTTCCACAAAACCGGTCCCTGGTGCCAAAAAGGTTGGGGACCGCTGAGCTAGAGAAATGGTGACTTTTTTGTTCCTGATAATATGACGCCACTTTGTCTTCAGACTGCTGTGGCCTGAAAGATATAGAAACTTCTTAAATGGTATACTGGGTTATTCTGTAACCTCCCTTCTACTGCCAACAGAATTAACTGTTCTTCCTTCTGCGATCTTCATCATTTTGTATGTGCTTTTATTACTCACTTTCAACACTGCAACACACAGTTACTTGTTAAACATCTGTCTCCTTCTAGATCTAGAAACACGAGATCTATATCTGAAAAACTATATCTGATTCCAATTTGTATCTCTAGTGCCTAAGCCAGTACCTGGTATATAGTATGTATTCAACAAGTATTGGTGAATTAATAAACTCCAAAAGATAGTGAGAGGGCTTCCAGTTCAAGACAATAGGCTAAGAAAAGTTATTTCCTCTCCTTTCTGGACTCCATTAAAATGAAAAGAAAAAAGTATTAAAATGATATAAACTCACAATAACCAAAGAACACTGCAAAGATCATGAGAACTCAAGAGAGTTCAGCAAAAGCCTCGAAGATGGAAAATACACGGAATTCTGGTGATTGAAGAAGGAGAGAAAAGAAGCCACAGTTTGGGATTTATGCTACAGCTGGGGTGGGAGCAATCTACCCAGCAGAGCTCCAAGGAGACTCTGGATTTAAAGAAGGCGGTACCAGGATGATGGAAGTGAGAAGTGCCACTAAAAACAGCGTATGACTAAAGATCTATATAGAGAACAATTCACACATCCCCACTCTTTTCCTGCCCCTTCACAAAGAACTGCCCATAGCTAAACCCAGGCAAAAATCAGAACTTTCTTCTTCAAGGAAATCGGACAAACTGTCCTGGGAGAATTAAGTTGACTAGTGCAAGCGTTAGTGCTCCAAAATAAAGGTCTCCCAGAGCTGGCATTTACTCTCCACCCCTGTACTGGCTAGCTCTCTAGGGACTTGCTTGAGCAAAGCATGACAGTCAAAAAGCCATACTGATATAAAAGGAGCCTTTCTGTCCCCAAATTTGAGAAAAGTCTGTACCATGACAGAAAAATATTATGACAGGCAGAGGGAAAAAAGAGAGGGGGAGGGAGAGAAAGAAAGAGAAGGAGGGAGGGAGGGAAGGAGGTAGGGGAAGAGGAAGAGAGAAGACTCAGAACTAATAGAAGAGACCTTTTTTTGTTTGTTTGTTTTGTTTTTTTTGTTTTTTTGCGGTACGCGGGCCTCTCACTGTCGTGGTCTCTCCCGTTGCGGAGCACAGGCTCCGGACACACAGGCTCAGCGGCCACGGCTCACGGGCCCAGCCACTCCGCACGGCATGTGGGATCTTCCCGGACCAGGGCACGAACCCGCGTCCCCTGCATCAGCAGGCGGACTCTCAACCACTGCGCCACCAGGGAAGCCCCAAAGAGACCTTTTTTTAAACGTTGACACCTTTTCAGATTTTAGAAGAGACTGTATCTTTATAAAAAAGAACAAGATGCTATTTTTCAAAGTATAACTAAAGAATTAGTAGAAGCCAGCGTTTAAAATATAATTGCCAATACAGAAAGTTCAATAGAAGAGTTGGTAGGTAAAGTTGAAGAAAAGTCTCAGAAGGTACAGAAATACAGACATGTACAATACACATAAAGTATGAATATATATGGAAGAAAATATGAGATGGAGACCAAACCAGAATGTCCATTACCCAACTAATACGAGTTCCAGAAAAAGAGAACAAAGAATACAAAAAGGATATAATTATTAAAGAAAACCTTCTGTAAGTCAAAAAATACACAAGTCTTCAGACTGAAAGGAGTACCACATTCTCAGAAGGATGACTAAAAATAGACTGATTAACTAGACACATCCACATAAGATTTTCAAACACTAAAAATAAAGATATATTAATAAAAGATAAAGAGACTTATATGAAGATATTTATATATAAATATCTAAAGATAAATATATTTTTATATACATAAATTTCAGAGAGAAAAAGCAGGTCACCTACAAAGAAAAGAGAATAAACATAGTATCAGATGTCTCATCAGCAATGCTAGATGCCAGAAGACACTAGGGGTAAAGCCTTCCAATTTCTGAGGAAAGATGATTTTCAACCGAGAATTTCATATCCCACCAAATAATCAATCAGAAAAGAAAAATAAAAGCCATATTCAGTCATGCAATGATACATCAAAGAAAGGGGCACCTTTACTTAAGAAGATACTTGAGAATATACTCCCATAAAAGAAGGGAATAAAAAAAAATGAAGGTTTTGCTTTTGAAATTGAATATAGATATACAACTATATTGAGAGGAGACGAGGCATGCATGAGGTAGGTGGTGTAAATGAGTTAAATTATCAACAGTAGAAAATTCTAAATTGGAATTAAGAACTATTTCTAGGAGTACATTTTCTAGGTTTATGAACACACTGCCCAAAAGAATCCAAAACATAAACTGTTGAAAGCGATTGCTTCTGGAGAGTGAGAATGGAGTAGAGAGAAGTAGACAAGAGAAGTACAAGTAGACTTTTTATTATAAGCTCCTAGTTCTATATTACTTATTTAGCAAGTGCATTGAACACTTTGATGAAGCTATTATTATTTTTTAATACTTTCAAGATTTAACAGTACCTCAGCTATGAACACCATTCATCAATATGCTGATACATGGCTGAAGTACAAGTTAATGGGTCATTCCAATAATTACATTGCCTCAGTTTCTACATCTCTAAAATGAGGATAATAATGCCTACTTCATGGGGATGCTGCAATAATGTTTGAACTGCACATAGCATGATGCCCGGCACATTATCAGCTCTTCATTGAAGGGTAGTTACTAGAAGACACATGATACAGTTGTTGATACTAATCCCATCTCTGCCACTAACTACAAGCTGTGCAGGTTTCTATAAGTCTTATTTTCCTTATCTGTAACTTCAGAATAATGGTAGCTCTGCCTCAAGTCAAAGCATGTAAAATGCTTATCACAGTACCTCTACTAAACAGATACTCAATAAATGGTGGATTATTATTATTAAATAAATCTTTATTGTGATTATTTCATTTTGATAGTTTTCCTCATTAGGTGCATCTTAAATGACAGGTCATCTCCAGATTCCTTCAGATCCACCAGCAAGTGCCTCCTCTCTTAATTCCCTTACACTCAACATACTCTACTCTGCTTCTTGGACTAATCACCAAACTTAATATTCTGTTTATCAGTCTTTCCCATCCCAAATTTTACAACGAACCAGGAAGAAAACCAAGTAAATTATCTTCTGTGTATTCCCATGGGCCACCAGTGTGAGGAGGAAGAGGAGGAAAGAGGAGAAAAAGAATCTACGCCCCAACTTCCGTTATCAAGGATGGGAATGGGGATAAGTAAAAAGTGATTAAAAACATGCATTACTGTTTAGTGGGAAACCTTGCTCTAGTACATGTGATACAGGTATTTCATAAAAAATGCCATAGAATATATTATTTAAAAAGCCCACGAGAGGGCTTCCCTGGTGGCGCAGTGGTTGAGTGTCCGCCTGCCGATGCAGGGCACACAGGTTCGTGCCCCGGTCCGGGAAGATCCCACATGCCGCAGAGCGGCTGGGTCCGTGAGCCATGGCCGCTGAGCCTGCGCGTCCGGAGCCTGTGCTCCGCAACGGGAGAGGCCACAACAGTGAGAGGACCGCGTGCCGCAAAAAAAAAAAAAAAAAAAAAAAAAGCCCACAAGAGCATGCAACAACAATTAGTTGGACATTTTCCCTTAGCTCCTGAGCAGGATTTTTTCTGAGTGCTCAGAATGAGAAAGATTCATCCTCTGTCAGAGAGGCATGCATGTGATAACTAACCAGAAACAGGAGGAAGAGGGCACCGACACTTCATGTGTGCTCCATGCTGGACACTTACAATTACCTCATTTAATGCTCACAAATAACCCCCTGATGGGCGTATGTTGGACCAATGAGGTAAGCAAGGCTTAGAGATATCAAATAACTCATCCAAGTTCACACAGCTAGTAAGGGGTAGAACAGAGACTTGAACCCATAACTCCAGAGTCCATACCCTTTTCACCAGGCCTCCCAGGATGTCAACCAGACCTCCGCCACCTCTCAGGGTGCCCTGGTGAGGGAATCTGGAGACAAGGGTTTAATTCCTGGCTTGACCAACCAAGTAATTTAGGCCAATTTATCCTTTTAAGGGTTTTTCTGACTCCACTCAAAATATAATTGTACTCTGCATAGCATCATAAGAACTCAGAAAGAATGAATTCATGTTTATAAAGTACCATATAAAGCCTAAATATACTCTTATTTTTAAAATATTCTTATATACAGATAAAAATTATATTCTCAAAAAGACATTCTAGCACCCCAAACTAAGATTAGATTTCAGTGTCTCCATTTCTTGACTAACCAGACACCAAATAATGTCATTCCAAACAGCATAGATAATGGTTTCTTGGAGCCTAGAAAATAAATGTCAATACTTGCGGTAGTTTCTGAGAATTTAAAAGTGCTAACCCCAAAATAAATATATATGAGGGGGAGAGGTAATACAACCCAGGCCAATAAATATTCATCAAAAATGCTCACATAGAAAACATGTAGGAATCTAAGTGTGTTGATTCAAAAGAAAGAAAAGAACTCGATGCTAAGATTGAGCTGTGACAGGACTTTAACTTAGGGCCGTCCTGACTGCCTGTGATGACACTGCTCATCTTTGCTCAAAAAGTCAGGGCCAGGCAGGAAACTCACACGTTCATAGGGAGATGGAAATGCACTCCCCACGTCTGACTGAAACAGCCTTCTTTTTACGATCATGATAAATTGGAGGTGGGTTGCACTAATATACGTGCGACAACCACCGTCGTGTCATTCTATATTCCCAGAAATATTAAATATACCTGCAAACTACAGCTAATCCATCATCTTCCTTATCAAAATGAGGCGGAGTCAAACCACCACTAGAGGTCTGGTTCTAAAGGTCCTAAGTGTTGGTAATCCAAGCCTAGAATGTTCCAAATTCACCAAGCGCTGAGTCACACTTCCTCCTGTGTCAGCAAGGCTACCTGCAGTGTATGCTAAGGATCTGCCACAGTTCTTATTTTCTGAGCCTTAGTGTGATGGTTAGTTTTAGGTGTCAACTTGGTGAGGCCATGGTAGCAAGATATTTGATCAAACAGTATGCTAGATGTCTCTGTGAAGACATTTTTAAAGCAGAGATTAACAGTTAAACCAGGAGATTTTGAGGAAAGCAGGTTGGCCTCCACAATGTGGGTGGGCCTCATCCAATCAGTTGAAGGCCTCAATAGAAAAAGACTGCTCTCCCCAGAAGAACTGGGAATTTACCAGCAGACTCAAATATACCAGTCCCAGACTTGAGTTTGGACTCAAACTGCAACTCTTCCCTGAGTCTCCAGCCTGCCAGACTACCATGCAGATTTTGGACTTGCCATACTCACGTGAGCCAATTCTTTAAAATGAATCTTGATAAGATGATAGACGCCTGGATGGATGGATAGATAGATAGATAGATAGATAGATAGATAGATAGATAGACACACATCCTATTGGTTCTGTTTCTCTGAAGAGCCCTGACTAATACATTGGTTAGAATCACAGAACAGACAGTGACACTAAAAGGGCCTGAAGAGCATTTGCAAAGTGGCTTGTCTTCCAACACCTGCAAGATTTGGCCACACGTACCTCACAGATATCTCAAAGGTAATAGGTCCCAAACCAAGAGGCAAGGTTCAAATTCTGGCTGTGCCATTTCTTAGCTGTGTTACTTGAGGAGATTACCTGACATCCCTGTTGTCTCAGTGTCCTCTTCTGCCAAAGAATAATAGTACTTACTTTGTAAGGCCATCATAGGGATAAAATAAGTTATACATGAAGCATTTAGAAGCACACCTGGCATAGTAATAAGGACTCATTAGATGTTGTCATAATCCCCTCTCAAACACCACTGGGCAATGCTCACTATTGCCCAAAAAGTCAGGGCCAGGCAGAAAACTCACTTACTCCTAGTAGGATGGGAACGCACTCCGCAGATCTGAAAGAGCCTTCCTGTTACCTTCCCTTGTACTCCTGCCCTAGTAGGAGCACCCCAACCATAGAAACACAACACCTAACTCATCTTATCTTCACCTTCTCCCTTTCTCTCACCAAAGTCTGCTCAGCCTCAGAACTTACTGAGTCTATGTCCCCAAGATCTTTTCTGTCTGTGCTGTATTTATTCATTCTACAATCATTTACCGACCACTATTTCTGAGCCTGACACTGGTTGTGAATACAAAGATAAGTAAACAAAGGCTGAGTACTGTACAGTGGAGGGGACTTTGCATCCCCATTGCCCCTTCCTTTGGTCATTCTCAACCCTCCTCTCCCTTGGATTATCAATAGAGCTTCTTCCTGAGCAGGTTTCCAGTCTCTCTCCCGACAAGCCATCCTTCACTGTGACACTTCCCAAAACTCAAGTCAGTTGCTTCTCTTGGCCTCGAGAATAAAGTCCATGACTGTCCCCAAACAATCTCTCTTTCCTCATCTCCCAAGATCATTCTCCACAGTGGGCTCTGACCACTGCCCCAGAACACTGTGCTCCTAGGTGCCCTGTGACCTGCTCCTGCAGCTGGCCCCTCACTCTGATCACCTGCCCAATGCCTTCCTTGACTTTCCCAGTCAGAAGCCCCTGCATTTAACATTCCAGCTGTCATTTATGTAGCTGAGGCCTGGCTTGAACCCAGGCCATCTTCACTCCAGGATAAAGACAAGGCCTGGGCAAGTCTGGAGGGCTCCTGGGATAGGTCTGCCAAGGTTCTAGTACATGAGGGTCTGGGGAGCCTCCTGGGAAATGAACTCATCCTCATGGGAGAGAGGCCAAGTCACACAAATACGTTCCAAGGACAGTCAGCCAGTGTCCGAGGAGGGGCTCAATTTGAGTACAGCAGGGTGTCTGCCACTCAGCTTGCCCTTGGCCAAGATCACAGGGACGCATGCCTGAGTCATGCAGTAATCCATTTGCACTTAACAAACATTTAGTGAGCTCCTACTCTGAGTCAGGCGCTGGACTGGGCACTGGGAATACACAAGTGAGCAAGACAGACCCATTCTCAACCTTAGGGAACTTAAAGCCTAGTGGGAGTTCTAAATAAAGGGGAGCTTCAATGTCAGAAGTGGGTGGTTTTGGTTTTTTGTTGTTGTTTTTTTTACAGTTTTTTATAATTTTAATTTTTATTTGTAATTTGAATTCCTGTAGGACTGGGAGAATAGAAGGCACCTCTGATTTGTGGTCTATCTGTGAGAGTGTAACAGAATTAGGGATAAAGGATGATTTTCCCTCTTGATGTGAAAGCTGGGGAAGGCTGAGGCAAGAAATGGCTCAATGGTGTGAGACTGGAGCTGGACCAGCCAGAGAAGAAACTGGAAATGGCATTATCGTCCACAGCATCCAAGCATCTGGGGTGACCGGCAGCCCACCTCCACAGCAGGAGCAGAGGAAGCAGCATTGGGAAGGGGTGTGTCTGGAAGCTCTGTGATCCTGTGCGGGTCAGGACCCTATTTCCCCCTCAAGAGCATGTCTTAGGGAAATCAGCATTTTTTTCACTTCTCATCCACCAATTTATCATTTCTATAAGGGCAGGTACTGTATCTTATTGTTTGAAGAATCAAATCAGTAACTATCCAAAAGTAGGTATGGAACAAAGTTTTGTTGAATTAAAATGAATGTGAAGGATGTTCGTAACAGCACAATTTACAGTAGCCAAGATATGGAAGCAACCCAAGTGCCCATCAACAGATGATTAGATTAAGATGTATTGTATACAGAGAATGGAATATTACTCAGCCATGAAAAAGAATGAAATAATGCCATCTGCGGTAACATGAATGGACCTAGGGATTATTAGGCTTAGCAAAATAAGTCAGACAGAGAAAGACATATACTTCAAATACTCTACAATATCACTTATATGTAGAATCTAAAAAATAATACAAATGGATCTATATGCAAAACCGAAACAGACTCACAGATACAGAAAAAAAAAACCTAGTGGTTACCAAAGGGGAGAGGGAAGCGGGGAGGGCCAAATTAGGGGTATGGGATTAACAGATACAAGCTACTATATATATAAAATAGATAAGCAACAAGGATATACTGTATAGCACAGGGAACTATGCCCAGTATCTTAAAATAACCTATAATGGAATATAATCTGTAAAAACACTAAATCACTATGCTGTACACCTGCAACTAATATTGTAAATCAACTGTACTTCAATTTTAAAAAAAAGAAAATGAAATGAATACAAAGAACTTTCATTTAAATAAAATAGCCAAGACTATACAAACACGTAGAGGAAGAAATGTAGAGAATAATTAGAATCACATGGGGTTTTCCACCCATTATATCATAAAGCAAATTTTGCACTCATTCTTCATTCCACTTTGGAGGCTCAAGTCAGAATTAAAATAGAGTCAATTTGTTGCTGGTCATTTTACATTAGCTCTTTGTTGTTACTATAAGAATAATACATTCTCATGAGGAAAAAATTAAAAGTCTGGTGAAGGATGGAGAGGGGACAGTAAAAGTGGATGCCACACAAATCCAGGGTAGAATATTCAGTGGTGGGATTGAATAGAATTATATCATTTGGAAAACCCAGAACAACATTTCTCCTCCTACTTCTCTATACTTCAGGTACAGTAATCCACCCCCATCACCTGGGACAGAGACGGAAATAGGAACAAAGTGATAAGGTGACTTTCTCACAGTCTCACACAGCAGTTGGCTTCAAAAATCCAGACTAGTGTAAGAGTCAGCTTGATTTCCAGACAAAAGGATTTGAACATCCTCGGTTCAGCACCAAAAGCCTTGGCCCTTCTGAAGCCACTCATCACAAATTCCAGACATAACCTGCTGGAATTTGTCAGTGAGAATGAAGGTTGCAACAAGAGCTAAGCTAGTCAACGGGGATGCCAAGTTCATTTTCGTTCATTGTTTCCTGAGGAAGTAACAAAACAAAAACAAATTATTAAGATGGAACATGGTCATTTTTAATCATTCTCTGCTTATACAACGATAGAGAAAAAGGGTGCTATAGTGAAAATAGGACAAGGAGACAGAAATACTAGACCTGCTTCACTGCTTAGTAGCTGGGTGACCTACAGCAAATGGTTTAACTTTCTAAGCTGCTGTCTTCTCTTTGGCAAAAAAGAAGCACTAAGTCCTACCCTGCCTAGCTCATGAAGCTGCTTATGTAAAGACAGATGACTTTCTGTTTTTGAAAACTCTAAAGAGTTGTGGAAATGGAAGGTATGAAGCCTACATCACTCTGCAATATTATACCAAAGGGTCTTAGACCTTTTTTCCCTGTATATTCCCTTAGAGGCTCCCCAACATGCTCCACCCTCAACTTAACCCCCACTGCTTCCTACTATCACAGCATCCTCCCTCTGGCAGGATTCTCTTATTGCTGGAAAAAGTGCCCAATACCCAAGGATCACTCAACACAAGAGCTGACTATCAGCAAGAAAGAAAGGTAGACCAAAGAAACGAAGACCACATGAAAGGAAAACATTTTGCTTTCAAGACTCTGCCTATAAAGTCCACAGGAAGGTGAGTATAACATTAAAAACTCTGGCTGCTAGAGTTAGGATGGTGGAGGGTGCAGGATATTTGCTAGTGTGACACAGAGTCCAGAGGGGAAGTTGTCCCAAGAAAAATCCAGGCAGGTGTAATGCACTGGCCCTAGAGCCAGACTACAAGGGTCATTTAACACCATGTGACCTTTAGCAAATCTGTGTCCTTCCATGCCTTAAAAGGAAGATTATAATAACGGCACCTACTCCTTACGGCTTCTGTGAGGATTCAGTGAATGAACATGGATGGGATACTTAGCACTGCAGCTGAGCAAGTTAAGTGACATGTGTTGATGGTGCTGATGGTGGTGGTGGTGGCAATGGCGTTGGTGGTGGTTTTGACCACACCGGCCCTGCTCCCATGTAAAGCTAAGAGACGGAGCGGAGCAGAGAAAGGAGTGCCCCAGGCAGAGGAAACCAGCCTCTGCTTTCTGCAGAGGGCACACTGAAGGAAACCAGATGTCTTAGTCCATTCAGGCTGCTATAATAAAGATACCGTAAACTGGGTGCTTAAACAACAAATATTTGTTTCTCACAGCTCCAGAGGCTGAAAGTCCAAGATTAAGGTGCCATCAGATTCAGTGTCTGGTGAGAACTTGCTCCCTCATTCATAGATGGCTATCTTCTCATGTGGTGCAAGGAGCCCATATGTGTTCTCATATGGTATAAGGGTGAGAGAGCTCTCGAGTCTCTTTTATAGGGCACTGATCTCATTCATGAGGACTCTGCCCTCATCACCTACCAAAGGCCCCTCCTAACACCATTGCCTTAGGAGTTAGGGTTTCAGCATATGAATTGGGGGGAGGGGAGGACAGAAACATTGAGTATAGCACCAGGCTTCCTCAAGATTAGGGCAGGCAGAGGTCTTTTTTGTTTTTTTTTTTTTGGCTGCACTGGGTCTTCGTTGCTGCGTGCTGACTTTCTCTAGTTGCAGCGAATGGGGGCTACTCTTCATTGTGGTGCGTGGGCTTCTCATTGCTGTGGCTTCTCTTGTTGCGGAGCATGGGCTCTAGGCACACAGGTTTCAGTAATTGCAGGACGCGGGCTCAGTAGTTGTGGCACACAGGCCCCAGAGCATGCGGGCTTCAGTAGTTGCGGCACATGGGCTCAGTAGTTGCAGCACACGGGTTCTAGAGTGTGTGGGCTTCAGCAGTTGTGGATCGTGGGCTCTACAGCACGGGCTCAGTAGCTGTGGCACACGGGCTTAGTTGCTCCGCGGCATGTGGGATCTTTCCGGACCAGGGATCAAACCCGTGTCCCCTGCATTGGCAGGCGGATTCTTAACCACTGCGCCACCAGGGAAGTCCCAGGCAGAGGTCTTACAATAACAAATTAGAAACAACAAGAACCCAGGTTATAGAAATAGGGTCTTTTTAGACTGTGAACTTTGCACAACTTCATTCAGACAGACTGAGAAGTCCTGGTGATTTCCACTGAAACCCTGATGAAGGGAAGAGCCCATTCCGGTGCACACAAGCACAGGGTACAGAGGAGTCTGGCTCAGGGAAGAGCCTCTGGGACAAGGAAAAGCCAAAGCCAAGAAAGAAAATAAACCAAAGCACATGGAACCAGGGAGAATGATTAACCTGACTTTTCTCCACTGAAGGGGTTCCTGCATTCACAGTGAGGAGAGACAAGTTAATACCAAGTTAATACTCTTCACATACTTAATATTGCTCTTTTGTTTTATTAGGACATTTGCTTAGGCTAACTGTTAGTAAAGTGTTTACAGCTTATCCCATAGTTTGGGTTCTTTCATGAATTGCTTTCATTCATTCATTCAGCTGGTATTTATGGATTGCTACAAAATTCCATACCCTGTGCTCAGGAATGGGAGTACCGAGCCTGCAGCTTAGCAGGGGAGATAGAATGGTAAACAACATTTACAATGCAGACTCAAGTTCTACATGGGTACTAAGTACCCGGCTAGGGAAGCACTGGAATGCTTAGAAGGGTACATCATGAAGAGCCCTGAAGCCTGATTAAGGAGCTTACACTTTGTTCTGGTTAAGGGCGCCGCTGAAAGAGATATTAATTAAATGTTCCACCAATGTAACATTCTCACATTGGGTGAACCCCAAATACCTCATGTAGATTCTGGCACTCAGAATGAACTAAATTAAAATAAAACCTCCCCCTTGAAAAATCACTACCACCCGAAGATTATGCCTTTTGGGGATAAGTTACATTATCTTCACCCAACAACAGTACAGAGCCAGGCAACGGCTACCTTGAGATCCCTGAAACAGGTAAAACTTCACTCAGGTAGACTGAAACCCAGAAAAATTATCTTTTTTAAAAAAACAAGAATCATATTCAGGCAAGCAAAGCCTTCATTTACTGTAAGATTCCCAAGATTATCCAAATCATAAGATCAGAGATGCCCAAGGCCAGGGCTCTGAATAAAATAAAATTTAAAAATTGACTACTAAAATTTTGAAGGCAAAAGGAAGGAATTTGAGTCATTTTAGTAGTAAAAATAGAGTATGCTGGATGGAGGCCAGCCACCCATTGTAATAATCAAGAAATTACTCTTTCAGTGTTTGAGGGATCATGTCAAAATTCATGCTAGAAATGTTTGTTTTATTTTCTAAAATCCTATGAAGGAGTCTTTCTCAACTACAGAGTTTCTACAAAGAAGGGGCTTAAGGCCAATAACCTGCTTGGAAGAGATTTGTCCTGAAGCTACATCTGTGTAGCTGGGACACTGTTTTTATTCAGATTGTATGCTTATTTGTAATGGCTTGGAGATTAAATAAAGGCAGCTAGAATACTCCTAAACTACCCTCTTGTGATGTCACCACCACTCAATAAATGTGGTATGTCCCACTGAGGGTAATTAACCTGTGAGGCTAATAAATATGACTGATGGGGAAATTAAGGCTGTTCCTCGAAGAACATGTGACCATACTGAAGTCATTTTGTCCATTGATACCTTCTTCCCATTCTATGGGGATAATCTCTGCATCTAGGAATGAAATGGAAGAACAAATGCCATTAGCTGTGGGTGAGACATTCAGTGTGAAGTAAATGTGGACAGCACTGGGAGAATTCACTTCATCTCATTCCACCCCCTAAGGTCTGCCTGGTGCTGAAAATTCCCACATTTTTTTTAAACTTTTTTGAGTGAAGGTATTAAAAGCTACTATGAAAATGCACATTTTATCTGGGAGGGGTGGCACATTGAGTCATTAGTAATAACAATTACTCAAATGACTTCATCAAGTTAAACTCCCGTCCAATTACTGGGCAGTTTCCAGGGTAACAGTAAAGATGCCTTTTGATCCTGGGGAGAAGGCCAGAGGATGTCTGTCTGAAAGACAGACTCTGGGTGTGAGCCCAGGAAGACATGAAAAAGAACCTTACTGCTTCCCCATTTTGCTGGGACTGGCCCAGTCTCATTGTTTGAGTGGTTTGGGCTGAGATCATGAGAATAATTCTGGCTAGAGCTAATTGCTTTATTGTAAACTTCAGGCCGTGTGAAGAGACTGGATTAAGAAGTGCCTGGGTTACACATTCACCAACTATGTGGATTTATATGTTTTACTTAAAGTCGTAGAGCCTCAGTTTTGCATAAAAAGTGGGAATAATAATATAGGCCTCACAAGTTCAGAGAGCTCCTGTGAAAATCAAGTCAATTAATGAATGTGAGAGTACTGTGCAAATAAAAGAGGGTTAGTCAAAAGGCCATGTTTGATCCGGCAATCACTTTCCTTGGTATTTAACCCAAGTGAGTGGAAAACTTATGTCCCCCCAAAAACCTGTGCACAAATTGGCAATCATGAAATTGCCAATATTTGGAAGCAACAAAGATGTCCTTCAACAGGTGAATGGATAAAACAAACTGTGGCACATCCATACTGTAGGATGTTGTTCAGCAATAAAAAGGAATGAGCTATCAAGCCATGTAGAGGCAGGGAGGAACCTTAAACGATATTGCTAAGTGCAAGAAGTCCGTCTAAAAAGGGTACATACTATACGATTCCAACTATCTGACATTCTGGGAAAGGTAAAACTCGCGAGACAGTAAAAAGACCAGTGGTTGCCAGGGGTTTAGAGGGAGGAAAGGATGAATATGTGTAGCACAGAGGATTTTCAGGGCAGTGAAACTATTTTGTATGACACTGTAATGCTGGATATATGTCATTATGCATTTGTCAGAACCCACAGAATGTACAACACAAAGAAGTTGAACCTTAACGTAAACTACGAACTGCAGTTACTAATAATGTATCACAGGACCATGTTACTCCTGATGAAAACCCTTCAGTGGTACCCCATTGCCCACCTAAGAAAGCCCATGCTCTGCACAAAAGCAACCAAAGCCCTCCATCATCTGGTCCCTTGCTCTACCCATCCAGGATTACTAGTTCCCTAAATAAACTCTCATGTTCATCTGAAGTTTTTGCCTGCCTGCCCAACATCCAGTTTTTCTTCTTCTGCTAACATCACCCATTTTCCTTCAGGAAACAGCACTCAATCCATCCTCAGTTTATGTGGTTTGCTAGGAGCTGCTCCACCACACTCATATTCTGCGTTGTCCAATCAGAGGTCATCTAGACATTTTAACTGGAACCATTAGGGAAAACAAGCTATCTTTTCATGGGGCATCTCAGAAACTAGATTGAAACCCGAATTTTTGTTGCCATCTCTGCCAGGATCTGGGAAGATCCTGCCTAAATGAAGCCAACAGAAAGAATGAATCCTGGAGAAAGCAAGAACCTCAGGCATAATGGCATCCAATGAGTGCCTGGATCCAGCTGCTTCTGAAGCTGGCCCTGCAATTCCCACCCCTTTAGACTTTTTCAACTGTGCAAGCCAACAAATAGGCTCTTTATGTTTAAACCCATTTGAATTGGTCTTCTATTACCTTACAACCACGAGTCATACAAGGAGGATGCTTTTCTGTGTTTCATTCTGTCTCTTCTCCTCATCACACCCTTGTGGTCTGATAAACACCTTTTCACTCTTCAAGGTTAAGTTCTAGGGAATTCCCTGGCAGTCCAGTGGTTAGGACTTGGTGCTTTCACAGCCGTGGCCCAGGTTCAATCCCTGGTCAGGGAACTTAGATCCCACAAGCCACACCATGTGGCCAAAAAAAAAAAAGATTCAGTTCCAGCACCACCTCTCTATGAATCTTTCTAGACCCGTCCTGACGTCTACTCTAGTTAGAAAAAGCTCCTCAATCCCTGGAGCTTCCACAGTACCCTGTGCTGACTTCCAGCGGAGTATGCTATCTCTTATTTACACTAATCACGCTTCATTGTCTATGTGACTGTAAGCCCCTCAGTCCTTCAAAGGGAGGTGTCATAGTTTGGCATCCCCAGCGCTTTCTGAATGCTTATTGAACGGAAAAGACATTATCAAAACAGGAGTTTGTGGGAAGAAGGGCAACAAAAAGGAGTGAAAAAGAACAAGCAGGAGAAATTGTGTCCAATCATCTAGTTTAGAAGAGAAACTGAATCTAAATAAGATGGAGGAGGGGTGACATACAGGCAAATGTGATTTACGCCCCTAATACTTTCATTGCTCTAGTAGCAGTACTTACACTCTTTTTGCCCCATTATCACCCACACCTGGGATCTTTTCAAGTTTACTTTTTGTATTAAAAAGAGACAGCTTTTTAATGTGGCAGAGATAGCTAGTTCTCCTTCAATATCAGTTCTCCTCCTCTTCTATAGAAATAGAACCCCTGATATTTTGCTGGATACAAGGATGCCCAGAATTAGAACTACATACCCCAGACTCCCTAGCAGCTATGTGTGGCCCTATGATTATTTTCTGGCCAATGGAATATGAGCTGAAGTGGTGCATGCAACTTCCTGAAGAGTAAACAGTTGCTTTCTTCCCCATTTTTCCACTCCCACAAGCTGGATGCATGAGCCGTTCTGGACTCTGAGGATGAGAATAAGATGAAAAGAGGATGGGTCCCTAAAGCCACCATATCAGTCCTGGACCATGATACCAGATACCAGAACCATTACGTGAGAGAGAAAACAAACTTCTAACTTATTTAAGCCTATGATTAGAGGGTCTCTATTTCAACTGGCAAGCTCATATATACAACTTCTTGGTCTCTCCTGTGTTTTTTTCCTTTTGCTTTGTTTGTTTGTTCTTTTAATAAATTTATTTATATATTTATTTTTGGCCGCGTTGGGTCTTCATCGCTGCACGCAGGCTTTCTCTAGTTGTGGCGAGCGGGGGCTACTCTTCGTTGCCTTGCGCGGGCTTCTCATTTCTCATTGCGGTGGCTTCTCTTGTCGCAGATCACGGGCTCCAGGCGCGAGGGCTTCAGTAGTTGTGGCTCTTGGGCTCTAGAGAGCAGGCTCAGTAGTTGTGGCGCACAGGCTTAGTTGCTCCACGGCATGTGGGCTCTTCCCGGACCAGGGACAGAACCCATGTCCCCTACATTGTCAGGCAGATTATTAATCACTGTGCCACCAGAGAAGTCCCCCTCCTTTTGCTTTGAATTGAAACTATTAGAATTCAAAGTTCCCAGTGGCCAGAAGGAGCCGTCACAAGTGAAATCCATGATGGCTCTCCATCTCCCAGTCTTTCAACTGTCTTCCAGCAATCACATATATCCTCTGAAAAAAGCCCCAGTACTCTGCATGGTCAGATTGGTTTCAAAAGTGCATTTGCCTAAAATACACTGATAGGACCATCAGATTTGGATACGAGGAAACCTACAAATACCAGCAAGTTGTTCATGACAATATACTTTTATAGTTAAAAAGAGTTAAAAACACCCCCAATATCCAACAATGGGGAAATTGTCAAGTAATTGTGAGTACAGGCAGTTCCTGTCTTACGATGTTTCGACTTTACAACGGTGCAAAAATAGGCAGTCAGTAGAAATTGCTCTTCGAATTTTGAATTTTGATATTTTCCCAGGCAAGTGATTATGCTGTACCATCCTCTCTACAAATCACTATGCTGGGCAGGGCAGAGGTCCCGTCAGCACACGATCACGAGGGTGGACAACTGATTCACTTACAACCACTCTGTACCATTACGACCATTCTGTTTTTCACTTTCAGTACAGTATTCAGTAACTTACATGAGATATTCAACACTTTATTACAGAATAGACTTTGTGTGAGATGATTTTGCCCAACTGTAGGCTAACGTTAAGTGACCTGAGCACATTTAAGGCAGACTAGGCTCAGTGATGATGTCTGGTCGGTTAGGCGTATTAAATGTGTTTTCAACTTACAATATTTTTAACTTAAGATGGGTTTATGGGGACATAACCCCATTGTAGGTCAAAGAATGTCTGTATATTTCCTGTGTTTAATACAATGTAGCCATTAAAACTAACATTAACAAAGAGTGTGTAATGCGACAATGAAAAGAGATAAAAGGCATGATATGAAACTGTAAACACCGTATGATCTCAAATATGTAAAAAAGACTGAAAAGAAAATAATAGTCACAACAGAACACTATCATGTGTTAAGCACTTACTGCCTTCCAGGCACTCTGCTAAGCGCTTTACATGCATTTTCTCATGTAATCCCCAAGGACCTATGAGGTAAGTACAATTATTATTTCAATTTTATTAATGAGAAGACAGACTTGATGAGATTAAGCAACTTTCCCCAAATTTCACAGAACACAAACTCCAGTGTATCTGACACCAAAGGCCATGCTCATTATCTCTCTTGCCAGCAAACTTCTTCACGAGGTTTTAAAATAATTTTTAAAGCATCTTTCTGCTTTTCTTTCGTTTCTGAATTCTCTAAAAGTAGCATTATCTTTCTAACTGCAAACATACATACGAAATACTTAATTTTTTCAAAAAAGGAGCAAGCACCCAAACACAAACAAAACGTTTTGCTTCTTCCTAAAATGGAGTGTTTGAGTGGCACTGCAGAGCCTCAGAGAAGAGCCAGGATAAGTGAGCTGAAAACTGAGTAGGGTCAGAATTCTCAAGTTTCTTCATTCACCTTTCACCAAAGTCATATTACCATAAACAAGGAGAGTCAATAGTACACCACCTCTGAGGGGTCATGACTCCTCTGAGAATCTGCTGAAAGCTGTGGACCCTCTTCCCAGGACAATGCGAGAAGCACGTGCATGCATCTGCACACACCAGGGCTTCCCTGGTGGTGCAGTGGTTAAGAACCCGCCTGCCAATGCAGGGGACATGGGTTCGAGCCCTGGTCCGGGAAGGTCCCACATGCCACAGAGCAACTAAGCCCGTGCGCCACAACTACTGAGCTTGTGCTCTAGAGCCCAGGAGCCACAACTACTGAGCCCACGTGCCGCAACTACTGAAGCCCGTGCGCCTAGAGCCTGTGCTCCGCAACAAAAGAAGCCACCGCAATGAGAAGCCCTCGCACTGCAACGAAGAGTAGCCCCCGCTCACCGCAGCTAGAGAAAGCCGCGTGCAGCAACTAAGACCCAATGGAGCCAAATAAATAAATAAAATATGGAAACATTGAAAAAAGTCCTAGCATTTCAAAACAGCCACTGGTTACATTTAAAAAAAAAATTGTGTGCACATACTCTGCACACAATTTTAGTAGCTCGACAGATGCAATATGCCTATGGGTGTGTCCCAGGTAAAGGGTCCCTGACGTAAGGTAACATAAGAAGTCCACTTTGTTGAAACTCTGCTCCAACCCTTGCATCGTTGTCCACACGATAAACTGTGGATGGCGGTGTTGATTACCAAGATGCCTTACCATCAGCAGAGATGTGCCCTGAGGTCTTTTGTTGGTGGGAAGAGGAATTTCAGCAGATATATCTACATTCTTGACTGATTCCCTGATAAGTGCCTGGGCGTGATGTAGAGGAAAACTAACAGGCCTACACGGATATGAACTCATGAGGAAAGTCATGAGAACACCACAAGGGTACCGCCCAGGAGTATATCCCTTTACAGTTAGAAAGTCTTTTCATACCCTAGATCTCAACTGACGCCTAAGAGTCCTATGAAGATAAGGTCATTAGCCCTGTTTTATATATAATGGTGGGCTCTACTCTCAACTTCATCTACCAGAGCTGACTATACTTTGGCCAAACCCCAAGCTTGATACAAACAAAATCCCTTCACCATTCCAAACAGAAATCCAGTTGATTTAACCAAACATATCATATTTCTAGAACTATCAGATTCATGAAGCCCCTCAAGGGTCATCTTACACAGTACACAACTCTGCAAAATCTCAATTAGACCTCTCCTGAGTCTCACCTCGTGCTCCACTCACCAGATCTTCCCCCTGGAAACTTTCCTTTCCCTCCTGTATTACATAGAATAGCTTCCTTCTTTTACATGAATAACAGGCTTATTAAAGCAACTTATCAACAGAGCTAAAGTAGTAGATATTTGTGGAGTTTTAAAATTTGTTTTGTTTTGTTTCCTTATCTTGCCACCCAGCATCCACTTCCCTTTCTTGTGGGACTAACCTTTATTTTAATTTGGGGAGCCATTTCTCCCCAGTTCCCAGTGCATGTGGTCCCAGAAGAGCCGACACCATAACCATATGACTCAGTCCAAACCAATTAGAGCCTCACATTCCCCTGGTCACAGTGACGGGTTGGAGAACAGACGAGTGACTCCTCAGATACAAGGATGCCCCATGAGACTTTCACTGACACTTCTGGGAGAAAGGATTTGATTTCAACAGATAGGAAGCAGAGAGGATATAAAATCTAGAGCTGCTGCCATCATCTTGCAATAAATGGAGCCTGAGACCGAAGCCACACACCAAAGATAGCTGAACGATGGTACGAAACCAAATCTTGATGACGTAATTTGGGCCTGATGTCAGCAATGTCTGAAGCCAACTCCAATGGGCTGAATGGTGGCCACAAAGATATATCCACCTTCTATTCCCTGGAACATGTAAATGATACCTTATATGGCAAAAAATTAATATTACTTTATGAGGCAAAAAAAAAAAACTGTCATTAAGTTAATAATCTTGCAAGGAGTTTATCCTGGATTATCCAGGCCCTAAATGTAAGCCCATGCATTCCTATAAGAGAGAGAAAGAGTAAATGCAGAAAGAAGAAGAGAAAGCAGACACAAAGAGGTGAAGCTGGTATGAAGATGAAGGCAGAGATTGGAGTGACACAGCCATAATCACTCCAGTTGTGGTTCTAGTTGTGGTTCCAAGGAACACCAAGGAATACCAGGTAGCCATCAGAGGCTAGAAGAGGCAAGGTCTCCCGGTGTGTCTGGAAGGAGTGCAGCCCTGCCAACACCTTAATTTGGACTTCTGCCCTCCAGAACTATGAGACAATAAACTTCTGTTATTTTAAACCATCAAGGTTGCAGCAATTAGGAAACTAATTCATGAGCCCTATCACTGGACTTTTCATTTACTGAGTCAAAAGAACCCTCCCTTTTTCCTTAGGCCATTTTAAGTTGAGCTTTTTTTGTCACTTGCAGGAGAAAGACTTAAATGACACAGCTGGTCATTAAAATGAATTCCCATAACAGCCATTAAGATGATAATTTTTCTCTATCTCATTACATACATACGAGGAAACTTTTCAAAGAGATGAAATGTGACTAGCATCACAAGCACAAAATTTAAGATATCATAATGTGACTCAAACCTAGTTCTGACTCCATAAGTCATGTTTTGTAGGATGTATTTAGCTCATACTTAGCAAGTATAGTCATGACTACACATATGGCTCCACCCTCAAACAATAAGGCAGACAACAGAATCATCACCAGTGTTACTCCCTTACACTCTTTGCTCCTCAACTCATATCGAAATAGCCAAAAACTGAAGTACAGGAGACCATTTGAAGAGCTCTAGTTCTTCCATTCTGTTAGAATCTCTGAAATTCTAGGCTTAAATAAAGCCAAATCCACAGAGCATTTCTTAGTTGGACCATATCACCTTAGGCCCTTTCACGATTTACCTTCACTGTATTGCGTTTTAAGGTCATGTCCTTAACTTTTTATTTTTTTCATGTCCTTAACTTTTATGAAGAAATAGTTATTAATGCTTTTACCACAAAAACATTGTTAGGATCATTATGTACTACCCATTTGAGTATTCCCTACGTAAATCTCATTTGAAGAATTTATTATATAAGTACTAGAAAAACCTTTTTTATTTCTCCTTAAAGGACTGGGATGCTCCCACCATTCTGATAATGAGGTTTATGTCACTGATGGTGTTTCCCTTTTTGCTTTGGCTGCCAGAAAGCTCACAAAACTCAAGTCCTATTCCAGCATCTATATGAATCCTTATAGTAAGTATGCATACTCACATGCTTTTTCCTGGATATGGTCTTTTCCCTACATTCTTTTCCCCATCTTCTATTTAGAGTGGAATCCTAAAGAGAGTATGTAATGGTTAATCTTTTGTGTCAACTTAATTGGGCCATGGGGTGCCCAGATATATGGTTAAACATTAAATTTGGGGGTATGTCTAGGAATGTGTTTCTGGATGAGATTAACATTTGAATTGGTAGACTGAATAAATATTGCCCTCTCCAATGTGACAGGGCATCATCCAATTCATTCAAGGCCTGAATAGAATAAAAGGCTGAGTGAGAAAGAATTCTCTCTCTCTGCCTCACTGGCTTCAAGCTGGGACATCTGTTTGATCTCCTGGGTCTAGACTGCCCAGCCTCCTTAATCACATACCTACTAAATGTGATTTGATACAATATATGAAATGATATATGTATATGAAATCAAGAGATTTTTTATAAGAAATTGGTATATATATATATATCTCCTATTGGTTCTGCAGTGGAAGCGAGGAGTCTTAACCACTAGACCACCAGGGAAATCCCCCAATTTCCTATTGGTTCTGCTTCTCTGGAGAATGCTGACTTATACAGGGTATAATGGATAAATCATATAGGGTAAAAGTGACCTGAAAAAATACCTTATATTGCCCTAACCTGCAGTATATAATAAAGTACATACACAAAGTTTTACAATATGGTTACTATTTCATTCATATCCTTGAATTCGTGTGTGTGTGTGTGTGTATACTTTTATATGCCATAATTTGTGTGTGTGTGTACATGTATTACCACATAGTTTTGGGGTTTTTTTGAATTTTATTGTATTTATTTATTTATTTTGCAGTACGCGGGCCTCTCACTGTTGTGGCCTCTCCCGTTGTGGAGCACAGGCTCTGGACGTGCAGGCTCAGCGGCCATGGCTCACGGGCCTAGCTGCTCCGCGGCATGTGGGATCTTCCCGGACCAGGGCACGAACCCGTGTCCCCTGCATTGGCAGGCAGACTCTCAACCACTGCGCCACCAGGGAAGCCCTATTGTATTTATTTATTTATACAGCAGGTTCTTATTAGTCATTAATTTTATACACATCAGGGTATACGTGTCAATCTCAATCTCCCAATTCATCCCACCACCACCACCACCACCCCGCGGCTTTCTACCCTTGGTGTCCATACGTTTGTTCTCTACATCTGTGTCTCTATTTCTGCCCTGCAAACCAGTTCATCTGTACCATTTTTCTAGGTTCCACATATATGCGTTAATATACGATATTTGTTTTTCTCTTTCTGACTTACTTCACTCTGTATGACAGTCTCTAGATCCATCCACATCTCATCATATGACCCAGTTTCGTTCCTTTTTATGGCTGAGTAATATTCCATTGTGTATATGTACCACATCTTCTTTATCCATTCATCTGTCAATGGGCATTTAGGTTGCTTCCACGACCTGGCTATTGTAAGTAGTGCTGCAATGAACACTGGGGTGCATACCACATAGTTTTGATGTCTGCTGCTAGCCACATCTCTTTAAAGATGATTCCTTCCAAAAGATAAGAATTAATATTTACATAGCACTTTACACTTGACAAAGCTTCCATACCCTCAAACTTTATTTTAATCCTCACATTTTCCATTTTCAAGCAAGGAAAACGAGGCTCAGAAAGTTCAAGGAATTCTCCCAGCCCCCTCTACTAAAAAACATCAGCTCTGGAGTCTGAACCAAAATCTTCTGAAGCCAAAAGATCCTTGGACTGGTTGGGGGAAGTACTGATCCAAGAGAACAGAATGTGATCCTTACCTTTTAAGGGAGCCCCTTGATACCACCTCAAGTATAACAACCCTCAATTCGAGTGTTACGTGTACTTGCATAACTGCCCATAACAGAAGATAATAAGATCTTTGAACCTCTGGTCACCTTCTGGTTCCACAAAGGAGCTCAGCAATGAAGCCAAGGGGCCTTCACTGCTCATCCCTCCAGGGCCACACTAGCCTAAATGGAACTTTCCTGAGAATTAGGAAGGCTCTCAGGGACTTGAGGTGCCCTGTGTCCTGGTCTACTTAGCTGGTGAGTAAAAGCAGGGTGACCTCAGGCCCCACGTGCCCCAGCCAGAAGGCTTTGCTAGTGCTAGGCAGCCTTGACATTGAACTTCACTACCCTGAGCCCCTTTCATTCTCTTCCTCCTTCCTTTTATATTCTTTCCCCTTTCTCCTCTCTCATTGTTTCCCTTCCTACTCCCCCATCTACTTTAGGGTGGCCCTTCCAAGGCCACAGCTAGGCGTGACATCCAGTTGGCTCTCTGACCCTTATCCTACCATGCTCACCCTGGAATTCAGAGCTTTCTTCTGAGGGTGGTAATCCCAGCACAAGCATCTTAGTCTCAAACATCGAGTCCTTCCTTGAGAATGCTGCCAAAATTAGGAGCAAAATAAGAATCTTCACCGGCTCTCCTAGAAGCTAGCCCCTGGCCTGTACAACCCCCCTCCATTCTTGATGCACTGATTGGGAACCACTGCTTTCAGCCAACTGATCCAAAGATATAATGGCACTTTTAAGTGCCAACAAATATTGGGAAATAAGTCTTAATTGTTAAAATAATCGCTGCCAGGAATCACAGCGCCAGTTCATAAAGCTCAAGCTTTCAGAGCACTTTCTATATAATAGCATGCAACCATCTGTTCTGAAGCAAACCATTTCAATCATCGCTGTGTGCTCAGAGTCAATTAAATAAACCAAGGATCAAGAGAGGAAATAAGTAGCAGCCAACAAATAATTTTCACAATAGAACTGAAATGAATCAGAGCATTTAATTCAACATTCCTCCTATCCAACTGTGAAAAATTATGCAGACTCGTGCATTTACCTTAGCCATAATATGAAGAATAAGCTTCTGTGTTTATGGAAGAAGAACTTTCTCCAAGAATTCGGTGTGCATAATTAACAGCCAGTTGACTCTCCCTTTGGCTGCACTGGGGAGTTGGGGGGCAAGAAGGAGTCTTTGTCTCCCCAGCTGGCACAGCCTGGGAGCTCAGCAGAAGAGCTGGGACACTGGGCAGGCTCAGGCTCCTGTGAAACTTGGAGATACTGCTCTCCTACACCCCTTCTGGCTACACGCTAGACTTCTTCCCAGGGCCTCGGGCTTCCGCTTAGGTCATGCTCTCCAACACCAGTTGTGGAAAGGGTTTGTGTTCTTGCCAGTTGGGGTTCTCGGCCCTTGTGCAAATTAGGTGTTGTCCCTGAGCAAACTGTGAGATAGTAATGAAGTTACCTTATCACTCAGGGTAGTTTAAGAGGCCTGTCTACCCTGAGGACACACACAGACCCTCAGGGTCTGAAGTCCCACTCAACCAAGAGCGCCTCATAGATTGATGAGCTTTCAGTAGACATGTGAGAGGAGTAATCACCTCATGCCAGCTTTAAACGGTAAGTATAAAGATATATTCCAGGGGGCTTCCCTGGTGGTGCAGTGGTTAAGAATCCATCTGCCAATGCAGGGGACACGGGTTCAAGCCCTGGTCCAGGAAGATCCCACATGCCACGGAGCAACTAAGCCCGTGCACCACAACTATTGAGCCTGCACTCTAGGGCCTGCGAGCCACAACTACGGAGCCCACGTGCCACAACTACTGAAGCCCGTGCACCCTAGAGCCCGTGCTCCACAGCAAAGGGAAGCCACCACTGTGCGAAGCCCGCGCACCACAACAAAGAGTAGCCCCCGCTCGCCGCAACTAGAGAGAGCCTGCGTGGAGCAATGAAGACACAACACAGCCAAAAATAAGTGAATAAAATAAATTTTTTAAAAAAAGATATATTCCAAATGAGTGACACAGGAATACACTCACAAACAAAATAACAGAGGAAATAAAGAGAAAACGACCTCTCTGAGTGGTGAAAAAAATGAGTATAGGAGACACTTGTAAAATCTGGATAGAAGACTGGTATGCTTCTATCTGAAAACTTATTTTCTTCAAAACATGTATTTTCACCTTAACCATCATTGTCTTTGAGTAAAAGATAGTTTTCTACTTCTTTATACTTCTTTAAAACTTTTTCAGGTGTTAAATAACGCACATGCAGTATTTTCATAATCAGAAAATATATGCGTACTGTTAAAATGCCACAGTATAGGCCTCCATGTTTAAAAACAATTGACATATTAGGCATAAAATATAACACCTACAATAGGTAAACAAACAACACGGAGAAACTGAGCATGTGATCATCTTAAAGCATCTCTGAAGAACTTCTAAACACAGCCTAATAGTCCAGAGCTGGACTGGGATGCTATGAGAATTTCCAATATAGAATCCAGAGCCCTGGGGGAGAGGAGGTTGTGTGTGGAACTCTGGACCTCACCACTGCTCCAGGCACTTTCTCTAGCCCATACCTAGAGGTGCTGGGATGGAACAGATCTGGGGAAGGGACTCCCCACTGCTTAATGAGGATGTAAGAATTCCCTAGGGAGGACATTTCTGCCATACGAAGAAAATTAGGTCAAAAATGCAAATTAAAACAATAATAAAATGTCATTTTCACCCATCCCATTAGATTGGCAAAATGCTTAATGTCTGAAAATATCAGGTGTTGGTGAAGGTTTAGGAAATGGGTTTTCTTGGACAGTGCTAGCAGGAGCATAAGTTAATTATAGCCATTTGAGAGAGCAATTTGGATGACACTATTAATTCCTTAACTGCATACACATAAACACACACACAACTCAACCACGTCAAGTGCAGAGTTGATTATTGTAAGAATGATGCAAACAACAGTTTCCAGTCAGTCTGTTATATCACAAAAGCACAAAAATAAAGATCATGAAAATTGTATCATACGAAACTGACAATCTGCTGAAATGAGAGGATGCCAAGTGATCATCGTTAAGAGGTTTTTAGCTGACTGCCTTTTGAGAACAGGAGTTAGATGAAGGATGGAAGCCAATCAACCAATTTCATTATATTCAGATTCACAACATTATAGTATCTACCCTAGAGCAACACTCACATATGAGTACAAGATTGCTCATTGGAACACTGTTTGCAATAGAACGGAAACCACCTAAAAGTCCATCAGTAGGGGATTATTTAAATTACCAAGGCTTCATACTATGAAGCAGTAAAGAAACAAGGCAATGCCTGAAACTAACACAATATTGAAGTATAAATTAATTATACTTCAATAAAAGAAAGAGGTAAATACATATGCCAGTCATAGGTTATCTCCAAGATATGTTATCGAATAAGAAATTTTAAAACAAGCCATTAGATGATAAGTACAACTGATGCCACACATGTAAAAATAAAATACATAAATATTCGTGGCTAAATATGCATGAGTTAATTTTTAATTTAATTTTAGAAAAATATAATTTAAAATTATATATATAAGATTTAAAATATAAAATTTTTATAACTAAAAATTAATAAAAATAATTCAATTTAAATATAATTTTTATACACAATTAATTTTTATCAGTTTTAGAAAAATATATATTAAAATGATAGTAATAGTTACATCTGGGATAGGAAATAGGATAAAAGGCATCAAAAGAGAGTTTAACTTGATCCGTAATGTTCAACTTTTTAAATTTACAATAAAAATGTATTCATGTATTTCTTGTGTAATTAATAGGAACAAATTTTAAAACATAGTTATGTTTTATTTGGTTTTTTTTAATATCTTTATTGGAGTATAATTGCTTTTCAATGTTGTGTTAGTTTCTGCTGTACAACAAAGTGAATCAGATATATATATATATATCCCCATATCCCCTCCCTCTTGAGCCTCCCTATCCCACCCTCCCTATCCCACCCATCTAGGTCGTCACAAATCACCAAGCTGATCTCCCTGTACTATGCAGCTGCTTCCCACTAGACATCCAGTTTACATTTGGTAGTGTATATATGTCAATGATACTCTCTCACTCCACCCAGCTTCCCCTTCCCACCCTGTGTCCTCAAGTCCATTCTCTACGTCTGCATCTTTATTCCTGCCCTGCCACTAGGTTCATCAGTACTGTTTTTTTAGATTCCATATATGTGCGTTAGCATACGGTATTTGTTTTTCTCTTTCTGACTTACTTCACTCTGTATGACAGACTCTAGGTCCATCCACCTCATTACAAATAACTCAATTTCGTTCCTTTTAATGGCTGAGTAATATTCCATTGTATATATGTGCCACATCTTCTTTATCCATTCATCTATCAGTGGACACTTAGGTTGCTTCCATGTCCTGGCTATTGTAAATAGAGCTGCAATGAACATTGTGGTACATGACTCGTTGAATTATGGTTTTCTCAGGGTATATGCCCAGTAGTGGGACTGCTGGGTCGTATGGTAGTTCTATTTGTAGTTTTTTAAGGAATCTCCATACTGTTCTCCATAGTGGCTGTATCAATTTACATTCCCACCAACAGTGCAGGAGGGATCCCTAGGAACAATACTTTTAAAGCAAGAAGCTCTTACAGAGACAGGCATACACCCATGTACACACTGTACACACCACAGAAACTCCATGTATTCAAGAGTTTACTTCTTTGGCGCTTTCCCTGAGGACTCTGGAAAAAGCCACATTTAGCAGAGTTTCTACCCCTGCTCAGCTGTATTTTCATTCCTTTTTAAATTTCCTGTGTTTATTTAGTAAAGAAAGCTTCATACCTCAAGAAGGAGAAGACATGGGGAAGAGGAAGAGAGGGAGGAGAGAGGAAGATGATGAGGAGGAGAGGGAAGGTAAGATGGGAAAACTAGGGAAAACCACACTTGCCCCTGTGCCCTGTGGGGAGGAAAGAGCTCCTGCCTTAGAATCCTGGCCCTCCCACTTAACACCTGTGTCAACTTGAGCAAGTGTCTTCATTACTGGATCCTCCATTTTCTCTTTCTGCCAAGCAGAGAGTTAGTAAGAAAGCCTAGGTAAGTTGTCTGGCTTGGGGTCTGGTACATAGTAGGCAGTACGGAAACATGCTTCTGATCAGGGCTCTAGGGCAAGAGAGCCTGAGGGCAAGGTGTTGGCTGGTTCTTCCACGTTGGAATATGATTAATTCCATCTGATGGAGGCTGACCAAGTCCTCCCACCTGTTATGTGACAAAGATAAGGGAAGGAGATTTCATCAGTGAACCTGAACCTCAGGTCTGCAGAAACCCACAGACATGAGATTCATCAGTTCTGTGTTTGTTGTTGTCACTAGACTACATTTGCAGCACTTGTTAATTTGCACAGCACTTTCCTCTCCATGACCTAATGTGATTCTCACAACAACTTGGTTAGGTTATTGGGACAGATATTATTTGCATTTCCAGAGGAGGAAATTGAGGCTCCGAGACCTGAGGGACTTGCCAGACTCAGGAGTAGAGCTGGGATTCACACTCACTCTCTTGTGCTTACAAAGCCTGTACTATTGATACTGCCGCTGCACCTCTGCACCTTACCCTCAGCCGTTCAATAATGCAAGGTTGGGGGTGGGGTAGAGGCTAAGGGAAACCATTTCTGGATTGTCTCCCACCACCAGTTCATCACACGTCACTATCGACTTCAGAGCTGCTCCACAGAAAGGACAGCAGATCCCAGCTTCTTTGTGGGAAAATTCTCTCTCAGTTCAACCTTGTATACAATTCTAATCACCATGCTTGAATCTCCCTTATCCATTTTAAGATATCATTCACGTCTGGCCATTGTCTGCCTTTCTCCTTGATAAAGTTTTCCTTCTTTCTCCAACTCTCCACTCCTTTCCCAAACACATGACACAGGGAAACTTTTATACTCCATATTTGTTTGGGCACCTTCTGAGTCCTTGGAGGATATTCTGAGATCATCCGTTCTATCCGTGAATCGTTTTTTCCAAGATCCCCTTCTAGTGTCAGAAGCAGATTGTCTCTGAATCTTCAGCGGATTAAAACAGATTTTTCTTCTCCCTATGTGTGAAGTGAACTGTGACCATTTGGCTTAGGTGACTTTGTTCCTGACCAGCAACAAAAGAGGGTATTTAAGGAGGAAAATCATTTGAGCCTGTTTTCAAGAATCCAGTGTAATGTTTCAAGATCTGTATGTTCTTAGATGCAGTCATACACACGAAGGAGGAGAAGGAAGAAGAGAAGAAAGAAAAGAAAAAAAACAAAAAGAAAATAATTCCTTTTATAACAGGAAATGCTGACATTTTTAAAACAATGTATTTCTTCCACCTGTGAACTTTAAGCACTGCATCCAAATCAGAACCTATAAAAGTCCGCACAAAGTAACGTTTCTGTAGTATCTCTTTGCTTCAATAATATGCTAAAGTAGTTATAAATCCTTTGTCTGAAAGATGGGAAGGAAAGACCAATTTTTCATCCAGGCAACTTGGATAAGATAGGGAGCCAAATACCATAATGTCTTCATAAGCCCTTCAACAAGATGACTTAAGAGAGTGATTTTCATTGCCAAGGCAAAGTAAAGAACTAAAGCAGTTTGCTGCATAAATTAGATGAACTTGGCCCAATTTCATAAAAAGTTGAGAATTTGGGGAACTGGGGGGAGTAGCCTCACTTTTCTGCTCCATTTGTTAGCAGATATCAAGTTCCTCTAAAAAGTAAAGTAAGCAGGTATGGATGTAGCTTGCCAATATTTCTATCTCATCATTCTATAAAATTAACATTGTTGAGTGTTAACTAGACTATATGCTATACATGCTATATGCTATATATGCTAGAGACTTTGCATATACCATCTCACTTAATTCTCATGACACATTCTCAGAAAAAATAATACATCAACCCAGATTTGCAGTTGGGGAAACTGATGTTCCAAGAGAGCTTCACTAAGCTGCCCAAGACAACAGAGCCAGAGGGTGGCAAAGAAAGGATCTGAACTCAATTCTGATCTCTCTCTCTCTCTCACACACACACACACACATGAGCGCGCGCACACATGCCATTTTGTATTATATGCATCAAAAAGAAAGCACAGGACTTCCCTGGTGGTGCAGTGGTTGAGAGTCCTCCTGCCGATGCAGGGGACACGGGTTCGTGCGCCTGTCCGGGAAGATCCCACATGCCGCGCGAAGAGGCTGGGCCCGTGAGCCATGGCTGCTGAGCCTGCGCGTCCGGAGCCTGTGCTCCGCAACAGGAGAGGCCACAACAGTGAGAGGCCCACGTACTGCAAAAAAAAAAAAAAAAAGAAAAGAAAACAAAAGAAAGAAAGCACATAACTGTTGGGAACTCTATGTATGAAACAATATAATGAGTATATTTTTACAATGGTTAAGTGGGAGGAGTTTATATTTGTGACACGAGTTGTCATGAAATCATGTAATGAATTCAACCTATACATCCGTGAAAGAGACTCCCCATTTCATTCTGTCTTATAGAAAACAGAGTTTAGGTGACTTGGTATAGAGAGTCACAAGTCAAATGAGAACTAAGACCAAAGATACCTGAGCTTTTGGCTCTCTGACCTTGTTTTAAACATGTATGGCTTATCATTATAAAACACAACCTCATTATGAAAGACAACCTCACAGATATTATAGATTTGGATATTGTAGACTGTACTTTTTATTGACTGATCAGTAAACTCAGCTTAAGACAGAGGAAGAGAGCCTCCCCAATAAGTATGGTAGGCAAGGGAATGAATTTGAGGGTCCAACAGACCGGATATGAGTTCACACTCTGTCTCTTCTTTTTTTTTTTTTTTTTTTTTTTGTGGTACGCGGGCCTCTCACTGTTGTGGCCTCTCCCATTGCAGAGCACAGGCTCCAGACGCGCAGGCTCAGCAGCCATGGCTCACGGGCCCAGCCGCTCTGCGGCACGTGGGATCTTCCCGGACAGGGGCACGAACCCGTGTCCCCTGCATCGGCAGGCGGATTCTCAACCACTGCGCCACCAGGGAAGCCCACTCTGTCTCTTCTTAATGGTCATGTGCCCAGGACAGATTATTTAATCTCTAGAGCATCCATTTCCTCACTTGAAATGTGGGGGTGATAAAAGTATCTACCTCATTGTCTTACTGTGAGGATGGGACACATTTACACTACTTGTTCATGATATAGCTGACATTTTAGTTATCATTAGAGCCACAAGCAGACAAAAGAAATAATACCAAGCTTTTAAAAAACTTGGGCATTGGACATACCTTCTTAAAACTAAGTCTGAGTGTTAAAATTATTCTTCTAGAAAATGTAATCTCTAAGTATACAGTATGCCTGGAGTATAGGCAAAATTATAGAGTTGAAATAGAGATTTTTATATTCATCATTTCCCTTCCAGAAAATTAAACACCTAAATCACTGTACAGAGTACCAGTCATCCTGTATTAGGTAAAACTGAAGGAGGAGAAGTATTTTCCTCCTCTTCATAAAACAACCATGTCACAAAGTTATTATTTAAATCTTTTGTATACTAGTCAGCAATTTTCCTGTTTCTACGTTTGCTCTGTTAAATAGCTGGTCACCACCCTGTGTCTAAAAATATTATATAATCAGGGATCAACCTTATATAGCACCTCCCCCCAAGAATGGATCACATTCCTAAAAACGACTTTAAGCATTCCTTCTATAATTTACTTCGGCATAATTAATGATGATTTATTGCACTTTATTGGACAAAGTTATTGGACAAAGTTACAGAGAAGATAATATACTAACCATTAGTACAGCCTGTAAATATATATTATAGGATGAATGAATTAAGAGAAGGGACTAGATGAGTAAATAAGTAAATATATTAAGTGACCGTTTGTAGAGCTCTCAACCAAGTGGAAAAAAATAATTTTTCCCCCAGGGATGAAACAAAGAACGTTAGCGCCACCTGGAGGCAAGAGTCAATTTGAAATGTAAGGAACATAACTTTATCAGCACTTAAACTGGCAGCAGAGATGGTCTAGCCTTGCATGGTCCTAAACGGTAGCACATGTGTGACTCTTGAGCAGTTGAACTGTGGCTAGTCCAAATTGAGATGTGCCGTAAGTGTAAAATACATGCCTGATAAATAAGACAATATGGAAAAATAATGCAAAATATCTCGTTCGTAATTTTTATATTGATGACATGTTAAAATATTTTTTATTATATGAGATTAAATCAAATGTTATTAAAACTAATTTCACCTATTTATTTTTACCTTTCTAATGTGGCTTCTAGACGTTTAAAATTACATACATAGCTCACTTTATCTTTGTATCGGACGATGCTGCTCTCACCCTTCCCACTCAGTATGTGGGCCGTGGACCAGCAGCAGGGGTGTTCATTACCTGAGAGATTGTTAGAAATGCAGACTCTCAGGCCCCATTCCAATGTACTGAATAGGAATCTGCATTTTAGCAAAATCCCCAGGTGACATTTATATTAACTTTGAGACTTGCTGCTGTAATCCAACTGGGCAAACTGAGACCCAGAGTGGCTTGTTCATGGTTACCTAGCTGGTTACCTAAAGCCTGATTCTCCAGCGGTATTAAAAGTGCCAAATACCGCACCCCACACTGCATCATCCTGAAGACCCTTCCATCTTGTAAAAATAAAACAGACTGCTGCTTCACTAGCAAAAGACAAAACATATTATTGCAAATATATAAAAAACAGATGGTGATCTCAGGAATATTCTAGGGTATTCTTCAGTCCTTGAGCAAGTCAGTCACTGTAAGTCACTACATAAGATTGTAGAAAACCTGTGCTTTCTTAACTATTCCTACAAATAACATCATGACCATGAAAAAGGGTCAGAGTTTAAAATCAATAATGTGCATTCCAGTCACTGAGTCAGTTTTGTAACCCACCTCCTCGCAGGAGGGTCTTATTCATTCTTTGAATGTCCAGCTCCTCACAATATGTTTAGCTCATAGCTTTGAATAAACGTGTTGAATGAACACATTCATTTCTGTTGCTTAGGTTCTATACCTCAGGAAATGTTCCTTTCTTTACATTGTCTAACAACAATGTAAAGAAATTTAGGAAAACACTTAAGTAGGAACCGTAGCTAAAGTCAGTCGTGCTTTTATGCCAAAATCCCTTTGTAATTAAGCACATTGTTAAGAAAAAATTCAAATAGATACTAACTTTGGTCATGAAAATGTAATTCATCGTATAGAAAGAGGAGGCTCCAGGTAAAACAAGATAATATTGGTAAGGAATTCCAAGGAGCAGAAGTTGTTAAAATATTTTCACTCATTTTTGTAAAGATTTTTGTAAGACAGATTAATCAAACCTAATCAATTTCCAGTGGACCGTGTGTATGACCAAAATGTTTTCTCTCATAAGAAATTACTTTTTTTGTACGCCAACTGGAAACTGTAGATTTAACTTAGGAAATGAACTTCGGTGCTATACGAATTGACTATACTAACTAGAATAGGAAGCACATTAATGAAATGATTTTTTAAATGATGTAAGTCATATAGGAAGGAAAGTTTAACTCCCACTCTCTTCCTTTCAATTGTCCCATTTCCTCATGTTTTATCCATTACTCATGTCAGGTTTTGTTATTAACCTAAATAAAATAATAGGACATCAATCTTGCCTGTTATATATAATAATGAACAGATGACTGTTGCATATAATTATTGGAATGGTAATAACAATTAAAATAATAGGCAATTTGCAGCAACATGGATGGACCTAGAGATTATCATACTAAATGAAGTCAGACAGAGAAAGACGAATACCATATGATATCACTTATATGTGGAATCTCAAGAAATGATACAAATGAACTTATTTACAAAACATAAACAGACTCACAGACATAGAAAACAAACTTATGGTTACCAGAGGGGAAAGTGGGGGAGGGATAAATTAGGAGCTTGGGAATAACAGATACACACTTCTTTATATAAAATAAACAACAAGGTCCTACTGTATATAGGACAGTATATACACACAGAAAGCTATATTCAATATCTTGTAATAACCTACAATGGAAAAGAATCTGAAAAATAATATATATATAATAATAGGCAAAAATAGTATATAAACCATTCGATTACATATCATTAATATCCAAAAAATGTATATATCATTTATTTGGCACTGAGATGTGCACTGCCTTACAACATTTCTTTTATTGAAGTCTTGAACAGATATAGAATGATTCATTCATTCAACAATATACACAGGGAATAAAATAATCACTGCCCTCCTGGAGCATTTGTTCTCAAACACACAAGTAATGAAATACATGGTACATCATACTGTAATGAGTGATGCGGGGAACATTAAGGGTGGTCTCTCTTAATTTTGGGTGGGAACCTGAGGAAGCGAGGGAGGAGGTCATGCAGATATCTGGGGGAGAGCTGCCTCATCAAATGGAACAAAGTACAAAGGCCATAAGGCAGGAGCATGCTTAGTGGGTTGAGGAGCAACGTGGAGGCCAAGGTGAGGGGAGAGGAGTGGACATGAGCGGGAGTAGGAGGAGATGAAGTCAGAGAGGGAGCAAGGGCCAGATCAGGTAGGACACTGTACACCATTGTAAGCACTCTGGACATTCCTCTAAGTATGAGGAAAAACAACTAGAGGGTTTATCATGACATGACATGATCTGACTTAGCCTTTAGAAGGACTCACTCTAGCTGCTATGTTGGAAACAGACCTTAGGGGTCAAGGCAGAAGTGGGAATTAGAAGACTATAATAATAATCCAGGCAAGAAATGATGATGACGTGGTCCAGGATGATAGTGAAATGGTATAAAATTCTAGACATATTTTGAAGATAAAACTAGCAGGATTTTCAGGTGGATTAGACGTGGTGCATGAAAAGACAAGATAAGACCTCAAGTTTTCTGACCAATGGAGATACCAGTTCCTGGGAAAACTGAGAAGTGAGCAAATTTGGTTGGGGAGAGGCAGAGGGAGGGAAATCAGAGATTGATTTTAGAGATGAATTTAAGGTGACTTTTAAATATTCATTTTTAAAAATTTGACAGACTAGAACAGAATTCAAGGGAAAGGCTGAGGTTGGAGTCCTTGGCATTAGTTCAGTCCCGAGATATGGGATCAACACAGAAGAGAGTGGAACTGGAGCCAACAAGAATTTCAGAACTGAGCTTTGGAATATCCAATACTGAAAGGGGCTGACTGCTGCTTAACTGTTAAGATGTTTAGTGTTGTCATTCCCCCAAACAAAATGCTAGCTCCCTGAGGCTGCAGCCCAGTCCTTACATTTTTCATTATGCACTTTGCCTATGGTGGGTGATCAATAAGTACCTGGTGAATGAATGAATAAATGAATGTACCATGCAATGTTTAGAGGGGTTGCCAAGACAAAGGAAGAAAAAGTACAGGAGGACCATATCTGGCATATTTCTCCAGTCCCCATCACTCACTCCTCCCCATGGGGGAAAGAATGACTTACCTACTTGATGAATCTGGGAAAGGAAATTGAGACTGGGAGGCTCAGCAGTTTCTGGGCTCTTACTTTTCCAGGGAGAGTTCTCAAGTTGTAAGATTACCGTCTGGGGGCTAGGAGAGGGAGAGGAGAACGATAAATTATCCCCTCTTCAAATCTCAGTGTGTTGCTATATGGTCTTTTGTGATTGGTTTCTTTCACTTAGCATACATACTTTTTTCAAGGCCCATCCATAGTGCAGCATCTATCAGTCTTTGATTCCTTATGGCCAAACATTACCCCATTGTACAGATGTACTGAATTTTGTTTATCCATTCATCAGCTGATAGACATGTGGATTGTTTCCACCTTTGGCAATTATGAATAATGCTGCTATGAACACTCGTGTACAAGTTTTTGTGTAGATATATATTTTCAATTCTTTTGGGCATATTCCTAGGAGTAAAATTGCTAGATCAAAGAGTACCTCTATGTTTAACTTTTTGAGGAGCTTCCAGAGTGTTTTTCAAGCTAGATGCTCACTTGTACATTCCCACCAGTAGTGTATGAGGGTTCTGCTCTCTCCCCAACACTTGTTACTTGATCACAGTGGTCCCACTGGGTATGAAGTGGTATCTCATTGAGGTTTGGATATGCATTTCCCTGATGGATCACAATGTTGAGCATCTCTTGATGTGCTTATTGGCCATTTGTATATTCTTCTTTATTCTTTCCTTACCACACAGACTGGTTTGGACCCTATTTCTATTGTACTGGTTAACCTTACTTTTTTTTTTCTTTTTGAGCCTTTAAGTCAAATATAACAGCTCTTCTCCTTCTCCCAAACACAAAGACCTTAAAAAAATTTACCACTTCATCCCATTTTCACTGTTATATAGTATCTCATTCCAACTTTATTTCTTATACCTTACAAATCTGTCATTATTATTATTTTATGAAGTCAGTGCTTACTTGGTAATCTAACTAAACACTCAAACTTGCTAATTACATTGTTTGCCATTGTTTACTGCATCTCACTCTTTCCTTCTGGGTTCAATTTCCTTCTTCCTAAAGGACATGCTCAAGTACTTTTTTCAAAAAGACCCTATGAGTATTAAATTATATTTCTTCAGTTTTTTTATTTTCTTATTTTTGGATAATAGTTTATTTTGTAGTTTCTAATTGACAGCTACTTTGCTTTAATATTTTAAAATACGATTCCATTGATTTCTAGATTCTATAATTGCTGTTGTTGGTCTAGTTATTACTCCTCTAGATAAATGTCTTCCTTCTGTCTACGGAAATAATCAATAAACCAATCTATAATAGGAATAGAAAAGAATTTTATTTGAGCCAAACTGAGAACTATAGCCCAGGAGACACCGATTCAAGAAGCACGTGAATTATGTTCCACTGGACTACCAAATGGGGGAGGCTTATAAAGGCAAAAACCACAAAATTACATAATGTGTTGGTCAAGAATTATAACTGTAGCTGGCAAAAAATCAGGGTGCTTGTTAAGTAAGGATTGATTGGGTGCAAAATGGTTGCATAGTTACAAGTGGAGACCTTGAGACCATAAGGGTGCAGCTGGCATCTGCTAGCAGATATTGTTTTGAGAATAGTTGGTGGTGTCCTTGAGTCTGATACAGTTCAGAAAATTCAGGTTCTTGGTGACACAGAACATGTCTGAAACCACATCCACAATGGCCACCCAGCTCCATCCTGAATGCCTGAACCACAGTTACTCCATTTTGATTTTTTTAATGCATCCTTTTCTTTAATGGTTAAAGCAGATGAGCAATGCATACCTGACAAGCCACAAAACAGCCTGTTCAGGTTACCATAAAGTTTAAGTTAAATCACATATAGACCAGAGTGACTTCCCCATACCTCAGTATGTGAAAATTTCTTCCATCACTTCTCTAATTGCATTTCAGATTTTGTGTGTGTGTGGTTTGCCTCTGATATTCATTTCTACTTGTCTAAATGTCTATTTTTATTTATCCTGCTCAAGTTTCATTATGTTTCTTAAATATAAAGATGCAAAATTTTAATCAAATTGGAAATTATTTCAAACACTACCTTTTCAAACTTTATCTGTTGTGCATTTCCTCTTTTCTTTCCTTCAGGCATCCTTGGTTATATGTTGGCTCTCTTTCTTCTGCCTTGTTCTTTTCTTTCATTTCCCATCTCTATCAATTTTTGCTGCTTTCTGAGTATCTACCCTAGATTTACCTTCCAGGTTTCTTGTCAGCTATCTCTAACTAGCTATTTAATCACTTTTCTTTCCTTTTCTAGAAGTTCTATTTGGTTCTATAAAACTTCCCTGGTCTTTCCCTAACGGTGCATTCTTTTCTAGGATTTTAAGCCCTTCTATTTTGTCTTTGACCACTGCAAACATATTTATTTTATATCTTTCAGATTACAGTTAAATTACCTCAATTTCTTATTGTTCTGTATTCCTGACTCTTGCCATTCATAGTAGATTGCTTCCAAATGAGTTCTGTCTCCTTTTAGGACATCTTTAGTGTGAGTTATTTTTCTCTGACAATTTCTTCCAAGTGTTTTGGCATTTACTGTGCCAGGCAGAAGTATCGAAAGCTTAGACCAATTTTTATATTACTTTCTGACCTAAGAAAGACAGCTAAAGGTAAGATAGAACACCTAGAAAGCAGACAGGTTGATATTTTTCCTCCCATCCAAAGCACAAACTATTACATACAAGCTTTTTTTCATCTATTTCTGCCAGTGGGTAGTTTTTTTTTTCTAATTCATCTTTATACATTTTCACCATAGAAAGCTACAGAGAAACTTTATAAGCTACTTATTGTTGGTTAGGTTGTAAACGATAGCAACGGGCTATTACTCCTGCCACAACAAATAGAAAAAATGGAAACAAAACAAATATCTCATATTAAGACACTGAAAGGCTGTAGAAACAAAGTCTAGATGAGTTTAATTCCAGAGAAGGAAAAGTCCTTCCAGGCAGTCGTTGCTCTCCTGTCATGACCAAATAAAGGGCAGGGTTTCTCTGAAGGAAAACACTGACTTCAATATCTATGGCCCTTTTACAGTCACACCCAGGTCACCGCTTCTGCCAAGGACGAGCCAGGCATCCTAAGGAGTTGCTCTCTCATCCACAGGATGGGTGCTAACACCACTTCACAGAGCCATGGTGCTGATTAAACCAGAATGCTCTGTAAAAAAAGTCTGATAGATAATTAAAAATTGTAAAGTGCGAAGCACATAAAATGTGAAGTACAATCAAAAGAAAAATAGACAATAGAAGCAGACACACAGATGATTCAGTTAAATAGAAAGACACAATAACCCTTAATGGGTACATACCTAATAACATAGCTTTAAAATACAGAAAGAAAATTGACTAAAAATAAAGAAATAAAGGCGAATCCATAACTGCCCCTATATATTAACACATCTCCATCAGGAAATGATAGAGCAAGTAGACAAGGACATATAAAATATTCAAATACTGTCAACCAATTTGATCTAATTGATATTCATAAAATACTATGCTCAACTACTACAGATCACACTTTCTTCTCAAGTACACTTAAACATTTACAAAATACCATGTACTGGAACATAAAGTAAGCCTCAACACATTCCAAAAATTGAAACCACAAAACAATGTTCACTAGCCACAGCAGAATTAAACTAGAAATAAATGACAGAGAGATAACTAAAGAATTGAGGGAAGAAGTCATAATGGAAATTGGAAAATATTTTCAACTAAACAATAATAAATAATAATGTATCAAAATTTGTGGGATGCAGCTAAAGCAGTGTGTAGAGGGAAAGTGACAGTTTAAATGCTCATTAGGAAAAAAAGATTTTACATTAAGATCTAAGTTTCCATCTCAAAAAGCCAAAAAAAATTAGCAGTTACATCCAAGAAATTAGAAAGAATCGAATAAAGATAACAAAAAATCAATGAAATAGGCCTGCCGAAGATGGCGGAAGAGTAAGGCACGGAGATCACCTTCCTCCCCACAGATACATCAGAAATACATCTACATCAGAAATACATCTACATGTGGAACAACTCCTACAGAACACCCACTGAACGCTGGCAGAAGACCTCAGACCTCCCAAAAGGCAAGAAACTCCCCACGTACCTGGGTAGGGCAAAAGAAAAAAGAATAAACAGAGAAAAAAGAATAGGGACGGGACCTGCACCAGTGGGAGGGAGCTGTCAAGGAGGAAAGGTTTCCACACACTAGGAAGCCCCTTCACGGGCGGAAACTGCAGGTGGCACAGGGGGGAAGGTTCGGAGCCGCGGAGGAGAGCACAGCAACAGGGGTGCGGAGGGCAAAGCGGAGAGATTCCCGCACAGAGGATCGGTGCCGACCCGTACTTAACCAGCCCGAGAGGCTTGTCTGCTCACCCGCCGGGATGGGCAGGGGCTGGGAGCTGAGGCTCGGGCTTCGGTCGGAGCGCAGGGAGAGGACTGGGGTTGGCGGCTTGAACATAGCCTGAAGGGGTTAGTGCACCACGGCTAGCTGGGAGGGAGTACGGGGAAAAGTCTGGAGCTGCCGAAGAGGCAAGAGACTGTTTCTGCCCTCTTTGTTTCCTGGTGCGCGAGGAGAGGGGATTAAGAGCGCTGCTTAAAGGAGCTCTAGAGACGGGATTGAGCCGAGGCTAACAGCGCAGTCCCCAGAGACGGGCATGAGATGCTAAGGCTGCTGCTACCGCCACCAGGACGCCTGTGTGCGAGTACAGGTTACTATCCACACCTCCCCTCCGGGGAGCATGTGCAGCCCGCCACTGCCAGGGTCCCAGGATCCAGGGACAACTCCCCTGGGAGACCGCACGCAGCACCTCTGCCGCCGCAGGCCCGCCCCACACTCCGCACCCCTCCCTCCCTCCCTCCGGCCTGAGTGAGCCAGAGCCCCTGAATCAGCAGCTCCTTTAACCCCATCCTGTCTGAGCAAAGAACAGACACCCTGCAGCGACCTACATGCAGAGGCGGGGCCAAATCCAAAGGTGAGCCCCAGGAGCTGTGCGAGCAAAGAAAAGAAAGGGAAATCTCTCCCAGCAGCCTCAGGAGTAGCGGATTAAATCTCCATGATCAACTTGATGTACCCTGCATCGGTGGAATACCTGAATAGACAACAAATCATCCCAAATTGAGGAGGTGGACTTTGAAAGCAAGATTTATTATTTTTTCCACTTTTCCTCTTTTTTTGACTGTGTATGTGTATGATTCTGTGTGAGATTTTGTCTATATACCTTTGCTTTCACCATTTGTCCTAGGGTGCTGTCCATCAGTTCTTTTTTTTACTTTAAAAAAATTTTTTTTCTTAATAATTATTTTTTATTTTAATTATTTTATTTTTTCCTCTTTCTTTCCTTCTTTCTACTTTTTCTCCCTTTTATTCTGAGCCGTGTGGATGAAAGGCTCTTGGTGCTGCAGTCAGGAGTCAGTGCTGTGCCTCTGATGTGCGAGAGCCAACTTCAGGACACTAGTCCACAAGACACCTCCCAGCTCCACATAATATCAAATAGCGAAAATCTCCCAGAGATCTCCATCTCAACACCAACACCCAGCTTCACTCAATGACCAGCAAGCTACAGTGCTGGACACACTATGCCAAACAACTAGCAAGACAGGAACACAACGCCACCCATTAGCAGAGAGGCTGCCTAAAGTCACAATAAGGCCACAGACACCCCAAAACACACCACCAGACGTGGACCTGCCCACCAGAAAGACAAGATCCAGCCTCATCCACCAGAACACAGGCACTAGTCCCCTCCACCAGGAAGCCTACACAACCCACTGAACCAACTTTAGCCACTGGGGACAGACACCAAAAACAATGGGAACTACGAACCTGCAGCCTGCAAAAAGGAGACCCCAAACACAGTAAGATAAGCAAAATGAGAAGACAGAAAAACACACAGCAGATGAAGGAGCAAGATAAAAACCCACCAGACCTAACAAATGAAGAGGAAATAGGCAGTATACCTGAAAAAGAATTCAGAATAATGAGAGTAAAGATGATCCAAAATCTTGGAAATAGAATAGACAAAATGCAAGAAACATTTAACAAGGACCTAGAAGAACTAAAGATGAAACAAGCAACGATGAACAACACAATAAATGAAATTAAAAATACTCTAGATGGGATCAATAGCAGAGTAACTGAGGCAGAAGAATGGATAAGCGACCTGGAAGATAAACTAGTGGAAATAACTACTGCAGAGCAGAATACAGAAAAAAGATGAAAAGAACTGAGGACAGTCTCAGAGACCTCTGGGACAATATTAAACGCACCAATATTCGAATTATAGGGGTTCCAGAAGAAGAAGAGAAAAAGAAAGGGACTGAGAAAATATTTGAAGAGATTATAGTTGAAAACTTCCCTAATATGGGAAAGGAAATAGTTAATCAAGTCCAGGAAGCACATAGAGTCCCATACAGGATAAATCCAAGGAGAAATACGCCAAGACACATATTAATCAAAGTGTCAAAAATTAAATACAAAGAACACATATTGAAAGCAGCAAGGGAAAAACAAAAAATAACACACAAGGGAATACCCATAAGGTTAATGGCTGATCTTTCAGCAGAAACTCTGCAAGCCAGAAGGGACTGGCAGGACATATTTAAAGTGATGAAGGAGAAAAACCTACAACCAAGATTACTGGAATGAGATCCAGCAAGGATCTCATTCAGATTTGATGGAGAAATTAAAACCTTTACAGACAAGCAAAAGCTGAGAGAGTTCAGCACCACCAAACCAGCTTTACAACAAATGCTAAAGGAACTTCTCTAGGCAGAAACACAAGAGAAGGAAAAGACCTACAATAACAAACCCAAAACAATTTAGAAAATAGGAACAGGAACATACATATTGATAATTACCTTAAATGTAAATGGATTAAATGCTCCTACCAAAAGACACCGACTGGCTGAATGGATACAAAAACAAGACCCATATATATGTGTCTACAAGAGCCCACTTCAGACCTAGGGACACATATAGACTGAAAGTAAGGGGATGGAAAAAGATATTCCATGCAAATGGAAACCAAAAGAAAGCTGGAGTAACAATTCTCATATCAGACAAAATAGACTTTAAAATAAAGACTATTATTACAAGAGACAAAGAAGGACACTACATAATGATCAAGAGATCGATCCCAGAAGAAGATATAACAATTGTAAATATTTATGCACCCAACATAGGAGCACCTCAATACATAAGGCAAATACTAACAGCCATAAAAGGGGAAATTGACAGTAACACATTCATAGTAGGGGACTTTAACACCCCACTTTCACCAATGGACAGATCATCCAAAGTGAAAATAAATAAGGAAACACAAGCTTTAAGTGATACATTAAACAAGATGGACTTAATTGATATTTATAGGACATTCCATCCAAAAACAACAGAATACACATTTTTCTCAAGTGCTCATGGAACATTCTCCAGGATAGATCATATCTTGGGTCACAAATCAAGCCTTGGTAAATTTAAGAAAATTGAAATTGTATCAAGTATCTTTTCCAACCACAACGCTATGAGACTAGATATCAATTACAGGAAAAGATCTGTAAAAAATACAAACACGTGGAGGCTAAACAATACACTACTTCATAACGAAGTGATCACTGAAGAAATCAAAGAGGAAATCAAAAAATACCTAGAAACAAATGACAATGGAGACACAATGACCCAAAACCTATGGGATGCAGCAAAAGCAGTTCTAAGAAGGAAGTTTATAGCAACACAATCCTACCTTAAGAAACAGGAAACATCTCAAATAAACAACCTAATCTTGAACCTAAAGCAATTAGAGAAGGAAGAACAAAAGAACCCCAAAGTTAGCAGAAGGAAAGAAATCATAAAGATCAGATCAGAAATAAATGAAAAAGAAATGAAGGAAACGATAGCATAGATCAATAAAACTAAAAGCTGGTTCTTTGAGAAGATAAACAAAATTGATAAACCATTAGCCAGACTCATCAAGAAAAAAAGAGAGAAGACTCAAATAAATAGAATTAGAAATGAAAAAAGAGAAGTAACAACTGACACTGCAGAAATACAAAAGATCATGAGAGATTAATACAAGCAACTCTATGCCAATAAAATGGACAACCTGGAAGACATGGACAAATTCTTAGAAATGCACAACCGCCAAGACTGAATCAGGAAGAAATAGAAAATATGAACAGATCAATCACAAGCATTGAAATTGAAACTGTGATTAAAAATCTTCCAACAGACAAAAGCCCAGGACCAGATGGCTTCACAGGAGAATTCTATCAAACATTTAGAGAAGAGTTAACACCTATCCTTATCAAACTCTTCCAAAATATAGCAGAGGGAGGAATACTCCCAAACTCATTCTACGAGGCCACCATCACCCTGATACCAAAACCAGACAAAGATGTCACAAAGAAAGAAAACTACAGGCCAATATCACTGATAAACATAGATACAAAAATCCTCAATAAAATACTAGCAAACAGAATCCAACAGCACATTAAAAGGATCGTACATCATGATCAAGTGAGGTTTATCCCAGGAATGCAAGGATTCTTCAATATACGCAAATCAGTCAATGTGATACACCATATCAACAAATTGAAGGAGAAAAACCATATGATCATCTCAATAGATGCAGAGAAATCTTCCGACAAAATTCAACACCCATTTATGATAAAATCCCTGCAGAAAGTACGTATAGAGGGAACTTTCCTCAACACAATAAAGGCCATATATGACAAACCCACAGCCGACATTGTTCTCAGTGGTGAAAAACTGAAACCATTTCCACTAAGATCAGGTACAAGACAAGGTTGCCCACTCTCACCACTCTTATTCAACATAGTTTTGGAAGTTTTAGCCACAGCAATCAGAGAAGAAGAAAAGGAAATAAAAGGAATCCAAATCGGAAAAGAAGAAGTAAAGCTGTCACTGTTTGCAGATGACATGATACTCTATATAGAGACTCCTAAAGATGCTACCAGAAATCTACTAAAGCTAATCAATGAATTTGGTAAAGTAGCAGGATACAAAATTAATGCACAGAAATCTCTGGCATTCCTATACACTAAGGATGAAAAATCTGAAAGTGAAATTAAGAAAACTCTCCCATTTACCACTGCAACAAAAAGAATAAAATACCTAGGAGTAAACCTACCTAAGGAGACAAAATACCTGTATGCAGAAAATTATAAGACACTAATGAAAGAAATTAAAGATGATACAAATAGATGGAGAGATATACCATGTTCTTGGATTGGAAGAATCAACATTGTGAAAATGACTCTACTACCCAAAGCGATCTACAGATTCAATGCAATCCTTATCAAACTACCACTGGCATTTTTCACAGAACTAGAACAAAAAATTTCACAATTTGTATGGAAACACAAAAGACCCTGAATAGACAGAGCAATCTTGAGAACGAAAAATGGAGCTGAAGGATTCAGGCTCCCTGACTTCAGACTATACTACAAAGCTACAGTAATCAAGACAGTATGGTACTTGCACAAAAACAGAAATATAGATCAATGGAACAGGACAGAAAGCCCAGAGATAAACCCACGCACATATGGTCACCTTATCTTTGATACAGGAGGCAGGAATGCACAGTGGAGAAAGGACAGCCTCTTCAATAAGTGGTGCTGGGAAAACTGGACAGGTACATGTAAAAGTATGAGATTAGAACACTCCCTAACACCATACACAAAAATAAACTCAAAATCGATTAAAGACCTAAATGTAAGGCCAGACACTATAAAACTTTTAGAGGAAAACATAGGCAGAACACTCTATGACATAAATCACAGCAAGATCCTTTTTGACACACCTCCTAGAGAAATGGAAATAAAAACAAAAATAAACAAATGGGACCTAATGAAACTTCAAAGCTTTTGCACAGCAAAGGAAACCATAAATAAGACCAAAAGACAACCCTCAGAATGGGAGAAAATATTTGCAAATGAAGCAACTGACAAAGGATTAATCTCCAAAATTTACAAGCAGCTCATGCAGCTCAATAAGAAAAAAAACAAACAACCCAATCCAAAAATGGGCAGAAGACCTAAATAGACATTTCTCCAAAGAAGATATACAGATTGCCAACAAACACATGACAGAATGCTCAACATCATTAATCATTAGAGAAATTCAAAGCAAAACTACAATGAGATATCATCTCACACCAGTCAGAATGGCCATCATCAAAAAATCTAGAAACAATAAATGCTGGAGAGGGTGTGGAGAAAAGGGAACACTCTTGCACTGCTGGTGGGAATGTGAATTGGTACAACCACTATGGAGAACAATATGGAGGTTCCTTAAAAAACTACAAATAGAACTACCATATGACCCAGCTATCCCACTACTGGGCATATACCCTGAGAAAACCAAAATTCAAAAAGAGTCATGTACCAAAATGTTCATTGCAGCTCTATTTACAATAGCCAGGAGATGGAAGCCACCTAAGTGCCCATCATCGGATGAATGGATAAAGAAGATGTGGCACATATATACAATGGAATATTACTCAGCCATAAAAAGAAATGAAATTGAGCTATTTGTAGTGAGGTGGATGGACCTAGAATCTGTCATACAGAGTGAAGTAAGTCAGAAAGAAAAAGACAAATACCGTATGCTAACACATATATATGGAATCTAAGAAAAAAAAATGTCATGTAGAACCTACGGGTAAGACAGGAATAAAGACACAGACCTACTAGAGAATGGACTTGAGGATTTGGGGAGGGGGAAGGGTAAGCTGTGACAAAGTGTTAGAGTGGCATGGACATATATACACTACCAAACATAAAATAGATAGCTAGTGGGAAGCAGCTTCACAGCACAGGGAGATCAGCTCGGTGCTTTGTGACCGCCTGGAGGGGTGGGATAGGGAGGGCGGGAGGGAGGGAGATGCAAGAGGGAAGAGATATGGGAATATATGTATATGTATAACTGATTCACTTTGTTATAAAGCAGAAACTAACACACCATTGTAAAGCAATTATACTCCAATAAATATGTAAAAAAATAACCAATGAAATAGAAGACAAACATAAAATAGGGAAAATCAACAAACCCAACAGTTCATTCTTTGAAAACATTACTAAAATTGATAAAACTCTAACAAGACTGGTAAAGAAAGAAAATACAAATTATCAGTATTAGAAAAGAAAAAGAGGACATCACTATAGATCCCTATTGATGTTAAAAAGGATACAAGATTATTATAAATAATTATAATTAGTAAATATAATTATTCTGAATAACTATACAACTTAGAAGATATGGACAAATTCATTTCCTAAACTGATATAAAAATAAACATAACTCTCAGTTCCAAGGAAAACTCCAGGCCCAGATGGTGTCACTGGTAAATTCTGTTAACATTTAATGAAAAAATAAACCATTCCTATACAAATTCTTTTAGAGAAAATAGGAAGAAGGAACAATTCCCAACTTGTTTTATGAACTAACAGGACACTGGTACTAAAACTTGACAAGGACATTACAAGAAAAGAAATTTGTGGACTAGTATCCCTCATGAGAAAAGACGTCAAAGAAATCCTCTTCAAAATATTAACAAATCAAACCCAATTAAATATAAAAGTATGCCAAATTGTAACCAAGCAAGATTTATCCCAAGTATGTGAAGTTGCTATATTTTTCATAAATCAGTGACATTAATTACATTAAGAGAATACAGTTGACCTTCGAACATGGGTTTGAACTGCAAGTGTCCACTTATACTCAGATATTTTTCAACAGCAAACACTACAGTACTACACAATCTGCGATTGGTTGAATCCTGTGATATGGAGGAACAGCAGATACAGAGGAACACTGGATACAGATGGGTTGACTATAAATTATACGTGGATTTTCAACCTCACAGAGGGTTGGCATCCCTAGTCCCCCGTGTTGTTCAAGGGTCAACTTTAAATGGAAAAAACATATGATTATCTCAATAAGTGCTTAAAAATTATATAATATTCAGCACCTTTCATGACTCAAAAAATTATAATAAAACTTGAAATAAAAGGAACTTTTTCAACCTAACAAAAGGTATTTATGTAAAACCTACTATTAACATCACGTTTAATGATGAAAGACTGAATCCTTTGCCCTTAAAATCAGGAATGAGGCAAGAATGTCTGGCAACAAGACAAAGATGTTTCCTCTCACCACTTCTATTCAACATACTGGAGGCTTCACCCAGTGCATAAGGCAATAAAAATAAATAAGAGCATCCAGATGAGAAAGGAAGAAGTAAAACTCTCCTCGTTCACAGATAACACAAACGGAAAATTCTAAGGTATCTACAAACTCTTGGAATAACTAAGTTTTGCAAGATCAAATGTTTTTATTTTACCTTCGCTTAATCCTTTTTAGATGCTCTTCACTTCTTTATGTAGATCCAGGTTTTTGACTTACATTGTTTTCCTTCTTTTTAAAGAATTTCTTTAACATTTCTTGCCAGGTAGGTCTACTGGTGGCAAATTCTCTCCATTTTTGTTTGTCCCAGAAAGTCTTTATTTCCCCTTACTCTTGAACAATAAGTCTATGAATCATTTGAATGAAATTTTGTGTATGGTATTAGGTAAAGGTCAAGAGTATATTTTTTCCTATGTGGATGGCCAATTGTTCCAGCACCAGTTACTGAAAAGACCTTTTTCTTCACTGTATTGCAAGCGGCCTTCATCATAAATCAAGTAACCGATATATGTTGGTCTATTTATGGAATAATTTTTATTACATAACTCTATGTATCCTTACACCAATACTACACTATCCTAATTACTATTGCTTTATATTAAGTCTTGAAATATGATCACTTAAATCCTCTACCTTTTTTCTTCTTTGATCTTATCTTGGACTATTTTAGATCCTTTGTTTTCCACATACATTTTAGATTCATCTTGTCAGTTTCCACAAAATTCTTGCTGGGATTTCAATTGTAGTTATGTCGAATAACTGGATCAATAAAGGAAGAATTAACATCTTAACAACACTGTATCTTCAAAAACAGGAACATGATCTATCTCTCCATTTATCATGTCATATTTATTTATCCCAAGCTCACATGGAACATTCACTAAAATAAACTGCATTCTGGGCCATAAAACACCCCTTAACAAATTTTTAAAAATAAGAATTATATAATGTCTGCTCTCAGATCACAATGGAATTAAGCTAGCAGTCAATAACAGAAAGAATACTGGTAAATTTCAAAATACATGGATATTAAACAACACACTTCTAAATAATACATGGGTCAAACATGAAATCTCAAGGGAAGTTTAAAAATATTTTGAACGAAACGAAAATGAAAACACAACTTATCAAAATTTGTGGGAAGCAGCAAAAGCAGTATTTAGAAGGAAATTTATAGCACTGAATGCATATATTAGGAAAAAAGAAAGATCTAAAATCAATAATCAGGACTTCCCTGGTGATGCAGTGGTTAAGAATCTGCCTGCCAATGCAGGGGACATGGGTTTGAGCCCTGGTCTGGGAAGATCCCACATGCCGTGGAGCAACTAAACCCATGGCCACACTACTGAGCTTGCACTCTAGAGCCAGAGAGCCACAGCTACTGAAGCCCGCGCGCTTACAGCCCATGTTCTGCAACAAGAGAAGCCACCACAATGAGAAGCCCGCACACTGCAACGAAGAGTAGCCCCTGCTCTCAGCAACTAGAGAAAGCCCCCGTGCAGCAATGAAGACCCAGTGCAGCCAAAAATAAATAAATTTATTAAAAAATTAAATCAATAATCTAAGTTCCAATCTTAGAAAACTAGAAAAAGAAGAGCAAATTAAGGCCAAAGTAAACAGAAGAAAAGAAATAATAAGAATTAAAGCAGAAATCAATGAAATTGAAAACAGGAAATCAATAGAGAAAATTAACAAAATCAAAAGCTGGTTCTTTGAAAAAATTAATAAAACTGATAAGCCTCTATCCAGGCTAACTAAAAAAAGAAGAAAGAGACCACAAATTACTAATATCAGAAATTAAAGAGGGAACATCTCTACAGATCCCATGGACATTAAAAGGATAATAAAGGAGTATATGGGAGTTGTCTATACTTTGCTTATTACTCTATAAATCTAAAACTGCTCTAAAGTCGTCTATTAATTAAGAAAAAAAAAACCCTGAGGCATGTCCCATCAGCAGGGCTGAGCACGGAAGGGTGGGGAGAAGCAGATTATTCTTAATGGATGGGGAAGAGGGCATATGGTAACAAAAAGTGCTTGTGCTTGAAAAATATATTGAATGAATAAATATGATCTGCAAATAATGTTACATTCTGAGGTACTGAAGGCTAGGACTTCAATATACAAAGTTTTTGTGGGACACAATTCAACCCATAACATGGGATGGAATAGAAGGCATAAGGCAAAACTGGACCTTAGGGCAGGAAAGGCATTGACCTAGAACAGATGAGAGCAAACAGGCTGAGGGAATGGGAAGCCATGGGCCCCAGGCTCAGTTATAGGGAAATAAAGCCAGAGACCTTCAAGACTCTGGCAGAATGCTGATAAGAGCTAGAGGAGCAAGCCCAGCAGCTGTGTCAAGATTCAGGCAGTCAGATTATAGTCACCTGCTCAGGCCTGATTGGTAGAAAGGAGGTAAAGACAGGTGTGGCCATCAATATAACCACAGGTGCATAAAGTGCAACCCAAAGACCTTTTTTGTTAAGTAGGTATTCAAATAACCTTCTGAGAGCAAAGGGTGATACGGCAAAGTGCCAGGTGATTTGGATGGAGAAGGTTGTGAAGACTCAGTACAGGATGATGGGCTTGGAATTTGACAAAAGCAAATGAAAGGACTGTCAGGTGGCTCAGGCTGTCCCGTGAGTTCAGGTCACAATCCTATAATGAGCCCATCCTGCTCAGTAGCTCTGATAGAAAGTGGGTGATTGGGTCCACACAGGGTTGGGGATTTGCAGGGCCACTGCAAGAGAAGAACAGGAATGAGAACTGATGTGTGTGTGTGTGTGTGTGTGTGTGTGTAATAGGAAGTAGAAAAAAAGCACCAATAGGGGCTTCCCTGGTGGTGCTGTGGTTAAGAATCTGCCTGCCAGTGCAGGGGACACGGGGTTCGAGCCCTGGTCCGGGAGGATCCCACATGCCGCGGAGTAGCCAAGCCCGTGAGCCATGGCCGCTGAGCCTGTGCTCTAGAGCTCACGTGCCACGACTGCTGAGGCCCGCGTGCCTGGAGCCCGGGCTCCGCAACGGGAGAGGCCACCATGGTGAGAGGCCCGCGCACCACGGTGAGGAGTAGTCCCCGCTCTGCGCAACTGGAGAGGGCCGCGTGCAGCAGTGAAGACCCAACGCGGCCAAAAATAAACAAATAAAATAAATTTATTGAAAAAAAAGCACCAATAGAGCATGAATTCAGGCTGGGAAGGAAAAGCAGCAAACCACACATGTCTCAGAAGCATTCACTCCTCACACCCCACGGGCACAGTTTTCCTTTAGGCCACAACAAAACTTTTACAAAGGCTTCTACCTGCTCTCCTGCCTTTCATCTCACCCACCCTTGCCCCCAGCCTAATCCCATCCATTCTCCACCCTGCTGCCAGAATGAACTGAAAGGTCTAATCATGTAACTCCTTTGTTTAAAATTCAGTCTCTGTCTGCTGACTAAATACTGCAGACATAGTGTGCTGTACACCTAGGCCTTCTGTTCAGCAGGGCAAGCCAAATCATGTAGTCAAAGAAGTGGTGGCACCAAATCAGAGACACTTGCAGCTGATGTCAACACTGCATCTGCTTGCAAAGGCTGAACACAGGTAACTTTTTTCACTGAGATTTGATGCACCACCACCACCAAAACAGGACCTTGTTGATGCCATTTCCTTAGTCCAAAAGGTTCTCTTTCCCTTTTGGCTCTTCATTTATTAGGAACTCTTACCATCCTTCAAGATCTAGCTTCCTTCAGGAAGACTTCACTGACCACGCCAGTTAGAAATGACCCCTCCACCCATTTAGCCCTTTTTCTCTTCTTCATTGTGGTTATTTTTTCAAATGTATGTGAAATTAGCATTTTTGCACATCTGTGTGACAGGTGGTGCGTGGGGTGTTTTCATCTGGAAGAATCTTATTGGATCTCCTTAAGGAAGATTGTATCGTGCCCGATGTACAGATGAGGATAATGCAGAGGTGTTAACGCCTGTTGAGGACCTATTCTGTGTACAAAGCTTTCCATACATAATTTCACTCAACCTGCACAACAACCCTGTGCTTCTATTTTAGAGGTGACTGTAAGTTACATAGCTGATTGTAAGTAATGGAGCAGTCAGTCTAATGCAAGTGTGTCTGCTCCAAAGCCCCCAGGTTTTCACTCTGATATGCTGTTCAAGGAGCCTATGATCATGGCCCAGTGGATCCCACCCCATAGTTTACTGTATAAAACCTTATGCACGGTGGAGGCTCAGTAAGTTTGTTCATTCATTCAGTCATTCCACAGATAATTATTGAGCATACACTATGTACCAGGAGGTACAAATGTGCTTCCTAAATTAAGAAATGAATGCGTATGTCATGGCATGGCATGGCAAAGGCTATGGAGAAATATAAAGGGAATGTGGGAAGCGGGAGGAGGTTCTGTTTCTGGACTCTCCATTATGCTCCACTGTCTCTTTGTCTTTCCCTGCTTCCACACCACACTGACATAATTACTACAACTCTGTATTAGTCTTGTTATCTCATGAAGCAAGTCCTCTTTTTATTTTTGATAGTACCCTAGCTATCTTTAGCCCTTCCTACTTTCATATAAATTTTAGAATCGGCTTCTTAAGTTCCATAAAAAGCTGGGGTCTGATTGGTACTACATTTATTCCATAATCAGCTTGGGGAGAATTGTCATTTTAACTATATTGAGTCTTTTGATCTGTGAGCTGAGTATATCTCTCCCTTTAAATATGTCTTCTTTAATACCAGTAACATTTTATTTTCTTTGAAGATTTACATACCTTTTATTAGATTTATTCCTAGACACATAAGTTTATGCCACTGAAAATGTTATCTTTAAAGCATTTATTTTCTGTTTGTTGCTCAGAAATAGAAATGACCAATATTTAGAAACTGATTTTTGTATCCAACCTTACCAAACTCTATTAGTTCTAATATGTTATCTGCAGACTCTCTTGGAGTTTCATATTACCTTCAAATAATAACAGCTCGTTTCTTACTTTGTAGTCTGTAGACCTGTTATTTCTTTCTCCTATTTATTGAGCTAGCTAGGGCCTTTAGGAAAGCAGTGACTCCAAAGGTGATTGAATTTTGGTTTCATATTTTGAAGGTAGAGCCAACAGGATTTGCTGACAGATTGTATTTAGCAAGAGAGTAATCAAGGGTGAGTTCAAGGTTTTTGGCCTGAACAACTGGAAAAACGGCATTGTCATTTACTGCAGGCCAAGCCAGAGGTTTGCTGATTATACAGTGCAGGTAATTAAATGAAGAAAGACAAAAACTGATTGATACTTCTTGGCGATGATCTGTCTAACAGGCTTTAGCCTGGTTTTTCACTTTTGAAATAACTCACTCCAGTAAGGATTTAAACATTTACAAATGCTTACAGTAGGGTTTGACTTGTGGCTTCCTGTTCAGCCACTGCCCTCTACAGGGGGCTTGTCTGAATATAAGCTGTGAACTCTAACTAAAATTCAAGCCAGAAAACATGGGATAATTTTTCCCTCCAGCTTCAGTCTTTCCTGTTTCCACTACACACACACACACACACACCCCACATCTTGTTTTGTGATCCTTCCCCAGATCAGGTAACTACAAGAGAACCTCCCACTCTGGAAACTTGATCCCTGCAATGAACTTCCAGGTAGCTTGTCTGGAAAGATGTTCTAGAAAGTCCAGCAGCATTTCTATGGGGTTAACCTAAGAACAGTGAAGAGACAATGAAGAGGTGACCCCTGCAGATGAAACCCTAGGTCATACAGAGAGACCTCATTGTCCCAGCTGTAAGGCCAATTTGACTAACCTTTATCACATGTTTCTCAAGTCACTGGTAAAGGCTGAAGTGTCCTTGAACAAAGAACAAAAAGTCTTAAGAAGCTGGCACATTTAACATTCCAAAGAACTGTTCAAGCCACAATAACCTTCCTATCCAGTTCCCTGTGGCTCATTCAACACAAATGTAGGGTATCACACTGGGGTAAGGGCGGCCACTCCCCTCTCCTACCCCTCACCTGCCACCCAACCTCAAGAACCTAAGCTCCAGAAGGGCAGGGACATTGTCCTGTAAGCCTCTCTGTCCTTGGTGTGCAAAACAATGCCTGTCATATAAGAGGCATACAATATTTTAAGCACTGACATTTTCAAGGCTTTAAAAAACTTACCTAAAAGAGTTAAATTTACATTTGTCCTAACTGAAAATCAATGTTGTTTAAAATTGATGAGTCAATAAAAATAGCAGTCACTACACTGCTATGCTTATCAAAGAAACGGCAGACGGTGTTAAAAACTTTGCCTCCAAGAAGTGGAACTCTAGTAGGGAGAGGACTGCAGTTTTTAAAATAGAATTTTTACCACTTTCATTTTTGTACGTGCAATTGTCTTGACTTTCTACTTTACGTGTTTAAATTATACACATTCCTAACATCCTAATACAACTATTCATTTTCTTGTATGACCCGCCTTCTTTATCCATATATTCACACTTTCATATTAATATAGTTGTTCGCAATCATAGCTATATATTTTAGTCTTTTTTTTCGCTTAGCCTACAGTTTCAGTTATCATAAACAGTTTTCCGTGTTTCGACCGTCTTCATAATTATGTTAATGGATTCATGATACTCCAATGTTATTGTACCATAATTTAGCTAGATACCTTAACGTGGAACATTCTGGATTGTTTCCACTTTTCCAATGAAAACAGTGCTGCAGTGAAGACTTGCAGACGTGGTCTTGCTCGTTCCGCTGCTTTAAATCATACTGTTGAGTCGTATTTCTGGGGTTCCATATAGGAACCCCGACTCAGACTAGTGATAGAGCGACCAACAAGCTCCAGCAAGACCCAGACCAAGAATTCCGCGCGGCGGGGCGGTGCCTCCTCCCGGGAGGCGTGTCCTGGGCGGGGCCGAGCGCGACCCAGCCCTGCGCTGCGTCACCCACGTCCCGCCCGGCTGAGACCGGCGCGCCGCGCACGAGTGGCCGTTCCTCCGCCAACGGGTGGCTAGGGCCCGGGGAGCGCGGACGCCGGGCGCGCCGGCCATGGCTCCCTGGGCTGGCGCCGAACTCTCGGCGCTGAATCCGCTGCGTGCCGTGTGGCTCACGCTGGCCGCGGCCTTCCTGCTGACCCTACTGCTGCAGCTCGTGCCGTCCGGCCTGCTTCCGGGCTGCGCGCTCTTCCAGGACCTGATCCGCTATGGAAAAACCAAGGAAGGGGGGCCGTCGCGACCGGCCGCCTGTCGGGCCTTTGATGTCCCCAAGAGGTAACCGCACCCGGGCGCGAATCCTGGCTGCCTAGGCTCGGAGACCGGGGGCGCCCCGCTCGAGCAGCCGGCAGGGGGCAGCAGAGGTGGGAGCGGGGCCGGCGCGGACCGGCCCGGGAGGCCCAGGAGGGTTCCTTGACGCGGCGCAACGCCGGCCCGCTCTCCGGCTCTGCCCGCGTCCTTTGCGTGGCGCTGGGGGCTGAATGCCGCGAGTGTCCGCCGACACCGAGGGTGCTGAGCCGCGCGCACCTTCCGGGGCGCAGGAACGTGAACTTCTGGCCGCACGTAGCCTTTCCTTCGGGGTAAATGGCAGCGCTTCCCAATTTAGGCCCGGTCACCAGGCGGTAAATTAAAGTTTCCCAAAATTCTCCTGTTTCCTCTCTCCTGCACTCTGGGGGCTCATAAGCTAACTTGAGGTCGCCGGAACTCACTAAAAATTAAGGCAGGCCCTCCTTTCGCGCCTCTGTGTCCCGTATTTGTTTCCCAACTCTCAACAGTTAGGATGAAGGGTGAGACGCGGGTCACCAACTGGCGCCCACCTCCTTCGATCGCACTGACGCTCCTTACCCGCATCTCGGCAGGTGCCCCTGGAGAAATGTTGCCCAAGATGGCACATTTTAGGCAAGCCTGGTCCCTAAGCCCCATTTGACTTTCAGCAGATTTCATAACTAAGTTCAACGAGAGATTAAATCGTTAGGACTTAAATAGAATTCTTTCAGAAATTGTAAGGTTTGTTATAGTTTCGGTTTTTTGTTTGCTTTTCTTTAAATTCAGAACATTACCGGGAAGAGTCAGCCGAACGCTGCTAGACGGTAGGAATATAGCAGTGGTTTTTCTTGGAGATGCAGCCTAAGTTGGCGTTTAGGAAGGAATCTGGAGAAAAGTGATAGGGTTTCTGATGTATTAAAACACTTTGGTTCTCACTTAGACCTCGCATTAGGCGGTGCCCCAGGTCTGCAGACAAGAAAGAGTCTAAATAAACTTGGCTTCCCACTTTTGACTGTTGCAGAAATATTCATCAGGTATTAACACTGAGAAGCGAGCACTAGGTCATTCTGAGGAAATATAACGGGAATGAGGCTCTGGGAAGAAGTAGACGATTCACACACAGTGATTAAACCTCCTATTTCTTAGAAGCTCTTTGTAAGCTAAAATTTCCGGTCATCCTATTTTTCATCAGGTTTTGAGTGTAGTACTTTTCTATTTCATAGCAGGAACATTCCTAGATTGTCATTTTTTTAGTGTTATAAGGTGAAGAAAAAAATTCTTTTGAGAGTGTGAGTTCTAACAATTTATTTTCTGAATTTTAAAGAAGGTACTACTGTTTCTGGAGTAGAGGGCACATTTCAAATCATTCTCTGCACTTACCTCTTTGGCTCCCATACCCTACCTGTTACTACTCCGGTCTGTCGTTATATTTGACGGCCAAGAAACAAATTTTGTACCTTTCCCTTACTCTTTACTACAAAATTGGTACTTTTTGGGCTCCTTGTAACTTCTACTATATTATGAAATAATTTATGTGTTTTTCTTCTTCGAGAATTCTAGAACGGACCCTTCCATGGTGTTTTGTTTGGTCTTTTTTCTAAATTTAAACTAAACTTTCTTTTCATACTAGAGAAGGTGCAGCAAATCCAGGCCAGTCATGAAAGGCAAAAATGTCTAGATGCTATATTTAAATATTTTTCCTTGTTCAGAATTCAGTAGTACTCTTAAAGGTGAAAGTAAGCCTGTAATTTTTACACTTAGAAATAGGCAGCTGTATATCACGTTTCTGCACCCAAGAGCTTAGGTGAATTTGTTTGGGATTATTTTTTCCTAAAGAGGAAAGAATTAAACCTTAATTGAATTCATGGAATGTTGATTCCATTACCCCTGCCTGGTAGATTTTTTTTTTTTTTTTTAATTAAGGTGATAGTTGCTTTTCTTGTTTTCTTTTGGTTCCTGGAGTTTTTGTTTTTGTGCTTTTTTAATTTTTAAAAATAATTTATTTATTTTATTTATTTATTTTTGGCTGCATTGGGTCTTCATTGCTGCGGGCAGGCTTTCTCTAGTTGTGGCTACTACTCGTTGAGGTGCGCAGGCTTCTCACTGCGATGGCTTCTCTTGTTGCGGAGCATGGTCTCTAGGCCTGTGGGCTTCAGTAGTTGTGGCATGCGGGCTCTAGAGCACAGGCTCAGTAGTTGTGGCACATGGGCTTAGTTGCTCCACGGCATGTGGAATCTTCCCGGACCAGAGCTCGAACCCATGTCCCCTGCATTGGCAGGTGGATTCTTAACCACTGTGCCACCAGGGAAGCCCTTCCTGGAGTTTTGATTTCCCAGAAAGTCTGAATAAATACATGACCTCGAACGTGAGTCACAGTGCTCTTGACTTGCATAGTGTATATGGAAGTACTTCTGTTTCTAATATTTCAAAATGTTATAGAAACATTGCAATTGAATTGAGCTGTAGAGACAAAGAGAACCATCCAGACTTTCCCTACTAGGGTTCAGGGTTCCTAACCAGCAGTCCAGGGGATCTGTGGATAGAATTTGGGGCAAATTGGATTGGAAAAAATTACATCTTTATTTCACTAACCTCTAGCTGAAATTTGGCACTTTCTTAATGATGAATGTAATCAACAAACCACAGTAGAATTAGCAATTCCTGCAATTTTGTGACAAGTTTTTTAATGTTATATTAAAAATATTGAGGAGACCTCAAAACATTTTCACTATAAGAATACTGTATTATCCTCCACTATATCTTGTTATTTAATACATTAATTAAGAAGCACATATATTACAAATGTTTCTTAGTGGTTGTGTTACCTATATTTCAGCATAATTGGTTTCGTTTATCCCTATGTCTTTTAGGCATGTAGCCTTCACCAGACTGCCAAAGGAGTGCATGATGGAAGAAAAATGTCAGGAATCCCTGCTCTAGACTGTAAACTCCATATGTTTACATTTGTCTTGTTTGTTACCATATCCCGGGCTCAATGCCTGATAATAATAAGGTCCTCAATCAATGTTTTGAATGAATCAAAAAAAAAAAAAAGGTTTTAGCTTTAATCAGTTTGTTGATTAACTTGACTGCTTTCTCTGAGAGTAACTTTGGATGTGGTACCTTCTCTTTCATTCATTTATTTAACCATTGTTTATAGAGTACTTACTATTGCCAGGAGCTATTCTAGGTTCCTTGGAGCCTTTGTTTTTGTAAAACGGTAAATATGTAAACAAATCTTGTAAAACAAGCAAAATAATTTCAGATGGTAATAAGTGCTTCAGAGGAAATCCAGCCTGGTTACTTGATCATGAGGAAGATGGGGTTGCCGATGACAACACTAGAAAGGATGATCAGAAAGGGGCAGGGCAGGAGATGAGTTCATTTTGGGAGGCCAGGACAGACAGCAGGCCTTACAGACCATAGTGGAGATTAGATTTTATTCTGAGTATGTGGAAAGCAACTTTAGGATGGGGAAGGGGGCATGGCATTATGTGATTTATGTTTGAGAGGATGACTAGCCATTGTGTGGAGAAGACTGGGTAAGAGGCCGTTAAGGGTGCTCCAGGCAAGAGGTGGTGGTATGGACTAGAGTGTTAGCATAATAGCACCTGTTCCTCATACAGGTGGTGATGACATTAAAGCACGTGGCACAGGGCCAGGCACCTCGTCAGAACTCAGGAACCATTGGTTTCCTTCCTTAATTAAACCTATGACTCCCCTAACTGGTCCTGGGATCAGTTCTTGCAATCAGCAAGTAGTGTTAGATCAGATATCTCCTGTCCCAGAACCATCTAGTGGCTTCCAGCTCACTCCCAGGAAGAGTCCAAGACCCTGTACAGTCTTGTCCCCACCACCTCACTGAGATCCTATCATTTGCCCCCTGTGTGGCTCCAATCCAGTTTTCTGGGTCTCTCTGCTTGTTTTCTGTCCCCTCAGGGGCTTCGCCTTGTAGAGGCCTTTCCTCTACCTGGAAAGCTCTTCCCTCAAATAGCCAGATGGTTTACGCCCTCACTTCCTATAATTCTGCTCAGGTATAACCTTCTCAACGAGGCTGCCCTACCCACCCTGTTTAAAAGTATAATACTACCATCCCCAGCACTCCTTCGTCTCTTCCCAACTTTAGTTTTCTTGTTAGCAATTATCACCTCCTGACATGGTGTAAATTTTACTTCTGTGTGTAACTGTGAGTATAAGCTCCATGAGGGCAGGAACTGTTGTCTTTTGTGTTCATTGCTGTATCCCCAGAGCCTAGAGCAGTCCCTGGCTTATGCTAAGCACCAAAATGTTTGTTAAGTCAGAGGAGTGCTTGCTCGGTGCCCAGCCCTGAGCTACCATAAGGGTCCCCATATCCCTGCTCCCAGGGGTTCACTTCAGTTAAGCAAAGTGCCAAGGGAGGAAAAAGAGGGAGAGCGTCTAGAAGAGAAGGAAGGAGAGTTTTCAGATCTGCTTTTGAGGCTAGAGCTGGGTCTTTTCAAAACACAGATGTAACCACGAATTAAGAGTAGGACACGTTTCCTGTAGCAGGAAATAAGGCAAGCAAAACAAGAGATAGAATGTGCAAAATGTAGGAATAAGAAAAACAATCTGCCTGTGAATCAAAACCCCATGGCACAAGTAGGGCACAGCAAAATGTGGCTTAGCATCTTATATCAAACATTCTTGAGTAATTTGGTTGACTTATGGTTTGGTATAAATTGGTACATGTAACATAGGGCTGGAAAAGCAGGTTCTGGCAAGTCTAGATGGCATGAATAGGAGCACAGCCATGTGATTTTAACTTCAGAGTCATCAGGGCTGAGTGTGGAGCCAAACACTGCCACTTACTGCATGACCTTGGATGAGTAACTTAACCTTCTGAGCCTTAGTTTTCTCAGCTGCCACGTGTAAATATAATGCAAACTTGACAGGATTGTTGGGAAGATGAAATGAAATACTCTTTAACTGGTCTCCCCACAACTGGACGATTCTCTTTCCTTACCAGGGGGATTTTTTTTAACTTAAAAAAGACCAAAATGAATGAACAATGCTCTCTCTCTTTTTTTCTTTTGATTGTGATATAATATACACGACATACCATTTTACACTTTAACCCTTTTTGCGTGTACAGCTCGTTGGCTTTAAGTACATTTACATTGTTGTGCAGCCATGACCACTGTCGTCATCTCCAGAACTTTTCCATCAGCCAGAAGGATTTTTAAAACATAAAGTATTACTTCAGGTTGCTGTGTTCAGATGCCTTCCCATCCCACTTAAAAGCCAGTGTCCTGGGCTTCCCTGGTGGCACAGTGGTTGAGAGAGTCCGCCTGCTAATGCAGGGGACACGGGTTCGTGCCCCGGTCCGGGAAGATCCCACATGCCGCAGAGCCGCTGGGCCCGTGGGCCATGGCCGCTGAGCCTGCGCGAAAAAGCCAGTGTCCTTACAGGGCCCTGTAGGGTCTGCCCTTGCTTTTAATGCCCTAGCACCCTCCACACATGTGTCCTTTGTTGTGCCTCAGGGCCTTCGTGGTGGTTGTTTCCTCTGCCTAGAACATTCTTTGCTCAGAAATTCACAAAGGTTATTCATTCTAGCCAAGTGTCAGTTCCAGAGAGGCCATCCTTGACCACTCACCCAGAATGGCCTCCCCTCTGCACCGTCTCTGTCCCCTCACCCAGCACTGGGCTAGACGTCTACAGGTTCATTTGCTGACTGTCTGCGGAAAGATAAACTTCATCACGGCAGCCACCTGTTCAGTTTGCTCCCTGCTGTGTCTCCAGCTCCAAGAACATCACCTAGCATGTTCTAAGTGCTCAGTAAATTGTTTTGAAAACATGAAGTAGGTAAAGCGGCTGAAAGTTGCTCCTCAGAAGCCGGCCCCTCCCCTTTCCATGGGAGCCTGCAGAGCACCTTGCAGCTGCCATTCTGCTCTGCTGGCTCAGACCAGACCTGGGCTCAGTTCTAGGAAGTGTGTCTTACGGAAGACCCTGGGAGGCAACCAAAGGCCGGGGGCCCAGGGGTGGGGACGAGGGGGTAGACTTGACACTCATGCATGAACTTTGCAGGAAACTAAGCACTTGAGCCTAGAGAAGATCTGAATCCAGAATAACAGGACATCTCAGAGAGGACAGATCTGGTGATAGAATTTGTAACAGTAGTGGGGAGACTAAGTGGGTTGCTATGGAATGGTCAGCTTAGATCAGTGTTTATCAGACGGGTTGTGGGCATAGTCTGGGGGACTGTGAGGTCTGGTACATACAAGCATACTCTGAATCAACTGGAAGAGGAGTCCCTGAATCTATGTGTAATCCTATTGACTCCAGGCTGTCTTACTGCATCACAGATTAATGAGACAAGAAGAAGGGCTTAATATAGATGTGATCATTGAAGACCAGGGAAGGCCAGGTGACTTCCAGGCACCCTGCAGAGTCAGAAAGATTTTGCATTGATTTGATTAGAGAAAAATAGTAGAGGTATAGGTAAAGAGACCTCAAAAAAGCATGTTAGGCCCTGGTGCCGTATTAGGTGATTCCTTTGCAGCAAACCAGCTTAATCTTTCATGTTAAATTGACATTGCTAATTTCAACTTTTATTGGTTTTGTGGTTTTATTTATTTCATTCCTTACTGTGTTGATTGCAAAATATGTATTGTATTTGTATGAGAGCGGTACCCATCAGGAGTTGATAGCTAGTTTTATGAGTTAATATTTGTCATGTTATTATAAAAGTAATTTAGATCAACACAATTTAAGAAAACACTGAATCAGAAGACCTTTAAGGTTTCTTGCAACCCTGAGAGCCTGTGATTGTGCAAATCTTGTGTAACAGTTGTACAGCTATTGCAGCAACATCACTCGAGATTTAGAAATCTTCCACAGATTTGGCTAGTGTTAGCACAATCTAGGCTGTCTCTGCCAGGCCCTGGGGCCCCCTATTTTTGAGTTTGAGCCCAATCCTGTTACCTGAAGATAAGAGAGAGCTAATTAACCCTACATCTAAGTTTAACAAGGTCATTCATGTTCTTGTTGACTTTAGGAAGCCTTTTTCTTATTAGTTAACCAGTCCCATCATTTGAAAGGAAATTTCAAAAATCTGAACATCTGTAGGATTCAGGTTCTATTAAAAAAGCAAAGCTATACTTGCAGAATGAAGGAAAGAGGATAGGGAAACTAAAAATAGTCTTCCTGTATAAAGGCTTAAAGTGGATCCACTCTGATTATTACCTAACTTGTTTTCCCTCCGCAGGTATTTTTCTCACTTCTATATCATCTCAGTGCTGTGGAATGGCTTCCTGCTTTGGAGCCTTACTCAGTCTCTGTTTGTGGGAGCACCTTTTCCAAACTGGCTTCATCATTTACTCAGAATTCTTGGGGCTGCGCAATTCCGAGGTAACAACTCCTCTGGCTAATACCAACCATTGTATCCTGTTCCTGTCTCTCCTGCCTGCGGGGAGGTGTTCTCGGTATTTCATAGCCACTCTCAGCTTCTTGGCGGGGCTGGGAAGTGAAGGGTGGGGCAGAAAGGGTTCCGCGTGGATCACAGCCAGATGGCCAAGGGGAAGGCCCCAAGTCCTTCACTGAGATCGTGGCAGAGCTGAGAGTCAGCTCTTCATCCCTGATTTCCCAGCAAGTGCTGTGCTGAACAGGACTGGCTATTCTCCCTCTGATATTTTTAGTACTTTAGGATCCCTCAGGTTTGCCTTGAAACATTTATCTCATATATAGTTCCAACCACAGTCATGCCTCTGGACTCCAGAAATTTGATAGAAAATTACTTTTTGATCACAGGTTAAAAATGTTTGTTATGCTGTGAGGCTTTGGTTATATTAAAAAATTGACTGTAAATAGTTGTTGATCAGATGATTACAAAATAGCATTTAAATTTGCCTCACTGTGCCTTGAATAAAGGATACACAGAACAATTTAAAAGGTAAGGAATTGAAGGTGAAAACCATAAAGTGGCCTCAATTAATATCAGGCATCAGGAGAGGGGCAGAATTAGAAACAAATTGTTCTGGTGCTATCTCTGTCCTTTGTTCCAGCAGCCAAACCGCTGGCTTCCTAGGAACAGTCCTTTTCTGTATAACCAGAGGAACTTGTTGCAAAAGATGACAGAAAGAAAAAGCTATGCAGATCTTACTTGGGAGGGGAAGATACCTCGGTGAATCCCACTTCACCCATTAGAACTTTACCTCTTCATTCGCTTACTGGGGGGCTGGCTGGGGTTCGGATATTTGAAGGGTGGTTGTGAGGAGTTGTATTTGGTTGGTTGTTTTATCCTATTCCTGAAGAGTTAGAACCAGGTTTCACTATATTTAAATGAGAAAAGCAGGCAAAGCCAATCTGTGTGATAGAAGTCTCCATAGAGCGTACCCGTGGGAGGGTGCCTGGAGGGGAGCACGAGGTGCTGGCTGTGTTCTGTTTCTTGATGTAGGGGCTGGTCGTACGGGTGGGATGGGCTGGTGTACTTTGCAAAAATTCATTAGGCTGTGTCCTTATTGTATTTTTATGATGTGTGTGATAACATTTTTAAAAAACATCTAGATTTTATGTCATTTTAAAAACCAGCATTTCTTCTGACTTCTCTTGAGGCAGAGGGCTGAGAGGCAGATAGGAAGATAGATCTCAAGTCTCACAGTCCCCCAAAAGTATAATTTCTTTTTTTTTTTAAATACGGAAAGAAATGCATAACTCTTCCTGTCTCTGTTCCCATCCCCCTTTCTGCTTCAGTATATGCCTGTGTCTCTTCTCCCCCCTGACCTCAGGGATCCCACCAGGAGTCCTTGCTCAGAGGTCATCCAGGAACTCTTCCTATCTTCAGATGGGGATTAGTGCCAGGGACCAGAGACCATGGAGTTTGGGTTCTGAGAGCATGGATCCCTTCACAGCCATGTAACCCAGAAGGCTTTCACATCACAGCGTAGAGTCAGGAGACCCGAGTCTGTCTCAGCTCTGTCACCAGCTTACTGTGTAACCTTGAGCCAAATGCCTTGACTTCACTTGGCTCACTCCCTCGTTGCCAAACAAAGGAGGTGTTAGGCTGGATGATATCTAGGGCCCCTTCCAAGCTCTGATCTTGTTTAATACCCTGTTTAACAGTAGGGGAAATCATAACTTTGGATTAGTCCTGGAGAGAGAGATGCTGAGTGTGTTCCATTCTGAATTGTAGGGGGTGAGCTCGCGCTGTCTGCGTTCTTAGTACTAGTGTTTCTGTGGCTGCACAGCCTACGAAGACTCTTCGAGTGCTTCTATGTCAGTGTCTTCTCCAATGCCATGATTCACGTCGTGCAGTACTGTTTTGGACTTGTCTACTATGTCCTTGTTGGCCTAACTGTGTTGAGCCAAGTGCCAATGGACGGCAGGAATGGTGAGTGGTTGCTGGGGTCTGTCAGCTGAGTCACTGGGTATATGAGGGACTCTGGGTGAAGCATTCCACCAAGCATTATGGAAGTTAGAAAGTAGGAGTTCACTTTGCATTTGAGGAGTTTGGGCTCTAATTGTAGCTTTAAAAAGTCAACATGCCCAAGGGTGCCTAGCAGATGCACATCACAACCATAACTGCTAAAACCTGAGAGATACCAATGTAAGCAGCAATGCCTTCAGTAAAGAGAATAAAGTGCAAAGTCTTCAGGAGGCCTGGTTTAGGGATGAAGAAGTGGGATGTGGGGTTTCCATCAGTGGGATTGAAGTCAGTGAACTTCTGTGGAGTTAGTCTGGAAAGGAGAGGCAGTGTGGTCAAGAGTAGAACAGGAAGCAGGGGAACACACTGGAACAGGAGAAAGGGTCAGCAAGCCAAGCTGCCTCACCAAAGCCTCATCATCCAGGGGTGGAGGGGTGAGGGATGAGGGTGGGGAAGGGAAAGTTGTTGTGCACGGTGAAATCATGGAATACCAGAGGAGGAAAGGGTGGCCTGAGCTCATGGTGAATAGTTGGGATTTGACGAGGAGGTAGGGAGCCATTTTGTTGCCATCTCGTTCTTGTGATTGTTCCCGTTGTAACAAAGCTTATTTCAAGTGAGGTAGCCTGAGCGGAGAGGACAAAAGAGCACTGTGGTAAATCAAATTTGTGCCTTAACACTTCTGAGCTCTCACTAGCCAGGAAGAGGGAAGCAAAATCATGACTTTGTTTATGAGGAGGAAATGAAATGTGATTTGGGGGATGGGGGAGAGGGAGGATTGGATATCTGACATATCTGACCATGGTTTTTGTAAAAGCAGTGCATGCTTAAAATAAAGAATTCAAGTCCTTTTGGGTGATGGAAATGAGTTTTCTAGTGCTGAGCTTAACTTCATCTCGCACCCTTGGTATCCGTCAGCCCACACGCTCTAGGGTAGGTCCTTCACAGCCGTTTTCACTAAGCCCAAGTCTCCCTGTTTCCTAAAGCTGCCCTATCCCTCCTTGTAAATTGAGCCCATGGTCTGGATATTTCCAGTACTCAGTGAGTGAGCTCTCTCCTCAGGTTTGATTTCAGTGTCAAGTACCCCTTGATTGGCCTCCCTCTCTGTTGCTGTAGGACAGCCCGTGGCCTCCATGGCGCAAGGAACGATTTTAAAGTATGACTTATTGACGCTCTTTCTCAATTCCTGAGTTGTTTATTGGCTCCAGCCACTCAGTTAGCACCTCTCCATCTAATTTCTCTGAACGTAAGTCAGTTTTTCCTACCTGAGCTTTCGGCTGTGGCATCCTTGTGCCTCCCATGTCATGGTTTGAGCCGTATTCCTGGAGAACAGTCCGAGGTTTTTAACCCAAAGGAGCTTTCCAAAGCACTTTGGTAACCCACTAGCTTGCAGTCTGTTAGCATTACATATCTCTCCTGGAGTTTCCTCTGCTGGCTGGACCCCAACTTCCACCTTCCTTCCTGTATAAGAAGTCAAGGAAAGGCTGCTGAGACACCCACAAAATAGCTTGTAGACCCTAGACACTCCTTTCTGAAGTTTTCTGAAACTTGTGTTTCACCTACCTGTCCTTCAAGAGATCATCTGGGACAGTATGGGGAGGACTGGTTTCAGGAATTCACTGGAAGAGAACACTGGGGCATTTGCCAGCTGCAGAGTCTGATAGAAATGACAGGGGCTTGGGCGTCAGATGGGCCTGAGTCTGAAGTCTGGCTTATTAACATCTCAGAGCCTCAGAACCTTCATCTGGAATTAGGGACATATACTGATTTCAGAGGGTTTTTGTGGAAGTGGAAAGAAAGTGTGTCTGTAAACTACCCATATCTTCACATCTCCTTGCCTTCAGAATCTAGAGGGTCCACCCCCAGTCACTCTCCATTACATTGTTCTGTTGTTTTTTCTTCAGAGTACCATCTGTACCTTAAATTATCTTGGTTATTGATTTTTTTACTTGTTTCATCTCTTGCTACTAGAGTGTGAGTTCATGAGGACTGGGACCTCACCTGACTTACCCACTGCTTTATCCCTTGTGAGAGATGCCACGCTCAGTAGACACTCAATAAGGAACTAATGAATAAATGAATAACTAAATACTACACAGATTAGACTCTCAGTAAATAGCCTTCCTCCTGCCTCCCCTTTCCTGTATCAAAACTTACTCTTAAATTTTTTTTTCTCTCATAGGTAATTTCTCTGCCTTTAGAGTAGGTGACTTACTTGGCTGTAACATGAACTCTCAGACACTTGCTTCAACTTTTAGTCCTGTGGTGACTTGCTCTTATAGCCTCTGATTTAAAACTATTTTTCATAGTCTGTTTATTTTTAACTTATAAAAATATAACTATTTAGTTAAATGGCTAAACTTAGTCAACATTAAGAGACTATGGTAGATTGTTTAGAGAAAGCAAGTTTTTAAAGGAAATTCACACTTAGATTTTGGTGGACTGTCATTAGTCATTAGCTGTCATCAGCTGAGTCCTGCCTCCAGGTACCCATATGGAATAGCTTGATCCTTGGTTCTCCTACCTGAATCAACTTTGTAGGGGCTCCCTCTTGGCTGCAGAGCCTCCGGCTCTTCCCCGTTGTCAATGGACAGCTTTGTTTTTTCAGTCAAATCCCTGACTAGCCTCACTGCTTCCTGCTGAACATAGGGAAGTCCTTAATTTGTTTTTCTAATGCCAGTCCTTAGAAAACCTGCATTCTTCACGTCTTCTTGGTAGCTGGAGAAGAAAGAAGATGAAACTTTTGAGTGTTTCTACTCCTGAAACGAAATCTCTCTGACTAGATTCTCTCTAATCAGAAAGGGATACTGTTTTGGTCTTTATCTTGCAGTTTCCATTTCTCCTCTTTTTGAGAAGTTCCACTGTTAGCCTTTACTTCCAGTGATTTTCTTCACTGGCCAGAGCCAGTCAAGTCAGCCTTAAAGGTTTCCTTAGAAATGGCTCGGGATGAGATCCTTTAGGAAGTGTTTTTCTGACGGACTGTAAGAAAGAGGACATAAAACCAGGCTTAGAAATAAAAATGCTAAGTAGTCTCACCACACAAGAGTGGGAGACAGAGCTGACCCCTGTGCTTGAAGCACTTGAAGAAGGAACAAGAGAATGTGTTGATACGGAATTCTCTGCCAGGGGCCCCTGAAGCTGCCCCTGGCTGAGGAGCACACCTCCCCCATCCACAGGGATGCTGTTCTCCCCTCTGTACTTGGGAAACTATAGCAGGATGATTTTCCAGTCGTGAAGAACAGAATAAGTAGGTAATGGTGTTCTACTGATTATATGATATTTTTAATGCTCTGAGCCTCTGAAATTTTGCAGGGTTGGCTAATAAGATAATTCTTATTTCTGTAGTCTATGTGATAGGGAAAAATCTCTTGATGCAAGCTCGGTGGTTCCATATCCTCGGAATGATGATGTTCATCTGGTCATCTGTCCATCAGTATAAGTGTCATGTCATTCTCGGCAATCTCAGGAAAAATAAAGCAGGTGAGATATCTTTTAGAACCACTGCATGTGGATTTTAGCCCTCAGAAGTTAGGTGTACGTATTACTTCTCTCTTTTCTTTCCTGCCCTAATTAGTTGACTAATCTATCAAATGATCTTTTTTTTTTTTTTTTTTTCCTTGTGGTACGCGGGCCTCTCCCGTTGCGGAGCACAGGCTCCACGCAGGCCCAGCGGCCATGGCTCATGGGCCCAGCCGCTCTGCCGGCTGTGGGATCTTCCCGGACCGGGGCATGAACCCGCGTCCCCTGCATCGGCAGGCGGACTCTCAACCATTGCACTACCAGGGAAGCCCTCCAATGCTCATTTTTGACAAGACTCTCTGGGTCTTGATCTTCCCATCTGTAAAATGAGAGCATTTTAGACCTCCCTGACACCATCTAGCCCTGACATTCTACGACTGTATTCTGTGCCCACATTTTGGGACCTACACTGCATATATGTGTCTAACCAGCATGTGAGCCCTAGTATTACTGTGCCAAGTTAGTATCATTCCAGCTAAGGCAAAAAAACCTTGACTCTTTAGTTAACTTGTGTTGACTTATCACAGTTAGAGTTTTTATTAGACTTTTTGAAGTATTAAAAATGGAATAGTACTATTCAGCGTTTATCAAGTGCTTATTTTGTGCCGGCCCTGTTCTGAGTGCTTTATATGTAACTTCACAGTACTCGCTTTAGGCGGGTACAGTCTTATCCTCATTTTATAGTTGAGGAAAGAGAGGCACAGAGAGGTTAAGCAACTTATCTAAAGTTACACAGCTTGTAAGTGGCAGAGCTAGGATTTGAACTCATGCAGTCTGACGCTGGTGTCTGAGTTCTTAATAGCTTGGAGGATTGTTGGAGAAACTTATTTACAGTTGTTAGTATAACCTCAGCATGTGACTTTTTAATATGTAGTAGAATGACAATGGAGGTGTGACAGGATGGTGGTTTGTACAGGTCTGTGACACCTTTTTCTAAATAAGTTTTATAAATTATTTGGAGGGTGAAGTGGTAAAACTTTGTTTTGGCAACTTCGAATGTTCAGGGTATCTTCTTTTTCCATTTCAGGAGTGGTCATTCACTGTAACCACCGAATCCCTTTTGGAGACTGGTTTGAATACGTTTCTTCCCCTAACTACTTGGCAGAGCTGATGATCTACATTTCCATGGCTGTCACCTTTGGTTTCCACAACTTAACTTGGTGGCTCGTGGTAACATATGTCTTCTTCAGCCAGGCCCTGTCTGCTTTCCTCAGCCACAAATTCTACAAAAGCAAATTCGTCTCCTACCCGAAGCACAGGAAAGCTTTCCTACCATTTCTGTTTTAAGATAATCTCAGTTATGAGGAATGCACACCAGGTGACAGTTCCAATTCCCAAGGACAACGAAGTCTAGAGACCAAAGTACAATTTCTGTAGAACTGTTTAAAACCCTCTGGTCCATTTCTGTTACCAGAAGTCTTCAGTGCATGAGCAAAGCAATACCACTCAAGAAAATGAGTCTTGGGACTTCCTTGGCAGTCCAATGGTTAAGGCTCCGCACTTCCACTGCAGGGGGCATGGGTTCGATCCCTGGTTGGGGAACTAAGATCTCACTTGCTGCTCAGCGTGGCAAAATAAATAAAATTTTTTTTAACAATGGAAGAAATTGAGTCTTCAGAGAAGAAATACTTCTGGCAGACCTGGGAGTGCTATGTCTGCTTTCTAAGATGCTTTATAAAAGCAGCCAAATGCTAAAAAGTAGATGAGACTTTTCCAAGCTGCTTCAAAAACAGACTAATCAAGAATATACAAACAGCTTCAAACAAACACACACACAGTGGAAGAGATAAGGTCATCTGTGGCTTTGTTTTTGCTAGAGACAAATTAACTAGACTACACAATAAGCAATATAGCAGATGCTCAGTAACTGCTTGTTGCCTATCAGTCAAAGCTGAACAGCCTTTGACAATAACAACAATGTATAATTTCACACCAATGGATTCTGGGAAAAGTGAGTTTATTGAAGTGAGCTTATACTTATTACCACAAAGACTTCCAGCTATGTAACCATCAATAGTCATTTCCCCCTCAAATCATAGCCTAACAAAGTTTGAAACCTCTTTTATTTAATATTTTTTTGACATCCCTTTCTAGGGAGTACCTTAAAAGTGTAAGCGTCTGAAATAAAATATTTTTATATTTATGCACGAAAAGCCCTCATGAATGGAACTGACTTGCACTCGGTATTGGATAGTGCTGTAGCCTCATTCATATGTAGTTATTCAAATTGGATTAATGTCTGCCTGAGTGTATTTTAACTAATAGAATGAATCTGAAGACATTTAAAAATGAAGTTTACACTTAAGATAGCTTATGTTAAAGAAAATATCCATGATTCAATCAAGTGGATATAACCGCATGGTGTGAAAGTAGAAAATAATACTATAGCCTGAGCAACGCAGTAAAAACTGCACATTCGTACAGCATGAGATTTACTGGCTTACTGGCTGAGGTATTAACTTTATTTCTTTTATACAGATATCTTCTTATAGTCTACTAGGTACTAAAGTTTTGCACTAAGATGTACCGTGCTGTGGGGGAAAGCACCTCATTATTAACCAGACACGCATGGAAGGCACAGTCTAAGAATATCCTCCCAGCCTGCATCTCTGGAGTAGTAAACCGAAGCTGGTAAACAGATTCTTTTTAACCCAGCTTTCAATGTACGTGTATCAGCACATTTTCTAAAGTGCTTAGATGTCTGAAGTAGCATTTTCTCCCCAATAATCAAATACCACTTCCATCAGCTGTTCCATCTAATAAATGACATAGTCATTTCATTTATCATTTAGATTTGCCATCCTCAGGACCGGGACTCAGGAACAAAACTTTCTACACCAGAAATGTAAAGCATATTGCATTTTGGTCTTAATTTCCACACAAATGGCATAAATAATTTTAGCATATTATTTGGGGAGAAAAATGTATTTTGCTTTAGCGTACGGTTTTATACCAGGTTAGACTAGGAATTTGTCTGCTATTCTGGAATTTCATTGTACTTTTAAGTAAAATAATGAGCATTCCCTGTGAAGAAGCCTGTCGGGCCCTGAGAGAGGGTTCCCAGTCAGCTCTGTGCTCCCCACGTTCTTGCCATCCTTCTCATGCTTCTCCTGTCTTCTACTCTCCCTCCCCCTTCCTTGCCCAAACATTGCATTTCTAGGTGAAGACAGAAAAGGAAGTAGTGATGTCCTCAAAGAGGCTCCGAACAAAGTTGTGTGGTCTTTGCCGAAAGCTCAGCCGTGGAGAATAATTGAGAATTGTGCTCGCAAGATCACAGTCAACGTTGCTCTTTGTGCTGGTAAAAATAGTCCATGTGCCTAAAGGGAGAACACCAGAGAGAGTCTGCAGATTCTTCACATGGATAATCCAGAAATAGCTTGGGGTTGGAGAGTCTTGATTTTCCTATTGGCTTAGTTGAATAGCTTTACTCTTTAATTCTCTGTTACTGTTAAGTTCGGGAAAATGTTACTGAACTACCTCATGACAGCATTCCCTGGATTAGCTACTGACTAGAAAAGTGTACTGAAAATAGCCTTTGTTTTTAAGTCTCCAAGTTGTAGCTCATCCTCTATACTAACATTTGCTTTCAGTAGCATGGATTCTTTTGTCTCCACAAAGCTTTGTTCTGTATTGTGTTTTTAATTCAATGAGTGGTTATTGCTAGAATTCCTATCCCAAAAAGAAGCCTTTGCCGGTACTCTTATATGAAGCTTAATGGATAGTTTAAGGAGACTGTAAACATTTGCATAACTGAAGTTACCTGAAAATTCAAAGGCCATTGATAAGTAACATATCTCAAAATGAACTGTTGTATTAAAGGTCTTAAAATAGTAAATGAGCAAGTAGAAATTTTTTACACCTATCTAAGCAATTTCTGCCCACTCGCTTACATTGCTTATCAGAAAAAAAAAATATTCAGCTGATTTTTATCAGTGTCTTACATTAGTCTAAGATTTTTCTGATAAATGGACAAGAAACAGTGGAGGTGGCAGTGATCCCTAAGTAATTCACGTGATGCATACTTCATCATTTTTCTCAAATACCAGTGATCTAGAAAGCCATGTATTGGTTTGGGGGAAACAGAGAGCTACTCTATGCACATAATATCAGGTCTCTTCCTTCAAAAAGACTCTGAACACTTGAAATGCTTAGAGGACAAAAGAACACAAGAGATTTCTCTACACAAAAGACATATCTGCCTCCTGAGCCTAGCCCTCTGGGTAAAGCCTCATAGCACATGTGCAGTTTTTAGCAGGGCTCCTTGGTCTACATAGCGTCTTTCTGTGAATTAGATAAGTCGTTACTCTAGAACATCCCCACAAGAGCAGGGCATGAACCTTTGTGGACACAAAAGGCAGCTGGTGATAGGACTGCAGCTCAGTGAGCGGAGCTTGAGCTGGATCTCAGCCCACTCACCCTTCAGCCTGCGGTCCTTTGTGCAGTGAGCAGCCTGCACAACCTTCCAGAGAGACCCTGCTCATCGTGCTGCCTGTCTGTCTGCAGATTCTGTTCACTCTTGAAGAAAACAAAACTTGATTTCATGGAATCATCTCATTGAGAAAGACCATAAGAATTAAACTAGGAGAAGGGGAAGTAAGCACTCCATGCAAAACATCTCCGCTTCCACACACTAGAAGAGGAGTCTGGTGGTTAACAGGTAAGTGACCCTCAAACAGAATGTCTGTGCAGATGCTAGGATGCTGGCCCCAAGTAGAGAGAATATTTTGCTTCTCTGATTACCAGCTCCTGTCTTCCCAGGTTATTGTTCTAGTACAGCGACTCCAAGTCTTTCCACCCCATTGGGACCTCCAGTCTGTCGATAGAACGTAGTCCTTCACCTTTTCTAAGTCATATCTCCTTACCCTGCTTAAGTGAATCACTCTAAGCATTCTCTGTATATATCCCCAGTTCTCTTGCCGCCCCACATTGCTTCTTCCTGGTGGTTTAACCAAGGCACACCCCTGGTTAAATTCAACCCTCCCTCCTTGGTGTGTGCACCTATGCAACGAACTGTGGCTGGAGAAATACAGTCCACCAACATCCCCCTTCGAATTCATGGCCGTTAACCTCAAGTGGTGTTCACTGCTGCAGTCATACTAAATTTCCCCAGTCCATTCACTCTCCCACTCTGCTGACTGTGTCACATCCCTGTCCTCAGGAAAATGAAGCTGCTGGAAGACGGCTTCCACTGTTACCACCACTGCCTCCACCCACCTAAGCATTTGCCCATTTATGTTGTCCGCCCTCGTTACTGTTGAAGGATACTTTCTTCTTAAAAGAGGATGTATAATCATGATTCTCTCACAAATATAAAATGAGCACATGCCAAAGATTTTATTGAACTCATAATGAAGGAACTAGTAAGATGTTAGAACCAGTACCGAGAGTCTGCTGCTTACAGAGTTGCAAAATAGCTCAAAGACGAGGTGCAGATAACCTGAGGAGTGTGCTGGACAGGGCACCCGTAATATTTTTTGCTCATTTCCAAGTCACTTGCAGTTTTTTCCTGAGACTAAACAATCTCTCTGGGTTTCTACTCAAAGCTAGGCCCTCTACTTGGGCACTAGAGTCTACCTAAGGACATTGGTTAGCCATTCTTCCTCCTACTAAATCAGCAAAGTTTTGCCATTTCTCAATTTTCCCATCAGCAGAAAAATACCTTTTTAACACCTAACCCCATTGCCCTCACCACTTGATTTTTCTGGTGGCTTCGCAGCAAAACTAGAAAGAGTTATTTTGTTCTTACTAGCTCCAGTTCTTTTTCTCTCGCTGCCAAACCCATTCCAGTCACTCTCCAGACCTCACGACTCAACTGACACTGCTCTTGAAAGTCCATGCTAAATCCAGCGGTCACTTTTCAGTATTCATACCAGCACAGCAGTGGTGGTCTGCCACTTCACCTTGATACACTTCCTTTAATTGACTCCAAGACTCCACACACTCCGAGTTTTCCCCCTACCTCCCTGGCTATTCCTTCCCAGGTTTCTCTACAATTCCTTCTCTCTATCCTGACTTCTGAATGTAGGAATATGCCAATTCCCAGTTTTTGGTCCCTTGGTCCCTCTATCTTTAGATGGTGATCTCATACAGTCTCATGACTTTAAATACTATTTGTATACTGACGACTTCTAAATATATATATCCAGCCTAAACATCATTCCCCAACTCTAGACTCATATGTCCCATTTCCTGCTTAATGTCTCTACTTGGTGTGTAATAGATATCTCGATAGATGTGATTGAATTTCTGATTTTCCTCATCCCCACATCTGATCCTCCTACAGTCTTCCCATTTCTTTATTACTCAAACTGAAAATGATGAGATCTTCCTTGACTCTTCTCTTTCTCTCATGCCCCGCAGACCAATCTGTGGTTCTACATCCAGAAGACATCCCTGTTACATTGACTCTATGAGCTACCATCTTGATTTTAGCCACCATCATTTCTTGCCTAATTTACTGCCCCAGACTCATAATTGGTGTCCTAGCTTTCTCCCTTATTCTCTACAGCTGCTTCTCAGCACAAGCCAGAGTGATCTTTCAGAAACGTAGATCATGCCGCTACTCTCTCAAAACCCTGCAACAGCTCCCAATTTCTTCAGATCAAGACCAGAGTTACTCCAGTAACCTGCCAGCTTCCCATATGATCTGACCCGCAGTCATCTCCCTTACCTCATCTCCTATTCTTACCCTCATGCCCTCTTCCTACACACTGGCCCCCCTTGCTGTCCCGTATACATATCCGCCGTGCTCCTATTTTAGGGCCTTTGCACTGGCTGTTTCTTCTGCCTAGAGTGCTCCTCCTCCAGAGGGCCACGTGGCTGACCCCCGCGCCCCCTTTAAGTCGGATCATCTGCTGCTGTGTAATGACGTACTCCAAATCTTAGCAGCATAAAACAGCAAACGTCTCTCGTAGTTCCTGTGGGTCAGGATTTCAGGTACAACTTAGCCGGGTGCCTCTGCCTCAAGAATTCACTGCAGTCAAGGTGTCACCAGGGCTGAGGTCCCATCAGTAAGTTCTATTGTTGTTGTTTTATATAAGAGGGACGTAGGCTCTTATTAACCCAGAGGACTGTTATTTGTACTCCCTGGATCGCATCCTCTGGAATGTGTGGTAATTTAGAATTGGAAGCGCCTGATAGTATCAGGGTGTGTCAGTATGAATAAGTAACATCCGAGTGTGCCATTTTGGCATGCATACTAATAAATTTTACTTATTCATAGAGTGTAGACTTATCAAGATCGACAGGAATTTTGGGCTGTGGATAGACCTTAACACTGGTTAGTAGAGGTTGGCCAAGGGCCTGGCTGTCTGTAGACTGAGCACTTATTGCAACTGCCCTGCAGAATCCAGGCCTATCTTACAAGGTCTGTTTTTATTACCCTAAATTCAAACTTATACAGTAAGTGAAACAAGGAAGCCTCCAAGGCAAGTACCTGTGCAACTTGATGGAGCAGCACCCTGATTTGCCTACTATAGAAGACAGTTTTTAATAAAAAGTTACAGGCAGAATGATAGACTTTGCTCCTTCCCTTCATCTCCCACTTGCTGATTAGATTTCCCTAGTCAGCAGTCTTTCATCGTTAGGTCTAAGACAATATTTACAAAATCACCTTTGGAAACTCTGGGTAAAGAATAATGCCATCTTAATCTTGGGTCTGGAAAAGAATTAAAGTCCCCTCAGGAAACAAAGGAGAAAAAAAATGGAAATCAATTAAGAGATTCTCTTTTAGTCCAGGGAAAGGCAGAAGGATTGCCCGCCAAACTTAGGAAGTTTACATACAGGCATATTTAGAGAATCGCTACAGGAAACAATGCTTACTAACAATATTCCTCCTCCTGGATCAGACAATCAGATCAGAGTTTTTTACACCGACTTTGATCAGGTTAGTGACTTACATAAAAAGATCATCTGTCTGTGGCCAGGTCTTTAGATGTTACCCCTCTGAAAACAGAAGAATAGCAATTTATCTATTCAACCAAATTTATTTGACATCTGCTATATCCAAAGCATGGAGGTAGGCTCTGTGGTGCGTACCGGGTTATATAAGACACGATTCTTGCTCTCAATAAGTAACATTTCAGTATGAGGATGACACAGATTTATCAACAACCTATTTCCTTAAGTTAAAGTCATGGAGGGAATCCATCAGCTTCATCATTTCCCTACCACCTCTTGTTCTTCCAGTTCAAATCCTGACACTTGACAGACTATGCAACCATATGCAGCTTCGTGAGCGTATGAGCCGTGCAGTCTCACAGGGCCCTTCTCTCAGAAAGACCCCACGCTTGGTTTAATCCTCTGCTGTTCCTGTCTTGAAATTCTTAATAATTTTATTTTTGAACTTGTGTTTGGCAAGTGAAGTCTGATAGGACAATGGAATATGCACGTGAACAGTGGAAACATAACCAGAGGTTATGCTTGCACGTGCGCAGAGGGCTCGGGCAGTGCAGGCAACCCAGCATGCACACACACGCCTCCGAGGAGCTCGCCAAAGCCAGGCAGGTTCCTGGGCCTGCACGGCAGTGGGGATGGTGGCGGCAACAGCAGAAGCAGAGGCAACAGCTGTGGCAGCCCTGGCTCGACAGGTGGGAAGGGGCTCTGCACGGGGGCAGCACCAGGACCTGCAGTGGGAAGCCAGCTTGCAAGTCCCTGTCATCCACACAAATGAACTCATCAGCCTGACCCTGGGACAGGAACTGCTCGCACTCAGGCAGCAGACTTTATCAGTAAATTAGTACAAAATACATGGACAGGGCTTCCCTGCTGGTGCAGTGATTGAGAGTCCGCCTGCCGATGCAGGGGACACGGGTTCGTGCCCTGGTCCGGGAAGATCCCACATGCCGCGGAGCGGCTGGGCCCGTGAGCCATGGCCGCTGAGCCTGCACGTCTGGAGCCTGTGCTCCGCAACGGGAGAGGCCACAACAGTGAGAGGCCTGCGTACCACAAAAAACAAAAACAAAATACATGAACATTGTAATAAAGCCTATCAGGGAATTATTAGAATTCTTAAAGTATTTAGAATCTCTAGTTTTGAAAACTGCTGCAACATGGTGAAGCAAATAACCACACATGTAGAAATAGAAATTAAATATAAAGATCATCATATTCTACAGAAAATAACACTAGAAAGATGTGGTACATATATAGTGGAATATTACTCAGCCATTAAAAAGAATGAAATTTTGCCATTTCAACAACATGGATGGACTTGGAGGGTATTATACTTAGTGCAATAAGTCAGATAGAGACAAATACTGTGTGTTATCACTTATATGTGGAATCTAAAAAAATAAATGAATATAACAAAACAGAAACAGACTTGCAGATACAGAGAACAAACTAGTGGTTACTGCTGGGGAGAGAGGTAGGAGGAAAGGCAATATAGGGTTAAGGGATTAAGAGGTACAAACTACTAGGTATAAAGTAAGATACAAGGTTGTAATATACAGGGAATATAGCCAGTATTTTACAATAACTTTATACAGATTATAAAGACATCGATTGACTATGTTGTACACCCAAAACTAATGTTATTGAAATCAACTATATGTCAGTTTTTAAAAAACACTATTTTCATTTGAAGGTCTGAATGAACCAATTGTTAAAGAGGAAGGCAATTAAATCTTTTTCCTTGTAATTGAAGCTACGACAACGGAAAGCATGAACAGGCCTTTTGATTTATACTCAAACCATAAAGTCACTTTCAGTTGCTTGTACGACCTCCACAAGTTTCAGGAAACATTTCCCCATGTCTGAGGAAACATTAAAATGCCATTATATAAATTTATATTTAAATTCAGACTTACATAAAATGTATTCATGTGAAAAATCTGTTTAGAAAAATAATTCCACAAGAATCAACACTAGAATAGACTAGAACTACTAAAATTTATGTCTCAAAATGTTATTAGAAATTTATCTGTGTTGTCACAGCCTATAAAATTTTCTTAACAGTTGCATCAGCAGAAAGATCCTTTTCAAAATGCAAATGGTCATAACTTGTGATCTTGCATTTGCCGAGAGTGACTGATATTTCTTTCAGTCATATCTCGTGGGAAAAAAAACTATGTGAAATGAATTTCTTACCTGTTGAAAATGAAAAAAAAATGACAAGTATAAATCTTAATTTGCAGACAGGTGAGCCAGAAAAATTTTCGTGATCAAGATACCACATTAATATACTGTTGTTGTTTATGGCATTATATAGAATATTGACCCCCCCAAATATATTTTTGCAATTTTTAAGTTCACCAAGTTACCCGTTTATCACCATTACCCCTATTACACTAGTACCTTTAACTGCACTTTTTCCCCTGCTTTTGAACAGGGGTCCCACGTTTTCATTCCACACTGGGCCCAGCAAATTATGTAGCCAGCCCTGGTCAGGTCAGAGAATGACAAATATTCATCATAAGCCATTATTGAAGACAGTTTGTGCTATGAATGCTTAAGAAGTATAGAAAAGAGCACGATATGCAAGAAAATGCATGTTCTTTCTTTTTTTTTTTTTTTTGCAGTACGCCGGCCTCTCGCTGTTGTGGCCTCTCCCGTCGCGGAGCACAGGCTCCGGACACGCAGACTCAGTGGCTACGGCTCACGGGCCCAGCCGCCCCGCGGCATGTGGGATCTCCCCGGACCGGGGCACAAACCCGCGTTCCCTGCATCGGCAGGCGGACTCTCAACCACTGCGCCACCAGGGAAGCCCAAGAAAACACATGTTCTTAATGTGTTCCATACAAAAATCTATCAGCTGGTAGGCATTTTACCTATGTTAAGAGTAAAATAATGTAATACTCTGGGCCAGAGTGCAGAATTTGGCAAAAGGAAAAATCTGTATTTGATCCAAAACGGACGTCACGAACAGTTGGGGACAATACCTCCAATGGGTTGGCATCCTGATTAAAATTATAGTGTTTGCCGTCCAAAGCATGAGATTAACAGGAATAAACATCCATTCAAATGAGGGTCAAACTCATACTTTATAAGCAGTAAGTCGGTCAGATTGTCCTGTCAGCATTCTGTGACTTTCAAGTACGAAGAGCTGTTTTTCCCAAAACCAGAGAAATGGCACCACAGTATGGGCCCTCCCCTTCTAGGATTCTTCAGAACCGACGACTTCTAGTGAACTTTACCGTAGATACAAAATCACCGTAGAGATGACTTACATTTGAAAATGAAACATCAAGGAAAAGCATTTAAACCAGATAAACCAAATTTGCTTCCCATAAGGCTAACAAAAAAGATCCACTTCATTAAAATTATTTTTGTGTGAAGATTGTTACATAAAACAGCTTTAAAAGAAGATGCACATTTACCCAAAACAAATTTAGTTCTGTCTTTCTGACTTAATGAAGTTATGGATTTCTAAGTGATATAATTTGTGTTATCAGTGCTTTTAATGGGTCACATTTCTAGTACCTATAATGTTAAAATAGACTGAGAAAAGCTGCAAGCATGTACAGAATTACAGAGAAAGGCATCATAAACAATGTCTACAAAATTAGGAAAAACAAGCGCAATACATATAAAAATGAGAAAATAAACACTCATATAAAGCCCTCTTACAAATTAGTGACAAAATAACTGCAGCAGGCCTCAGTTTTCTAGGCTGACTGTATCAAAGTTAGATTTGAAAGACAAAAGCAAGTTTAAAAGAACTGTCTGAGGAGAGTGTGGAAAAGAGTGGCATTCCTCTGTCTGGGTGGTCCTCAGGGAATACAGTGACTGGTGGTTAGGCTTTATTAGCCAAAATGCCCTGCCTGCCCCCTCAGCCCGCCCTACTCTCCCTAAACCACTAGCACCAGAAAGCTTGGAATTTACAGTGAAAATAATGAGCTAGAACAAGGTCAAAGAGAAAAGGATGTTTATCAGATACCATCAACACAGTGGCAAAAACAAAAATAAAAACAAACACACACAAAAACCTGAGATTAGCTATTTATCTAGGTATAGTCTCCTGGAAAGGGTGGGACTGCAGGCCTCTTGTTATCATACATGTGTGATTCCAGCTGTGTGGAGGGTATATGGGGTTGTTATATTCTAGGGCTATAAAGTAACAGAGCTCCTTGCTCTAGTGTAGGGGAAGGATTGCAAACGGGCAGGCTGAAGCCCAAATCAGACTCATGGGTGTTAATTTGCCAGCACAGTTTTGAACATTTTTTAATGGGCGGCTGTGATGGTTAGTTTTACGTGTCAATTTAGCTAGGCTATGGTGCTCAATGGCTTGTTCAAACACTAATCTAATGTTGCTTGTGAAGATGTTTCGTAGGTGTGATTAACATCTGTAATTAGTTTACCTTAAGTAAAGGAAGTCTCCCTCAGTGATGAGCGTGGCCTTCATCTGATAAACCGAAGTCCTTGAAAGCAAAATCTGAGGTTTCCTGGAGAAGGAATTATGCTCCAGGACTGCAATATAAAAATGTTGCCTGAGCTTCCTGCTGGCCTGCCCTAAGCATTTCAGACTTGCCAGCCCCCACAATCACCTGAGCCAATTCCTTAAAATAAGCGTCTTTCTCTGTACACACACACACACACACACACACACACACACGTAACTGCAAGGGAAGTTGGGAAAAGTGACATTGCAGTTAACAGTGGCCACGCAGCTAGGTTCTAGCCAATAAGATGTAAGCAGATATGCTTTGTGCCAGCTTCCTTAAAAGACACGTATCCTGTGGCCCTTCTTTTTCCAGCCAGTCCTCTATCCTGCTGTCTGGACCAGGCCGTTAGAGCTCTAGCAGCTATACTGGGTCATAAAGATAAAGGCCACACCCTAGGAATGATAGAGCAGAAGGCTGGAAGGAACCTGGATCCCTGATCCCTTGGGACCTACTACATTAGTTCTGAACTGCCTCTCACAAAGGAAAACCTTCTTATCTAATTCAGATGATGTTCTAGATTTTCTGTTACATTTAGTGGAAGGTAATCCTAGTTTAAAAATTAGAAAATATCACATAAAAATTCTAATCCCTTGACCATTTGGAATAAAAATTCTAATCCCTTGACCATTTGGAATATCTGATACACATGGGGTCATGCTCCTCATTTTAGCAACAGCCTAGGGCAGGATAATGGATGCTCACCTGCTTTAGACAGAGCTGGAGACCCCATCAGCTTCTTTTCCTCTGTTTAAATTCCTGAAGGCATGTGATCTTCTATTCCTGACATAGATGATGGGGTTTTACTTCTACTGTGTGATAGGCCCTTGCACAAACTTACTTTGTCCTCTTAGGCTGTTTCTCCAGCTACTTTTTTTGGAGAATAGGAAGGATGGAAAATCGTGGATGCCAACCTTATAGCTTAGTCTTTCCTCTCTGCATCATTTGCAGCAGGAGCATTCCCAAGTTGGTGTAGTCCACAAAGGAAGATGTGTCTGATGCAGGGGGAAACGGGCCTTCCTCTGCCATTTGAGATACTGCCTCATAGTCCTATAGGCCTGCCCATGGGAGGAGCGGGACAGGTCTCCGTGTGTGCAGACTTGTCATGGTGCGGAAGCTCTACTCAAGGCTTGGGAGGAGGGATACAGAGGGTCTTCCACTCCATGGCTGCAACAGTCTTCTCATTTTAAAGACCTTCATTTAGTCTAATGAATTTGTATTCCTGTAGTCCATATAATTTTGACCCAGTTTCTCACTAATATACTCGTTTTATTTTAGTGAAAGTGTATCATCCCCACCCAGTTTCCAGCCATCTTTGCCCTTTATAGCGTCACCAAACTTCCTGCATTGACTTGACATGGCCTAAGAGGATTCCCCCTAATTTGGGGGAGGGGATGGAGGTTGGAGGCCCGGTTGCTGTCAGACCTAAATGGACCTGGGAGGAGAGATGTTCTGACTGGAAGGGTTCTTGGTGAAGTAAAGACAGATTTTTTTTTTTTTTTCCATATGCGGGCCTCTCACTGTTGTAGCTTCTCCTGTTGCGGAGCACAGGCTCAGCGACCATGGCTCACGGGCCCAGCCGCTCCGCGGCATGTGGGATCTTCCCGGACCGGGGCACGAACCCGTGTCCCCTGCATCGGCAGGCGGACTCTCAACCACTGCGCCACCAGGGAAGCCCTAAAGACTGATTCTTATCTTTGGCTATGAATGAACTCAACAACTCTAGGATACAAGGAGAAAGTAAGATGAACTCTGTCTCTCAGAATCAGGCTAAGGACAAAGAAGGCATAAAAGACCCTTCAAAACTGCTCAGGCCTTTTGGGTGTGGAATGAGGCTAACCTTCAAAGGGGAAGCTATGACAAGATTAGGAATCTGTGTTTTCAAGCCAAACTATGTCTATGTCTATATCTAGATTTATCTTTGCCTTTTCATTCTTAGAATTTCGTTAAACCAATGATTCATTTATATCTGAGTGTCTTCAATGGCCAGGCACTGTTTTAGACCTTGGAAATACAGTGAGCAAAACAGGTAGGATTTCTGCCCTGATGGAGCTTACCTTTTAGTTGAGGGATACAGATAATAAATATCGCAAGTAAAAAATTAGATAATCAAGGTAATTTCAGATAGTGATAAGTGCTATGAAAAAACTAAAAAAAAAAAAAAAAAGAAAACCCAACTTAAGAAAAAAAAAGGTGAGACGGAGAGCAACAAGGGGGAAGGGAGCAATCTACTTTAGATGGATGGGCCGGAAGTTCTCTTTTGAGGAGGTGATATTTACCGTGAATGACCCCAAAGAAGATCTGAAAAAAGAGTACTCTAAGAAGAGAAACAGCAACTACAAAGGTCCTGAGGTAGAAGAAAGCTTGGTTGGGCATCATGAGGTAGAGAAAGCCAAGAGATGAAGTCACACAGAAGGCAGGGGCTTGACCCCATCGAACTTTAATTCAGACTTGGACTTTATTCTAAGGGCATTGATTGGACTCAATTATAAGGGCATTTAGAAGCCATTAAGATAATATGAAGCAGGGGGATGAAATGACTTATATTAATTTTGAAAGCTCTCCCTGGATGCTGGTTAGATTATAGATTGGCAAGAGTGCAAGCAGGGAGGCCAAGTGGGTGTCGTTTTAACAGTCCCAAGTAAGAAATGACACCTAGTTTGGACAAGGTGGTAATAGTGGAGATAGAGGGGAACAGATTCAGGATCTGCTTTAGAGGTAGAGACAACAGAACTTGGCAAGTGGATTGGATATGGAGTAGGAGAAAATGAGAGGAATCTAAATGGGTTTGCTGCTTCCATCTACTGAGATGGAAGCCTGAAGAAGGAACAGCTTTTTGGAAGAAAATCAAGAGAACTCTTTGTCCCATGCTTTATTTGAAATGCCTGTGAAACAGCTAGATAGAGATGGTGAACATGTTGTTGGATAAATAAGAATTCGTGGAGACATATTTAGCATCCTTTTTGGAATTTTCAGCCTGCTTGTGGAAACTTAGGAAAGTCCAAGAATGACCCTAAAAGGGCAGTTCCCCTTTCCTCTGGACCAGTGGAGGTGCCCTACAAGGTCCAGACCCCATCATCTAAAGGGTTTTAGCATACCTACGGGTAGCGATAGGCTTCATTTCACATAGTAGAAGTGCTTTAAAGAGTTGTGCAGGTCCGGCAACTTGTAAATTGCTCTCTGTCATTCACTTACATTTCAGTTTGCCAAGCACCTTCTTAATTTTGAATGATCTTCAGTTGACTGTTAGCAGGAAGTTTCTGGTTTCTGCTTCCCCCTCTCCTTTCTCATCACTTCGTGCCCTGGCTTTTCTAACCAGCCTTTCCTCTGTAGACTGTTTCAAGTTAAAACACTTATAGTCACCCTTTGATGATACTGGAGTGCAGGGAGAGGTGTCTAAGAGAGCTCAGGAAATAGCTCATCACCTCTTCCTTACTTCTGAAAAGATGAGGAAGAAAACAAAGAGTGAGACAGGCCCACAGGAGTGACTTTAGGTCTGGGAGCCAGGTGTGCTGAGCTACTACTGAATTTCAGAATTAAGAGCTGTCCCCATCCAGTTCCAAGCAGCTCTGGACTGGGAGCGAGCAGACTGCAGGGAGAGCAGCAGAAACTTGTTTTTCCCTGTGGGCTGCACCTTCCAAGAGGACAAAGGTGGCAGAACTGGGCCCAGTATGCTCAGTTACTCTGCCCAAATTTACTTTCCATCATCAGAGGCGAAATGGTTAAGCCTCAGAAGCCAGGAAACAATCCTCCTCATGGAAACTTGGAGTGGAGAGAGGACATTCTCCCCTAATGATAATGGAAATGTTCACCATTAATTGGCGGCTTTTATATGTTTGGCTTTTTAGTAAGTAGGACACAGTTAAGTTCAACAAGCAGATATCAAGCACAATTCTGCCACTTATGAACTGTGCGATTTTGGGAAAGTTACTTGAGCTGTCTCAAATTTCCCATTTGTAAAAACGAGTTTAAGAGTACCTGCCTTGGGGGCTTCCCTGGTGGCACAGTGGTTGAGGATCTGCCTGCCGATGCGGGGGGTATGGGTTCGTGTCCCGGTCCGGGAGGATCCCACATGCTGCGGAGCGGCTGGGCCCGTGAGCCATGGCCGCTGAGCCTGCGCGTCTGGAGCCTGTGCTCCGCAACGGGAGAGGCCGCGGCGGTGAGAGGCCCGCGTACCGCAAAAAAAAAAAAAAAAAAGTAGAAGAGTACCTGCCTTGAAATAGAGACACAGATGTAGAGAACAAACGTATGGACACCAAGGGGGGAAAGCAGGGTGGGTGGTGGTGGTGGGATGAATTGGGAGATTGGGAATGACATATATACACGAATATGTATAAAATAGATAACTAATAAGAACCTGCTGTGTAAAAAATAAATTAAAAAAAAATGAGTACCTGCCTTGTGAGATCATTCATGTAACACATTCAGTGCACTGCATGGATCAGAATAAGCACTCAGTAAAGATTTCCTGCTACTATTACTACTGTAATGATGGCTATCACTATTAGTAAGTTAGGATCAGCTAGGTGCCAGGGATATAAAAGATCAAAGACATCATCTTACCATCTGAAGCTCAGTAAGGAAAAAAAACATTAAAATACAGTGTAGGGCTTCTCTGGTGGTGCAGTGGTTAAGAATCCGCCTGTCAATTCAAGGGACACGGGTTCGAGCCCTGGTCCAGGAAGATCTCACATGCCGTGGAACAACTAAGCCCGTGCACCAAAACTACTGAGCCTGTACTCTAGAGCCCGCAAGCCACAACTCTGGAGCCCGAGTGCCACAGCTACTGAAGCCTGCGTGCCTAGAGCCCGTGCTCCACAACAAAGAGAAGCCACCACAATGAGAAGCCCGTGCACTGCAATGAAGAGTAGCCCCCGCTCACCACAACTAGAGAAAGCCTGTGCGCAGCAACGAAGACCCAATGCAGGCAAAATAAATAAATAAATAAAATTTATATTAAAAAAAATACAGTGTAATGCACATGTAGTAGGGTTTCTTACCAGAAGGGTGCCTACCAGTGATAGCGTTTTTAGTGAGGCTCTATCTATGCAGGCCAGGACAAAAATAAATAAATAAATAAATAAAAAATAATCTTGGAATTGCTGAGCCTCCTACATCCTTATTGGTTGGGGTCAAGTAAGTACCTCTGTTTGCAAGAAAGGTATCAGGAAACTGCCTGTGTTTTTAGTTTTTTTGTTTTGTTTTGTTTTCCAAAGGAGTTAGTTACCAGTGAGGAGTAGAACAATGATAACTCTAAATCCTCAAGGTGGTGAAAGCTAGAACCAGCCCTGATGTAGCACTCCTGGGCATGGAAAGAGCTGATCACTTTGGAATCTGACACCTGGAGCCTAAACTGGCTGAGGAGCCTGAGGGCCCTTGGATCAGGGTGCACTGGAACAGCCTGGAAGAGCCCCACTCTGGCCAAGATTCTGACACTGTCACTGACCCCACTGTGCAGGTCCCCCCTGAGGGCAAGGCTTTCTGTCTGTTTACATCTGCTAAGAGCTTTGCTGCCTTGCCCTTGAGCCACCCCTCACTCAGTGGCTGGTGCATAGACATCCTGCAGCTTAACCCGTAAGTCCTCATTGCCACATCTGCCAAGGTGGCTGGGAATTCAGCCATGAGTACTTCCTGTTAGAGAGCTCTGGAGTGTAGGGGCCCATTCCAGAAAATAAGCCAAGCACCTTCCAGGAATCCAGGACACATGGCCAGTGTTGCTGCATTCACCCTTCCGTCTCAGTCATTAGACTGAGCCAGCAGACTTCCTTTCAGTTACCTCTTAAGCTCAGCAAATGCTGTAGGCGTAAAGGAGAGGGTGTTGGAGGGAGGATAGTTCACACCTCTGGGTTCTCTACTAGTTTGTGAGACTCAAACGTTTGCATCCTAGGGATGAACTGGGAGGCACAATAGCTGTATGCCAAGCTGTATGGCATCCTAGTTACTAACACAGTAATAGAAACATGCATAATCTACAGTAGCATGAAGCAAGGACTGATGAATTCTGTAAGAGGAGGTGTTGGGGGAAGACTTCTGAGTGGTCAGGCCTGAACAGGTTTTGGAAGTATGAGTAGGAGTTTACAATGACAGAAAGGAGGAAGTTAGTTACAGACAGGAACAGCATGGACAAAAGCTTTACTAACCCATGACATAACATGGTATCTTCAGTGAATTCAAAGTAGGTTTGTCCACTCTTCCACAGATTGTTTTGTTGGATTAATTTCTTGTTCCAGTATTTATTGATAACCTGCCTTAGTTCTTCACAAAGTACAGGCTTAATATATATAAAGTATTTATAATACTGCCTTGGCCTCAAGGTTAGCACAACCTTAGTCACACTTCTGATAACTAAATAGATCAACTTTTAAAAAATAAGATGTAAAAATATTCTCAACCAATCATCCTTTCCTATTTCCTATGTTTGCCCACCCCAATCCCCATCCTTCAAAAATCCTAAACACTCAATTTCAAAAGCCAAACATATTAAGAGGCCAGTCTAAGATAGGTGTGGCACAAAACACGTAAAACGAAAAGGCGTTACAGGAAAAGGGTAATGTTAGATGTTTTTGGTCTGGGGGCGATTATAGGCAAACAAACAACATCTAAAACAAGGCTTGACATTTTTCTTGTTATTTCCTAAGTCTCATCTCAGAGGTTTGTTTTAAATAATCGCATCCTGACGCTCTAAGCCCATTGTCCTCAGTAGATCGCCGGGTCGGAGGCGGCACCGAGAATCGGTGAAGGAGTGCGGAACCCGGCTAAGCAGTGGCGGCTCCCGCAATTGCCACGTAGCCAGGGCGTTCGAACTAATTTGACATCTAGGAAAGGCTAAGAGACAGGCTGGACTGGATATTAGGGCAAAAGACTCAGGAGGGAACAAGAAGTAAAGAGCCGTGCGGTTCTGGGACGGTGGACAGACAGATGGGAAACGGGTCCCAGGTGGAGCGCGAGAAGGATGCGAGGCGAGGAAGGTCACGCAGCGACCTGTACCTCGGGAGCGCCGGGTCCAATAGGAAGAGGGCGCGAGTCGCACCTCAACCTGCCCGAGGACGTCACGACGCCGAGGCGGACGCCGGGCCAATGGGAGGCCGTCACAGTCAGGGGCGGAGCCCGGAGGAATTGGGCCGGGCTCCGCTGAGACAGTTCGCGGAGTCGTGTGGCCACCGTGGGCGAGGAGAGTGCGAGTCACCGGCCACGGTCGCCGGCCTGACCTAAGCCTCACGTCCGCCCTGGCCACTTCCCGCATGCTGCAGGCTCCTCCCTGAAAGGTGGCGGCTAGGCGTGGGGGACGCGCCCGGGGACGGCTCGGGGTCGAGGCTTCCAGTCGCCCGCACTTCCTCTTGAGGCGCCCGTGCGCGGCTGTCTCGGAGGGCGGGATGGCGGCGGCGGCCCGGGGTAGCGGCCGCGCATCTGCGCCCCGGCTGCTTCTGCTCCTGCTGTTTCCGCTGCTGTGGGCCCCGGCCCGGGTCCGGGCCGTACCCGACGAAGACCTCAGCCACCGGAACAAGGAACCTCCGGCGCCTGCCCAGCAGCTGCAGCAGCAGCCCGCGGCCGTGCAGGGCCCCGAGCCGGCCCGGGCCGAGGTGAGCAGGACGGGCCGGGTACCAGGCTCGCCGCCGCCGGAGCGCCGCCCTTGACGCAGGCTGCCAGCGGGGGGAGGGGAGCCCGGCCCCGGCTCCCTGGGGTGGAAGACCGAGGAGTGCGCTTTTCCTGGGTCGGGCCTGGCCTCGCCCGGCTCCTTATGGGGGGAGGGGAGGGGAGAGCAGAGCTGGGATGCCAACTGTAAACCTTTAGCTCGGGAGGATAAAGATGCTGCTGAGGAATGGGCGTCTTGTTGATCAGATGTATTCTAGAGAGATGGAAATACTCATCCCAAATAGAAAGTTTTTAACGGAGAGCAGCTGGGAGGCTTTTCGTATTCTCTGAGAATAATAACATGGGCCATTTCATTGTTGAAACAGACTATCCCAAATTGTTTACCAAATTCAGCTTTGCACGACTTGTGATTTTTGCCAAATGTATATGGATAACGAAGTGTGACTCACTTTTTTAAAAACGTGCTCTGGCTTGCAGGAAGTAGCCTTAGGAATGCAGAGGAACAGTCAGTCTTTGACAGTAAGGAGTGCTGCAGCGGTGTGGGATGCCAAGACTAAATTTATAAGTGTACCAGAATCCTGCATTTTGGCCTTCACTAAGTAGATATTAATTAACATCTTAATTTATGTTAATAGAATCAGTCACTAGTGTTCAAAATCTCAGCAGCGTTTTTAAATTTAGTCCCAGTGTGGGTCCCGGGCTTTCTCCTCGTTTCCAATTTGAATTCCTGAATCCAGGCCCTCTGTAGTGTCTTCTAGTAGGGGACCATTTGGCACTCAACCCTCCCGTTTCCACCCCAGGCTACCTTCAGCATGTTCCCAGGTGACTAATCTTCCTAAACATTGAATTCCGTTTTCCTTCTCAGAAATCTTCAGTGAGTTTCCCGGCATAATGATTTTAGACCAGCCTCTTCAGCAAGATGTTCAGGTTTTTTGGTGATCCGGCTCCAGTCAACCTCTCTAGACTTTTTAGTCCTCACTCCCTTGCGCAATCATATGCTGTACTCAAATCCAAGACGTGCCATGTGCTCTTGTTGCTAGTCTCTCCAACAAAAGGCCTCTAAATAAAAGGGCTTTAGTGAGCTTGAAGCCTACTGATCAGAACCTTTCCCACTCTTCAAGAACCAGCAGATATCTCCTCTCCGTGAAGACTTCCCTAAAATTTCCGGGCAAAAAGTTATTTCTCTCTCCTGCCTGTCACTCGTGGGCTCAGCTGACCCGGCTCACCATTTCCACTTCTGAAATTCAACCGAAATGGTGATTCATGAAATTCATTCTTAGTGTTCATCATTTAGCTTTCTGTCACTTAACTCACTATCAGAAGTTTATTTTAAAGTGGTAAATATTTTGGGTTGTGTAACTTTCCAGGCCTTGAATTAAAGTTTTAGTCATATAGTAGTTTTTGAGATACAAATAATGGTAGGTATGCTTATCGATACCTTTTTAGACAGCTAGGAGAAGTATAGCCGTGTAAAAAAAAAAAAAAGGCAGCAGTATCCAGTGACCATATTTAAGTGTCTTAAGGATGCTTGTCTTTAAAACTGGGGATGTGAAGGGAAGGGACAGGCACAAGATAGTATGATTTTTGTCTTTACTATTTTGATATATTCTCTGTGGTTTTTCTTAGATAGGAATTTACTCTCTTCTGTATTGTAGTAGACTCTAATTATTTTGTTTTAATTATATTTTCACGTAACTTTTTGTTATGGCTCAAGTGTCTTTTTCCCTCTGGTATTATAGTATATCGGAAGAGATTTTTCTTTCACATATTTTCTAAGCTATGTAATGTAAGTATCATTTGCTTTTTTTTTTGTCCACTTGGCAGAAGTAAAATATGGCCAGAGTTCAGTTTAATAGCCATGTAAGCAAGGATTCAGCATCACTGCATATCCGAAAGTTTCAACTGTTTTGCTTTGCAACTGCATGGAGCAGATCTTTTAAAAGGGTAGGATGTTTAAATATATGCTTTCATGCCACTGTGTGAGTGTGGACTTATGAAAATGGAGAGCAAAAAATGTATTGGTAAGCTTTCAAATATAAAATGTATTATAAAAATGTAGTTGTATCTTGCGGCCATGGCTCAGCGGCCATGGCTCACGGGCCCAGCCGCCCCGCGGCATGTGGGATCTTCCCGGACCGGGGCACGAACCCGCGTCCCCTGCATCGGCAGGCGGGCTTTCAACCACTGCGCCACCAGGGAAGCCCTGTAGTTGTATCTTATAGGGTGCTTTAAAGCAAGATTACTGAGATCCTTTCGTTTATGCAGTTTACTTCTAGTGACATACTCAGTTTTTTTTCTTATCCTTCCTTGGGCAGAGTATGTAGTACAAGAAGCATTAAGTCCCTTTAGTTGGGGGAAATCAGCTAGATTTAACAGAGGTAATTTATAATTTGCTGTGTATTCTGGAAGGGCCAGTGAAGGACTGCTCTGGTTGTGAAGCACTGTTGATAAAGCCACAGAAGCCTGTCACTCAACCCCGTACACATTCTCCTTACTGTATTTCTGCTTTACTGTTTCTTGGCATTTCTTTTGTCTATTATCTTCTAACACCAAGGCCTTCCACACAATATTTTAAACTTTCTTCCATTTTCATTAAGTTGCAGTCCTGCTCCATCCAGTCCAAACTCCCAATTCTAGCCTCCTTACGGCTAAGACTGATGCCAAGGGTATGAAGACCCTTGTCTTACTCATGATTGCTGTGTCAGAATGAAACGATCATGATGTTACTGCATTTATTAGTTGGTGTTCTGCTGTCAAAGCAATTCATTAAAAAAAAATCAGTGAAATTAAATACACTTAATACATTTCAAATGTCAAAATTTATAAATACATTATGAAACAGTAACATTCATAAAAACAGCTGTTTAAAGATTCATTAAAATAAAAATGTATTTAGAAAAGTGTAATTGTTAAATATATTATTCTAATATGAATTAACAATAACATTCATAAAAATATTATTTAAAAAACAACAAGCTAGGGCTTCCCTGGTGGCTCAGTGGTTAAGAATCCGCCTGTCAATGCAGGGGACACGGGTTCGAGCCCTGGTCTGGGAAGATCCCACATGCCGCGGAGCAGCTAAGCCCGTGCGCCACAACTGCTGAAGCCACGCGCCTAGAGCCCGTGAGCCACATCTACTGAGCCCGTGTGCCACAACTACTGAAGCCTTTGTGCCTAGAGCCCGTGCTCCACAATGAGAAGCCCGCACACTGCAAGGAAGGGTAGCCCCTGCTCACCGCAACTAGAGGAAGCCGGCGCACAGCAATGAAGACCCAACCCAGCCAAAAATAAATAAATAAAAAATTTATGGAAGAAAAAGTCCAACATCCACAAATAAAAGGTGATAATGAAAATTTATAATAAAATATAATTTTATTTCTTTTTTTTTGTGTGTGTGTGTATACGCGGGCCTCTCACTGTTGTGGCCTCTCCCGTTGCGGAGCACAGGCTCCAGACGCGCAGGCTCAGTGGCCATGGCGCACGGGCCCAGCCACTCCGCGGCATGTGGGATCTTCCCGGACCCGGGCACGAACCTGTGTTCCCTGCATCGGCAGGTGGACTCTCAACCACTGCGCCACCAGGGAAGCCCTATTTCTTTATATTAATGCAGTCTTTTAAAACCAAGATTATCCATGGTGTCATTGTTTAAGTTACACGTGTATTTTTGTGCACATTTTTCCAATTTCTGAAAGGTTTTTCTGACTTCATATAATAAAGTAATGGCAAGGAGACAGTTCTGAGACAGTTCTAAGCGTTTTCCTATGACTTCTTTATCTTCAAATAATCTTACCTCTTGGGTGGTAACTTTTGTTGAGGGACTTTGTTTTTGCAGGGACATCAGTCTTTTTCTTGGTAGCAGGTTCTAGCTTTTGTTCCAAAGAAAGCATCTTCATCTTCTCTAGTTCATCACGTGTAGATGATTCTGATGCAGGGATCTGTATCAATTTCATTACAGTCACGTATGTGTTCATTTGCGCCCTGGAACTAGAATAGGAATTATTTTTTCATTGTTAATTGTTATTTTCATCTCCTGAAGAAAATGAAAGAATAAAAGGATACTCTCTAAATGAGGGAGCTTTTTAACAATTTTTCAATTTGGAACTAATTTTAACTTAAAGAGTTTTATTCAGTACGTTTTTTGGTTTTGTTTTCTAATTATAAGTTGTTGACTCTGCTATCAGGATGTAAATTGGGTTTCAGATCAAATTAAATGATCTGAGTTTCAGACCCAAATTAAAATACTGAAAGGGTGGTATTTGTACTAAGGAAAACACTGTGTTTCATTACTTTAACACTGTGTAACTGACTAGTGGAATGCCAAAATTGGAAATATAGTCACTGCTGCATGTGACTGTCCTTTACTAATCTAAATATTTGCTTCTATGCCAGTACTTTCTGCCTTTCTTCTGAATTGGACAAAACGATCACCCTTTCCATATTTCTTTCTGTCCATGTGCCCATTCTCCTCTGACCTCCAGTACTTTCCCTTCAGTATCTTTATTCTCTCCTTTTCTTTGGTTCCTTTCTATCTGCTTACACATGCCCACAGGTTTCTCCCGTTTGGAGGGAAAAAAAAAAGGCCAATGACTTAACTCTACTTGGCTGCATTAGTTTCTGTTCCTCAGTTTTGTAAATGAAATTTTTAACTAGGGAATTAGCTGCTTTTCCACATTGCTTTAGTCTTCTGTTATCTGGCATCAGCCCATGTCTTTACATTGAAATTTCATTTTTGAAGGATACCTGTAACCTACTTAATTGCTAAATCCAGGGCTCTTTTTCAGTTCCCGTTTGACGCTATTATCTATCCACTTTTTTAAGACTCCTGATGTATCTTGGTTTGTATGAACTTGAGGAAATGGTTTAACTCTATTGGTTCTCAGCTTCTCCTTTTGTGTTAAGCTGGGATAACAGCTTTAAGGTTTTGAGTATCAAAACAATGTATATGGAAATCCCTGGCCCTTAGTTAGCAGCTCAGTGAAATGGTGATTGCCCCTAACTTGAACCATCTGTGGTGTTCTCCTGCCTGCGCCTCTAAATATCTAAGACAATTTTGTTTTCTCTTTTTCTCCCCCCTCCACACCTTCCTTAAATATAGACATTGTCTAAGGTTCATTTTTTCAATGTAATCTCTGCCTTTGCAAGACTAGCTGATAAATTCAGGTTGCCAGCAACCAAATACATACCTTGAGGCTGTGCTGGCCTAAACTCAGGTTTTCATTTCTGATGACTTCTTGGAAAGCTGTATTTGAAATGCTTTTTATCCTCAAATTGAACATGTGTGAAACCAAACCCCTTATTTTTATACCTCTTTCCCGTGTACCTTATGAGAATATGAATAGCATCTTTGATTCTTTGCCTTTAAAAAATTCTGTTAATTTTTCTTTTTCATCATGTGCAGAATGTTTTCCTTTATTTTGTCTTCAACATTGGTCTTGTGCAGCAGACCTCCTACTTCTAATTAATTGGTCCAGTGGCCTGTATTCTCTATATTCTCTACTTTCTGTACCGATCTGTTAGTCACAGTGCCTTAATTACGTTTGTGTCTTCTACTCAGAAACTTGAAAGGGCTTCTCGCTTGCCTCTAAGCTGGTCCATAAACATACAGGCTTTTCGGTTCCAGTCCAGTTTATCTTTCTTATCTTACCCCAACCATTCATCTGGTGGTTTACTCCCTGTTATCAGAATAAAGCCTGTATTTTCTCAAATTGTCAGTCCAGGGCAGAAGGAGAATGCATGTACCTGATGCATTTTGAAGTTAGCCACTCCACGAGTGACTAGTATGAATCCTGCTGCGACTTTCTGGGAGCCTAATGTAATGAACCTCAGAATCGATTCCTCCGCATTGGTCAAAGGTTGCCCCACAGGGGTTAACTCCTGTATACTTCTGGGTAGTGTAGTGAGTAAGTATGTGCACCGCGCTTACTTTCTGGTTGGATCTGCCTAAAGCTAGTTACAGCCTGCAAGGAATTGGTCCTCCCTAGCTGGAGTAAGAGATTGGGTCAAGAGATTTTTGAAGTGGTGCACAGTAGGTGTCTTTAATCATGTGCATGGTGAAAAATCCAAAAGGTACAGAAAAATGTAGAATGAGAAGTGTGTCACCTCCTCTTGTATTCTAGCTCAGGGGTCAGCAAACTGTAGTTTGCCGCTGACTGGGGTCAGCAAACTGTAGTTTGCCACTGATTGCCTGTTTTTGTAAATAAAGTTTTGTTGGAATAGAGCCAGGCCATTCGTTTAAGTGTTACCTACGGCTGATCTCGGGGTGTAGCCTCAGAGTTGGGTAATTACCAAAGAAACTTTACAGTCCATGAGGTTAAATATTTGGCCCTTTAAGTAAAAGTTTGCCAACACCTGTTCTAGTCATCCTGGTTCCTTCCCTGGCCACTGTTACCGTGTCCTGAGATTTCCGGTTCATTAGCAACTGTGTATATACTTTATATACCTCCCTAACTCACCACCCCATAACATATATGCAGTAACTATGTACATAAGATGTACTTTTTTCAACTTAAAAACGTCTTAGTGATTTTTTTATTAGTGTATATAAAACATTCTTATTTTTAGCCCCGTAATATTCCAGTATATGGAGCTACCATTTATTTAACCAGTTCCTTATGGATGGACATTTAGTTATTTATGTCTCTTAATTATTACAAATGATAACATTACAGTTATACGCGTTTCTAGGACAAAACGATTAACTCCCTGAGTATTCCTACCTCAAACTTTGTTCCAGTCATGTACTTGGTATGACTCATTGCCCACAGTATGCCTGCAGTTTGAGGGAAGTGGGATCCTTAAGGGGCTGGAGTTGTTGAGGTACAGCTTGCTCAAGAGGCTCTACATAAGTTGGGGCTTGAGGAATGTGGATGAATAGGGGCATAATAATAGGAAGGTAGGAAGGGAAGCAGGACTGCGTGACTGAAGGCTTGTGTTACCCAAAAACTTGAAGTGTTCTTGAGCCACACTGCCCAGTACTACAGCCATGAGCCATGTGGCAGTTTTTAAGCACTTGAAAAGATGTGGCAGGTCCAAACTGAGATGTGCAAGAGATGTGTGCAGTGAGTAGATACACACCGGTGTTTGAAGATTTGGTAAGAACAAAAAAAGAGGGTTAAATACTGATATCTCATTAGTCATTTGAAAAATATTCCTAGAGTAGTATTTTGGATATATTGGGTTAAATTAAATAATATTAAAAGTAATTTTATCTGTTTTTACTTTTTAATATCTGGCTACTAGAAATTTTATTTTATTTTACTGTTTCGGACTCCACTGCGCAGCTTGCAGGATCCCAGTTCCCCAACCAGGATCGAACCCGTGCCCCTTGGAGTGGAAGCATGGAGTCCTAACTCCACTGGACGGCTAGGGAATTCCCTAGAAATTTTATTTTAATTTTTTAAAAAATTAATTTATTTTGGGCTGTGTTGGGTCTTCGTTGCTGCGCGCGGGCTTTCTCTAGTTGCGGTGAGCAGGGGCTACTCTTCGTTGTGAGGGCTTCTCATTGTGGTGGCTTCTCTTGTTCCAGAGCACGGGCTCTAGGCACATGGGCTTCAATGGTTGTGGCTCGCGGGCTCAGTAGTTGTGGCTCGCGGGCTCTAGAGCACAGGCTCAGTAGTTGTGGTGCCAGGGCTTAGCTGTTCTGCGGCATGTGGGATCTTCCCGGACCAGGGATCAAACCCATGTCCCCTGCATTGGCAGGCGGATTCTTAACCACTGTGCCACCAGGGAAGCCCCCTTTAGAAATTTTAAAAATTCATTATGTGGCTTGCATTATTTTCTGTTGGACAGTGCTGCTCTGGCTCATCCTTCATTAGGGAGGTTCACCAAGGTTCACTTTGGGAATTGGTATGTGATTAGATGGGACATGTTTGATAGTTACCAGAATTAAGTATTTGCATTTTATGTTCTAGGCATAAGAAGGTCATGATGAAATTAGTTTTAGGAAGATTCAACTGGTCACGTTGTGGTGTGCTATAATAACCGACTGTAACTGAGTGCTTACTGTATATTAGGCACCATCCTAGGGGCTTTATGTGTAGTAATTCATTTAATCCTCACAACAGCCTTGTAAGGTATAGGTACCCCTCATCTTAGAGATGTAACTTGAGTCACAGGGAGGTAAACTTACTGGTGCAGGGTCATACAGTAACCAGTAATACCTTGGCTATGAACCCTGGAAGTCTGATTCCAGAGCCCACCTATTAAACCAGTACATTCTGTCACTCTGAAGGTGAATTAGAAAAAGGAGATGATCCTTGTACACAGTAATCACTTGGGCAATTGATCGACAACAAATGAATGAATGGTAATTGATCATTTTCTGCCCCTATTTATTAACACTTCAAGTTTTTTAAATCTTCTATCTTCATAATACCGTGGTACTTTTGTTTTAAATTCTTATCACACCGTGGTTGGTGGCTGTTTAACACTGATTTTGGCTATCCAGGATGAGCTCAATATATAAAAAAAACTGTAAGTTAATTTTTCTTGTGCTTTGTATATAGAAAGGTTTTAAGAATATGTAGTTTTTTTTTTGCTTTGTGCTTGCAAGGCAAGTTTTATTCTCATCATTTCACAGAGGAACAGAGAGGCTAAGTAATGTGGCCACGGTTTTATGGCTGCGAATTATAAAACGATGAGAATTTGTGGTTTTGATCATTATTGTTTGTTTTTAAAAGTAAACATTTTCTGTTTGAGCTTGCAGCTAATTGGTTGTAAATAAATGTTTTAGGAATATTTATTCCTAAAAAATTTTCTTGGATTTCAGGTCCTAAATATTTTGCAATGAAACTTTTTCATTCAAAAGGTATTTCCAAGAGGAAAACGTTGCATTAGTGAAAGCTGAATGAAAATGCTTATATTTTTTATGATGCTTAATGCTCATAGGGTATTGGAAGAGACAAGAAGATCAGCATAGTTGGAATTAAAATGATAATGGAGAGAAAGCTAAAATCCCTTAAAATGGTACTTGCTTAATCAAGAGCTAGCTTCTGAGGCTGCCCTTTTGATTTAGCCCTCACACCAAGTATTTTCTAAATTGTTAAATTTCCCCAATTTTTAGCTCAGAGGTCTAGTCTGAGTAATGCTTAAAGTTTTCTGATCTTTACCGTGGAATTTGGGAGTCAAGTTTATGTCATGTGTTAAGGAATGACATGCACACTTAAAAATTTAGGATTTTATTCTTATCTCTGACTGGAGCCTTTGTGAATAAAAGTACTTTTTTTTTTTTTTTTTTTTTTTTATGCGTTACGCGGGCCTCTCACTGTTGTGGCCTCTCCCGTTGCGGAGGACAGGCTCCGGACGCGCAGGCTCAGCGGCCATGGCTCACGGGCCCAGCCGCTCCGCGGCATGTGGGATCTTCCCAGACCGGGGCACGAACCCGTGTCCCCTGCATCGGCAGGCGGACTCTCAACCACTGCGCCACCAGGGAAGCCCAAAGTACTTCTTTTTATACTCTGTCCAAAATCACATACATTCTTGGGTTTCTTTTTCTTTTTTATCCCTCAGGTTTCTAGAGACTCATAGGCTTTAAAAATTAATTAAAGATAGGCAATTAAAATTGGAAGAGACCTTTAGAAGTGATTCCTTTAGTCCAGGGTCTTTCCCCCTAGGAACTATTGATATTTTGGATTAGATAATGTTTTGTTGTGAGGAGTTGTCCTACGCATTATGTCCTGTCCGTAGCAGCACTTCTCGCCTCCACCCACTAGATGCCATTAGTTTCCCTTCAGCTGTGACAAAAAAATGTCTCCGGACTTTGCCAAAAGTCCCCTGGGAGACAAAATCGCCCTGGTTGAGAACCTCTGATGAGCACACTTTCTGTAGGTGGTGGTTCTCTTCTCTGGAACTCTAACGTTGAGGGGGGAATTTGCTACACTCTCTAGAAGTCCATTTCAGCCTCTGGGGGCTCCTGTGGAGTAGAAATCTTTTGTGTGTGTTAAGCTACAACCTGCCATGCCACCTATAACTTTTTAGTTCTATCTCTTGGGACCATATAGACTTTCATTAGACTTTCTCAATTATTGGAACATAGGCATCCAGTCCTTCCTGGTCCCTTATGTGATTGTTTTAGAGACTGAGTTGGCAAACTTCCTTTTGTCATGGGCCAGATTATAAATATTTTAGGTTTGGGCCACGTGTTTGCAGGCTACTTAAGGTCTCTGTTGCATAATTTTCTTTTCCTACTTCCCTCCATCCCTCCCTCTTTCCCTTTTTCTTTTTTTTTTGCAAACCCTTAAAAAACGTAAAAGTCATTCTCAGCTGGATTTACTCTTAGCTGTTGCTTGCCAGTCCCTGGCTTTAGAGTCTCTTTTGTCTGCAGTAATCTTCAGAGGGCAGTGCCTTCTTAAAATGTGCTGCCTCAGAGCCAGTACAGAACTGTGGGTGAGGGCTGTGCAGCACTGAAGATGGGCTTGTCACTAACTCTTTAAAGTGCTTAAAGTGCCTGCTGCCTTTTTGGAGCTTTGTCACATTTTCAACTCAGAATGACCTTAACACCAGCTGAGACTCTGGCTTATCTTTTTTATTAGGCCACATTTCGGCCTAGGATATTTTTAGTGTAGGACCAGCCATATATCCAGCTATATTAGATCTCATCTTAGCTAGAGCCAACTCTTCTTCTAGCCTGTTGAGAGCTTTCCGGATCCTACTTTGTTCTCATAAGTGTTCATCATGAAATTTCTCTCAGCTTCCTGTTCAATGTTTGATAAGCATACCTTGGGTCTTACACACAAGTTATGAATAAAAATTTGAATGAGACATAGCTAAGAACTAAATCTCAACTCACACTTAGAAAACAAGGTAATTTTGATGTGTGGATATAGCTGGTCTCTACTCTTTTTTTTTTTAATTGTTTTGTAGACCTGTAGTTGGATTTCCATTGTAGCAGGCATCAATCAGAGGTTTCTGTCATTGCTAATGGCTTTCAAAGTGATTAGACAGTAAGTCAGTCTAATGACCATGACAGAAAAACAATCTTAATTCACATTCAAAATAAAATAATTTAAAATAATGACTTTTTTCAAAGAAGTAGCTGATAAATATGTTTTTTTTTTTTTTTTCAGAAAGGATTTACACCAGCTGCTCCAGTTCATACCAATAAAGAAGATCCAGCTACCCAAACTAATTTGGGATTTATCCATGCATTTGTGGCTGCCATATCAGTTATCATTGTATCTGAACTGGGTGATAAGACATTTTTTATAGCAGCCATCATGGCAATGCGCTATAATCGTTTGACAGTGTTGGCTGGTGCTATGCTTGCCTTGGGCCTAATGACGTGCTTATCAGGTGAGTGCTTTTTCCTCCTAATGAGTTTATTGAATTAAAGAGAAAGCATGGTGGTATTAAGTCACTGAATCATTCAACTAGTTATATTGGAATTTGGTTCATGTTTCAGAACTTAGTAAGCAGAAAATGTTTACAGTACATAAATTCCTAAAAACGATATTGCACTTTTGAAATTAAATTTGTTTTTTTTTGTTTTTTTTTTTTCCCGCGGTACGCGGGTCTCTCACTGCTGTGGCCTCTCCCGTCGCGGAGCACAGGCTCTGGACGTGCAGGCTCAGCGGCCATGGCTCACGGGCCTAGCCGCTCTGTGGCATGTGGGACCTTCCCGGACCGGGGCGTGAACCCGTGTCCCCTGCATCAGCAGGCGGACTCTCAACCACTGTGCCACCAGGGAAGCCCTGAAATTAAATTTTTAGCTATTCACAGTCAAGATACATGCTCCTCATTTATTCACTAGTTTTTTGATCCTTGCTTTTGCTATGGCTATCCTTGCTTTTTTTTCTTTTTCCTTTTTAAGTCCAGAGAAATTTATATCTGATATCTTAGAAACAGGACACAAGCAACCACAGAGAATTGTGTATTTTCTGTTGAAGGGCATTTGGTAATCAGTAGTGAGGGGTAATGTTCAGAGTATTGTGTTCTGTTAAGCTATTCTTAACCTCTTACCCCAACAGTAGGGAATGAAACATTCTTAGATTCCCGGTTTGTATTACTATTTGAGTTACTATTATATAGGCTTCAATTTTTCAAAGAATTAAGACCAGGAGAAAGTAAATTTAACACTACATAATTAAACATAGTTTAGTCTCTGATTCAAAAGCTACCTTGAGCCATGTAGTTGGACGGAAAACAGCGAGTTTTCCCCTTAGAGCCAGACTTGGATTGGAGTCTTATTTTGCTGTGTATTGACTTAATGGTAAGTTACTTAACCTCTTTGAGTTTCAGTTCCCCATCTGTAAACTGGAGATAGTATCTAGCTGCCTCACAGGGTTGCGGTTTGTATTAAAATGAGATCTTATATTTCGGGTGCTCAGTCATTCACTCCTCTCTTTCAGCATGCCTTAGATTTCTCCTGAAACACAGTTCTTAAAGTACAGGACAGGTTCTATTTCTGGATGCTTGGATGCTTGTTAAAGTTTGTCTTCTTAAACCTACTATAATGAGTATTTTATTGAATAAAAAAATTGACTACTTTTCACATTTGGATATTAGCATTATTCATATTTCACACACAGAAATTTTCTCTTCAAAAGCAAATTTTGATTCTAGGAAATAGTGGAGCAGGTTGTAAATGGTGAAGTCACTTGTTTGGAATGAGTTTGAATAATATCAGAGAATTTTAGTTTTGAAACTTCCAGCTTTGAGGATAAAGTAGAAGGCTGTCCTCTCTCCACGCATTCCCTCCTCAGAACCTGGCTCCATGCGTTCCCCCCCCACCCCTTTTCTATGGGTTTAGCTCCCTTCCCTCAGCGGTGAGTGGGGCTGGTCTCTTTCGTCCTGACCCTTGGCCCACCTCCCTCTGGCTGCTGGTACTGACAGCTCCTCTCACCTGGACTATTTGAAGGAATGGGCTGTATCAGTGGTCTTCAAACCTCTTCCTTGTATATCTCTAAAATAATTTTGAAAAACTATACCCCCTCTCACTTTTCATCGTAAGTTCAAGGAGTTTCAAAGATCTAATTTTTGGTATATTGTGTAGAATTGTTATAGTTGGTATTCTTTTTTTTTTTATGTTTGTCTTATAAGTGTTTTAACATTTGTTACACAATATTTAAATTTATATTGCATTTGCAAACTGATTAAAAAAGAAATTTCAGACATTATACATTTTAAACACAGTCTTTGGAGATAGGTTAAACACTGCTTCCCCGGTCAAATCTGTTGACCCCATTTTTTTCCCCATCAGCCTGGTCACACTGTACCCATTCCCCCTAGATGGCTGAGTTCAGTTCCAGGGGAATTTCAGCAGTCTGTAAGCATGGAGCCAGTGCTTTCCTTTGCAAAATTTCCGTTTGCCAGTGTTCTTTCTTTCTTGTCAGCATTCCAGATTTGCTCCTAAACTGGCTTGCCTTTGGGTCCTGAGCCCTTTTTCTATGTTCTGTTCAGGAGCGTGGAGCTGCTGGGGGGTGGGGGGCAGGAAAGGCACGAGACCTGACGTCTTGAGCCTGGGGCTGAATCTAGCCTCTACTGCTTGCCCGTCATGCAGACAGGAGCAGGTCACACGGCTGCCATTTGCTGAGTACCATCTGTGTGCATGATGCTTCAGGACAACCCTTTGTCCTGCTACAGATGGACAAACAGAAAGCAGAGACATATTAGGCACTCATGGCTCACAGGCAGTGGAGCTGGGATTCAAAGGCTGTGTCTGTCTCTGAATCCAGGGATTTCTGATGGTTTTCTTCAGGGTAAGAGGTTCTGCAGGGGGAGGTGGATGAGGGCTGGAGGCTGTACAGTCAGGGTGGCTATGGGCCCCCAATCCTCCCTCTGAGAACAGTTTACTGTCATCTGTTTGCTAATTAAAATTTTATTGGGAAAAGGTTTGAAGCTTAAAAGTCATTGGGAAATAACTATATTTTTACTCCATTATGACTTTCTAAGTTATTTAAGCTCCTGGAGAGTCTTTGTCTGCTGTAAACTCAGGATACTGATAGTAACAATCCTTACAGAATTGTAAGAAAGATTAAATGAAGGAAAGCAAGCAAACCATGTTGTATAGGATGGTTAGTTCCGTAACAGTTAGTTCTCTTCCCCCTTATCATAAAGAGGCTTTGCATCTAGGTATGGTTCACCTGTGCCCAGGGCACAACTGAACCATTTATTTGGATATTTTCACATTATTTACAAAAATGGCCAATTAATTCAACAAGTACTTGTTTAGAACCACCTGTGTGCCTAGAAAAGTGTTGGGTCTGTGGCCAGGCATGCGTGGTGGAAGAGGCATGGGCAGCCAGTAGTGCGGAGGCTGTGAGAGGCGTCTCCCCCTGCCCCGTCCCACCCTGAAGAGAGCTCGATGTCTGAACAGCCTCCATCAGGCATTCTTGTCTTTGGCTGTTTTCAAAATTTCTCACTAAAATTCAAAGCCGTCAAGAGAGGCAACTTCTCAGTTTTTGTGAGTTTGTTCCTTAGGAGGAGTGACTATAGAGAAACCCAGGGCAGATTTGGAAGAAGGCCTGAGAGGAAGGAGAGCAATCAGCGGGGAGGTAGGAGCAGCTGTAAGTCAACATTGATTTCCTTCCCGACTCAGCCAGTTCTTTTTCCTCCGTTAATTCTTACTTTCATTTACTTTCCTCATAGAATTTTACTCTAATGATGATAAGTTTTTTGCTTGAAAATCTTTTATGGATCACACTGTCATTTATCTGCAGCAAAAATATGCATTTAAATTGAACTTTAGAAGATGGTGAAAATTTCCTTTGTTAAGTCTCTAAATGTTAACATTTATCGATTGAGTTATAGTTACTAGCATACAGTTGATCAAAGCAAAATATATCACAAATTTAAGTAAACATTTTTTAAAAGTTGGAAATGCATCTCTTAATGAGATGATAGAACTGTTCTTTTAAAATTAGTTTGTATGTCCATGGATGATAATTATTGCTAGAATGAAGCTAGGTTTAGAATCAATTCTGGTCTTTCTAAAAAAAAAAAAAAGGAAGGAATTTTGTTATAGCCACGTCACTCAGTTCATTGAACTCCTGGGTTATATATATGTTTAAAATCACATACTGGTCTATCATCAGGAGATTTTAAATGATTTACCAACTGACAACTTAATAAGGTCTTCTGTCAATTTTGTTAGAAGCAGAGAGTTGGAAACCATCGAGTATACCAAAAAGTGTTTTTCTGAAATTCATCAAATGACTGTTCTTATACATGTTTAGTCTTTTACTTAGAAGTATTGGGTTGGCCAACAAGTTCATTCGGATTTTTCTGTAACATCTTGGGGAAAAGCCCAAACAAACTTTCTGGCCAACCCAATTCCCTGTTTAATTGGATATATTTAGAAATGGTTGAGAAAATTGAAATATTTTTAATTTCAGTGTACTTTCACCAATAAATGATTTCATCTTTAAAATTGTATCAGATCACGTTTAAAATATATTTTTCTGGAGCCTTGGAGCCACAGATTTAGCTCATTCAGTTTATGGAAAATGTCTACCACATTGCCTAATTGCCATGGCAGTTGCTCCATAGTGAACCATCTAAGTCAGGCTTATTTTCTGTCAGAAGACGTTTACTTGGTTTTTGAATTTAATAAACATGATATATGTCCCCATGGCAACTAGCTGTTCAGAATTCTAATTCTAAAATGGTTGGCTGGCCAGATTGGGCCTGGAACCCAGCTCGGTGTGAGCTGCCTGGGGAAATAAGCCACTGGGATTTAGTATCTTTTCTGATGCTCTCTTTGCTGTATCAAGACTCTGCCTTAGGGAAAAGCATCCCCCTGGTTGGAGGATGAAGGAAGCACAATTTCTAAGTAAAAAGTATTCCTACTGAGGTCCAAATACCCTATTTCTCGTCCATGACCGTTACTTCCGGTGCCTAAAATGCCATTATTTCTAATGCCGTGGCCTTATAGGAAACTTGTATAAGACAGGGAAGACCCAAAGCCCCATCTCTGGTTTATGATGCCTTGACTGGGGATACCAGTATTTCAGACCCTCTCTTTGGTGCCCTAGGATATCTTTACATACTGTGGGAAATGCACCATAGGTGCTGGGTGAAAGGCATCTTTGTAGAGTGAGCAGAGGGCAGCTGTGAAGAAGGGACGTGAGAAAGGAGAACCCGCACGACTCCTCAGCTACAAGCATGTTTTCAGGCGGATAAGTTTTAGGGAAAAGTACCCATGGAAGTTGAACTTCTGCAAATAGATTCTTTCACAAACTGTTCATCCGTGTCCCCCGGAAAGTCTGTGTTTTAAAGGCTTCAGTAATCAGCTTTCGTTATTACAGAGTTCAATTTTCATTTTAATGAGCCCCTCAGGCCACATTCATGGGCATTCTCATCCTTTTATTCTCTTGGCTTCTAAGATGCCCCCTACTTTGAGTTATAGTCTTATCCCTCTGAGAAAAAAAAACAAACTGTACCATAAATATTGATATTCCCCACAGTTTTATCCTTGGGCCATTTTTTCCCCTCACACTAATGTTCTTGTGCCAAGTGTTTTCAGTTTAATTACTTGTAAATCAGTGATTTCTGACTTGATGCAAATCACTTGCTTAAAGAGAAATAACCTCTCCTTATTCACAGAACCAAGGTACTCGAGTGTCTGAGGAAAGACTTCCAAAAATGAGGAAGTTGAGGGACAGCAACCAGCGGAAGAAGAACAAGGTTATAGTGCCAGATCGTTTTTTTTCTCTCTGTGGAGATGTCAAAGCAGAAAACATGGGATTGTGTCAGTAAATAGTTCTTTTAGATTATCTGAAGGTAAAAGGAAAGCCAAATTTAGGAGATTTAAAAAGGTTTGCTACGTCGCTTTTTAAAATTTTAAAAACCTTTTATGGAAAATATTTTAAATTTACAAAGTTGCAAAAATAAAATAGTATGAGAACACCTATATACCTTTTATCCAGATTCACCTGTTGTTAACATTTTACCACATTTGCTTTAGCATTTGTGTCCTATCCCTTTATATCTGAATAAAATTATGTGTATACACACATAATTTATATATCTCTAGGTATATATGTACATATACACACAGTTTATATATCTATAGAGAAATAAAGTACATAGACACATCTTTATAGACATTGATACATTACTCTATCATCCATATTTTAATTTTGTCAGTTGATCTAAAATATTCTCTCTAGCACTTTTTTCCTTCTTGTAGAGAATCTAATCTAGGTCAGGTGGTACATTAAGTCCTTTTCAGTCTTTTAATCTGAAATATTTCTGTAGTTTTTTCTTATGTATTCTATAATATTTTTCTAAGATACATCCCCCTCCCCTTTAACGGGCTGTTCCTCTTTTTGTGTTTGTGTGATGTTTCCTCATGACTAGGTTGAGGTTATGTATTCTTGACTAGAACACTGTATAGGTGATGCATGTCCCTCTTAAAAGAGTATCACATCTGGTAGCACATGATGTCCATTTGTCCCTCACTGATGATGTTAATTTTGATCACCCTGTAAGGATTTCTCTTTGTATACTGTTTTTCTTCTTCCCTTGCAATTAATATGTAATCTTTAGGGAGACACTTTAAGACAATACAAATACCCTGTTCCCCATAGTTTAGCATCAGTTGATGACTCTTACATGATCTGAACTTCACCTCGACGCTTGCAAAATGATGGCTAATTCCAGTACCCCATCCACGTTTACCAGTGGGCCCTGGCATGCTACTCTAAGATAAAGAGCTCACCCCACCTCCCATTGGTTTGTATGTTTATTATCAATATAAATTCATGAACTCCTTTTTTTCAGTGGTTTATAATTAATTACTTAACTATATTGTTCCTTAAATTGTCCCAGATGTGACGGCTAGGAGCCCCTGCAGCCTGACTCCTGTGTCCTTGTGACATGCTGTTATGTGTTTCTGTTCTTCCTTACTTTCTAGTGTAACAGGATAGTGCAGGCTCATCTTGTACCTGCTCTGCCCAGTCCTGGAATTAGCCATTTCTCTGAGGAGACTTTTAGTGGAGAATGTATTAGAAATCAAGATCTGGGTGCAAAGATGGCTCATTGTCATTGAGATGTCTTGGCTTCTTGGCCTTTTCAGTGGACGGAACTAGAAAATATATGTCTGTATTATGTGTGTGTGTGCGGGTACATATACACACGTACCTATGTAACTTGGATATAGATATGCACATAAGCATAGGTTTACATTTCTAAACATGATTTTAAAGTCTTTTTCATTTTGTAATATAATGAAGCAAGGAATGCTTTATCTATGCAGTTATATTTTTGATGTTCAGGCAGTTTTGTAAGTGTTGTGCCCATTTTATAAAAAGAGCTGGTGAAGTAAAGAGTAATTGCATTTGTTATATATATGCAAATACCCTCTGGCCCTTCCATAGTTTTTAATTACTAACTTCATATTACCAATATGAATGTGTTTCACAGTTAGGATTTAGGTTCTTGATATATCGATAGTTCCAAGTATAGTTTTTTTGTATAATTTATACAATTGTGTCTCTGTACTTGATGATAGGAAAGCATAGTACTGAGTAAGTTTGTCTGTTATGTTACATATATGTGAGTTTGGATATATATGTATGTGTATATGTATAGATATGGAATTATTAGTTTTCTTTCATAAGATATAGTTATTTTTAAATACTTATTTTTAAATGGTTGCAGAGTTTGAATAATGCCACATGAGTATCTTGTCGTGATTCTTCACTACAGAAGTTTGTAATTTAAAGATTTGTGATGAAGAAATATCACATAGGGCAGTGGCATAGCTTCCAGGTTATTAGATCATGGGATCCGTAGAGGGTGTCAAAGTTAACCTCCTAACTAAAGTTCTGTGCCCTGCACGACCTGTGGCGAGCCCGCCCCTGGTGGGTGTCTGAAGAGGAGATGATCATCTCATGAGAGATACGTGTGCAAGCCCTGCCACCTCAACCTGCACCACTGATTTCTTGCTAAGCTGTGATGAGTCATTGGCTAGAGCTTAAGGGTTCGATATTGGTGGAGGAAAAGAAGTGGAGTTTAAGGTTATTATGTAATAGCTGAGCTTCTAATGTGAACCATTTTCCCTTTAAAACAGTGGTAAATGATGACTTCTGAAGTTAACTGTTTCTTTGGTTGGTGTATAATGTGCTAATTAACCAATACACTGTTGCACTTCCTTGCAGTTCTGTTTGGCTATGCCACCACAGTCATCCCCAGGGTGTATACATACTATGTTTCAACGGCATTATTTGCCATTTTTGGCATTAGAATGCTTCGGGAAGGCTTAAAGATGAGTCCAGATGAAGGTCAAGAGGAACTAGAAGAAGTTCAAGCAGAATTAAAGAAAAAAGATGAAGAAGTAAGTCAGAGCACTGTTAAACATCTGGACCAAAAAGGCACTCAACTGTTAAGAGTAAACACTATCCAGAGGTTTTCCAATAGTCATCCATATCTGTGATGTGTGTGGGCTACACAGAAGTAGCTTATTTTGTTTAGTTTCCGTTCTTACATCTGGCTGTGATAGGACTGGGTTAGTGTGAATGTGGTAGAGAAAGGACTCGGGGATGAATACTGAACACCTGTAATCAAGTTCCTTAATTAGACTGACTATAAGCTCCTGAAAAACAGGAACTGTAGTTCATAATTTTACCTGTTTCCTTCCACAGCATCTAGGATAATGAGTGATCAGTTAATATTGTTTATTTCATTGGGAAGAAATGGAAAAATTGAGAATATAGCATTTGTTGCTATGTGAGACCAGTGGTTCAAAAGAGAAGTCTGGGGTCACATAACTTTAGTTTCTCAGAGCATATTCCCATGGAATTTAAACACTGTTTAAAAGAAAGATTAAGTAATTTTGTGCTCTATTGACTTGGTTCCTAGAATTAATGTCTTTTTTTTTTTTGAAATTTAGTTTCAACGAACCAAACTCTTAAATGGACCAGGAGATGTTGAAACGGGTACTAGCACGACAATACCTCAGAAAAAGTGGCTGCATTTTATTTCACCCATCTTTGTTCAAGCTCTTACATTAACATTCTTAGCAGAATGGGGTGATCGCTCTCAACTAACTACAATTGTTTTGGCAGCTAGAGAGGTGAGTGGTACTTGGAGACTACTTCTCTATTAAAACTAAGCATAACTAATGTTACTTTGGTCCAGAGGTCACGGGACAGAGTCAGGGTGGGTCAAGGGATGACTTCATATGCTAGACTGTTTTAGATCTAATTACGCCACTGCTCTTTAAAACTGACCTTCTCCCAGTTTCTACAGCCGGTCAGATTACTCTCTTTTGACTCCTCTTCCCTTCAATTTTGCCAAAATGATGGTGTGGCAGTTGTTTTGGCTTAGTTTTTTCTTTTCTCAGAAACTTCCTTTGTATACTTTATGTTGAGAACATAAATTGGTATATTACTATTGAAGGCCAATTTGGCAATAAATACCTAATGCCTTGAAAGTAGATATCTTTGGCTTTTTCTGTTCCTTGTGCTAAAAAACTAATTTGAGAGTTGCAGAGGTTACTTAGAAAACTTGTTAAGTCTTAGCCCCAGGTTACTCAGTCCTAGGATGTTAAGCCAGAAGAGACTTGAGATTATCTCGTTCTAGCCTTTGCTCTACAGATAAGATCCTGAGGCCCAGAGAGGCCGGGTGACTTGTCCAGGGACATAAGCTAGTTGGTAGCAGGGACGAGGACTAGAGCCGAGGCTGTCTGCCTTCTAGGCTTTTCTGCTGTATCTTCTTCATAGTTGTCAGATGCCACTCTGTAAAAGATAACTGTTTGTTGAGAAAATGTTTAACCCTCATTTCTTTTGAGGGGAGTAAAGTTTTACATGAGGTGTCTGTTATTGTTCACACTGATTGAGGTCTCCTGAAGAGACGGTTGTGGGATGGAAGGCTGCTGCTGCTTTTCAGCTCTTCTTGATCTTAACTAATGCTGTTTCTTATATTTTTATATCTATGAAATTACATTGTTTTTAATCAGATGGTAAGATTTTTAGATAGCAAGCTTGATTTGAATTTATTTTTAACTCCTAGGAAATATCTACCATAAAAGAACAAGTTCCTCAACATAGGCTGCAGTTCAAAATATAAAACAAGAGTTGAAAGCCAGGGCTAAGATAGTTGAGGATGGGCTGTTTTGTCAAAGCAGCCTCAAAAATGCGGAAAAAAGGAACTCGGTTTTTCATTTGAGTCCCGTATTTAAAAATAAGCTTTCTTTTAAAATGTCATTTTAATGGCTTTGACCTGTATTTTTCTTGGTCTCCAGCCTTTTTTATTGGCATTCAGATTGTCACAATTGGGACCTGAAAGCAAGTGATCATTCTGTGGCGGTTGGTTCTGCCACGTGAGCTGTCGTGACGGCAGAATCACTGCATTTTTCTTAATACTGTCGTCTAAGTGGCACGAGCGACTTGGGACAGGCTCGAGACTCCCTGAGCCCCCGGGGTCTGCTCCCTGCCAGCAGTGCGGCACCTGCGGCCTGGGGTTGAGTCTCTGGCCATGCGAGCACATCACTGCAGCGTCTACTTCCAGGGTGGCTCTGAGCTGAAACAAAGTGATGCACATAGGGTCCCCACCGTGGGGAGCACTCAGCGTCAGCCACCTTCCACGCTGCAGCACCACGGGCACGTGCAATGGGCTCTTCACGAGCACAGATGCGGTTGTCTATCTTTGTTACTTTAATCTTCCTAATTTTTTTTTGGTAACTTTTTTGTATAACCCATGCAGTAGTCAGGTCCAGTCCATTTTAGTCTGAACTTCATTTCTGCTCCCAGTAGAATTCAGTGTTCTCGGTTTGGATGTCACAGAATCCTAGTGTCCTTTGAGACGTTAATGGGTACTAAGCAAACAAAAAAATTGAGGAAAAAGTTTCCAGGGTCAAATAGATTTGGCAAATAATATATCCTGGTTTTTTTTGTTTTGAAGATGGAGTATACAAAATACCAAAGACTCTGAAAAATCCTGTATTAAAGGAACCATTTAATTTTATTTAAATCCAGTGATTTTTCAAGTGTCACTTTCAAATAGAATGAAACCATCTTCTGGGATATTAGTTTTAGAGGTTATAACAGAATTTAGGAAATGTGGTCCCACTCTTCCATTCCTCACAGACAGTTTCCAGCTCTCTCCATTTCCCCAGTCCACACACACACTGCCCACCCCAGCAAACAGGCCTCCTGCCACTTCACAGAAGAAAGCAGAGGTCATTGTTTCTTCACTGCCACCCATCACAGTGGGTCCTTGCCCACCTGTATTCTGGATTCCAGCACCCGGTGCTCCCACTTACAGCTTAAATCTTGGCCTTTCTTCCAGCCCAATTTTGCGAGCATATGCACAAGTTTTTCTCATCTAAAAAAGTTTTACCCCTTCCTCAATTCTGCTTCTCTTCCAAATATAAGCCTCCTCCTCCCCCACTTCCCTCAGTTTCAGAGGGCTTGGCTGTGATGGGAACAGGAGTTGGCTCTACTCCCTTGCTTACTAAACCCACTGGGCTCTAGCTTCTGACTCACCGGTTGACTTGGTGCTTTAAGTTCACTGCAGCCACCAGTGGGGCTTGCCGTGGTCATCTCGGGAGGCTAATTGCTTGGCCACCTGTTCATCTCCCTTGGGCTCCTCTTCCCCTGTCAGCTCTTCAGTGTTGCTTTCCTCATGATCGTATCGTCAGCGCTTTCCTACATTCTCTCCTGGGGTTATAATGTTCAGTCCCATCACTTCTTCTCCATTGAACTCAACTGATTCTTGAACTTCTCTACTTTGAACTCCTTTGTTGGCAGCCACAAACCCTTTCTCCCTTGCTTACTCTACCTTTTAAATCACATTGGTATTGCCATAATTCATCTAGAGAATTATGGGTGAGGAACTCAAGTGTCAGGCCTGATTTTTTTCATTCCTGTCATTCCCTTCTCACTAAGGTGTATCAGTAGTGCCTCAGTTTCTCTCGAATCCATCTGCTTTTCTCTGCCTAGTCTCCCATGCCAATCCAGGCCAGCATTCTCTCTTCCCAGGGCTATTGCTGTAGCCTCTCGATTGATCACTTTGCCTTCAGTCTTCTTCCCCTCCAGTTCACTCTCTAGACTCGACTTTTAAAGCATAACCTGTCTGTCACTCCCCAGTGTCTTAAAAAGTCTAAACTCTAAGCTTGTCCGGGTCCTTCGTGACCCAGCCCCCTCCTACCTTGATGGGACTCCTCCTCTTGTGACTCACTGGTTCTCTCTAGAAACACTCAAGTGCTCCGCAGCTGCCTCTTGCTGCTGGCCTGCTGCCAGGTCAGGTGCTCCCGCTTGTGCTTCAGGGCTGTCTTTTCTGGAAAACTTTCACTGGTCTTCCCGATCTGAGTGCCTCCAGTTTGCTTTGGTGGCAGGTGTTTACTGAACGAATACTGTGTCCTGACACTGAGCTAAAGCACTGGGACACCAGTGGAGACTGAGAGGCAGGGTCTCTGTTCTTAGGAAGTACAGTGAGGCTATGCTCTTACGTAGTTTCTAGACAGTATCAAATACTGCCTGAGCGAAGAGGTGTCGAGGGTACGTCTCCTTAGCACTTGTCACTTAAGAGCTAAATAGTGCCTGTGAAGTAAGTTCAACAACTGCTGAAAGGTTGAATTAGGTTACTTTGATCTTACACATTGATTTGAGTTTATTCTTTTATCTCTAGTCCTAGGTATGAATGGAACATATTCTTTCAAGCAGCCATGACACTTTTCATAAATTGTACAGCTGGATTCATAGAATTGTTTTATGCTTTTTTTGTTGTTGTTACTGACCTCTGTTTTCATTGCTTGATAGTTATCTTTCTCAGGTAGCAGTTTCAACCTTGGTTTTAAATTAGTGGTATGTTTCCAGGACCCCTATGGCGTAGCGGTGGGTGGAACAGTGGGACATTGCCTCTGCACTGGACTGGCAGTAATTGGAGGAAGAATGATAGCACAAAAAATCTCTGTCAGAACTGGTAAGTCTTTTTTTCTTTTTTTAATTAGAAAGAAAATTCCATTTATTTTAACTTTTAGAATCACTGAGGTTAGAAAAGAGAATGTGTTTCTTCTGAAGCAGACTTGGTCTTTGCTACGATAATCTCTTAGAGGTCCAACGTACTGGCTCTGCTGTGGCAAACATGGACTGTTTTTCACTTGGAGGTGTTAGTAAAATACAGAACCATCTCAAAGCATTGCTGGATTCATAGTAGCTTTTTGTCAACATTTTTAAGTCAGTGAAACAACCCTGTGGAAATACGAGAACTTCTTAGCTTTGAAAACGTGTCTTCGGGATGGGCAATCATAGATGGAGACCATATTTACTGATTCAGCTGAAAATTTCCTACGTAGCTGATAGATCTTAAAAATGGAATAAAAATAAATAGTCTCTTTGGTGGTCAGAAGTTGCTGAAAATTCTCTTTTATATAATTGGGTTTTAAGATGAGTTATAGTTCTATTGTTGCTTGTCAGCACTGTTTCAATTTAATAATTCTGTCAGTAAAAGAGTGCTGGAAAATAAACTGATTCTTACCTGTTCACAGTCGGGCATGTTAAGTATTTTGCTGTGGAAATGAGGTTGAAGTGTTTCTCATTTGTTCAAGTATTCCTAATTTGTTTTTAATGTTAGTTTACTAGATTAGAAGAATAATAGGCACCATCAGGGCTTATTTAGAGGAATTTTGCCTTAAACTTTTTTCTGTTCTCTTACAGTGACAATCATAGGAGGCATCGTATTTTTGGCATTTGCATTTTCTGCACTATTTATAAGTCCTGATTCTGGTTTTTAACATGATACTGTTCATTTATATTTAGTCTAAGATAGGTGAACTATGTACATAGTGTATATTATAACTAAAAGTGATGGAAAATACTGTATTTTGTAGCATTGATTTGTGAGTTTGACCCATTTAATGACGTATTATGTCCAAGAGAAATAATCACTGATTCTATTTGCAAAATGGATTTTTAAAAAAAAAAAAACCAACTGATACCTAAGTGTGGATTTTTTTCTTTTCTCCAGCTTAATTACGTGAATATGGTCTCCTTTTCTTGGCCGGGGTGAGGTGAGGGTAGTATATAGAGAGCCATTGTTCGGCAGGGGGCCTGCCACTTGATTCTCTTTCAGCACTGACCCCTTTGCAAGGACTATGAGTTTTGTCCTGAATAACTGAGGTGTTTTACGACGTTTGTTTACCTTAAAATTTTTCCTGGGGGACAGAATGAATTAATTTCTATCAATCAATCTTTTAAAACATTTTCCTGAGCCAGTAAGCAGTGATTTATCAGAATAATCAGAAGTCTTTTCAAAATTAGGTTTTTGGGGCTTCCCTGGTGGCACAGTGATTGAGAGTCCGCCTGCCGATGCAGGGGACACGGGTTTGTGCCCCGGTCTGGGAGGATCCCACATGCCGCGGAGCGGCTGGGCCCGTGAGCCATGGCCGCTGAGCCTGCGCTCTGCAACGGGAGAGGCCACAACAGTGAGAGGCCTGTGTGTGTATCGCAAAAAAAAAAAAAAAAAAAAATTAGGGTTTTTGTTTGTATGTATTTTTTAAGAGCAAGGGAAATGTATTACTGTTAATAACATGACAAGAATTGTCTGCCAGGTCCATTCTTCCTCTTTTTTTCAATTGGGTAGGAAACCCAATATAATAACAGTCAGTCAATATTTGACCATGTGGAATTACCAAATTAAAAGAGAATACTGTGAGTGTATTCATATTTTTTCTATATTGAATAAACAATGTAACAAAGATACAACATAAATAAAAAAGCGATATGACCAGTGCTTGTTTTTCCTTGTGTGTTATGCAAGTTCATAACTTTCTAATTTATCAAATCATTAACATTTATAGACCAGCTTCTAAAGCTGATATAAAAAACAGTAGCCAAGCACTGTTCTAAAGCACTGTCTTAACCTTCACACACACAGTTCTGTGAGGGAGTAGCTACTAATAAAAAGTTAAAAAAAAAAAAAAAAAAAGGGTTAACTCATCCAGGGTTAACATGGTTACATGATAGAGCAGGGAGTCAAGCCAGACAGTTTACTTCTAGAGACCATAATCACCGATTATGGTGAAGGGCACCTCATGTTATCAACTTCAGTAATCATCACTGTCATTTAAGTAAGTCATTTAAGTAAGTCTCTTCTAACTTGAGTACTTACTAACTGTTCCGTCCAAGCAGCATAACTGTTTTCTCCCAGCCTCATAGGCTCTATTACCATATGCAATAACACTGCCATCAGAAGCCTCTAGAGACCTGAAGGGACAGTTCTATAGAAACTCCCACATGTTCCTTGTGTGAAGTAATAGCAGACCCAGAGCAAGTCAGGTTTACTGAGCTACTACAAAGTTCACAATGTACAGTCATTTGTAACTTGAACAGATTGTGAAATAATCTCGTTAATCACCCAGCATTCTCAATACAGCAATCATTCTGAGGTAGTAACCATTACTGTGAGGAGATCTAAAAGTGTCAGTTAAAAAGCAGCAGTTCACATATTTCTGAAAAAGTCTTTAGAAACTTTTAAGGAGTTCTCTACCGTGAAAAGTGTGTGTTACAGCGTAAAGAAACCACAATGTCCGTGAGTTAAGATAAAGCACTTCAAAGAAATCTCAGGTTAAATCCTGAAACTACACCAGAATTCTCTGGCGTTAAATACCCCTAATACTGCCTTAGATTATTACAAACAGAATAAGTGAGGAGTTGCATTATTTCTTTTCCAAGAATAGAAAGGATACTTGCTTGTTAGGAAGTAGCTGGTACCATCATAGCCCCCACCTGGAAGTGCAGGCCGCCTGGTCCCAGCACCAGCTTAACGGCGAATAACAGCGAAGCTTTCTGAGGCACCACAATCTTGTAACAGGACACAACTACTCAGAGAATTTGGCAGGTCAGACCTTAGCTACAAGGTAAAAATTGCTAATGCAGTTACACTCCATTGCTGAATAAAAGAGAGGAAAAAATGTCATTGGTAGTGCTTTTAAAATATTTAATATTCTTTAAAATCCAAAATAATGTGATTCTTACAAGTTATGTGCCACATAAAGCAGGTGTTATTTCTTTGAGAAATGCAGGTGATACTGGAAAACAGCACTGAGGTATTTTTTATTTTTAAAACTGAATAAGGAAACAAAGTCTGAATCTAATTAATTTTACATTTATAAAAAAACTCAATGCTACTGCTTGGCTCTTTTGCTATAATTTTAGGTTCTGAATACAAGAGTATGGGAAAGAGCATTATAATAGTACATATAGTTTTTAAAAACTGTGCACATCGTAACCTGGAAAGATGATTATACAGCAAGAGGCCTGAGTGGAGGTAGGCTAATAACACTTTACCTGTTCTCAAAGGACAGCTTTGAGAAACAAGTGTGACCAATTGTAACACCAAATTAAAATGGCAATATTTAAATAAGTAACACAATGATCCGCATTTTATATAATACTGAATTTCCACACATAGCTCATGAAAATCAGCAGAGACGCTATTATAGCACCGTTGAAACCATTCATTATCCCATTGTGCTTCTGTGTAATTTAGGATTTGGGCTGAAGATATTACTTGGAAAATGTCAGTCTTGTTTTTGTAAATCAATCTGGATTTCAATGAAATGTTTGCTTTAGGAAAAAAAAGGTATTCTTAGCCATTTATAGCTCCACCCTTTCAGAAGGAAGAATGACAGGCTATATCTAATTTTAATTTAAAACCAAGAACCAAGCAGTAAGGACACATCAATGCCAAGAGTAGTACACTAAGAACCACACAGAACATTAGAAAGAATTTGGTGTGTGTTTTTACAATTACCAACTGATGTGAAATTAACAATTAAAAATGTACAGAGATAAAACTTTTTTTTTTTTTTTTTGCACTAACTGGTTTCGATACAGCACTGAATTTAACTCATCTTTGGGCTTCAGTCTTTACATAGAATGAATGTGCAAGTGCCATACTGAGCACCTTCCCCAGCTTACACCATGATAAAACAGATTTCAGAGTAATTCTAGGATGATCTAAATTACAGCTGTTCTGGCTGACATCTATAAAGGAAAGGGACATTTCCTGGCCAAATTCCTTTTCTTTTTGCTTGATGGTGATTGTCCGGTTACATAATATACACCAATCTGAAGATAAATAACAGAGCTTTCCTAACATTTGAACTCTTTAGTACTGGTACAACCATTGCCAGCAGTGAATCTGTACCAGTATAGGCCAACTCAAAATACACATCATAAAACATCTGAATGTAGTTTTTAAAGCAATGTCACCGTTTGTTTCCTCAGAAACTAAAAAGCGTACATTTAAAAACATCGTTATCTCCAATTTAACCCTTAGAGTCAAGAAACATTTTTTATATCATTAAATCCAACTGGTGGTTGACCTCCTTTAATTACCATTCTCTAAGGGATCCCAAAAGCCAGAGCGTGCTCTGGACCTGGGCTGTGGCACTCAAGAACTACTCTGGGAGCCCTAAGGTGGGGAATTCCGTTCCAATACAGACCAGCAAGAAGTATCCTCAAATTTCTAGGCCTCAAATGTTCAAACACTGCTTTATTGGACAATGCTGTGTATGGAGGTTTGGTGTGGCTTTGTTTTTAAAGGACCAAGCAACATTACACTATATAAACACAGCAAATATTTTTTGTAGAAGAGTTTGCCGTATTCCACCTATATTTAAGGACTTTAGATGGATTTTAATATGGATATGATAGTGACGGCCATTAGAAGGTGCTGACCGTTTTAATAACATTTTCCCAAGCAGGCCGCGCGTGTTTTGGGTTCTGTCATACTGGCGTTTGGCTGTGTTGGGGAAGTTATCATATTAAAAGTGCCCATAAAATAGAAAAGGCAGCAAGTGAAACTAGAAAAACGTTGGAGCTATATGAAGCGGATTTGAAAGGAGTTACCTTTACTGTTTCCTATCTAAGTTGAGAACAGCAGGGAAGCACAGGGGCATCTGGACTGGGGCTCCACTGCTGTCCTGAAGTGGAACAGGTTCCAATCGCCATGAAGAGGCGTCGCGAGGGCTAAGGACTGCACCCCAGATAGGAAGAGCCAGTCCTTCACATAGAAGATTACAAGGCAAAACAAAACAAACCACAATTAAATATGCTGTGAGATCACTCTGATGAGAAAACAGAACACAAAGATATTTAAAAATATAAATAAATACATTTAGCCATTTTTATTCAAGAAACCCAGAGAACTGCTTTCAAAGCAATCGCTTCTTTAAAAACCACTTTCTAAATTCTCCCATAAATACTCTTTTGATTGTCACTTAATGCAGCACCTCACTATTTGCTGGTGGTGGTGATGGACTTTCACTTAATACCTCTTCATAAACTATTTCACTAAAGAACGTTTCCCTAGGAAAACTCAGGCAGCTTACAAAATATTGTTAAATACTCAAAAACAGAACCTGCAGAGTATTATTTTATTTAACAAAAACAAGGAATGTAGTGTTAAATTATGACATGGGGAAAAAGTATGCAAAACAGTCACATGGAAAGAGTTTTAATTTTTAATATCCACGTTTGCTTAATTTCTTGTGAGCTGTTCAATACTGTTTCAAACATCCTGAATTAATAACTGTACCAACAAAATTCATCCCCAGTGTTTCCACAGGAGACATTAAAATATGACCAAACTATTATTTTTTTTTCCTTTTCTTCAACCAAAGTAGTCTTTCTCAGTCCTTTCTGTGCAAAAATATTACAAGAGCAATTCAAATGGAAACACTGAAATGACATGCCAACATTTCAGAGCACATTTAAAACACCCAGAATAATTCTTGAAATTACTGTATTCTAAAATATGACTACCAATCACTTTTAAGTTAGTTCTATACATCTATTCACACTGATGCAATTCTCCTAGACCTCTGAAAATAAACAGGCTCATTGGTCTCTTTTGGTGTCCACACATTAGGCAAGATAGGTTTACAATAGTGTCTAAATGGAGCTAGGCATCCACAGTCTCTTGACTCCACCACATTCAAAACAAAAGTCAAAGTTCATTTGGCTACCATGAAATCACTCCCATAAACCTACTATGGTTCACTGGATCTAAACATTTCTCAGAAATGTGTCATTTAAAAATTTCACCTAAGTGATGATTCGGGGATCCTTTAGAAATGGTAATATCTAAGATAATAAACTTTATCAAAATGAGTAATTGCAATAAAGTGCTTGTTACCTTTCAAAATGATGCTTTTAGACTGTGGTGTGTTGTCTGCGAAGTGTGTGCTATTCCTATATAAAGGATCCCCAGGCATGAGAGTTGGGTCTTCTCACCTGTCTCAGAAAGCAGCACTATCTCTTGGTAGGCTGACAATAGGCACGTTACCCATGCGGATGAGGCTAAGCTAGAGCTATGGCAAAAGGGGAAGTAAATTAGAAAAGGGGGGAGGCATGTGAAGGGTTCCTATTATATTCATAGTTATATACAAATATATTAAATATGCTATAAAAATAGTCAACTCTTTTCCTTTGCAATTACTTCAGAAGCTCCTTTTGGAAGAATGCTCACCCACCCCAAACAAAAGACTCTTTTCCTCCAATCACTATAAAATGGCAAGTGCCTTTGTGCTGTTTCTTTTCCTCTGTTTAAAAATTCCAATCAGCTTATTCCTGGCTAGACTCACTCAGCAATAATAATATCCAGTGTTTATACCTTCCAACACTGACTCCCGAGGGACTAAGAACAGGGTCACAGACATTGGAAAGGTTATATAGACTTGAATGAGTTTTACACAAATGTTTGTCAACAAACTTTCAATTACCAGAGAACTATAGGAAAAGAAAAAAAGCAGAAATGAGCAATACCAGAGCAAAATGCTATTTGCAGTCCACTTTAAAAAAAAAAATAGGCTACCTCAATGTCGTGGAGACATCTTAAAACACGTTGAGTAACTTCCAGTTTAAAATAATTTTCACCTGTCTGTGTAGAGCCGGCAAATAGAGTACTATTTTAAGGGGCCCCTTCCTAAGGCTTCTTGAACAAGGGCTCATCTCCCTTCAACAAGCAGTGCCCTTAACTAACTGCAAGCAGACCGCTTTAAGGCAATGACCAACAACCCAAGCACTTCTGAAGAATTACAACACTTTCACGAATCTACACTGAGAATTCTACAACAAACTGTTCAAAGTCACTGGCATCCTTTTATTACTAGTACATCCCTAAACCAGACTTACGTGACAAAGCAGAGCACAGGACTCAAATTACCCCCTCAACCTGGGACGGAGTTGGGAGACTGAACTGTAGTATTTACTCACACGCTACCCCCATCTTCCCCCATATTTGCTTTTCTCCCAATATTTTCACTCAAAAACTGAAGTGCTTTTGAGTGTCTTGGTTCTGGTCTGACGCCACTCGTGGCAGCAACTTCATGAACGCTTACAGTCCTCACTGGTAGCTGTGAGAACAACAGTGACTCACCCAGTGCCACAGCAGTCCAAAGAAGATAACACCTAATGACTGCCACCCAGAATCAAGTGTTTTTTAAGAAAAACCGAGGATCTATGAGAGTAAAGCAGAGGCAAGATAAGATTTTTAAGTAGTTGAAAGGTGTTCCTATTTGGTATTTTTTCATGACTTAGATTTGGATTTTAATGAACAACTTTGGCTACAGAAATGAAGAACAGGCCACTGCTGAATCTTCATCAGAATGCTCAAGTCTCAATTCATGGAGGAGGGGACAGGGACTGCTCTGCAGCCCCAAGTTCCAGGGAAGCAGGAGGAAAACCGAGTTAAAGGAGGAGCCGAGAGGCAGTTACTAGCTCTTCTGATCCAACACTTCATTCTGACAGCAAAAGAAAAGCTGCTCCTTTAAGCGTAGCAACCAATTCTAAGTAGGAAAAAAATGAGCTGTGAGGAACAGCAGGAATTATAAAGCAGGATCTTGTCTAATTTTCTTTCCCAAATATTTGTGAGGATGAAAAGATGCTTGAAGGGACTGGTGGAAGAGAATGTGCATAAACAGTCTACAGATTTACCTTGTGGCTTGTCTTACACTTTGCTTGTGTTAACCTAAGTACACAGTACTCACGGTGCACCATCTTTCTTTTCACATATGGGACTTAGAAAATAAACCTTAATATAATAGTTCATCATATCTTTTGTTTGCTAAATCTGTATCACTACATATTGCCAATAAATAAATGAGGCACAACTCAGATATATATGGAATGGCATGATAAGGTTAAGAAAGGCAATTTGAAAGGGGAAAAAAATACTGTTGCCATACTCTACAACATCAGTGTTGTCCACGTGTACATATGCTCAAGTACACAGATATTCTGACATTTATTCTCGACATTCATGAGAAAGTCATGATCATTTAGCTAGAAGAGGAGCTCCTTGATATGTTAATTACTGATTGGCATCTAGTAACACTTCTTTTGTAGAAGGGTAGGTACCAAGTCTCTTTGGTTGTTTTCAACATTAATTTTCTAGTTTATGTGTGGCCAGGCATGGTTTTCTACAGAAAGTCAAAGTATACCCCTTAAGGATGATAGCAAAGCTGAGAACAGAAAAGTCTTAAGAACTGACTGAGAGTTCCCCTGACTCCTTTATCTAGCAATTCTGTACTAGATTATTTTCATTGCTGAAATCTTTTCTATTTAACAACCTCAATTCTGTTACACATTTTCTTTTAAGGTCAATTTTGATTTATTATAGCTTGCTGTCTTCCCTTTTCTCAGTAATAATTTTTGATATTCTAATAAGATATTTTCCCATTAGTTTTCCTTTGTTCTGTAGTTATAAATTTAATTACTAGTACCATAAAATCTATAAAATGCTTTTTTTTTATGTACGTAATTCTGGTTGGAACTTACTACCTTTAAAATGTATTAACAAATGAAATCTTAGTTCATGTTTATGAAGCATGTGAGCTACAATATTCTACTGCTGTAGTGAAGGCAAAGCCAATTCCTACCCCTTCTTGTTTCTTCACAGGATTTTAAGATCACATTGAGCAAATATTTACTGGTAATTACTAAATGACTACATAGCTTTAAGGAAAATGATGATTTAGCAAAACAACTTTGTGATCACATTAGTAACTCTGATGTATCATTAGGATGTCATCTTTTATTTCGAAATTATTTGTACCTCTAAACCAAGAGACTCAAAGCAGTCTTCATTAGAAACTTAATGGCACTGACACCCACATGCTATTAAAAATGTACCAAGATTTCAAAACTGCTACTGAAACCAGACGATGAGTTCAAGGTGGTGAGTTATCACCTGAATCAAAATCAAGGCACAATGGGTTGTTTTTTTTTGTTTTTTGTTTTTCCTCAAATAACCCTGAATCATTTCTGACTAAAAGAAGCATTGAAATTGTGGGGATAATAAAAAGGTTCCAACAAATCCTAAAAGTTAAAATTCCCACCAGTGAGAACGTTAAAAAGTGCCTAAAATATTTTGTGTGCAAATTCACTCCTATAACTGAAACATTCTTGAAATTACTTTCAGGCTTGTTAAAAACCATTTACACAACTATTTCCAACTATGAACTAGATCAAAATATGTGATCAAAACTCCCAACCATCTTAAAATAAAGCAGTGCAAATCCTATTTTCAAACATAATTGAAAAATAATGAAATGAGGGATATTTCTGAGTAACTTGAAAATCCTGTTTCAAATAATTTAACCTGAAAAAAAAAAAAAAAATCCATTCCCAGCAGCACATCATACCTCACTGAACAAACTGTGACATCACAGCCAAAGTATGAACATAAGAAGACTTGTGCCCCGGAAACTGAAGAGAACACTACTGTATGGTAAACAAAAGAGAGAAGAGGATGTATTAGTTTGCACATGGTGTCAGAATCTAAGGAAACTACTCATACCTAAATGAGATAATGCTTTCATGCAGCATACAAAATGTTTTGCTTTCTCTCCTTTTATCCAGACATATACATAATATTATTTTTACAGCGTCTGTACATAGAGAATTTAAACTCATACAACATTCCGAAATGAATTACTATTCCATCATTATCCGAAAAGGGAGAGGGGTTGGGGAAGGGGGCCTACTGAGTCTACTGGACTGTCTTCATGGCATCATTGTAAGCAAACCCCTGACATGGCAGTGGTGTATCCTCTGTAACACTTGAAAACAGGCACAGAACCACTCAAAGTTACTAACATTGTTAGTGCCTTTCTTATTCACTGGAGGTCATGTTTCATAGCTGAGTTTCTTAACATTTGGCAATATACTCTTTTTCCATCAAAAAATATCTGGGCAAGTAAAACACTGTCAGGATTGGCTATGGCCCTATGATCATCTCCTGCTGGCTGGTATTTAATGCACATCCGCAACACGAGGCAGCATTTTCTCTGCTAACTAATTCCAGGAACTAGAACACTCAATACTGCATCTCATGAAACCACTATCCTCAGATCATCCGAGCAACTCTTTTATGGGCCACCCCCTTCCTCCCTTGAGGGCAGAAAGGAAGCGTGTGTGCTACTGTGGTTGAACCTTGGAAGGATCAGTCAAACTGTCAGTCCTGCGCCGATTCAGTTGCTGCTGTTGCTGAGACTGGTGTTGCTGGTGATGTGACTGAGGGAAAGTGCTCTGCTGTAGTGGAAATGCAGCAGAGAGGATAAGCTGAGTTGAAGGGTTCCCGTGGAGCAATCTAGAAGTCTAAAAAAACAAATGGATTATGCAACACTGCTTTACCCGCACTATACTCTCTACATTAAGATTTACTCAACTTTTCCACTCTCCGCAGGAACAAAATCTCTACATAAGTTTTGCTTTCTCATTTAAAAATAATATTTTGGAAAACGCTAATGAGGATTTCCCTCTTCCTGAAAGTATAACAGAATTTCATTCTTTAAAAGGAAACTGAGCTAGAGGTTTTATGGTACAGAAAGCAATCTATGCCCTGAGGCAAACCACACATATTCTTTCACTTTATATGTCCTAAAGACCACATTTTAAACAGATGATACAATTTAAGCATCGCTAAGAGCACATGAAACATGAACATTCTGAGGTCAAACAGACAACACCTTCTGCACAGGCTTTTTGATTGGTGAGAGCAGCAGTTCAGTGGCCAAGAGCATGGGCCCTGAGGTGCACTGCCTGGGTTCAAACTCTGGCTGCCCCATTTTACCCGATGTGTAACTTGGTCAAGCTATTTACATCTCTGGGCCTCAGTTTCTTCATTTACAAAATAAGGAGAATCACAGTACCTCCCACAATGGGTTTCTGTGAAGATTAAATTTTAACATTATTTTTATTTAAAAGTACCATAAAAATGAGGGCAGGCAAAGTCAGAGACTTATGTCCTACAGGTAGCAGTATGATGTAACAAAGAAAAAGCAAAACAAAAAGCGAGCGGGCAATCTGAAGTCTGAAGCCCTGGCTGTGAGTTTTGCTCTGCTATTTATTAGCTGTGTGGCCTTGGGCAAATGTCAAGTCCATGCACTTCAGTTTCTTTTGCCTAATTGCTCCTTCTAGAGATATAAAGGAAACTAGCCAAAAGAAGGTGGAAGTCTTTCCTCGCTACTGACAATACATCTTGATGCAGGGTTCATAATTTTAAACTGGAACTGTGATGGGTGATTTCTGCAAATGTATATGAAGGACACCTGCACACGCACACAAACGGACAGATCTTTGAAACTTTAAGGCCATTAAGCTTTGCTAAGGACCTGGAGACATTTTCTTCTTCCCTCTGTTATTAGGAAAAGCTTTTGTAAGATAAAGAACTCAGGATATTTATACGCCTTACAGGGTTACAACAGAGGTACACTTTGGAACTAGGTGTTATATAACCAGAAAAGACAAATTGTGTATTTCTATCTACATATGAGTGTATTTCTAAAGGGTATTGCCTCTCTTATTTCTTTAGTGGTCCCACGTCTTTGGAATGTTTTTTTAGAAGTGGAAGAGAATGTTCATTCTTTTAAGAGCCCTCGTTCCCTGAGAGAAAACTGAGCTCTTAAGGCAAGTCTTCTCCCTTTCTAAGCTTTTGCTTAATTTTCATTGAATACATTTCCCCTAGAGAACAGTTTATAACTTATTATAAATTCTTGTCATTAATTCATTGGTAACAGTAGCTAACCCAGTCACTAATGGCTGCACTGTAGGCTTAAGGTCTAAGGGGTTGTGTGATTCTCAGAGATATTTAGGCAACTAACCTCTTTTAGTTGAGCACATCACCAAGTTCAGAATTATATTTGTACCAGAACACCAATGGCGATAAATTAACACTGTATTTATGTCTGAGCATACAGTATAACACTGAATCTTCTAATCATACCATATGCTGTATAACTTTAAAACTGATGCTATGTACCTGGCATACATGGAATGGTATCCAGCACAAATCTAGGCTTAGCCTACATTCAAAATCGCTGGCCTTTTAGACCAGTAAGGAAAAAGCTGGATTTCCAGATGTCATAGTCTGCTATTGTGTACCCCCAACGAGGGTACTGAGGTCCAGAAATTTGTCCTGCTGATTTCTTTGCTGAGGATCCCGGTCTAGGTGACTTTGTTCTGCACCCTTTAGATAAGTAGATTCTGTCTGATATACCCACATGAGATCTGTGTCTGCATTTTGGTTAATCTGAGTGTCTATTAATACATTTATCAAGACAGTGGTCATAAAATAAAGCTGGTTATGTGCCTTATACCATACTCAGTGATTTGCATGCTTCTTTTACCCATGAGCTATTAACTACTAGATATTAAATACTAGATATTAACTACTACCATGATATAATAACTACTAGTTATTAACTACTAACTACCATGAGATATTAACTACTAGCACCTCCATATTACAGATGAGGAAACTGAATTTTAGCAAGTTGAGTAACCTCCAAAGTTCACACAGTATGTGGTACAGCAGTGACTCCATCTCAGCGCAGGCTATGCCTCCACAGTATATCTCCTCTGATGTTAATGTATTACCAAAAAGTCACTATAAAATTTAATCCAATAAAATAATTTAAGATAATGCCTAATTTTTAAAAAAAAATCCCTTTCAACACCTCTGCCCTGTAGAGAGTACAGCTTGATGGGCCACTAGGAAAACAAGAGAACAGAGAAAGGTGCCTTTGCTTGAATTCCAGAAACTCTAGCCAGAGAGAGCTCTATGTAAAGTACCTTGATATGGGCAAGAAGCAGCCACTTACTCTGTCCAGCAGTTCAGACAGTGGGGTATCTCCACGGCAAGGTTAAAGGTTTTCCAAAGACAGAACAAGAGAAGAAAAAATAGCCAACTGGGATAAGCGTTCTGTCTTTATATAAACTTAAGTCATACAATGAGCCTTTATGGACTTCTCAGATCATTTTAAAAATGTTCCTTTAATCCCTAATTTCACTCCATAAAAGTAAACAGGTCTGGGACAGCTTCCCCACGGGGAGAATTACCTGTAAAAACTGCTGCGGCGGTTGGGCCAGCTGCGCCTGCGGTGGCTGCTGCACTGCAGGGAGTTGCTGTTCCTGGGAACTCTGCTGCTGCTGCTGCTGCTGCTGCGGGACCGGCAGTGTCTGTGACTGCGGTGGTTGTGGAGCAAAGGTAGGGTAGGCAGTCACCACCTGACCCATGAGCATAGCGCTGGGCACCACGACCGCCCCGCAGGCTACAGGAGCAGTTACTAACTTGGTCACAAGCTGCTGACCTTGAGAAAATCTGTTAGGAGGAAAGAACGGGAAAGGGAGTCAGAAGTACAAGGTATACATTATGAAAGGTGGTGGGCTGAACATTTCTCTAAGATAATACCCATGATATTGCCAATGAACTGATAGGGTATAACTCTAAGATAATCCCCTTTTAATACTGCCATACTAAAAGCTGTACGTTCCAATTTTGTTTCATGTTTTTAAAGATTCCCTTTGGGATATCAGTGAAACAAAAATGTGTAGAGCATGGGGCTTCCCTGGTGGCGCAGTGGTTGAGAGTCTGCCTGCCGATGCAGGGGACACGGGTTCGTGCCCCGGTCCGGGAGGATCCCACATGCCGCGGAGTGGCTGGGCCCGTGAGCCATGGCCACTGAGCCCTCGCGTCTGGAGCCTGTGCTCCGCAACGGGAGAGGCCACAGCAGTGAGAGGCCCGCGTACTGCAAAAAAGAAAAAAAAAAAAAAAAAAAATGTGTAGAGCAAAATGGAGTGAACCCAAACAAAAATACAAAACTGTTTTTCGATATCCACATGCAAAAGAATGAAATTTGACCTTTACGTCATATATAAAAATTAACTCAAAATTGATTAAAGACCTAAACATAAATTATGTTGAAACCATGAAACACTTGGAACAAAACATAGGGGGAAAGTTTCATGACACTGGATCGGGCAATCATTTCTTGGATATGACACTAAAAGCACAGACAACAAAAGAAAAAACAGATAAACTGTACAACAAAATTAAAAATGTTTGTGTTTCAAAGGACACTATGAACACAGTGAAAGGGCACTCCACAGAGTGGGAGAAAATATTTGCAAATCATACATCTAATAAGGGGTTAATAACTAGAAAATATAAAGCAATCCTACAACACAGCAACACACACACACTCTGATTAAAAAATGGCCAAGAGTCTTGAATAGATATTTCTTCAAAGACGATATACAAATGGTCAATAAGCACTGAAAAGAGGTTCAACATCACTAATCATTAGGGAAATGCCCATCAAAACCACTAGGAGATACCACTTCATATCCATTAGGATGGCTACTATCAAACAAAGTGTTGACAAGGGTGTGGAGAAATTGGAACCTTTGTGCACTGTTGGTGGGAATGTAAAGTGGTTCATCCACTATGGAAAACAGTATGGTGTTTTTTCAAATATATTAAAAATGTAACTACCATATGATCCAGCAATTCTAATTCTGGACATATACTCAAAAGAACTGAAAACAGGGACTCAAATAAATACTTGTACACCCATGTTCACAGCAGCTATTCAAAACAGTCAAAAGATGGATACAACCCAAGTGTTCATCAGTAGATGAATGGATCAAGAAAATGTGATATATACATTACAATGGAATATTATTTAGCCTTAAAAGGGAAGGAAATGCTGACACATATTATAACATGGATGAACCTGGAGGACATCATGCCAAGTGAAATGAGCCAGTTAGAAAAGACATATATTATGTGATTCCATTTATCTGCGGTATCTAGAGTAGCCAAAGTCACAGACTTATGTGCTTAGAAAGTAGAATGGTGGTTCCCAGGAGCTAGGGGGACGAGAAGTGAGGAGTTACCGTCTGATGGACACAGATTTTCAGTTCGGGAAGAAGAAAACATTCTGGCGATTGAAGGGAGTGATTGTCACAATGGCGCGCATGCACTCATGTCAGTGAACGGTACGTGTGAAAATGGTTAACACAGTAAGTATTATGTTGTGTATATTCTACCACAATAAAAAAAAATTTAACCTGTTAAAAGTATCAACTTTTTTCTCTTTATAAAATTACTAGGTACTTGGGAGGTAGGTATATGTGACACATGATTTTGCTAATGAAAATAAACTAATCAAAATAAAGCAGTCATAAGGGAATTTTTAAAAAACTCTCTAGGTTTACAGATGTTTACATTGCAAGCTGTATCTTATAAACATAATTCAAAACTAAATGACATCCTAACAGTACATAAAAATACACTCAATTTATAAATTTATCAAGGAGCAGAGTACCCACCGTGTTACAATTCACTAATATTCCCTCCCACCCACCTTCCTTCTTCCACAGTCTTTAACAAGACAACAACAAAAAACGATGCCTCTTCAGGGAACAATATTATTTCTATCTGCCTTTTTTGTGAGATGAAGTTAGTTTCCAACACTCGTCATCACGGTGAGGAAATTGAGACATGACTCTACCGTCGATTTAGCATGACACAGCTGCAATTACAAACTGTTCAAAGCACATAACTACGATTCAACTTAGCACATATACATACTTTATATGCTCCACAAGACAAAATAAATCTATTCTGAATCCATTCCAAACCTTAAAAATAAAATACTGTATATTATATACTTCAGGACCAAATGCATTATTTAATGCAAAAACATATATAGTAAAAAATTTACCTATAAAGAAAGCACAAAGAAACAAATAACATTACAAAGTGGCTTAATCATAGAAATGCTAAGCACTAATTTCTCTGTAATCTAAAAAGTAATTCGTATCTGAATTGTCCAACTGCCCACTGGTAAACTATGAGACTACCTCATCCCTCTCTGGCACTAAGAGAGTCTGCAAGCTACTTTGGCTTAACTTCTGTGGCTTTGTATACACTCCTACCTTTGCCTAGAACACCCTCCTGGACTCCCTGCCACATGCATATCCAAAGCCAAGCTCTTTAAGACTCAGGTCAAGTATCTCCTCCCTGAAGCTTTCCCTAACCACACTCCTCTCTTCACCTGCTTGCCTCAACCCATAACACTGCTCACTTCCTCCTTTCTAAAGACCTAGTAAGGATTTACCACATCAAACAATACTGATTATTTACCTTTCTATGGCTTTGACTAGTCTGATCTTTGTCCTGGGATAAAGAATGCGCCATACTCATATAAGTAGGCACGCAAATGTTTGCTGAAGTATGTTTTTCCCCCTTCAAAAAACAGTTGTCTACAAATAATTGCTAAATTGTGTCCTCCCAAATGCATGTCAATGTTCTACGTTAATGGATTTTCCCTCGGGCTTTAAAACTAGTTCTCTATATTTCTGTGGGGCATATTCATAATACTTTCTTTCAGAAGTCAAAGCTGAAAGCTGGACTTTTTAACTTGAAGGAACTGAATTCCAAAGAGAAGAAATGAGTTTCTCTCTGCTCTTACTGCTTCTGCAATCCTGCAGCTTCTTTCCTCTCTGGAAATTATTAATAGGACTTTAATAAAATCTATTACACAGTCTAATACAACAGCAAGGTTTTATTATAAGAGCAGCAGCCTACTTATATTGTACTAAAATTAGTAAAAAATAAAATGTATTTAAAATATCATTAAGACTAGAAATCCTATAGTTGTTGAAAGACTCCTTCCTAATATTCGAAAAGGGTATTTCTTCATAATATTTGTTTCTAAGTCAGCTATTTGGATGACTAAAATAAGTCACAGATGGCGGTTTTTCTAGAAGTGCCCACAGAACTTTAGCATAGTATATGTTAAAGCACGTGAGCTTTGAAATCAGACACCCAGGCTTGAATTCAGATACCCTTCTTCACTCCCTAACAGCTATAGACCCTTGACCAAATTATTAAAAACTCACTTTATTCTTACCTGGGAAATAAAAGACCCTAACACCTATTTTTTTAAAAAATAAAAATTAAATGAGATAATATATTTTGAGCATGTAGTACAGTACTTAACACAAATCAAGAAAGGTGAGCTACTCTTACTCCATAACACATATAAACTATGGCAGCAAACACCCTAACCACTGTTACTACACTGACAACTCACCAGCATCTGTACTGAAATGATAAAAGTTTTATAGTGATATAGACAAACCCTATTATAAAACTTGTGTAACAGTGTGCTGTAGAATTTGGATTCTATAATATTTGTTAGCACATTTCTGAACAAAACAAAACTTGTTGTTACTCTTTTATTATAAAGTCCGTAAACAATGGATACATTCTGTGTTTTTATTTCAAATTCAAGAGTTAGCAACAAATTAAAATCACGTTTTTAAAGATCAAAGTGTTGTTGCTGTTGTTGTTGTTTTTTGTGGTACGCAGGCCTCTCACTGTTGTGGCCTCTCCCGTTGTGGAGCACAGGCTCCGGACGCACAGGCTCAGCGGCCATGGCTCACGGGCCCAGCCGCTCCGCGGCATGTGGGATCTTCCCGGACCGGGGCACGAACCCGTGTCCCCTGCATCGGCAGGCGGACTCTCAACCACTGCGCCACCAGGGAAGCCGTAAAGTATTGCTTTTTAATCAAACAATTTACATCTTTGAAATGACGGACGAAATATGACCACTACCTTATCTGTCTGTCCTGAGTGAATGTAGTTACTGCAGCACTCTGGGAACTGTTCTGTGGCATACTAGATGGAATCTGGACCATGCTTCCGGCCGTCGGCTGAGAAATCACCATAGTGTTATACAGTGGGGCTGTAAGAGTGCTCTGTGTCTGACTGGGAGGAGATGTTTGCTGACTGTGCCCGCTCAGTACATTCTGTTGATTCTGCTAGGAAAGAGAAGATTTTACAGATAGATTATCTGAAAAAAATTTATTCAGGAAGTATGATTCTACTACTCATCATTCTAACAATAGCTGACATGACAGAAAAAGAAGTGGCAGAACATATTACTCTGGGAGAAATCAAGGACTAACTTGTAGTCATTGAGGATGAATTAGCCTTCAGTATCTTGCTGGAAGGTAAGCTATGACTTTTGAAAAGGAGCATGCTCTTAACAGGGAGGATATGAAATATACATGAAGAATTTCTTCAAACACCCAAAGTAGGTGACTGACATTACACATTTTTATATCTTTCATTTGAAGTCTTGAGATTTATAATCACAGATGCACACCAATTACCAAAATTTCCTAGAATGTTGATTAAGCCATCACTGCCCTAACAATACAGTCTTCACCTATGGTAACATATGTCCTAGTCAGACACTTGCAAGTCAAAGTCTTTTTTTTTGTTAACACACAGAACTAGTCCGTATGTTCATTTTAAGCAAACTGCAAAATTTTTAAATGTCAAAATACTGAAAGCATTCAATGTTCAACAATTAAGAACAATTTTGCTCAAAATATTTTAATTATCACTCTCAATACTATAGTTTCTATTACTAGTAAAGTTTTAAATATGGTAATGTTCAAGATGAAGCTTTTGTTTTAGCAACACCATACATTTCAATCACTGAACACTCCACAGCCCACTGTACTCGATAACGTTACCTGACTTGATGTACTTTGTAAAGTCTGCTGTTGTATCATGTGCTGAGTTGTGCCAATGTGTCCAGTATTCATCCCACTTTGAATCTGGTTAGTCTGAACAACCTGGCTTTGCATATTTATAGGTGCAAGCTGCTGGATATTAGATGAATTTCCAGAAGAAAGTTGAACAGAACCAAAATTCAATCCAGGGGTTGACTGTTGTAAAAACATCTTTAAAAATAAAGATTACATTGAAATGATCTTTTTAAGTTAAAAAGAATGAGAGCATTAAAAAAAAACAGCTAAAAATTAAGTTTGAAAGGCAAGTAACAAGAAGACTAAGTCATTCTGAATGAACACTGAGCAAAACATAACTGCTGAGTAAAACATGATACTCATTTTCATTCTTTCAGTCACCCTAACCCTATCATGTCTCTAATTGTCAGGAAAAAAGCGTTATAAATTTCAAAACCTCCACTTGTTTGACATTTTTACATGTTGGGGATTATTTTATCAGCTAGCGTTACCCTAACTCAGAGCTACTCAAAGGTCTGTGGACTGGCAGCTCTGCATCACTCATCATTTATAATTCACAGCATTAGACAGAAGTAGCCTTCACTTAAAGTTTCCTTTGACCAAAGTCCTAGTCTCCTTGGATAGACATAACTTTAGAGTGGCCTTGTTGGTTGACCAAATGAGACTAATTTGAATCACACCTACTAGTATGTTTTTTAAAAAATGATTGATGATTGATTCATAAATTCTGTACCTACGTGTACCTAAAAGTCTATGTAAAGTATTTTGATGTTATGGGTTTAAAGCTTACTAAACATTAGCCTGCTAAAAGATGACTCTAATCTGGAGAAACAAGGATGCTGATGGAAACACTCTTAGGAATGAATCATCTTTAGAGACTGTTAATACAACCCTATTGAGTAAATAACCAATGAGTATTTATTGAACTAAACTGAGGAAATGTATCTTTTGCATCTCACCTTTAATTAAGAAAAGTCAATTTCCTTAAGAAGCCAAAATGCAAATAGCATGCTTTGCTTGAATTCAAATGTAATAACGTACCTGAAGCCCTTGACCATGGACCATTTGAAGCTGCTCTTGAATTTTTCTCAGTTCTTCTTGTTGCCGATGAATGTTTGCCTCTATCATCCGAGTCCGTTGCTCCAACTGGTCTTTCAGATGCTGCATGGCTCCTAACTGAGCTGAGAACTGAAACTTAAGTATTGTGGATGGAAAAAGTGTAACATAGTTTACAATCACTTCTCGTAACTGTAAAATGTGAAACACAAGCAGTACACCGTGAGCTAAGAATGTTACGCCAGTTACTAATGTATCGCCTCTCAACTCCTAATTCACCTGTCTTTGCCCGGCTTTGTGATACTGGAGCTGGACCCGACAAATGTATCTCCGTAGTCAGCAGGCACAAGCAGTCCTGTCAGTGACGATGCTGGAGGGATACTGCAAAGTGAGGTGCCTATCTTTCTGGTTCTGGTGCTTTTGCTTCTTGTTTTTATGCCAATGGGTAGCATCCTAGTGAGTGTCATCAGCGCTCCAGCAGGTGGCTTTCCAGCAAGTCTCACTGGCATCCTAGTGGGCAGCTCCCCAGCAAATGTTACTGGTACCCCAGCAAGTGGCTTCTTGCTCTCCAGCCCTAGTCTGTGGCACCTCCGTGAATGTGTGTACCATCCAGTGGCTACAAACACACCTGCCTAATGGGATCTGAGTCTCAGCCTGGCCTGGAAGAGCAGGAGTTCAGGAGGGTCGAGGGGGTCTTCCAAGTTGCTCCCCCTTGGCTACTCTCCCTTTCACTTACATTTAGTGGCTGGTCTCTACAGCTGTTTTCCCTGTATTCTTTTGAATTCTCTTAACTGCTTTCAGTAGTTAATCTCTGTTACCAGTAATTTGTTATACTACCCCTGTTCAAATTTCTGGTCTAGCTTCTGACTAGATCTTGACTGATTACAAGATGAATTAATAACACTGGCTTTAGAAGACCTAGGTTCCTACTGCGGCACTACCACTTGCTAGAACAAGTCACTGAACTTCATTTCTACTCTTTAACAACTGAAAAAGTAGCCTGCACCTAGCGTTGTTCACATCAAACTGTCATCCCTAGAATGTCCTCTTTGTGCATTAGAAAGTTATAAAAATCTGACATTAGAAAGTTGTAAAAGTCTGACAGATAACCAACCATGAAATTGTTCTCAGACAAGTACAAAACCTAGGCTTTTAAAGACTAAGCGATTATGCATACATGAATGAAAGCATAGGTATTCTACCTACAGAGTAAATAATGTTTTCAATCTTACTTATTTCTCTGTTTCACCTGAGTTATAGGCAGCTTCTATTTACTACTGCTTGAAACTTAGTCACATTTGTTGATTCACCACTTAAGCTCGTTTACTTAATTCCAGGAATATTCTGCACAGGATACAGTGTAAGAGCAGAAAGAATTTCACTGTATTGGAAATCTGTCTTAATCTTAAAATAGTCTCCTACAATTCATGTAAAAGTGAGAAATGCCCCCCAAAAGCTTTTTTACTCTATCTTCAAAAGTTTGTACTAAGAACACTGATTATTACTTTTCAAAGTATACGACTCTGACTTCTGAAGTTGACAATACCAGATCAAATCATACATTAGATTACACCAGGTGTGAGAAAACATTACAAGTTTAATACCCTCATGCCTTAATTTTTCATTGTTTGAAATTTTATATTTATGTCATACAAATATATTTTATCCTAACTAAAGTTATTTATACCTTTAGGTAAACATTACATTGTCACCACTTAAAGGATTTCTATTAAATACAAATACGAAAATAAAAATAAACACAGAAAGCAGAATAACGGGAAATAAAATCACAGAACTAAGAGGCAGAGTGCTTGGCTTTATCACTGAATGAAATACGAGATTCGAATACCTATTAACATTTTTGACATAGTCGATACTATTTATTTCATGAAAATATTCCTTTACAATGTTAAGAAATGCTTATTCAGTATCTTGAGATTAATGAACTAATAATATTGAAAATATGTCAAATATTTACATAAAAAGTTCTGTTACCCTTCAGAATAAAAAGCTTTTGAGGACTCAGTGCTGATAAAAACTACTGCAACTCCAGATACTATTTAATAATACAGTGCTGTTATAAATACCTTACACAATTATATGTTGCTAAAGGTCAAGATTATGACATTTAGGTAATTTATAGCACTGCCAATATATCTGTACAAGTGTCATAATATATAATAGCTATAGTTATATATATATATATATAATTTAAATAACCACATATGATAAGGGTATTTTTAGAAAAACATTGTTTTTACCTATTGCTAACTATCATTATTTGAAATTAAGATACTGTTAAGATATCTTTAACACCAAACAGAAACTTTTGGATTATTTTTAGCACAACTTAGTAGTATTTTTAACGTGTCTGAGGCACTGAATGAGTGCAGTCATAAATGACAAGTTGCGAAGTTATAATCAAAAGTGTCACTTTTGCAATACCTCTCCTTTGTCTTGCTAGTTTTTATATTTAAGCCTCCTCTGGCACTCAGTCCAAGTAACAATTCTTCCAGGAAGTTCTCTTTCACTTCCTCAGGCTGCATTAAGGGTCCATCTAATGTGCTCACATATCAAGACTTCAGACCCTGAGCATAGACTATAGTACATTGTATTGTAGTTAACTGTCCTTCCCTCTAGATGTAATAAAGTCTCTTGGTACAGATATATTTACTGCCAGCACCTGCAATATCTGATAATACAAGGAACTCAATAAATGTCCTGTATATAAACAAATGAATGAATATATGAATAAAATTACTCAATTCTTCCACTATCCATAAGAAGAACAAAATGAACAGCTACATTTGATCTTTAGTATCTTTCTGCCTATACTGTTTCTCAATAGGGATTAAACAGGATAGTTTTTTGTTGTGCAAAACTGTCACACACCCTAAAAGACAATTAGCACCCCTGGTCCTTGCTGACTAAAGGGCCAGTGGTACCCCAATATCATTGACAATCAAAAAATCCCCAGATATTCTAAATGCCCACAGCTGAGATTTACTGCCCTGTAAGTATGTACTTTTAAAAATCTCTAGTAGCTTAAAAACAATTTATAATTTTAAAATACTTAACTGAAACAAACAGAAATACCTGGGACATGCCTTGTGGAACTGGTAAATTTGCAGCTTGAGACATCACTGGCTGTGTTAATGACTGACCGACAGACTGGGAATTTATGGACTAGAAGCAAAACAGAAAATAACACTGGGGTGACAATCACTCCCATAAATGAGTACTTCCACCAGAAATATCACCATGGCATCTTTATAACTGAATTACAGTTAGCCTCATACTTTTTTAGCTGAGTATAGGCATGTCTTCCCCCTCTAAACTGGAAATGCCTATTCCCTATTTATCTTTTTGTCTCTCAAGGCACCTGCCACATTACCTTGCATGGGCTCCCAATAAAAGCTGGTTGGACTTTACTGAAAGTGATTGGTATTTGAAATTAGAAATAAAACGGCTCTAAATTATCAGTCTTCCATAACTGAAAAAAAAAAATCTAACAGTTTACCTGAAAAATAATCAAAAGGACTGGTATGTTTGACAACTACTTCACAGAAAAATAAAGATCTTGAGTAAGTGTTATGTATCAACAACTATTTTGAATTTCATAGAAAGGGATAATGAATAAATGAATTTCTGAAGATTTAGATGATGTTTTTTTCCCCTTTAATAAATCTTTATTCAGAAGAATACTACCTGTAGAGTTTACCTGACTACTAAATGATGACCTCCTTTGTGCCATCTTTTCATGAGCTGGTAAATGCTGTCTGGGAGGAGTGCTAGTATCCGTTGGGATCTTTGTAGGTGTAGCTAAGGTTGGTCAACAAAAACAGAATAGCATTAGTACTTTATAAAATATAATTTTCAAAGATCAATCTCAAAACGCATTTCAGTGAATAAAAGTGGTTTTTGAGTTATTTTTCTAAATTATTCAATAAAAGTGAAGTCTATGACAACAAGATGATTCATTTTAATCACTTCTTTTTTAAGGACAAAGAAAATATCTGAAATAGGAAAACTCCAAATATAAAAATGGTTACTACTCCTATAACTCAATAGTAAAAAAAACTAATAACTCAATTAAAAAATGGCCTAAGGACTTGCACAGATATTTATCCAAAAAAGACATAGAGATGACCAGCCGATATATGAAATAATATTCAACGTCACTAATCAGGGAAATGCAAATCAAAACCACAATGAGATATCACCTCTACCTGTCAGGATGGCTATTATCAAAAATATCACACTGTAAATCAACTATACTTCAATTAAAAAAAAATCCAGCTTATAAACTGTTCAAAAAAAATCTGAAGACGTGTTGGTAAGAACGTGGAGAAACTGGAACGCTTGCACACCGTTGGTGGGGATGGGAAATGTCGCAGACACTGTAGAAACAGTATGGATGCTTCTCAAAAAAATTAAAATTAGAACTACCATATATGATCTAAAAATCCCACTTCTGGGTATTTATGCAAAAGAATTGAGATCAGCACCTCAAAGAGATACTAACATTCCAACGTTCACTGCAGCACTATTCATCAGAGCCAAGGTATGGAAACAATCTAAATGTCTATTGACAGATGAATGGATTAACAAAATGTGGTGTATACATACAGTGAAATACTACTATTCAACCTGGAAAAGGAAAGACATTCTGCAGTTTGGGACTTGGATGAACCTTGAGGCCATTATGCTAAGTGAAATAAGCCAGTGACAGAAAAAGACAAGTACTGCATGACTCCATTATATGAGGTATCTGAAATAGTCAAATTCATTGAATCAAAGAGCACAATGGTGACTGCCAATGGCCAGGCAGCAGGGAATGGGGAATTATTAATTAACGGGCATAAAGTTTCAGATAAGCACAATGAATAAGCTCTAGATCTGCAGTACAACGTCATACCTATAGTCAACAATAATGTACTGTACACTTAAAAATTTAAGAGGGTAGATCTCATTTTAGGTGTTCTTGCCACAGTAAAATAATTTGGTTTTTAAAAGGAAGAAATAGCTATAATAGGGAAAAAATTTTTTTCTATGATCTCAGAAATTTCTATATTTAACCTCTTTTGATGTTCTACCCACAATGTTGAGTAGTTCAGACAACCCCCTTTTTCATTATATATAGTTTTAATACTCTGAGAAACAAAGGTGCTAGACTCTTTTTAAAAAATTAAAAAGGATATTAATTTAATGACAGTTATGTAAGTCTGCATAAAGACAAGATACACACAAAGCACTTTCAAAAAGCAAACTCAAAGAGCACTACTTACTGGCTCTACCAATAAAAAAGGAATTACTGTAATAGTTTTGCTTTCTTCTTGAGGGATGATTAAAAAATAACAAGACCAATATTACTACCTACATATTCTATAGGCTACTTTATAAACTTAACTCTTCGCTAGATGTGAGCAATGTGCCTCTTGCTCACTGAAAAGGCTAGTGTATTTCAGAAATGTAAACACTTATCATTTGAAAGTGGCAGTCGATGAAAAATGCTGATACCGGCAACATAAACAATTCAGAAGGACTCTCTTTAAAGGAAGTCTGCTTTCAGGCTGGGGTACTCACAGGAAGGGTCTGAGACTGCAGTGTGAGATGATTTTCTTGAACTCCGGGAGGAAGCAGAAGGAGTTGGGCTGTGATCAAACCTTTCCAATGCTTCCTTGAGACTGACTGTATTTATACGATTATCAGACCCAGAATCTTGGCTCTAAGGAGACAAGAGTAAAATAAATGTTTTCTTGTGGTTCAGTTCAGAGTTACCAAATTAGCAATACTGCTTGCTAATTCCTCCTCCCCCAAATCAGTTTTTACCCCATAACAAGGGAAGTGTACCTGTGTAATATTAGGTAAAGAAATGAAAAAAAAAAATTTTAATAGCCAGAAAGTTTTGGTTTCATTCTCTATTTAAAGAAACAACAGATGCAAAGGAATGAAGCTGGACTCTTACCTTATACCATATATAGAAGTTAACTCAAAGCGGATCAAAGATCTAAACGTTAAGAACTAAAACTATAAAACTTTTAGGAAAAAAAAAGGGAAAAGCTTTATAACATTCGATTGGGCAATGATTTCTTGGATATGACACTAAAAGCACAGGCAACAGAAGTGTATCAAAGGACACTATAAACAAAGTGGAAAAGCACCATGGAATGGGAGACAACATTTGTAAGTCATTTATGTGATAAGGAATTAATACCCAGAATATATAAAGAGCTCCTACCACTCAACAGCAAACAAAAAAACCAAAAAACAAAACCCAAAAATACCTGCCACAAAAAATCCAGTTAAAAAATGGGCAAAAGTCTTGCAGAGACATTTCTCCAAAGAAGATATATAAGCAGCAAACACATGAAAAGATGCTTAATATCACTAATCATTAGGGAAATGCAAGTCAAAACCAAGAAATACCACTTCAATCAAGATGGCTATTACAAAAAAAAACAGAAAATAACCAGTGTTGGTGAGGATATGAAGAAACTGGAACCCTTGTGCAGTGCTGACAAGAATGTATAAAATAAAACAGTGCAGCTACTATGGAAAACCGTAACAACAGCTCGTGAAAAAATTAAATATAGAATTACCATATGATCCAGAAATTTCATTTCTGGGTATATCCTCAAAAGAATTGAAAGCAGGTACTCAAACACATATTTGTACAGCCATGTTCATAGCAGCATTAATCACAATAGCCAAAAGATGGATGCAACTCAGGTGTCCATTGATGGATGAATGAATAAACATAATGTGGTGTATACATACAATGGAATATTATTCAGCCTTTAAAAGGAAATGCTGACACATGCTACAATATGGATGAACCTTGAGGACATTATGCCAAGTGAAATAAGCCAGTCACATACAGACAAATACTGTATGATTCCACTTACATGAGGTACCTATAGGAATCAAATTCACAGAGTCAGAAGTAGATTGGTGGCTGCCAGGGGCTGGAGGGAGGAGGGAATGGGGAGTTACTGTTTAATGGGTATGGAGTTTCAGTTTGGAAAGATGAAAAGGTTTTGGTGATGGATGGTGGCGATGCTTGCACAACAGTGTGAATGTACTTAATACCACTCAACTGTATACTTAAAATAGGTTAAGATGGTAAACTCTGTTACATATATTTCACCACATCAGAAAAAAGAAAAAGTGAAAAAAAAAAAAACCCAACAGAATTAAGATGACACTTAAGTTTACAGACAAGGCACTAAAAGCATCTTTGGAACTCCGCGTTTGACTGCTCAAAATCTTCTTCATACCAACTCTGACCTTTCTCCAGAATTCAATATCCATATTGGTGATTCATCCAATATCCTGTCCTGGCCTCTCAGCTTTCTAGGAACTCCTCGTCTCCAAGAAACTTTTTCCTCTACTTTACCGCATTCAATCTCTACTCCTTGTCATTACCAGATACTCTAGCACCTCTAAGAGCACAAATTAAAATCTAACTTTAAACCAGCCCTGTCCTACCTAGCCTTCCAGCTCACTTGTTCCTTTGGAGACAATTATAGTCAACCTAAAATGACCGCCAACCTAAAAAAGATACTCAAAACTAAGCAGAAACATTAAGTTTTCTAGTGGGCTCATCTTCCTACTCTTCACAATTACTCCATATCTTTCCCATTGTTCCTAAGCTTCTTTCTCCCTCTCTCAACTGATGGCTTTGTCTTATATCGATGAGAATACTTGCCACCACCAAATATGTAACTCTACCTATTAACATACCAGGTATATGAACATAACCTTCTTCTCTTCCCTCCTCATTATAATGGAGGGAAGTAGGTCCTTGTTGAATATCTATTTTATACATAGTAGTCTGCATATGTTAACCTCAGCATCCTAATTTACCCCTCCCATCCACCTTTCCCCCTTGATAACCACAAGTCCGTTCTCTGAGAGTCTGCTTCTGTTTTGTAAATAAGTTCATTTGTATCATTTTTTAGATTCCACATATGAGAGATATCATATTTGTCTTTGTCTGACTTACTTCATTCAGTATGATAATCTCTAGGTCCATCCATGTTGCTGTAAATGGCATTATTTAGTTATTTTTTATGGCTAATATTCCATTATGTATACATACCACATCTTCTTTATCCATTCTTCTGTTGATGGACATTTAGGTTGGTTCCATGTCCCGGCTATTGTAAGTAGCACTGCAATGAACATTGTGGTGCATGTATCTTTTCGAATTATGGTTTTCTCCATATACATGCTAAGGAGTGGGATTGGTGGATTATATGGTAATTCTATTTTTAGTTTTTTAAGGAACCTCCATACTGTTCTCCATAGTGGCTGTACCAGCTTACATTCCCACCAAAAGTGCAGGAAGGGTTCCCTTTTCCCCATACTCACTCCAGCATTTATCGTTTGTAGACTTTTTGATGATGGCCATTCTGACCCATGTGAGGTGATACCTCACTGTAGTTTTGATTTGCATTTCTCTAATAAGTAGCGATGTTAAGCATCTTTTCATGTGCCTATTGGCCACCTGCATGTCTTCTCTGGAGCAATGTCTATTTAGATCTTCTGTCCATTTTTTTGGTTGAGCTGTTTGTTTTTTGGTATTGAGCTGCATGAGCTATTTGTATATTTTGGAGATTAATCCCTTGTTGGTTGCATCATATGCGAATATTTTCTCCCATTCTGTGGGTTGCCTTTTCATTTTGTTTATGGTTTTGTTTGCTGTGCAAAAGCTTTTACGTTTAATTAGGTCCCATTTGTTTATTTTTATTTTCATTACTCTAGAAGGTGGATCCAAAGATATTGCTGTGATTGATGTCAAAGAGTGTTCTGCCTATGTTTTCCTCTAAGAGTCTTATGGTATCCAGTCTTACATTTATGTCTTTAATCCATTTTGAGTTTATTTTTGTGTGTGTTGTTAGAGAATGTTCTAATTTCATACTTTTACATGTGGCTGTCCAGTTTTCCCAGCACCCCTTACTGAAGAAACTGTCTTTTTATATTCTTGCCTTCTTTGTCATAGATTAATTAACCATAGGTGTGTGGGTTTATTTCTGGGCTTTCTATCCTGTTCCACTGATCTGTAAGTCTGTTTTTGTACCAGTACCTTACTGTTTTGATGACTGTAGCTTTATAGTATAGTCTGAAGCCAGGGAGACTGATTCTTCCACCTCCATTTTTCATCTCGAGATTGCTTTGGGGGCTTCTCTGGTGGCTCAGTGGTTAAGAATCTGCCTGCCAATGCAGGGGACATGGGTTCGAGCCCTGGTCCAGGAAAAGCCCACATGCCATGGAGCTACTAAGCCTGTGTGCCACAACTACTGAGCCTGCGCTCTAGAGCCTCCGAGCTACAACTACTGAGCCCGCACGCCACAACTACTGAAGCCTGAGCACCTAGAGACCGTGCTCCTCAACAAAAGAAGCCACCACAATGAGAAGCCTGCACACAGCAACGAAGAGTAGCCCCGCTCACTGCAACTAGAGAAAGCCAACGCACAGCAATGAAGACCTGATGCAGCCATAAATAAATAAATAAATAAATTAATTAATTAATTTTTGGCTATTTGGGGTTTTTTGTGTTTCCATACAAATTTTAAGATATTTTGTTCTAGATCTGCAAAAAATGCCATTGGTAATTTGATAGGGATAGCATTGCAATCTGTAGATTGCCTTGGGTAGTACAGTCATTTTGACAATATCAATTCTTCCAATCCAAGAACATGGTATATCTTCCCATCCATTGGTGTCATCTTCAATTTCTTTCTTCAGCATCTTATAGTTTTCAGAGTACAGGTCTTTTGCCTCCTTAGGTAGGTCTATTTCTAGGTATTTTATTCTTTTTGATGCGATGGTAAATGGAATTGTTTCCTTAATTTATCTTTCTGGTCTTTTGTTGTTAGTGTATAGAAATGCAACAGATTTCCGTGTATTAATTTTGTATCCTGCAACTTTACCGAATTCATTGATGAGCTCTAGTAGTTTTCTGGGAGCATCTTTAGGATTTGCTATGTATAGAATCATGTCATTTGCAAACAGTGACAGTTTTACTTCTTCTTTTACAATTTGGATTCCTTTTATTTCTTTTTCTTCTCTGACTGCCGTGGCTAGGACTTCCAAAACTATGTTGAATAAAAGTGGTGAGAGTGGACATCCTTGTCTTGTTCCTGATCTTAGAGGAAATGCTTTCAGCTTTTCTCCTGCTGAGTATGATGTTAGATGTTGCCCTCACTGATTCTTAATTCCTAGGTTACCAACATTCACATATTCGACACCATGACTTCTCTATTCCTTGATGAAGACCTTGACATCCACTTGTCCTCAATCACTTATTCTTATAGTTAAACCCTAGACCTTGTCATAATCAATAAAAATAAGCATTCCATAACCTCAGTTTCAAACATCCTACGCTTTAACCACCTTTCCCCCTGTTTCTTCCTCATTCCCTTTAGTATCCCAACTCCAATAATCCTTCAGTGGAACCTAAAATACATCAATTCTACCACAGTTTCATAATCACTCTTGTCTTCTCTTCCCTCTTTAACCAGCTTAAAATGATGGTTAATCATCAGACACACCCTTGAGTGTATCATCAACTCCCTTGCCCGTATCTCCCTTCACCATACTCCCTTAGGAAAATACCAGTGCTGGTGAAACCCAATTATTAACCTATTCCACATCTGTTCCTGCACAGCTGAACATGGCTGAAGAAACACACATGCTAACCGTCGTTCTGTCTTTAAATAAATGACCAAGACCCTCAATGAGTCCTTAATCCTGCCTGCCAAACAGACTAAAATTCCCTTGTCCATTCACTTTCTCACTCTCCTAGAAAATCATTCAACACTTTTCCCTCTTTTCAAACCCCAAACTCCACTTCCTATTTCACTGTAGAGAAATGCCACAGCTCCACTACTATATCAACCTTCCTACCAGCATACATACTCACATATTCTACCCTTCTTCATGTTACTGTAATTCAGGGATCAGCACACTTTTCTGTAAGGGTCAGAGAGTCAATATTTTAGGCTTTGTGGGCCACACAGTCTCTGTCACAACAATTCAACCGTTGTAGTACAAAAGCAGCCATATGCAATATACGATTGAGTGTGGCTATGAAATCTGATGATATAATCTTTGTGTGTCACAAAACATTATTTTTTTTCAATCACTTAAAAACATGTAAAAACATATTTGTAGCTTGTGGGTGTTACAAACCAAGGCAGAGGGCCAGATCAAGCCGAACGGCCATAGTTTCCCGACTCCTTCTGTAGCTGAAATCATCTGCTCCTCTATCTAGCTAAGCCTAATCCATTCACTTGTCCACTAGATCCCATCTTCTTTCACCTACTCAAGAACACTGCTCTAGCATTTCTACTGCTCTCTCTCCTATCACCAATTTTTCTCTCTCCTTCAGACCATTCTTGTCCATATACAAATATGCTATTTTTTCTCCCACCTTAAAAAGCAAAAGCTTCTTCTTAGCCCAGTGCTTCCTATTATTGCCGGATCTCTCTCCTCTTTGTAGTAAAACCCTTCCCTACTTACCATCTCTAATTCCCCTTGTCTCAGAAAACTCTCTTCTAAACCCACTCTAATCAAGCTTTCCCTCATATTACTATTCCACCTGGTCTGTTCTTACTGATCAATGAATACATGTTACTGAACTGAATGCTCAATTCTCAGTACTCATCTAATTTAACTTATTTCAGCAGAACCTGACAAAGCTGACTGTTCACTCCTAACTGACACGCTCACTTTCTTTTCTTGGCTTTTAGGACAACTTAGTTTCCTGGTATTATTCCTACTTCAGTGGATATTTCTCCTTGGTCTCCTGTGATTGGTTCTTCCTTGACCCCTTCACGTCTTAATGTTGAGTGCCCCAGTGCTTAGTGCCTGATCATCTTCTCTCTACACTCATTCCCCTGGTGATCATGTTTAGATTCCTGACTAAAACCATCCACACATGGACATTTCTGAAAAATATATCGCAAGTGGACCTCTTCCCTAAACTCAGGAGGATCATGGTGGTAACATTAATGTGGGGAGAAAGGAGACATAGTTGGAGTATATTTTGTAAGTAGGGCTAGCTGAATTTCCTAGGATTGGACATGGGCATTAGGGGAAAAAAAGAAGTAAAGAGAACAATCTCTATATGTATTACTTTGGTTTCTATGATAGTCCTTATTTCAAGGAACTCTAGATTTAAGCACTTTCCTCAGAAAATTTCTTTCACTAAAAACATGCTGGATTTTCCTCCACTGAGCAGACAGAGCCTCTTTGGAAAAATTCTTTCATATGGGACCCATGAGAGCATCAGCCATATTCTCAGCAGCTAGAGCGATGTCCAGTACTTCCTGGCACTCTTCTTTTTTTTTGTTTGTTTTTGTTTTTGCGGTACGCGGGCCTCTCACTGCTGTGGCCTCTCCCGTTGCGGAGCACAGGCTCCGGACGCACAGGCTCAGCGGCCATGGCTCACGGGCCCAGCCGCTCCGCGGCATGTGGGATCTTCCCGGACCGGGGCACGAACCCGCGTCCCCTGCATCGGCAGGCGGACTCTCAACCACTGCGCCACCAGGGAAGCCCGGCACTCTTCTTTTTTAACTGAAGTATGGCTGATGCACAATATTGTTAGTTTCAGGTGTACAACATAGCGATTCAACATTTAAATATGAATATCATGGTAAGTCTGGTACCCATCTGTCCCCATACAAAGCTATTAGTTTTATTAACCGTATTCCTATGTGACTTACTTATTTTACAACTGGAAGTCTGTACCTCTTAATCCCATTCACCTATTTTGCCCCAGCCCACACCCCCCACCCCGCCCCACTCTGGAAACCACCAGTTTGTTCTCTGTATCTATGGGTCTGTTTTGTTTGTTCATTTGTTTTGTTTTTTAAATTCTATGTATAAGTGAGATCAGTTGTCTTTCTCTGACTTATTTCACTTGGCATAATGCCCTCAAGATCCATCCATATTGCTGCAAATAGCAAGATTTCATTTTCTTACAGCTGCAAAGTATTCCACTGTATATATGTACCACATTTTTACTTAGGTTGCTTCTGTATCTTGGTTATTGTAATTAATCCTGCCATGAACATGGGTGCATAAATCTTTTCGACTGTTTTTGTTTTCTCCAGGTAAATACTCAGAAGTGAAACTGATAGGTCGTCCTGTTTTTAATTTTTTGAAGAACCTCCATACTGTTTTCCACAGTGGCTACACCAACTTACAATCTCACCAACAGTGCATGAAGGCTCTCTTTTCTGCATATCCTCGCCAACACTTGTTGTTTGTTCTCTTTTTGATAACAGCCATTTTGACAGGTAGGAGGTGATACCTTATTGTGGTTTTGATTTGCATTTCCCTGATGATTAGAAAGGTGTTGAGCATCTTTTCATGTGTCTGGTGGGAAAATGTCTATTCAGGTTGTCTGCCCATTTTTTAATTGGACTTCTTTTTTGTTACTGAGTCCTGTGAGTTCTCTGTATATTTCGGATATTAATCCCTTATTGGATGTATCATCTGCAAATATCTTCTCCCATTCGGTAGATTTCCTTTTCATTTCGTTGATGGTTTTCTTCACTGTGCACGGAAGGTACTTAATAAGGTTTGTTGAATGACTGAATGACATCCTCCCATTCTGTCCCCTGGCATGCTGCCTATTTTAACTCATTTTTTAATATACATTCTGGACCTTTTCATTCCACTTATTTTTCTACAGGTCAAAAATACTTGTTGTAGGCAACTTCTGATACGGTTCATAATGATTCCTACCTTCAGGTATTCATAACCTTGTATAATCCCTCCCCTTTACTGTAGGCTGGATCTAGTGACTTACTTCTAATGAACAGAACAGACAAAAGTGATGGGATATCACTTCTGTGATTAAGTTACAAAAGACTGACTTTAATCTTGCTGGATTTTTCTCTCCCTAGATCTTCTTGCATACTTGTTCTGATAGAAAGGGCCACCTGGAAAGGAACTGAGGACTGCCTCTGGCCATCAGCCAGCAAGGCACCAAGGCTCTCAGTCTAACTGCCCATTAGAAACCCAATCCTTCCAACAACCACTAAGTGAGCTGGAAAACAGATTCTGCCTAGGTTGAACCTTGAGATGACTGTGGCCCCCAGTGACTCCTTGATTACAGACTTGTGAGAGACCCTGGGCTGAAACGTTGTGCCTCATGACCAGTTCTGAAGCAGAGGGCCCAACTAAACTGTGTCTGGATTCTTGACTCACAGAAACTGTCAGATAATATATGTGTGTTGTTTTACATCATTAAGTTCTGTTACACAGCAATAGGTAGCTAATATCCTACACTCCTACCCGATACAATGAAAAGAGAAACCAGAGTTCAACTTGCCAGGCATGAGTCTTTAAGCTCAGTTTTAATATTCTCAAAGTGGGGATATCACCTACTCAGATAAGGATGTCTGAGAAATAAATGACATTTTGTAAATTATATAAAAACCTAGCCAGAGCCTAGCACACTGTAACAAATGTTAGTTTAAATCTGAGATCATACATGTCTCTCATACAGTTATCACTAAATAGCAGCCCTTCAAACCTTTTTTAGAAGCACACAAGGTTGTAAGATATTAAATTTAATATAAAAATAAATAGTAAAGCATAGTTATAACCCTGTCACAAGTAAGGAAATATTTGTTGAGTCTTGTCTTTCACTGGGAAGAAATAAAAATAATTTTAAAAAACTGTAGGATAACATACTTTGTCAGCAGCTGTCTCCGGAAGAGACTCTTCAATGCCAAGTTCTCGTCGTCTTTCAGCCCTAACTTCTGCATAACTACAAATGGTAAAAAACAGAATTTCAGTGTTTGATCATTCATTTAAAATACTGCAGAGGTGCAACCATTCAGTGTTTGTTATGTGTCTTACTTGTTCATCACAAATTTTCTATGCACCACAAAAACCTAAAACATATACATACAGTGTATATCTTAGTTCAAATTCCATTTTTCTACATATCTCAAAAGTTTTATGTGCTACTGTAAATGATCCATAACCACACAGAACTTAAATTAAGAGGAATTAAACAAGGGAAGAGTATGCTTTATCTACTCCAGTTCTCCTTTTACATGACTGACTGTGGTACATAAAAGACAGTTACAACATCTGCTCTAAACCATAAAATTTATGTCAAGAATTATATATTTCTACATATCTGTACTGTATTTCTTTCTATATAATGCCTATAAGTAAATGTAATAATAAATTGAAATATATATCAAAAATGGTGAAAAAAATCACTTTGTACTTCATTAATAAGTTATACATAAAATTACATTCCAGAATCATTATGGATGTTTCTATATTCAGAAATTCTGTAAAAAGAATTATTACCTTACTACGGTGTGAGTACAAACAATGAACTCTGGTCTTGAATTCCACTGATGGTAAGTGATATAATAATGAGTTTGAAGCCAAATCCACTGTTGTCCTTTGGTCAGGAACCTATAGTAACATGATTTGCCTTTCCCGTATTGCATTACTAAGAAGAAAAGAAATATGTTTTGATTCATATTATTAGATTTTTAGCCAAAGGTATCACCCACATTTATATCTATATATATATAATTCTTCTTCTGGCTTTTCAATAACATATAGTACATCAATTATAAGAAAATGCTATTCTGTAGAGACAGCAATTAGCATATCTTCCACAGTGCCCAATTTACAGCCAGTTATTGCTGGTCTTAGATACTTTTCACATACAATAAATTTCCAAATACTCAAGAATAAATTATTCACATACTGACTTTCTCCTGCTAAGACATACTGAGGGCAACAGCAGTAAGTAATCACACCTGGGCTCCACCCACCCTCCCGGCCCCCACAAGTACAGCATCTTTGAGGCATTTAATTCTAAACCTTAACTAACCAAAATCAGAAAAAGTTAATTATTTAAAGTAACTGAACATACAGTATTTCCCAAAACATTCTCTGTAGATTTTAAGTTCGGAAGCCTTTTAATGATATTAAGCAACAAATGGGTTTTGCGGTTAAATTAACTTGGGAAAATTTGTTAAACAGGTCTTCTCAAAGCCTTGAGTATGCTAATATATGTCAAGATTCTGGTGGTGGGGAGATGGGGATGGATTATAAGCTGTTACCTAGTTTTCCTTGACCATACAATTCATTTTTAATAGACTGGCATTCATGCAACAAACCTTATGAAATGCTGGACAGGAATCACTTGCTCTCTCTATTAATGAGGAAACCAAGTTCTACATACTTCAAACTGCTTGTCCAAAATTACCCAGCTAGCTAATAGAGGTGTCAGATATTTTTTAATACATCATGGAGCTTAGTGCCCATTATCACTTGAAGTGAGGAATGTTTCTTTTGTGAAGTGACTTTAGTCTGAAAATCTTCCATATAGCTGATGATATTATATAACATGCTTTATTTTCATAGAGAGAGGTTTATGAGATCGGCCTAAGACATTATGAAAGTATCTTAAATATCTAATTTAGAGGACACTCAAGAGGGAAGGATTTGGGGAGGAGGATCAGAGAAGCAAATAAAACCTATTAAAAACAAACTTCTGAAACAAGGAATGAATAGCACGTGGTAAAGGGGTAGGGCTAGACTCTAATCCTGTCTCTGCCACCAATGAGTTATGGGCTTGTAAGTAAATTAGTTAGCCTTTCTGCGTCTCAGTTTATCTCGTGGAGATAATAGTAGTATCTACTTTCTACAACTGTGATGATGAAAAATAGAGAATAATGTACGTAAATTGTTTAGAACAGGGCAAAAAATGCGATGATAATGTTCCTTCTGCTAATATAACAATGGCAGGTAACATTAATGAAGCACTCACTATGAGTTTTCTAAAAGAGATTCTTTAAATGTGTCCCTACCTCCTGGGCCTGGATATCAAAATTTATGAAATAGTGTTCTAATATTTTGACATACTATTACAATTTTCAAACAAATCTACTTCTCTTACTCTAGATGTAGAGCTTATATACTTCAAAACAAGGTTTATTAGATGCCATATTATAAAACTGTACTTACTACTACAGACTGAAATATGTAGAATGGGAAGAAGTTTAATTTAGACTTGATCTAGGATTCCTAATGGAATTAGTTATATATACAAAGAAAAAATTTCCAATATATTTCAAAAATACAAAAATGGTTCTGAGTTGGTATTTCACCACCTTCTATTAATATGATAGTTATTTACAGATTAAAAAGTTATTATCACCAGAAATAATAAAATCTACTTACAGTGCTCATGACATTTTGCCAAATTTTCTAGGTCATCCACATGATAGTAATCATAGCCTGATGTTCCCAGAACTTCAAATGGCAAATATCCTATTATGGGTGGTGCCCTAAATTACATATAAAACAACCAATATTATGAATTTTTCCATAATAAAAAATACTCAACTAGAAATCAATTTTGGGAGGAACCTTTATTTTTTAAATAATGGATAATGAGTTTGAGTGCCCTGATGAGAAAAAGTTTGTCCTTGAAATCCATTAATTTCAAGAATTGTAATATGATTATTATCTTTTTATGGAATTGTAAAATGGGAGTTACCTGTGATCTAGAAATAGAAACTTCCATTCTAAACTGTGTCTAGATGTAAACTCTTCATTAGGTTCTTCAACAGTGCACATTTCCTACAAATAAATTAATAATTAAAATTTAGAAATACTTTTCAGTGTCCTTAGCACAGTCCCAAACATTGTTAGCTGTAAAAGTAATTCTTAGCTAACTTTTCCCTAAACGTTTTTTTAATACATTTTTATTTTCTAGTACCAAGGAATATGGCAATAAATAGATGCAGGCTTCTGGAGGAGTACTTCCCCACTCGACACATTTCTCTGTTCACTCACATGCCTAAAAACCCGAATTCTGAATTCTGATCTCTCTCCTGAATTAGAGTTCTGTATTTCTGCCTGGATGTTCCTGCACATCACAAACTCAACGTGTCCTAAAATAAACTAACTGCTTTACTCCTCATACCCAGTTACACAATGTTCCATCTCATTAACAGAGGCATACTTGTGTTATGCCATTAAGTCTAGAAATCTGAGAGTCACAATATACTCATTTTCACCATTCACCATCTAAATGGCCACTATTAAATCCTTTCAATTTCACCTTCTAAGTTTTTAAGCAATCTGTTTGATCCCATCCAGCTTCAGCGTCTTAGTTTAGACTCTAGAACCTTGCCATCATTGGCTCACACTATTGCCAAAGTGTCTCCCCAAACAAGTCTCCCTGTACTTCAACTCATCTTCTATTCTGGCCACAATTACCTTATAAATACTCAAATATGACTGTATAACTTCCCTGCTTAAAAACCTTAATGGTTGCTCATTCCATCAGGATAAAATCTACACTCTTCAGCAAGGAGAAACAAACAACAAAGAAAGAAGCACATTTCATTGCCGGCATCTGCTTACTTTTCTAACATCATCTTTCACCATCCCTATCCACTCCTCCACACACAGTAACCCTAGACTCTAGTCATACTCAACAACGTATTCCAACCTGCCTCTGTGTCCTTGAATAACCTTCTGTAGCACAATGTAGTGATTAAGAGTTTGGGCTTTGAGAGAAAAAGAATTAAAACCAATCTCAGTTCTACTGCTTAATAGCTGTGACTTTGGGCAAGTAATTTAACTTCCCTAAGGCCACAGTTTCCCTACATATAAAATGGTGGTCATACCAGCATTTTTAAGAATTAAATAACTCATGTAAAGTATACAGCATGTGGTATGCACTCAATAAACATTTTAGCCACTGCTATTAAGATCAAAACAAGCAGAGCGAGACTGGTTCAAGATCCTCTAACTGCTAATTCGGTACTTTGTCCTATAATATGGTGTTTCCCTAAATTTAAAATCTTAGCCTGGCTTATTTCCAGCCACTTTCCAGTGATTGAAGTCTTTGATTTTCCCACTTCCCTCTAATCATCTGCTTCCTGGGCCCAGGATATAAAAATAAATTATTTAACTGAATTTCAAAACTGAAGAGGTACATGAAAGGCAGTAAAAAGCAACTTGTGCATTTCAAAAGAAAATTTCAGAACCAATCTTTTAAATTTACCTAGATTTTTGGCTTTTCCCCTTTACTGTAGTTGTGAACCATACAAAAAAAGCATATTAAAATTTTGCACAAAAGCAGGACAACGGTGATACATAACCACTGGTTAACTACAAAGGGTATACATTTAAAACTTAGTTACATAATTTAATGAGTGCCTTGATAACTCATTATTTGCTTCAAAAATATCATGATCATGTATGTTTAATGTCTCATGGCCATTACCACTTCAATGTTTACAGGAAGTATCTGGAAACAACAAAAAAATTACACAGACAATTCTCATAATATAAAGTGAAACCCCTTTGTGAAATAAAATTAGAAACATACCTTGATGAACTGAGGTGTAGCTAATCTGACAGTAGCTACAAAACAAACTCTATCTTCATAAGAAGGCTTGTGTGTGCGTTGTATTGTTCCTTCAAAACCATTGTGTGCTGAAGTGGATACTAAAACAATAAGGAAATAAGTATCAACAGTTACTCCAGTAAAATCTAGTTTTTACTGATATTCAAACATCTGTCCTTAAGAGCTTAAAAGAATACCAAGTGAAATTACATTGCAAAAGACGCATTTTAACTTACCACTGTTTAAAGATTTGAAATTTCCTATAAATTTCACATATTCATAAGTAGATGGCTCCTTTGGGTCTATTGTTCCTCGAAGCATATGACAACAAAATTCTAACTGATTTTTTGCTGAAATAAGAGAAAAAAAATGACATATTTGTGATTTATCATAATGAATGATATATCACACAAAGTAAGATTATAACCGTTGTATAAGTCTACAATCATTATTTCCTCCAACAGAGGTCCTCAATGACATTTTGTTTAGTCCATAAAAGCAGTTTCTTTAGATGATCTCACCTTGTCCTTAATAAAGAAAACAGATGTTCTGATACAAGCCACTCCATGTTCCTCCATTTTTATTTGTCCTTCCTTCTCATTCTTCACTCTAATTTCAAAGAAAGGTTTTGCTTCCTATTCCAAAGTTAATACTTCTATGTCTACCTTGAACAGTCTTTCCTCTCTTCCTTCTCCAGGACCAGGGCCACACCACGGTATTCCTTTAACATCCACACATGTTCTTCTTTGGTTCCTTACTTTCTACTTTTAAATTTGTTCAGGTCTTTCCATCGCAAACATATAGAGTTTTCCATGCTACTCTTTATAGTAACACAGATCTCCTTCCTTTTCATTATGTGCTCTAGTTTCCGTATGTTTACCTCCCTTAACTTTATGCATTGTGGCTTTTGCCCTCACACCTCTATAGAAACTCCTCTTCTAAAAATCACCCACATCTGTATTAAGCTCAATGGTCTTTCCCCACTGTTTCTACCTCTTCTTAAAATTCACATGTTTTCATTCCCATAGTATAAAACTTACCTTACTACTTCTATCTCTTCTTCTAATCAGTCTCCAAACTATGGGCATCACAAAAGTTCTTTTAACCACTGCACCACCAGGGAAGCCCAAAAAGTTCTTTTGATTGTAATCTATTATCCTTTACAAACTTACCAGCATTGACAAAATTATTTACTCCTAAATCTCTCTCCCCAACTCTAACGTTTTATATAAGACCAAGTCTCATATCACTATTTGATTTCAGAACATCTCTACCTGATTGTCCCATCAGTAAGTGAAACTCAAAATATTTGAAAGTGAATTTATCCCCCTTTCTTCCTAAGCCAGCTGCCCTTCCCCTTCGTCCCATATGATTTCTAACTGCTTAGTTAGAAATCATATCAATTTGGTCTCTTCTCATCCTATCACCAGTTCCCAAACTAATCTGTCATAGGATGTGCTGTTCATTTCACCAAGGAAGCTCTCATGAGTTATTTTTTCCAAATGAGCATCCAGTACCACCAACTTAGTACAGATGTAAATTACCCTGTATCTAGGTAACTGCAAAAATGGATTCTCCATGCCTCCACACTCTTCCCACTCAGATTCACCCTTGCCTATTACTCTAAGACTAACATCACTTTCATTATTATTATTTCAGCACTCAAGGACTAATAACACCTCTCTTCACTCACAGCATCAAACACATACTCTTCTGTTATTATCATGAATGGGTTTATCATCAAACTCAACAGGTTCAAACTCTAACTACTCTCTTCCTAAAATCTTCCCCACGGATGATCCCTAGCTATTTGGACACCTGTGCCTAACACCAAGTCCTACTGAGTTTATCCACTCAACAATCGAATGCGTGCTTTCCTCTCCATCCTTACTTCTACTGCTATCCTTTTAATCTCCATTCTGGTTATTTTTCAAAATTTTCCACCTGAGAGATTTCCTTTTCAGACCACAAAACCACCCAAATCTCCTTGCACTGGCTTCTCACTACGTTAAAAAATAAAAACCAAACTGTTTAGGATGAAACATTAGGCCCTATTTCCTTCTCTAGACACAAATCACATCACCTGTACTACCTCACCTTCATTATGGCCCAAATGGCATATTTACAGAATCCTGAATTTTCCAAGCAATTTACCCTCTGTTTTACATCTCGTTTACTCCTTTGACATGAAACATCTTTTTCATGTACAAAAAAAGAAATAACTTTTTTTGTATATCAGTTCTTTAAGCAGGAGGTCTGAAAGTCATTTAATTAAGGCTTTTCTCTATTAAAAAGTATTCCTGGGGAGGGCTTCCCTGGTGGCGCAGTGGTTGAGAGTCTGCCTGCCGATGCAGGGGACACGGGTTTGTGCCCCGGTCTGGGAAGATCCCACATGCCGCGAAGCAGCTGGGCCCGTGAGCCATGGCCGCTGAGCCTGCACGTCCAGAGCCTGTGCTCCACAACGGAAGAGGCCACAACAGTGAGAGGCCCGTGTCCCACACACACAAAAAAAAGTATTCTTGGGGACTGCCCTGGTGGCACAGTGGTTAAGAATCCACCTGCCAATGCAGGGGGCACGGGTTTAAGCCCTGGTCTGGGAAGATCCCACATGCCTTGGAGCAACTAAGCCCATGCGCCACAACTACTGAGCCTCTGCTCTAGTGCCCACGAGCCACAACTACTGAGCCCACGTGCCACAACTACTGAGCCCGCGCCCTAGAGCCCGTGTTCCGCAACAAGATAAGCCACCACAACGAGAAGCCTGCACACTGCAACGAAGGGTAGCCCCCCGCTCACCACAACTACAGGAAGCCCGTGAGCAGCAACAAAGACCCAACTCAGCCAAAAATAAATTAATTAATTTTTTTAAAAAAAAGTATTCTTGCCTGATCTTGGAAACGGAAGCCTAAGGTCTGTATTTCTGCCAAAGGCTTTCGTTCAGTTCTCCAGACAATGTTGCCCTTGTGAAGGTCTCTAAAGCAGACTCCTCTTTTGTCCACCTCTTGCCATGGCCCAGGGTTCCATCTTTCTAATTTTTCTCTCCTTACTCTATATATTTACCTCAAGCAACATCATTCAATCCATGACTTCAAATACCGTTTACAGGCCTATAACTGGCCTCTACGTCATTATATCCAACCCAAATCTTTCTCCTAGGTGAAAGACTAGTCTCTTGGTCAATGTCATAGGAACTTGATTTTTAAACAATTATAAATAGGCTTCAAATGGATTCTCCTGGTCTCCAGTTTTTCATCTTCTCAACTCCTTCTGACAGGCTATCTTATCAAAGATGTATGTTCACACATACTTACACGTGTGTGTGTGTGTCTGTGTGTGTATGTGTATCTCAATTCTTGAACAGTTAGTATTCTACAGAATCTGAAGATTCAAAATATAAAGAACCTTTAAAATGATTCACGTCAGTATTACTGGAAAAGTCAAAACTTAAAAATCATGGAAAAAGTAGCTAAAGAAGACATCTAATCACTAATGGCCAAATGTAGTGCTGTAATGATTTCAGATTTTACACAAGATAATTTATGCAAGAAAATGAGGTATTCTGGTCAAGTTAATTTGTCCAGTGAATCTAGGAGAAAAGTCAGATTATACCATGGTATTTTACACTTATTAAAGGCAGGGACTATTTTTCCCTATTCTTGGCACTTTTATGGTATAGCACACAAATGTCTGGCACACTAGATATATCCAATAAATTACTGTTTAATTAATAAAGCAATTTCCTTTATTAAATCATTTTTTAAAATATAGACGTCTTGCCCCATAGTTTCAGTGTTCAATTGGTTAGTGATGCTGAAAATGAGCTGTTTCATTTTCTCTCATTAAACACAGTAAGATTTTATATAAAAATTAAAAAGAATATACTGCAAGTTCCATTTTTGTGTAAAATACAGTTTTATGGCATACTGTAACAAAAAGATGAGGTTTCAATGTATTCTGGAAGAGTTCAGACTTCTAATATGGTCATAATTCCACCATATGTTAGTATTTAAAAAGGATCTAATAGGGTATTTGGAACGATGCCACGTGTTAATTTAGTTAAACATACCTGGGTTTGTCACAAAATTACAAAAGTAAAGGATAACGCAACCAAATCTGTTTAACTTTTTGTTTAAGAACTACTACTTACATTTTAAATATTCAGGGGTTAATGAATCACTTTCCAGCAGATGCGTAGAGAGTATTTTATAAACTTCTGAATGTTCCCCCTCTGGGATAAAATTAAATATACTTTGATCCACAAGATCTGACTGAAAAAGAAATTTTTAAAAGTTAAATAATTATAGTGATTCAAGAGACATTTATTTTAAAAGTACATAATCACTCTTAATACATCAGATAAGCATATGGTTAACGTTTAATTATCTGTGAAAACTGACAAATGTCACGTTACAGAGCACAACTCAAAAAACAAGACTGAGAAGGTGAACGAGGTTAACATGACTTCATTGCCTCTGAGACTAGTGTCATCAGATTCATGATCAATATGACCTTTGGAAGTCCAATAAGTTATTTGCAAAGGTGAGTTTCAAATTTGAACATGTAAAATATAACAGGACTAAGAAAGTTGATTAGAAGAATCTTAGGCTACCAGATGTAGCCTTACCATACGTCCCAAACTCTGGTAAGTTATGGTGGTGTACACTACAATAAAGGACCACAGGAGTGGCCACAGGCTACATGAAGAGGAGACTTGACTTTAGTGTCATTTCATTTGTCCAATGTGTCCTTTCTTTTTTATTTCATCTTTTCCAGCCATCTATCCTGTATCCCATTGTCAAAAAGCCATGCTTTAAGATAACCACCCTCTTCCCCAAAAAAGGCAAGCTATGTGCTGAGCATTATAATCCTTGCTAAAATACAGCTTTAATCAACAGTAAGTTGACAAGCAACAGGTAGCCTACAATGTGCCATGGCTGTGGGATCAGAAGTGAATAGGACAGTGCCCATCCGTAAGAACCATCGACAACAAAACTTTAGTGACTTCACATTTCCTGCCAAATCCCATGCAGTCTACCTGGCTTCTCTACATTTTCAAACTGCCCTGTGGAATCCTGGGGTTACTGAAGTGGTATCTTCAAGACTATGGAGGTAGGCATGGAGGGCAAGGGAAGTGAAAAGGAGTTGTGAAAGCGGGCTAAGGGTTCCACTAAGAAATTTCACTTTTATTTTGTATTTCAAACACTGCAAAGATTGTTAAAAACAAAACAAACTTCAAACAGTAACAAAAAACAGCCACTGGGGATGGTAAGATGTCGGAAAAGGGGTGTTTACCACTCTTGTATAAGCCATACATTTACACTCTTCCTTCTGTATCTTCTCTAGCCTTCAAGGTCCACCTCATGAAGTGGAGTACCTTTCCCCTCTCTCACCACATGTTTGTACCCTTCCATCTTGCAAACACCAGTTCAAATTACTTCCTTCAATAATATGTCCCTTAACTGCATAATCCAAAGTAAAAATAATAAAGTTCCTTTAGTAATTACTACTCATATCCTTCATTTCCCATCAAAAATATTTAATTATATTTTAATCTCTATGTCCTACCGCTCTGTGGGTGAATTAAAGGGCCCTATCTCTTACACCTTTATCTCCCATCCTTCAAATCAAGACACAATAACACTGAGCTTTGCACATATCGGTTATTAGTGCAGTAAGTTATTTTGAATTAAGGAGTTACTTGATAAGCCTTAAGGGGTAACCACACCAAAAATATATCTGCATTTTAACAAGGAATTTTTCTGAATGTCTGAAAAGTCTCTAGAACAGAAGGAATAAACAAAAAATTAAGGCATGAACAACAAAAAAGGCTAGAAAATTGCCTTTTATTCATAAAATAAAGTATTAAAATATAGGCACAGACGTTAATATAAAAAATAGTCTTGATAGAAAAATAAGATACCTATTTGTAGAACCAAAACTCATTTTGGAGATGATTAGTTTCCTACAACTATTTACTTTTACTGACATTTCTTCCACTATTTCAGTAAATTATGATCTAACCTTTGTCACCCTTGCTTTATCTATAAATCTATAGGCTGTCTCATATGCATAGAGAAAATATATGATTATCTAGTATACAGAGTGGTGTAATCACAAGCACTACTTCTCCACCATTCTGCTTCCCCAGACACTTGATAAACTGAAGTATCAGACTTAGTAGGCAACTAACTGATGTGTGATTTTCCATGAACCATTACACTTCCAATCTCTAAATGAAGCTGATCATACTTGATGTTGCCATACCATCCACTCAGTTCCCAAGCACAATTCAAAGGAAAGAGAAGGAAGTGACAGGTATCTGGATCCTTCTGTGTCCCTCAATTATTTTCATGAAGAAGAAATGTAAATCCTGCTGATAGCCATATGATATAAATCAATAGGCTGTTTTCTTTACATTAGGTCAATGCAACCGTTCGGTGGAAATTATTAACTCTCATCAATTATCTTTTCCTCAGCGAGAAAACTGACAAATACCTGCTACAGAGAGTAGCTGCTCAAAAGGGACTGAAAGCTCCTCCAAAAAAATGTCAGGTATATGTTGGATATAACATATTTTTAAACAACTATGCTCCTTATGTACAGGCGTAAGGAACGGAGATTCTGGCGCAATCAAGTAAGCTTTATTTGCTTATTTCAAATATTTGTTTTCTTATTAAAAGTATTTACTCACCAATAATCATATAACTATTGAAAAAAATTCTAAATTGTTATTTCTGCATACTGCATTTACACCAAAGATGGTACTGGCTTTCTTAGCACATTCTTATGTTTATAATTCAAAATTACCAAGTTAAGAAGAGTAGAAAATGAAATGCTCATACAGTATCTTAATAGTGGCACTTTTAGTCCTGGACCCTGTTAGGCTGTAACATGGTGAATCTTCCTTCCTATATTACATGGTAACAAATTTAATATACTCTCTTCTCAGGAACACATTTAAGCAAGTATGAGGAAAACAATCTTAAACTGTAAAATTTTACAAACTTTAAGTTCCTGGTAAAGAGACCCAACTTTATGTCTTGGCACTTCCACTAAATTGTACAATTAAGTCCAATTTCTCTGGGTTTCATGTATGCTTCTAACAAACATAAAGGGGCTGGGCTAAGGATGTCTAAAATCCCTTCTGGCATGGAGGTGGTATGACCCCATAATTTTGTTGTAGAAAGCCCCACCAGGAAAAAAAAAATTCATAAATTTCCTTTTCTGATTATTAGCTACAAATAGGTTAAAATGTACCTAAATTAATTTCATAAGTATGACATGACAAAGTTAAAAAATTTTTTGCAGGACCTATAGAATCAGTCTTGCAATTTTACAGTCAAATTTAAATTAAAAAATGTTGTTACACTGACCACTGATTAAGATGGCAAATTTTAATTTCTCAACAGAACTGAATTATAAACACTAAAGTCTGTATTTAGAGATTTGCTAATGTTTCTCCCCCTCTGGGCAAGAGCCAAAATTCTGTTTTAGACAAAAAGGTATGCATGTTCAAATACAAAGAAAGGCACACCATTGTTTTAAACCTTTTGTTTAGCATCTGTTACAGTTTAATTATTAATAGCAAGTCAAAACAGAAAATCACATACTTTTTTCCTTACTGTGTTTGATCCTAAACAAGTATTACTTCATTTTCTCAAAACACACTTGTGTTTTTGTTTTCAAACCTTCAAATAACATACAACATTGTCAGTGATGTGAAGGAAAGTATCCACCGTAACTGGAGAGCGGTAAAAAAAAAAAAAAACACAAAAACTGTTTTAATAAAGGCTACTAATTAACTCCGCATGGAATGAAATGGGCCTGCTGGATCAGCAGCGACCTCCTCTGCCCAAACGTTCACCTGCTACATGCTTTGGCTGACAAGACAATCAAAAAGATCCAGAAGATGTTACTAACAGAGGAAACTGGGAAGGGGACATATGGGAACTCTCTGTACTATCTTCTCGATTTTTCTATAAATCTACAAATAGTTCTAAAATTAAAAGTTTTAAAAAAAAATCCAGGAGGGAATGGTGACGAGGTTTCTCACTGAGGGGAGAATGTTAATGATCAAACACTTGGATCCCAACTAGATCTGTGGCAGACATGTTGTTATTTCAAAATGCAATTAAATATTCCCTCACTAAAGATCCAACACCAGTGTGCCATTAGGAAGGAGTTTTTAAAACATCTACATCAAATAATCTACTCACTTTCTTATACTCAATCAATAATTCGTAAGTGCCTCTCTGAGAAATGAGCCAGCACACGTGGATACAGAGATGAAGTCCCTGCACTTGGGAAGCTTACATCTACCATTATTATCAAAATAAACAGAAAATTACAATTCACTGTAAGTGTCACAGTGGCAGTACATATAAGGTAACGTGAGAACACAGAGAAAAGGAATCTAATTCTCAATGAAGTCCAGGGAAAGTGTCCAAGAAGCAGGCTTTTAAAAAGTCTGACCACATTGCAAATTATACCCTGACTATGACTAAATTAAAGATTATATAGTTTCTATAAATACATAACCGAAAGAAAATCCAATAAAAATGTCTGTGGTTTAAAAGCATATAATTATACCTTTATTCAAGTTACTTAACTTTATTTTTTTAATTAAAGTGTAGTTGATTTATAGTATTATTAGTTTCAGATGCACAATAGAGGGATTCAATTTTTTTTATAGATTACACTCCAAAGTTACTACAAAAGTTTTTACAAGGTTATTACAAAAGTTATTTATACTTTAAAGTTATTACAAAATAATGGCTATATTTCCCTGTGCTGTACAATATATTCTTGTTGCTTATCTATTTTATACGTAGTAGGGGTAATCCCATACCTTATCTCGTCCCTCCCCCCATCTTTCTCACCACGGGTAACCACCAGTTTGTTTTCTTTATCTGTGAGCCTGCTTCTGTTTTGTTATATACATTCTTTCGTTTTATTTATTAGAGCCCACTATTCAATCTTATCTTAGTCATATCTTAATCCTATCGAGGATTTCTTTCCCTGGCTTTTTTCACTACGTAAATATCTATATATTTTAAATTAATTAATTAATTAATTAATTTGTGGCTGTGTTGGGTCTTCGTTTCTGTGCGAGGGCTTTCTCTAGTTGTGGCAAGCGGGGGCCACTCTTCATCGCGGTGTGCGGGCCTCTCACTATCGCAGCCTCTCTTGTTGTGGAGCACAGGCTCCAGACGCGCAGGCTCAGTAATTGTGGCTCACGGGCCCAGTTGCTCCGCAGCATGTGGGATCTTTCCAGACAAGGGCTCGAACCCGTGTCCCCTGCATCGGCAGGCAGATTCTCAACCACTGCGCCAACAGGGAAGCCCCGTAAATATTTTTTTAAAAAGAGTCCTCCAGAAAATTCTGTCCTTTTCTCTGCCTATAGTAGTTTACTTACATGTTGCTATAATCTCACTGTTTATTCCCAAACAATTTTTAGATGTTGGGCTAATCACCTATTGTTTGAGCTTACTTGTAAAGAAAGCCCCTAGAGAAGCAGTAAAGCCAAGTCATTTTCTGTGTGACCCAAAGAAATTAGCAAATTACTTACTGCCTGGCTTTCAGAAACAAAGTACCCTTTTAGAATCTGGCCTTTTAAGTATAGAGTCCATTCTCTTTATAAAGTACAAAGTAGCAGAGTAATCAGAGGGAAGGAGATACTGCTTTTCAACATCTCTTGAAAGAGATCCTTATAGAACAGTTGACTCTGCACTGTTATACATTTTCAAGAGATGGGCATTTTAAGAGTAATTTATAAGTAACTTCAAAATATTTACACCACAAGCCCCACTGTAAGCAGATAAGTTAGGGGGCCCCTGGAGAAAGAGAACCAGAAATAGCTTTCTTGACATAAGAGAAGCCATTTTGTAATCTAAGCCTGGCCACAATGCTTGCCCTGATCTCAGTATTTAATGATCTGAAGGGAACAAAGGAATGCAGGGAGAGAGAAAAGGCAGGCAAACAATAGTGAAGGGATAAAGCAGAGTCCTAGTTCCTTCTCAAAGGATATACATAATAATACATCTGAGCTCTGTAGGAACCAAGGCCCCCCACCCCAAGTGGAGGATATAATGATGATGCTGACCTTTTCTGACTTCAGCCAAGTAAAGCTGGGACTCTGTCAACCTTTGCCCCACTTCTATGCTGAATTCTCCTCTGCTAAAGCCCCTTCCTGAATATGCATGTGCCCTTAGCTTAAAACTTCCCCAATTTTGCTGTCTGGGGAGACACTACTTTGTGAAAGATCCCCCCCATCACCACCACCACGTGTTCTCCTTACTTGCTGCGAGTTATGATAAATCCTTCCTTCTCCCAGTCTTTGGCTTGGTTGGGTCTATTGGCTTGGCACCCACCAAGAGGCGAACCCAGTTTCTGGGTAACACCATCTTAGATAAGAACATTACATATTCAATAAAAACTTCAAATTCATAAGAACTGTCAATGGTAGCAGAGCACCTAGCATAGTACCTGGCAGAGCAGATGTTCAATAAATACATGTTAAGTAAAACAGCAAATACATAATTCAGGTATTCACCATTCTAATCAAAATTATAATTCTTTTCGAATTATCTACTCTTTTGATATTAATAACAAATTGAATATGGCCATTAAAATATTATCAACTCAAGCCACAGAGCACAAAAGTTCTATATCTATTATTTTCAGTATGTTCTTATAAGTCATTCTTTTGAGAAAATTATTATTTAGCTGCAACAAATATCTCAGTAGAAATTTAGTTATTCTCAAGATAATTTCAGTGATTAAGCAACATCTTCACCACGCTGATTAAAAAGTTAACACTGAAAACTCAGCATGATAATAAAGAGGGCAAGGAGAATAGAGGTTAGGTAAAGTGGTAGTTGAATATTTAGTCACTATAGATTAATGACTGACCTGAGAGAATACAGACATACTAAAACAAGAGACATATTTAGAGGTCTCATCCCCGCTCCAACCGCTGTTCAGCACTGCTCTGAGGGGTCCACTTCTTAGTGCTTTAGAACGTTTAGAATAGGCATTAAATAAGAAGAAGATGACAGGATTTTTATACTTACTGGTAAATGTTCAAGTAATGAAGTTACACTCTCAGACACATATATTATGCTTCCATCTGTCATGATTGCTAAAAAAAAACCATCAAGAGCCTGAAATTAAACATAATGGTCAGTTAAATGAAAAGAAAAAAGTATTTCACAGGACAGAAATAAAAATCTAAGATAAATGACAAAGGACTTAACTGTGGAAAATTCCAGAGCACTGTCAAAATGCTAGCTTTTCCCCTTTACAATACCTTAGTATCTATCTTTGTGCATTTTAAAATGCTTCTGGAAAAAAAAAATCACCCTATGGCCATTATTGGATGATTGGTTTCTAAAAGGTAGAAACAATGTTCTACCTTTATCATGTTATTATACAACAATGGCCTTATTTGAAGATGTTAATATCTCCGAAGCACATAGGCCACCAATAATATGTCTTCGGCACACAAAAGAACACATTACCACCTTCGGATATATTAAAAGAGATATTATGTACAGACTGAAGCACAGGGAGATACATGGGGAATAAAGTGAAAGGGAGTAAGGTGAAAAAGTAGGCTGAGGTCAGATCATGATAGGCCTTGAATACCAGGGCAAGACATATGGACTTTTTTCAAGAGTGGTCTGGAAGCAGTGTGTAAAATGGATTTAGAGGAAAAAGTGAATTAAGAGGAAAATCTCAGTGGCCTTCAGAATAGTTGGGGAAGTTAAGGAGAATCCAAATGAAATTATCAGCAGTAAGAATAGAGAAGGACGGACTTAGGCAAGCATTAAGAAATGTGATGTTAGAGTTCAGGAGAGAAGTCAGCATAGGGGAACAATACTTAATAATAAAGCAATCCTGGGACTTCCCTGGTGGCGCAGTGGTTAAGAATCCGCCTGCCAATGCAGGGGACATGGGTTCGAGCCCTGGTCCGGGACGATCCCACATGCTGCGGAGCAACTAAGCCCGTGTGCTACAACTACTGAGCCTGCACTCTACAGCCCACAAGCCACAACTATTGAGCCCACATGCCGCAACTACTGAAGCCTGCGTGCCTAGAGCTCATGCTCTGCAACAAGAGAAGCCACCGCAATGAGAAGCACGCGTACCTCAATGAAGAGTAGTCCCCACTCGCCACAACTAGAGAAAGCCCGTGCACAGCAACAAACACCCAACCCGACTCAGCCAAAAATTTTAAAAAATAAATTTATAAAATAGTAATGATAATAATGAAGCAATCCTGTATTCACATATCACAAAGTTTTTCATTTGAGAATCCTAGGCACCAAAGTTGCAGCTGAAGAAATGAGATCTGCAAAAGAGAGGAGAATGCCAAAGACAAATCCTTGGGGAATAATCTATTTATGGGAATGAGAAGGAGCAAAAGCACCAGAGAAAATGACAAAGACAGAATATGCTGTTGTCAATGAAGTCAATGGAAGAAAGAATGGCAAAGTGAATGAGGAGGAAGAGGGATGGTTCAGTATAACATAGAATCAAATAAGACAAGGAATGAGAAAATGAGGACTGAATTTTGGTGACTTTTAAGAGTAATTTCAATAGGAAGGTGAGTCACACTACAGTGAGTTTAGAGATGGGTGGATGATCAGAAGTCTATTATAAACCACTCTTTCTTCCCTTCTAAAGTTCATGAAGGGACACATTTTGAGGCGACAAAGTATCAAGGGAAGTCATTTTTAAAAAAAGTAACTGAAATATATTTGCAGGCTGAAGGGAAAGAAGATGCAATAGAAAAGATGTTGAAGACATACAGCAGAAAAGATACACCGTGAGAGGAGTTCCTCTTCTCCTATCAAAATAGTTATCACAGGGCTTCCCTGGTGGCACAGTGGTTGGGAGTCCGCCTGCCGATGCAGGGGACACGGGTTCGTGCCCTGGTCGGGGGGATCCCACATGCCGTGGAGCGGCTGGGCCTGTGAGCCATGGCCACTGGGCCTGCGCGTCCGGAGCCTGTGCTCCGCAGCAGGAGAGGCCACAGCAGTGAGAGACCCGTCTACCGCAAAAAAAAAAAAAAAAAAAAAATAGTTATCACACTAAATTTGAATTTCTTGTTTTAGGGTTCTCTCAAAAGATACAATCTCTAGTGAGAATTATGTATAACTCCTCCAATACTGTATCTGCAGCACTAGCATATGTGTAGCCCGTGGCAACTAAAAAATAACCCGTATGTAATTTATGGATCTGAGAGTTAGAGTAACCTCCCTCCAAGTAACTGCTGAGGTACGTGTTGGAAGTAGGGAAAAAGGCATCCCCCACCTCCTCTTCTATTGAGGGAGACGTTTGGATATCAGAAAGTACTTATTTTGAGTAGATGCCTGTTTTCTAGAATGGCTCAAACTCATTCTTGGCTAATGTAAGGGGAGGGGGTGAAAATCTTATACTTTAAGCAAATTCATGAAATTTTTACAAAAACTCCTTGGTACAATAATGCTGGTATTATTTCCTAAGGAAAAGGGTCAAAATGATGTTAAGAAGGACATGTTTTTCTCATGTGAAGCTAGATTGTGTCATCTTTGAAAGCAAATTACTATTTTCTATGATGATCTCTATTTGCTAGGAATTAGGATGCAACTCTCTTCTGTGAAGAGAATCAACTAAAATCAGAACTCTTAATGACTTGATCCCACTCCCAGAACCAGAGCCTGCCCCTTCCTCTTTCAAAGCAGGCAAAGATTCAGCAGAGAAAAGCCTCCACCAGCATCTCACCAAGTCTTAACACAAGAAGGGATCCAGGACTCAAACTTCTTTTGAGTGGAAAAATGTAATTTCCCAAGAAGGTAAGCAGGTACACCAAAACCTGAAGGGGCCTTGGGGAGGAAGACTCGAGAGATGTGGAAGGAAGATCAAGACACAGAAGGACATCCTCATACCAAGACTGAAGACCTTGAAGGTTATCCCTTGCCCACACTGTACGATAGGAGGGAAAGGGCTCATTAGTTAAAACTCATCTTCCTATTTGACATCTACTTTACCCACAACAAAAGGCCTGTGTAAACCTTCGCTGTTTCCTTAGTGGGTGTTTAATATGGGAAGACTGGATGGAAGTTCTAGGGAAGGGGACAGAACCACCTTGTGATGAGGCAGGCAGGGCACTGGCCCTTCCCTTGTAGATTACTGGAGAGAGCTGCCAGGTGCCAAGGAGAAAGAACTCCTTACAAGGAGATGACTTCACACAGAGATGACTTTGCATAGAGGTCTGGTCAGGGTAAACTGCCCTGATTTCCTTGGCTACTCTCAACACCCCCAGCCAGGGGTAGCAAGGAATATTCCTTAAGCAACAGAGACAAGAGGAAGAGGGACGGGTGGCAACGGAAGAATGGAGAAAGACAGCCAACACATAAGGTATAAGTGAATTTTAAGATCTTAGTCTGAGTTCTTGAATTAATTAGCAATCTGACCAGACAAGCTGCAGCCTCTCCAGGCCTCATCCGTAAAATGAAGAGGTTGAGCTGAATGACCCCAACTCCTCTACTAGCAGCTCTAACATTCTACGATATAGCCTACATCCGAAATTCTGCTGAAACGGGTATCCAGACTGCCTAACTGTAATCTTATCAACATGACCAGCAAACAGTAACACAACTAGGTTAGTTGGACTCAGGTTACAGTACACACATTTATACATATCCTTCAATCTTGGCAATATGAACTTAAAATGCATACTTAATTTTAAGTTTAAAATTACATATTAGTAGTTGTAAATATTCACTAAAAATCAAAAATATGCTTGACATACTGAAAATAAATAAATGTAGTATTTTTCAGGAATGTAATTTTAAAAGCAGTGAGGATAATCATGAGACAACTAATTTATATTTTCAAAATTCACATGTTTAAATTTTCTCTGTTGCATATTATATATAATGTTACAATCTCTGGACTCTTTATTTTTAACACTTATCTACATATGCACTACATGTGTCCTGGCAATTAATTTAAAAAATCTGTTCATTGTAAAGACAAATTTGAGGACAATACTTTCCGTTTAGCTTATTAGTGAATAGGTAATTTACCTTGCTAAGATTCTTAAGTGTGGATATTACATCAATTTATGAATTTATAAAAAATTTTTCATACCAATAAAGCAGGGTACATAAATAGCTTATGATTAACACAGAAGATCTTATTAAATGATTACACTGAGAAATAATCAAAGAAAAAATTAAAGAGGAATGAAATGAGTTGATTTCTTCTTGTGGTTATAGACATCAGCTTGTGTGTACCCCTTCGTAAATGTATTACTTCTATCTAAAGAGATGATTTCGGACAATGGCAAACTACTTTTAAGAGGAGAAAAAATTTAACAAAATTGGAACTATTATTTGGTTTGTAACTTAAGTGTCCACTAACTTAAAGAGCTGACTGCTGGTTACTAAGCTAAAAGTCCTGTGCCACGGCTAGCCTTCACTGAAAACAAGTCTCATGAGTGGCAGTGGGCACAAGGGCTGGGGCCACCGGGACCCGAGGCTAGTCTTCCTGCAGTGAGTCCTAGCTAAGCTAATTACTGTTTTATTTTGAGCAAATTTCATAATCCCTTTGTTCCTCAATTTCCCCATCTGAAAGTTAGAAAGGGATACTAATAGTTTATCTTCAGAAGATTATTGTGAGGATTCACTGAGGTAATATGTGAAAAGTGCTCAGTTATTTTTCAGATTTTAAGCACAACTTTAAATATATATACAATGTATTTATACTCCAACAAATTTTCATATGGTAACATTTCTGCTGAATAGGTAAAGACTTAATTAATCCAGCAATTAACTGTTCCACCTAAAGTATAAATAGAAAAATAGTTCATTAATTAGCAAAATAATGTTGCCTTAGGCTTTAGTCAATATACAAAGACACTTGAGACATGGCTATTACATATACATACACCACATTACATACACCACACAGAAAAATGCTTAAGTTCTAAAATAACAGACCCAAACAAACAGAATGAGAAATGTAAATTATTTAACAACCTCTATATATTCCTACCTCAACTGCTTTCCTCTACTTCTTCCATGTCTACCTTCTGCATATGTATTTTTCTTGTCCTTAACTGTTACAACCAAAGTATACCACCTTTGTTTATTATAAGTTTTCATGGAAATCTGATACTGAACTCCGTACTTTGTGTGCATAGATACCTTATTAATGTAAATAGGAAATGATTAAAAAGTAAAAAAGTAAAATAGATAGGTATGAGTGACTCAAAATTTTTGTGGATTTTATAATTGATTGTATGAGTTATTAAATTTTGCAATTCTAAGCAAATATGACCTGAATTGTTTTCAAAAATAATTTTGTCGCAAAAGAACATCTACTTATTTCGTTTTAGAAGTTTCTATTTGAATTGAGAAAAGTTGCCTTTCAATGTATATTTCATTATTTTAATATTTTCAAACTACTTCATTTATTACCATTTTATGTTGTGTTTAGGTGGATTTTAATTTGCTAAAAAAAATCTTACTGTCTAGTAGAATACATTTCATAATAATATTTAGTATGTGATGAATAATATATTTTATTTTTCATTTGAATGTTACTGTGGTCCAGGTAGAGAACTTGGTAGTTATAGGTTTCTAACTTTTATTAAGCCTCTCAAAAATCCAGATGTTACTGAAACCACAAAGATTTGGCATTATTTTACCACACAGTACTATTTCCTTACAATACTTACATCAGTTAATTTTAACTGAAGAGATAGTTGACTGACTTACACTGAATTAAGATTTTTCAATATTAAATTAATATTGTTAAAACTATACTAAAATTGGTAGCCCCAATGATTTCTCTTTTAAGGAAAATAAAACTTTTCAAAAATTAAATCTGGACATACCTCCAGCATTAATTGTGTAAACTCTTCATTACTAAGGAATGTAGGTTTCCAGTCCTGTCGAATTTCACTAGCATCTGACTGTGCAGTGATTTCTGTAAACAGATTGACACATTAGCCGTAGAGTCCAACCACAGAGAGAGGGTGGTGGTACAAAAGGCCTACAAGTTGCCTTCCCTTCTCCCACTCTAAACCATAGTCAATAACATTCATTGGTCTAGGTAGGTTATCAGGAGGTCCAAGTTTGGGGATGAGGAAATATTTGAGCTAATGTAGCAAGTTATCTCCTTGGATTTGCTCTCCTGAAAATACCAGTCTCTTTGTATTTTCTTTGGGGAGCTCTGAGAACCTGTATTGCTGACAGGCCTGAGATTGCTTCCTGCTTTACACAATGACCAAACAAGAATCAGAACAAGCAGATTAGACCAAGCATTAGGAATATGTTCTTTTTCTCCTTTCTTTCTTTGCCATTCAAACGGTAGCACCTAGAGCAGACATAAGGACGTGAACCTGGAGGAAAGGAGCCAAGGAGATCAGTCAGTCTGCTTCTAAAAAAGAATGACTTTATTTCACTCCAAAAAAAAAAAAAAAATTAAAAAAAGAATGACTTTAGGCCTGCCTATTGCCAGGCAGAAAGATTCTTTCCAGTCTAAGGTATTCTATTCTTAATTAATCAAGGAGACTAAAATAAAATTTTAGGCAAAAACTTTATAGTAATAAACCCAGAGTAATCCTGCTTAGTGACCTCTGGTATGTTTTCTTAGTGGTAGGAAGCTGGTCAAAAATTTGCAGATCCCTGGCTTAAGGCACACATTTTAACACAATAATTATAGTTTATCTTGCAACATACTTCTAATGGATTTAGTTATGAGAAAACTATTCATATATGATGAAATGTGAACTATTTAGGTAATATTTTTTCATTTTTGAATGTGGACATATTAAAACAAACAAGTAAAATTAAAATCTATGTCATAGAGCTTACTCTACAAAATATACTCTACCTTCCAGTGAAAAAAATGGACTAAGTTGTTTTGATTTTTCTATTATCAGATATATATATATAGCATATTAAATTGGCACCCAAAATTTGGCATATTGGAAATGCCTGTACTAGATATGAAGAGTAACTGAGAAGTATAGCTACTAATTCTGTGGAACATAGTCATGCTTTTCAAATTCACATTATACACACTCAGAAAAAAGGACTTCAATCCATAAGCAAATCCCATCAAGTGTAGTTAAACCCAGGTTTATTTTTAGAGTAAGAAGTATATAAGAATCACCTTTCAATTTCAGGTAAATTTTTTGGTGTGAGAATCATATACCCAATTTTGAAAAAAATATCTAAATGCCAAAATGAATCCTCTATTGTCAGGGGGAAATAATTATACATGCATATTATTTCATTTCATTCAACAATCATTTACTGAACTCCTACAATGTCTGAGGAATGAGTGTGCTATCTAACAAGGGGCCCTGAAGTTAGTGAGAATACTATTTGTAGAGATAAAATGTAATGATAATGGTGGCAATAAAAATGAAGACCAGCAATTTTGAGAATAATCAACAAAACTGGCAACTGTGATACTGTACTACAGAAGATGAAAAAAATGCAAAATTCTTCTCAGGTTTGAGTCCCAGGGGATTGAAAGGATAGTGGTGTGAAAATGAAAAAAGGAAAGCTGAGAGAAAGAGATGACTTGAAAAATGAAAATGAATTCAACTTCAGACGCGTTGAGTCTGAGGACACGTAAAACAAAGACCCAGAAGTTACCTGGAAAAAAAAAACTGAAAAGTTTGCATCTAGAAATATAGATTTAGTAGTTTAAGAGAGAGGCAAAACCAAGGGAAGGAGCATAGAGAAAGCAAGGGCACAAAAGACAAGACCTTGAGAAATGTCATGTTCAGAGGGCAGAAAAAGAAAGAGGAAAGAAGTTAGCTCAGTTGGGAGGGGGAGGTGAATGAAGAAGTACAGTGTATCTCAGGCCAACGGAAAAGGAAGCCAGTGGAGGATGGATGAAAATTTCCAGTGCTTCAGAGATGCAGAAGAGGATGAAATATAAGAAAAAGCTACCGATTTATTGGTAGCAGAGGGGGTAGGGGGTCATGGCATTAGTTAAATTAACAAAAAATAATTTTAAACAGTGGTGGAGCATAAACCAGGCTAGTAATGTATCACAGAGTGAGCTAGCAATCAATAGAGGCACTAGTTACAAACTCTCTTTCTGAGAAGTTCTGCAGTTTCATTTCCATCTGAAAAAGAAATGTCCTTTTACAAGTTTTTCACCTATTTTCTATTAAGTAGCATTTATTAAGTACCAAAATACTTAACATTCTTTAAACTTTTCTTTTCATGACTTATTTACTCAAAGTGATTTTCTTTAACAAATAATCACTTTAAAACACAGTGTTTTTATTTCCTAGATATACACTGAAGCAATCTTTTAAAATGACATATAAAGTTCTCATGATCTGACTCTTGCTTC